>NC_092826.1:46422286-47100203 GCF_039878825.1 Excalfactoria chinensis
GACTCCCTATTTGGTTTGCTTTCTAAAGAACTTTGTTTGCTTAAGTTCTACAACTCTGTTTCCAAAGCAAAACTTATTTTTATCGCACCCTAACTGGTTCTGCTTAAGTCCTTGTTGGTGTTTACTAATGATTTCCAACAGTTCTGCCTAAGTTTACTTTTCCTTGGAATATTCTTCTACCTCTGTTCTGTCACTGATTTGACAAGGCATGGGAGTTCTCATTTCTGCTTCTACCTCTCCATGGTACACATTCTTCCTCTTTCCTAGGTTAATTTACTCAGTCCTGCCTTAAAGTCTGCTCTGTTATAAACTCCTTCATTGGACCCTTGCCTGCAGCTCGCTTTATCCACACGAGTCACCTCCAGTGACAGTACCATAGAATGGCCTAGGTTGAAAAGGACCACCATGATCATGCGACACTGAAGAGCCAACAGCAGTTATTTGGCCCCCATAGGGAACTAATTAATTAAGGATGCACAAATCTATCTAAGCCCATCAAGAAAAAGTATAATTCAATTAGAAGAAGAGCTTGTATGATGAAGGTTAGTGATGACTGCATTCCTACTTCAGGATTCTTTCCACGGGGACCACAGGACAGTGATGGTGATGATGGTGACTCTCCAAGCAGGGAAAACCAAAGTCTAGCCAGAGCACTCTGAGCTGCTTAAGATCAACAAATGGAAATAGACCATAGAATATCAGGCTGTCTTTAAAAAAACAAAACAAAACTGCGTACAAAATGCATCAAACTTCTCCCTCTCTCCTTTGCATTTAAAGAACTGCATGCTTTACATGCTGCGTGAGATAATTGCGTGTCTGTCTGTGGGGCTGTGTTAGCGCTCACCGTACTGCTTTCAAAGACCTGCTGGAAACAACTTCCATTTAGTGGTGGTGTCTTTCCGTTGCATTCCAGGCTTTATTCAAGAAGACTACCTGCGGGAGCTGCTGACCACGATGGGAGACAGGTTCACAGATGAAGAGGTAGATGAGCTCTACAGAGAGGCACCCATCGACAAAAAGGGCAATTTCAACTACATCGAATTCACGCGCATCCTTAAACATGGAGCAAAAGACAAGGATGACTGAGCAAATCCCTGGACGCCTGTAGCTTTCTTTTTTTCACTGCCCCACCTTCCTCCCCCCCCCCACCTTACCCCCCTCAGGACCCATTTTTTCTGTTTTCTTGTTGGGACCCTTTTGCATACATTTTTGGCATTTCAGCTTTTGCCTCTGTAGGCTCTGGGGCTGCTCGGGCACACCTGCACTTTTGCATTAAGACTGGAAATGTGCAGGGAGAGAGGATGGCTTGGAGTGATAGAGGTTTAGGAACAAAGATTTGGGGTAGGGAGGCACTTCAAAGTGTTGGTGTTACTCGCTCTAGCTAGATCTTTGCAACTTATGGTAACTTTTGCAATAAAGCACCACTTTATGCCATCAAACAGTTCCATGCTAGAGGTGGGCTGTTTATCTAATCGTTGCTGTCAATATTCCTGCAGCTGTATGCAGTCACGGTGTGAGCTCTTTCTGCCTTAATGAAGCATAGGTCACGCATACAGCGTTAGTACGTCAGTGACTGCGTGCTTCATTTCCTACTGTGAGCATGTACAGTGAAGAAATTCACATCCTTCACCTGTTAGTACACTGTAAATTAATGAGTTTTGTCCTAGACTGGCACATTGAGATTTTAAAATCCTATGGGTGTAATGGAGGTGGTATTTCCCTCTTAACTGCTTCATTTCTGGATGCTGAGTACAACATTAATACTGCTTTTTCTAAACTTACACGGTAAATCCCAGTGCTTTCTGTAAAATAAAAGAGTGTGTGTATGAGCAGAGTGTTTGAGTGATGCCTCTGACCAACCCACAGCACCAACAATATAGAAGCCATTATATTTTGTTGCAACCATTCTTATTTTTTCTTCCTTCCTTCCATCTCTCCTCAAATAGGGGCGGAGGAAGAAGAAACGTGTGCAGTTCTTGTGCTTTTTATCCATTATTCTTGCATTCCAAATGAAACAATAGATCTATTTTATGGCTTCTTCTGACTGTGGTGCTTTAAGTGTGTGAAGAAAAGGCATAAAGTTCTGTTCCATTTCTCATACCCTGTAGTTCACAGCAGACTCGGCACAACACTCTGAAGCGGCTTTGCCGTAATCTAAGAATGGTGGTTCTGGACTTTTGTTTGGTCTTGGGAGAAATGGTCAGCAAAGTGATGACATGCCAAGTGCTTCCCTTACTCCTAGGAATTCAGTTGCTAACCCTGTTGGGTTTAGGTTACAAAAGGTTTAGGTTGTTCAAATGACAGCACGCTCTTTACTGGTGCTCTTGATCATTTAAAATGGCGGTCCTTGTAAATCCACAGCACAAGGAGAACATTGCAGAAACCACCACTCGGATGTTTAAAAAGTGCACTGGTAGGATTTCTGTGTCCTTGGCACAGCTCCTGGTGTAAGGGGGCATGGAAAATACCCTGACAGAGGACTTTGTGGGTTTTTACAGAGAGTGACTTTGTAACTTTGTAAATGGATGGGTTTATTTTGATCTACGACATCGTTCATTATCGTACCGCTACCTTCTTTTAATCTATGAACTATGAATTATGTGTTCAGCATCAGGAACTAACCCTGACTCAGTTCTCTCTACAAGAAACTGTTCTTTGGATCTGTATCGATTTGTATGGAGATAAGAAACCTGGGATCCTCTGCAGGTATGAGAAACGTGTGCTCCTTTTGCTGCATAGTTTTTAACGGACCTCGCAACCTCTTTGAGAAGATACTTCAGAGCTTTTTCTACCTTTGTCCCAGCTTTACAAGTAATGGGATCTATCTGGACGATACGGGGCTGCTGCCTTTGTACCGAGAGCGTTTTCATTTGGGATGGGCGGAGTTTGCAAACTAGAATAAGAACTTTTGTAAATGATGAGCGCAACCAACGTGCCGGGCGTTCAGCCGCCGTCCGGCTGGGAACGGCTCCATCCCCTGCGCTCCTCAGAAGGAAGCGGGCCGGAAACTTGTGGCCAATACCCAAATCAATCAGTAGGTGGCATTGCAGCCCCTAGCACCGGCTCAGCTGAAGGACGAGCGGCCCGCGGGACAAGTTCTTCTAATTGGTTTGGATTTCGTTCGTTTGTTTATCGGTCCTAAAGAGCTCCTTTGACGCAGCATACGGAAGAAAACACGGTCACAGTTCCCGCAGAAGCTCTGCTCCTAGCACGACAAGAACTAACGCTGCTGGGATCCTACATTCCACTTGGTCCTGTAACAGTGAATTGCAAATCACCAACGCTACTGTTTTTAGCCATACCTATACAGGAATCTTCCTTTTTAGACTCTCAAGGGAGTGTATAAACAGGAGGGGGGATGGCTGTTTACGAGGGTGGATAGTGATGAGAGAGAATGGATTTAAACTCAGACAGGGGAGGTTTGGGTTAGACATTAGGAGGAAGTTTTTCACACAGATGGTGGTGACACACTGGAACAGGTTGCCCAAGGAGGCTGTGGATGCCCCATCCCTGGAGGCATTCAAGGCCAGGCTGGATGTGGCTCTGGGCAGCCTGGTCTGGTGGTTGGCAACCCTGCATGTAGCAAGGGGGGTTGAAACAGGATGATCTTCATGGTCCTTTTCAACCCAGGACATTTTATGAAGTTTTATGGCATTTAGCCACCCTGATCAAACAAGTCCCAGAGCCTGGCAAAATGAACTTTGGTGGGTAATTCAGGCACCTGGGATTTCTCTTGCAAAGAAATTCTAAACCCCCACTCATCTCTGATGCAGAAGGAGCCTTAAAGTCTGTCTGCTGGAACCAGTCGCTCTGGTTTTATAGAATACCTGTCGTTTTAGATTGTGGCAAACTCATTCTGGGTAAGAGACGGAATCTCCCACTATCCTTCCCAGAGGACACAAAGGTGTTTATGCCTTTCTCCATTTGTCTATTTTATTTTTTTTAAACTCAGTTGTTTCTACTTAGGTCACTTGAGTTGAGAGCTGGAACAATGAAGCCTTGCATCCTCCCAGCTAGAAGAAACAATTGCAAGTAGGCCTACAACATTCACACTGAGTATTAAACCACTGGACCATTGAATAAGGGAGGGTTGAACCATCACAGGCTGCCTTTCTTTTAATGCTGGTTTTTGTGGTTTTTTTTTCTAGCAGTGAAGGAGCTTAGGCGATGATCTCAGCAGAAAGGATTACAGAGATCAGTTGTACCTGGAGACAGGCTCTTTCCTGCTCTCCAAGGTGAAGCTCCCAAAAGCTGTGATTCACAAGAGGGGTTGGCACGTAGCATGGGCAACGGGCAACGGAGCTGAACTCCAAGTGAATTTTAGCTTACAAACTGTTTCCTTTTCAGGACCGTTTGTGAGATGCAGTGCCTCACCAGGGAACTGTCTCACACATCCCGTATCTGGCCTAACGCCCACCCCCTCCTTCCCATGAATGTAGGTAATAACTTTAGCAGGCTGGTACTGAACTTACCCTTTAAAGCTGTGTGCTGTGAGCTGCTGGGGCTCAGCTCCTGACCGTCCTCGTGCAGCTCAGCTACCTGTGCACCGGGGACAGGGATTTTGTTTGCTGTCCAGAGCTGTGCTGTCCCTACTTGTGAATTACAGCCCTAACTCCTGCAGAAAGAGCAACCATGACTCCTTCCTTTCCCTTTAGTATTTCTGTTGATGAGATGCAGCAGACTCTTGTTTTGATAGTTACTAATTTTAGTGCCTAACTCCCCTAGACAGAGAGAAGCATCTGTCAGTGCGACAGGCATAGTACAAACGATGCCAAACATTCTTCCCTGTCATCCAGAAACCAAGTGGCAAGTATTTAGTATGCCAACAACCAAATGTCACCTAGAATGATGACTGGTCTAAAAAGCATGAGAGTCTGAGGGGAATTCGTATCATCGGGGTGACTGAGTCTAAACACTAGGCACTCCGTGTGACCTTTGCCGACTATCTCCTAGCGGCAGGCAGGCACGGTTTGCATTGCTATTCAAACAACCTTAGCTGGCTGCTGACTCATCGTTACTTCCACTCCACGCATCCCGGGGCTTAAGTACAAAAATTGTTTTAGTGGCGCTCATTAGCTGGGAAAGGCAAACCTAACTGGAATTCCTATGTAATCACCATGAGATCAGAGGGGTCACATGAAGTGAGTATTTAAAAATATGTTTGGGGAGGTGTGTGGGGGGGAAATCATTCGCACAGCTTTACCAGGGATGCATACCAGTCCCAGCAGGCTTCTTTCAGTGAGCAGATGAGAGCTGCAAATTAAAGATACTTGCAGCTGGGATTTTCCTTTTCAAATAACTGCAGGTCACTGTGACATCTGAAATGGTTGCAAGAAGCTACAATGAGCCCACAATCTCTTCTCCCTTCTCCCCCTTCTCCCCGTTCCCCCCCCCTCTAAACCACATACACAGTATTTCCATTAGAAATCTGCACAGCTTTATGCCCCACAGCCCTAGCGAGCTTCAAAGCTCCAGGGCTGGAGTCAGTTAAAAGAGGCGCTGCAAAGTTTCACGTTAGCAAGATAAACTCGTGAACTTTGTGATATATTTTTGGAAGAGAATGAAATGGAGTGGAACCGCTTGTAGTTAGCGCTTGCCTGATTCTACTGATTTAATGGCGAAGGTATTGCATATTTATTAGAACTTGGGATGTATGTTGTGCAAAACAAGATGTAAGACTGACGGTTATTGCTATTTTGTTGGCAAAAAGGGGAATTTGGCCATGAATCTAAACTCTTCTGCTTTGCCTGTCCCTATCCTCTGCTACTTACAAGAAAATTAAACAGGTAGCGCTGCTATTTTCAATTGACAGAAGACAGCATTTCTTTCAGTTTTTCTCTGAATTCCTCATAACTAATTGAGCACAGTCTTATAATTTAAGTACAGTAAGTAGCTCCTCTGCTGTAACAAACATAGGTATGCCAACTGCACGTCTTTCTATTGCTTAGGATCTGAGGGAACAGCATGGAGTTGCACCAGGGGAGGTCAGGTTTGGGATTACAAAACACTTCTTCACTAGAGGAGGTCGGGCACTGGAACAGGCTGCCCGGGACAGTGGTTATGTCCCCACACTGCAAGGAGCATCTGGACAACGATCTCAAACAAAGGTCTGACATTTGGGTGGTTCTGTGAGGAGCCACGAGTTGAACTCGATGATCCATGTTGGTCCCTTCCAGCTCGGGATATTCTGTGATTCCACTGTTTGCTTCTGGTGCTTTTTAGCACATCCATCTATTCACGGCCTCTTTGTCTAGGTGAGGCAGAGAACAGCAGAGCTGTTATTTATTTAGACAGAGTAGCTGTCTAAGACTAAAATATCAGAAAGAGAAAATAGGGGCTGAGGCACTGGAATGTTTCCCAGTGCAGCTGGTCAGAGAGGTGTCTCCCTAGTCTTCTGCAAATGCTGGATCCCAATGCCTCAGCAACTGTACAGGCAGCCCCTTCAGCAACCCAAAGCAATTCTGTTTCTCTCTTATCACCCCATTTCAGACCATTTTGCAAGCACTCAAATGCCTTAAGTCAGCGGCCTGCACCTTTCCGTTCCAAGTTTTATACATGCCCGAAGGCTGAGACCCTCAAGCAACAAAGGCATTCCCTTCCCTACTGTGTACCACAGCCTGGACCTCACCTTGAGACAAGATTCAAAGCAGCTAATAAACTGACAGGCTTTTTGCAAGTTTTGGAGAATAAAAATTCAAGCACTTCCAGGATTAAGTGGTAAATTACCTAATGGCAGCTTTGAAAATGCTGGCAGTATCTAAATGGTATGTCAGTACCTCAGATATTTAAGGCTCCTGGCTAAAGCATCAAACCAGATTCTTGTAACCATCTGTGGGTGCCCAGCAATGAGAGAATGCAACAGCGTAATGTCATTTGGGTGCAGAAGGTCAGTGTGCTATGGAACTAGGAGTCTACTGCGGCTGATGTTCTTATTAGTGAGGTCTGGAAGATCTTACCCTATGCTTGATTTTCAGAGCTGCTAATTATGCTATCCCCGATCTCAAATATTGCTAAGAAAGAACAAATATTGGACAAGGGGGTGCTGGCTGCTTATTTTCACAGCCACTTTCAAGAACAGGATAATTTACACCTATGTGGCTGATTCTGGATTACTCTTACCTGTGATAGATTCAGTGCTTTGCACACACCCTTTGCAGGAATGTTTTTGTTATCAGCGGTTTTAAAAGAGACTTATAAAAGCAAGGAGAGACTGTGATTATGAACAGGTGAGGGGATGTTTGCTTGAGTTTTTTCTTCTCTTTCCAACCCCTCCATGCCTTCCCTAAGCATTTTCATGGGTTTTCTTTCGACAGAGCAATTGTACTGAATTCAGTGAGGATCCCTTAACGCGGTCATTTCAGCAACATCATGCAAGTTTCCAGTATTTATGTTTACATACTGGTACGTAACTCTGACTCACTTCCTGACTTTGTTGTTCTCTGGTTGTTGGGGTTTGGTGTTTCTTTTTGTCTCTCTGTGTTGTTATTTTTTAGTATTTGTTTTTATGAAAGGTACAGTTGGCTTCAGTTTGAGCCCCCCATCAATAGCAAATTATTGACTTTGCTATACAATTTCCTCCATTTTATTTCTGTGGCAGTTGAAATGTTTACCTGGTGAATCTCCTTGCATTCATCTGCTGTAGGTGGCTGATAGCAGATGCATATCCAGGCATGTTCTTACACAATCCACAAAGGTTTGTTTCAACCTTTTGTCCTCAGAAGCTGCGGAGAAAAGGACTCTGTAAAATCTATTTAGAACAGAAGTTGGTTGGGGTGAGAAGTTTTATCCCTGTAAGTAAAAGCAGTGTGGCGTGAAGGTATTTGTAGCATGGGTTCTTTTAATGAATCTTAGCCACTTAGTTGACTAAAGACACTAGATCGGTCTTACTTAAAAGTAAGCAATTAACTTTCAACACAGAAAATTACATTACTTAAAACTGTTACACAGCTATCTGAACAATACTTACAGTGTCTTGTTGCTTTTATTGCCTTTTATTTTATTTTATTTTGGCCCCTGGCATTTTCTATGTAACAATCCAGACACCATGAGACATGTTTATTAAATACACTTGGAGCCCTTTGCACAGTACAATCTTGTTTTATATCATTTTATACAATACACTATTACTGTAGCCAACTAATAAATAAGAACAGAATTCGGAAAGAAACTTTGTGGAAAGTGAGTATGTTCTGCATCCCATACTTATAAAGTACTTTGGACTCCTGAAATAAGCTACATCTTTATTGGGTAAGAAATGCAGGCTGCTGAGGTGACTTCGGTGGCTATTTTGCAGTTGGGCTGAGGATAGTTCCCCTTATTGTGCTGGAAAAAAAATAGCCAGCTGAAGAGCAACTTCCATGCCAAAGCTCTCAGAGCTCCAGACTGTGAGCTCCTCAGCCAGGTGACTCGGTCTGCTTTGTTTGTACAGTGTCTGCTTAAATAGGGGTGGGGGTTGAAAACAATGTCAAAAGGCATTTCCATAATAAAAGTAATAAATACTTTCTCAGCAGAGGTGATAAATACTATGTTTGAAAAGCTTCCTCCTCTAATTCATCAGAACATCATTTCCACCTCTGTCTCTGCACGGGTTGATTTAACAGCTTTCTGTTAGCAGTATTCTAGATAACAAGTTGCAGCCAAAATGTTCCAAGACTTTCTTATCTCACGGCCTAACGACAAAAGGAGACAATTGTACTTTATTTGCTAACTACAGACTGTGCTTTATCTTGCGTTTTGGCTTGTGTTATCATCAAGTTGCTAATCATCGTTCTGTGACGCTGTCTGCACAGCTCCTCCATGCAGCTCTTGGCTGCAGTACATGGGCATGGTATCATAAAGCAGCAAACGATGCATTGGCACTTTCTGAGAACAGTCATTAAGAGGCAAGATGCTCCTTTTGCCAGCCAGTGAAACATGAGATATTCAAGCCACTAAATAAGTGCTGTTATACATCATCTGGCTACTGTATAGTCCACGTGCTTCTGGCTATAGCTGAGCCACAGCCTCCATGCAGTTAGGTGAGAGAGCTAGCTTCCAGTCTCAGTAACACTATGTACACTTCTGCAGCAGTAAGCCTTCCACATTTTGCGCAGCGGAATGAAAAGAATTGGGAGAAGCCCTTTGTAAAGTACCAGAAGGATTTTATTGTTGATGTACTGAAGTTTCTGCTGATTCTTCCAAGCATGAAAGAATAACTAATCTACCCATTTAACTTCAGATGTCCTGCCTAGCCTACAGGCCTGCACTCTGGTAATACCTGCAGCTCTAAACCCCCTCTGTGACCTCATGTTGTATTCAGATATCAGAAACTTTGGCTTAAATGAGCTCATTTTTTCTCATGCAGCTTTTCTTATATTTTGCTACTGCACCCACAAAAGCAGTCCCTTTTACCACAGAATCACAGAATACCTTGGATTGGAAGGGGCCTTAATGCCCACTCAGTCCCACCCCATGCCATGGGCAGGGCTACCCCCCAGCAGCTCAGCTGCCCAGGGCCTCATCCAACCTGGCCTTGAGCACCTCCAAGATGGGGTGCCACAGCCTCTCTGGGCAGCTGTGCCAGCACCTTATCACTCTCTCAATAAATTAATTCCACCTAACATCTCACATAAATCTCCCCTCTTTTAGTTTAAAGCCATTCCTCCTTGTCCTGTTACAATCAGACTGCACAAACAGTTGGTCTCCCTCCTGTTTGTAACCTCTTCTCATGCACTGAAAGCCCATAATGAGGTCAACCCAGAGCCTTCAACCTAAATAAGCCCAACCTTTCCATGTAGAAATGGTGCTCCGGCCCTCTGATCATCTTTGTGGCCCCTTCTGGATCTGCTCTACATCCCTCTGACTCTGGGAACCCAAGGTCTGGACACAGAACTCCAGATGGGGCCTTACAAAGGCAGAGTAGAGGGGAACAATCACCTCCCTTGCCCTGCTGGTCACTCCCTGTTTTGATGCAGTCGAGACTACTATTGGCCTTCTGGGCTGCAAGGACCTTCAAGACCTTCTCAGCAGGGCTGCTTTGAATGAGTTCTTCTCTCAGACTGTACACATACCTGGGATTGCCCTGACCCTACTGCAACACCTTGCTCTTGGCCTTGTAGAACCTCAGTTGTAGGCCCACTTTTCAAGCCTGCCCAGGCCCCCCTGGATGGCATCCTGGCACGTGCCTACAGCAGGAGGTGACTTGGTTAAATGCGTCAGCAGGCTATGACTTTCTGCAGGAAATAAGGTCTGCATCAATTCCTACAGCAGCACAATATAAGTGAGCTGCTAAGAGCCCACAGAGAAGTTCCCAGGAAAACTTTACACTTAACCCAGATAATTACAGCTGCAGGTGGCATGTAAACATGAATCACATGGGTGAAAGCAGTGCTGAAAAGTCAGCAAGCGTGGTTTTAGATGCCTATGAACTGAGTCCAACTACATTTTACTGACCTTAATGCCAAGATGCCCTTAATCCTTGCACTAACCTCTAGCTGGAGTACAGCATGTAATTATCCTTTAAAATACGCAGGATTCAGAGAAACACTACTGGCCATTTGCTAATTTACATCCATTCAGGTAAATGCAGCAGTCGTACCAGTTTGACAGGCAAATTTTGGTACACTGCCCACATCTCACCTTCTAACAAGTGCAGATATATTTCCATCCTATTGTGCTTGAAAGGAACCTCTGTTTTTGAGACCACGATGAGATATAATTAAGGTAACAAACAACAATCTGCTGATGTTCCGAAAGCAAAAGCACAAAGGGTTTGCAAAAGAACTTAAAACATTTGGTTTTCATTCCATATTGAGCTTAGGTTTTGAACTCTTAACAGACTGAAGCATATTTTTCTTGTTCTAACTGCTTACGTTCTTGATTGTATGCAGTGGGCTTTTTTATTTTTTATAGAAGATTTATAATATATCTAACAGCCTGGGCTGAGCTGAACAGCTTTGCTATTATCTTCAATGCAAAACCTGGTGACAGTGCCTTTGGGCCTAACTCATGTCTTACAGCTACCTGGACTGAATGTGTTTAGTAAGGATGAACAGCAGAAAGTTAAATCCAAGCACAGTGGCATCTCATGAAAAAATAATGAGAGGTAAGAATAATGTCTTTTGCATTCTAGTTTGGCACCTGGAGCTCACATATGAGTAGAGAACTGACTGTAATCTAGAGCCTGAGAAGGATCAAAGCTCCTACACCCAGTGTTGCTTTAGGACGAAACTTATTCCTGTTTAAGCGAGGCTGTTAAAGGAGGCTAAAATTTACAGGAGTGCAAGGGAAGACAGAAAGAGACAGCATATATGTCTATCTCTGTAACACATGAGTTCCTCAAGAACTCAACACTGGGCTTCCTCACTGTGAGGTCCAACAGTTTGCACATTTTCTTCAAAGCAAAGAATTCCTAAGGACAACATAGGTTTGCCTTATCTTCCAAGAAATATCATTGTAAAAGTGGGCTTGATTTTTATTTTATTTTTTTATCATCTCCTTTTCTGCTTTATATATGCTCTTATTATTGACATTCTCATGAGTTGAATTAAGAAGTTTCTTTTGATTAGTTCAGATATCATATTCTGCGAGGACACGGGGAAAGAAAAGCAGCTATTTTTAGGCTCACTTCCACTTCTCATCTGTGACTTTCTCTAGGTTTTGAGAACACACAGGAAATAAGGGCTTGACTGAAAGATGTTCTTTCGTGCTCTTGTCTACCATTTTCTCCATTAAACATCCAGTGGAGCAGAAGTGTAACCTCCATCTCAGCTTCAGATGAAAGCTAATGAGGCTGTTGTGTGGTGCAGGCAAGGGAAGAATTCCTACACCACATAACTCAGGAAGCAACTGCACATCAAAAATTTCCCCAGCTGGGGAAACGTTACAGGGCAAATCTGGACCTGCCATTCCTGGTAGAACAACTGAAACATACATATATTACACATTCTTTCTCTTGACTGGCCCCCTCTTCAAACAGACCTTAAATATTCAACAGAAGGATAGCCAAATCCCTACACAGCACATATATCCTAAGCCTATATGTGGAAAACTATGCAAGGCCTACTCAGATACCTGGAATAATCTTCAGTGCCAAAGCACCTGAAGCTTTAAACTCAATTTGAAGGACTATAATTTGTCAAGCTCAAGTACCTTGAAATAATGATGGTAGCAGGGGGCATAGGGACATATCAATTCTGTGCTACACATTAGCCCTTCTTCTGTTCAGATTGCAGAACTGCAATGCCCTTAAATCACACTGGTTTTCCATGCACAGATGTTCCCTGCCTCAGCACCCCGTCCAGAGTGCCTCTGTATTGAAGGATTGATTAGAGGTAGGGAGACCACGAGTACATTCCCATTGTACAAGCCTACCATGAAGGAGAATTACTGAGTAATGGTGGAGCACTGAGTGGGCTGGGAAGGGGGGTGTGCAAGTGCCTGCAGGAATGAAGTCATGTAGCCATGCTGTTCAGTTTTTTCAGATGTGGTGTTCAAGATTTCTAGCAGTGCAATAAGTTGTGGAGCACTGACAATGTTTTTATAGCATGCTGTGGGAGAATTCATCTGTCTCCACTCCAGATCCTGGCAGAACTACCATGGGTATGGCAAGTCATGAAAGTAAACTAATTCTGGCTCCAAATTTGTCATTCCATTGGTGGCAAGGCATTAATCCAGTATTTTATTCTCTGATGTATGTCTGCGTCATGCAAGAGACAGGCTTGTTCGCAATTCTCCTTATGTTCTTTGGAGTGAGGACTCACAGCCTATTCCATTGTCCAGATAAGTCTGTTTTCAGCTAACCCAGACAGCCCTGTGCCTATCCGCTGTGTCCCAAGATGTCCTAATACCTTTGGTGCTATGTAGTAGGCACATTCTGTTCTGGCAGATATCTGTGCTACACACCAAGCTTGCTTCTTCTCAGCCTTCTAAACCAATTTCAGTGATGTATATGTAACATTCCAAGCATTTCTAGTCCAGTTTTTTTTTTTATCTATGCTCTATAAATCCACAAAGTAGCACAAGATAATCTGTTCACGGTTCCTGATCCAGCCCAAGCAGCTTGAATATAACTGAAATATCTGTTGCTGTAAGCTGACGTGGTCACAGAGGAGAGAGAACTATGACCAAACATTACAGTGTGGTGTGAGTTTTCTAGGCTGCTGTGGAAAAGAAACCATGGTATGGAAAGTGAATCACTACAGACTACGGGAAGTAGGTATGTTATCTTAACAAGAAAGAAAAACAGATGCCTGCATGACTAGTACATAAGCAATAATGGACACAGAATGCAGTACCAAGCTCAAGAACACAAAAACTATCACGAGGAAGGAAAACATTAGTAATAGTGCTATTAGTTACCCACTGAGAAAGATTAATAAAGATTAAAATGAGTTTCAAACGTATCTGGTGAAAAACCTAGAAAGATTAAACAAAGGTGCTTTCATGATTTCTCTGCTGAAAAAGGAGCTTTTGAGATGGAACAGGAAGCAGTTCGAATGTCAACATGAAAGGAACGATTGATCAGAGGAGAATGCAGAGGGGCTCCCGCAAAAGAGCCGGTTCAGGAAATCTTTGCGATAGACAACAATAATAGCGCCAAAGAGCTCAGACTAAATGTTGCAGGGGGGTTCTTAAGTGATCAGAAGGCATAAGAACCTACTGGTGAGAGTCAGAAGGAGAAAAGATGGTAGTTTAAGTTGGTAGGGAGTTTTTGAAGGAAGGTGGGAATTAAGATTAATAAAAGGATCAAAATTCTTTGCATGTGGCTCAGAAAAAATGTCAAAAGGGGAAGATAAACTGAAAGGAAAGATGAAGGTTGCTGGTATTGAAAAGGGAACCACGGTTATTACTGTCTTACAGCAGCGAATGACAGAAACTAGTGTGCTGCTGAGAGCACTGCAGCATAATGTGACATCAGTATATCTGATAGATGAGAAAAGCTATTGTTTTTGTCTTTGCTGCTTGAGAGTCCCCAATTACTTTGTATACTGCAGTATCTCAAGGAAAAGGTTCCTGATCTTGCAAGCGGATACCAATAGGCCAAATATGGTGAAACCTGGCTGGAACAGTATATTTAGACACGCCCCGGCCGGTTGTTTTCTGAGTGGTGAAATGATAGGAAAAGTACCCATGCAGAACAAAGGAGCATTAGGTAGAGTGTGTCCAGGAGCAATGTTGGCAGAAAAGCAGGAGAATCATTCCCAGTGAGAGAAAGAACAGAATTTACTATATGGAGTGCAATCCAAGTGAAACAAAAAGAAACCACAAAGGAGAAGTCGGATCAAGCCGCACGTTGGTTTTGCTGATTTACTTCTGTGACAAGTTTACTTAGTATTTCATATGGAAGTCAAGAATATGCATTTAATCAGCTCTTCTGTGGTCAGTTCTAAAAATGCAGTCCCAGGATTGACTGCCGCCTTAAAGCAAAAGTAGGAAATTTCCAGGAAATCAGAAGTCTCGCAGTGCACACAGCTGGCACAATCCAGTCAGGTATACATACAACTGATAAGCACAAAAAATAACACAGAATAACATCACTGAATTAAAATTATATCAAGTTGTCTTTTCCACCACTTTTGTGGTTGTTGTTTTTTTTTTTTCTTTCTGAGAAAATAGGAGTGCATATATAGTGTCCTCTTTTCCAGCCAGCAAAGTGCTTTCTTCATCTGCTGGCCCCAGGACAGAAGATGGAGAATGGGCAAACTAAAAGCAAAAGTTTCAGGGGGGCAGGGAAGGGTGTTGGGGGATGTCAACCAAAGGGTGTCTCCAAATAGACAGAGGGGTATTGCTGGAAGAGCAGCCTGTGGAGCCCATGGGCTGGCACTGGAAGTGGCAACAGCTGCAATAGCAGTGGCTGCACAGGGACAAGTCCTGGAGGGCGAACAGCCAATAAGCACAACACATGGACTGTGGTCAGCACAGCTGCAAAATTCAACAGCTGGTTTGGTCACAGACTTAGTGGCAGGGGCAGCGCCCATTTCCAATCTCCTCTCATTTTGCCTTGAATATTTTGATAACTGCCATCCTTACTTAGGCAGATTTGTGCATGAGTTACTTTGTAAGCGACCCTACAAATTTCAATTCAGACATTAACTGTTCAGACAATTAATGTGTCACACAGAGCATTTAATGGTAAAATTCTGACCTGAAAGCAACACACAGCACAAATATTTTCTACACCAAACAGTCCTTGTATGCACATTTTGTTGGCAAATGCTGTGTTGTGACATCACTGCCTGACTAAGACTGGGACTTTGGGCTGTCTGGGACCATTTTGCTGTTCTGTGTGACCTTTGAGAAGCAGAGATACCTATGCTTCCAACAAGGTAGCGATGGCTACTGATTAAACTAGCAGATCTTAGGAGAGGACAAATGCTTCTATCAAGGCGAAAGATATTCAGGGTATCTGAGAGATCTATTCATCATCAAATAGATCCAGTGGAGATATTGGTGTAGAAATCTTCCCACATTCAAACAATGCATAACCAAGTCCAGAATGTAGTAATACTGAGGTACAACTCAGAACATAATTAGGTTCCTCCTGTCTGCATTCATTGTTGATGGACCTGACACTTCGAGGCTACAGCAGGGCAGTTCCTCCTCCTTTCCATATGGCTGATCAAGTACTGGACCTCATGGCATCTGCTGGTTCCCTGCTCCCTTCCGCCCTCTAGACAACAAGGACTAATCCTAGAAGGAGTTATTTGGGCAGCTACTGCGACTCTTCAGAGAAATGAAATATACCAAAAAAGCCACATAAGGGCTGAGATTAAAGCTGATGTTTCTGGCTCCATGCCCTTTGGAGGTCACAGTACTCTTTCTGATTAGGAAGAAAAATATTTCATTTGTAGAGAAATATTTCTGGCAGTGAAGAGACATGCTATGTGATGGATATGGTTTTGATTACACTTGGAAAGCTTGCCTGAATGAAGCAGTAGCAGCTAAACAGTTAGCTATTTAACCTTCCCTTCCAAACTTACAATAGCACTGTACTGCTCAGCCAAAAGTTAAAATGGCATTTCAATACTAGTTACCCTGCATGTTAAAACAATGGAAGGTACAAATAATCTTGATCAATTGCTCACGGATAATCTCTTCCTGTTTACTCAACCTGTTTAGACAATATCTTTTTCCATTACAACCCTCACTTTAACAGCTGAATTACACGAGGTCTGCTCCAAAAGTAATGCCTCCCAGTTTTATCACATTTGCCCATGACAGCAGAGGTGAATTTTGGTGGTACAGCAGTAGAGGCTGAACCTTCCCACGAGTATGCTGTTACATGTTGCTGCTGTGTGACAGATGGCAGTGGAGGGGCAGTCTGACAGAATACTATCTAACATGGAAGTGCATATGAAGCAAAACTGCGTCATTGAACACTCCCATGCAGAAAAAAATTGCACCACTGATATCCATCATTGCTCACTGAACGGTTATGGAGATCAAACAGTGGGTGTCAGCACAGTGAAGCCATGGGCAGCACATTTCAGCAGTGACCACAGGGGATCACCTCCACCGCTCCAGATTTTTATGAGCGTGACATGCAAGCTCTTGTTTATCACGGGCAAGAATGCATATCTAATGGTGGTGACTATGTTGGGAAAAGTGCTTTGTAGCTGAGAATTTGCTCTTTCAAAAATGCTATTGTGCTCTTTGTATCTGTTGTATTTTCCAGGAAAATAAATTGGAGGCATTACTTTTGGAGAAATCTATGTATTTTGTTTCAAAGAAGTCCCTTAATTACAACTTATGAATAAGAACAGAGAGAGGTGTCTTTTGCAAGTAGTCACTGCAGAGTGATCACAGTCTGCTACAGTCAGCACACTGTGTTAGAATGCACGCAGCAAAAGCCATATAGCAGAAATTATTTACAGATCTCAATTTGCAGCTAACATCATGTACTTGAGAAATCCCATTTGTGGTCTAAGCTGAAAGGAGAAACATTGCTCTTCCTTTTGTTTAAAAATTATTAGCATTGCAGACGGGAAGTACTTTGTTGTTGCCAGTGTTCTTGCTGTCCTTTTATCTGTGGACATTGTGAAGGACATGCCCAACAGACCAAGGGATAACCACTTATTTCAGTGCAGATGTCTCAACATTAGGAAAAGGTTTGGCAGAATGGGAATCCAGATTCTGTATCTGGAGTGACTAATTTGGTTAGGGCTTTGTAAAGAGTTCTCTCATTTTGCATACATTTAAGTATTAAGGGGTTCTGTTTATTATTCATTTTCTTACATGGACACCACCAAAAAAACCCACGCATATTACCATGTTATTCTGACTCCCTAATCTCTTCAGTGCAAGGTCTCATCTGTTACATATTTGGCCAGTCTCACTGGAGTCCTATTTCATGGCTTAGCCCATAGCTCTGCCTTCATTTTACATGATGACTATGGCACTAGTGCAACAGCATAATTTGGCTATCTGGATTTCCTGATAAAATTGCTAATATAATCTTATACCTATGTGTACGTATTTTTGTTTCCAAGCTAGAGAAAATAATTTGCAAGGTAAATATTAATGTTGCTGCAAAGGCTGAGGAACTGAACGCAGAATTTGCTTCTCTTTCCAAAGATATCTAGTTTAACAACTACGAGTACAATGTAATTTAATTTATTGAGAACTCCTCGGCAACATTTCTTTTAACATATTACCCCGCCATTCTCCTAAAGTAGCATTCTGACCCACAACCTGTATTTAAAAACGTTTAATCAAAATCCTGTTGGCGGTGGGCAGCTATTATCTTTTTAAGCAGACTAGAGTTCTTTAGTAAAGGACAAGTTCTTCACACAGAATTGGAAATGAAAATAGCCAGATCTGGTACGTGGGGGAATAGATCTGATTAAACTAGAAGCCATATTTTGCAAGTGCCTTTTTTTTTTTGTATCTGGAAATGCCCTTGTTGGCACTTCAAGGGCTACCTGGTCTGGTCCTTGAACCACCAGAACCACTCTCCTTTCTGTAGCCTGGTGTGGTCACAGACTTCATCTTGCACCCTGAAGGCTGCTGACTCCAAGAACAGGGAAAACCCAACTACAGAACAGGAAACTCAAGGGAATTGATTTCTTGAATCCGTTTCAGTGCCACAGTCCTGGACTCATTTCACAAGCTGAAGTGCTGACAAGATTTGAATTGGGCAAAAGGGACACACACCTCAAACAGGATGCTGCTGCCTTGCTTACCCAGATAGAAGCTCCCACATTACAACTGCATGCATCCCAACAAGAAAGGCCAGACCTTTCACACATGAGCCCAGATGCAAAATGTGGGTCTGCAGGAGAGGTATAAGACCATGACTATAACACTTGTCAGGTAAACTCTATTTCTATGACTAAGACCTGTTTTTCAGGTCCTGTTATTCTCTCCCCTCTGTCAAGTGGAGAAAACTTTCCCTGCTGAGATCCTGCTGTGCTTTGCCCTTCTCACAGAGGGGGAATCCACTACATCTTGTGGAGATCAGCGTGCCAAAAGAGAAGCCCTGGCTCAGATCCTTGTCAGGCTGCATGTGAGGTATTTCCACATGCAGTCAAACCCTTCAGTTCTGCAGAGCAGGGCTAGCCCACTTCTTGTACTTTCTGCCTTGCATGCAAGAGCCATGGTGTTGGTCCATGACATCTTCAGCCCCTGTTCCCCAAATGCCTTCTCCATGAATATCCAGCCTTGCTGCTTCTCCCCTGGAAAGCTGTCCTTGATCAGAGACATCAATACTGAGACCCTTCTCAAAGGCTACAACTGCAAACATGACCACCGCTTGCCCAGAGCACAAATCAAAGATGCTGCAGGGCCTTTTGAAGGATTTTGGTGAAAGCTTAACTGGCTTTGCATAGCAATTGAGAATACAGATGAACTAATGTACTAGAGCAGCTTGGCTGTGTAGTCACACTGAACAAAAGCAAATGCGGCGACTGCTTACTAGTCTTCATGCTAGAAACAGCAATAAATTAATATACATCAGCATATCAAGGCGCAGAATGCAGTATCTTCCCAGAAGAGTGACTTATTTTACATCCAGTTAGGTATCGTTATCCTGTCCTTCCTCTACAGTACTGTTTTTCAGACAAAGGAAACTCCTGAAACTCCGATCATTAAATCAAACTTAAGTGACAACCATACCTATTTTCAAACAACTATGGGGGAAAAAATGTAGAAAAAGCAACTTAAACTGAAATAAGCATTGAAATGAGAACTCCAGGAAAATGTTGTACTTGGTATGGTTTAGGCCACATCCTGATTTCACATCCTAATTTAATTCAGCATAATTCTGAAACAATGCCAATAAATCCACTTTACATTCACCCCAGGTAATTGAGCAAACAAAGGTCTGGAATGAGATTAAACCTGGTGTTAAATTAACAGTTAGACATACTAGCACAGATGGAAGTTTAATCCCTAAAACTGTTCTTCTTGTCTCTTCATGTCACATTGCATTTTTTAACATATCCAGACACAAACTATTGCAGACTTGATCGGTTCCTTGGTTACAGCAACAATTTCCACAGGCATTAATTATCTGAATTTTCAAGGTTTGCTTATTTAGTAGCAGACTGAATGCAAGCAGTTCATTTTGCTGTCGCGTGCTCTGAGCTAGCCTTGGATCTATCAGGTTATATGTTAGTCTTTGAAGTGAGCAGTCTGGCACCTTTCTCCAAAAAGTTTGCTGTTTCCTACTGCCTACAGAGACAAAAATGAGCCAGCTGCTTTCATAGAATCACCAAGATTGGAAAAGACCTCAAAGATCATCCAGTCCAACTACTCACCTATCACCAATAGCTCCCACTAAACCATGTCCCTCAACACAACATCCAATCGTTCCTTGAACACCCCCATGGTCGGTGACTCCACCACCTCCCTGGGCAGTCCATTCCAGTGCCTGACCACCCTTTCTGAGAAGTAATACTTCCTAATGTCCAGCTTGAATCTCCCCTGCCGTAGCTTGAGACCACTCCCTCTGCTTTGCTGATCTTCTATCCATACTGCAAATCCTATATATTTTCCAGATTCTATGACAGTACTCCTGGGAACAACAACAAAAAGACATAAATGCTTCCTTTAGGATGGGAAACCGTAGGCGGGGTTCCCTAAAGCATACTATGTGTTACATCTTCAGTTGAAATGTAGTCGTTCACTCTTTTTAGTCACATTTTCATATGTGTCAAGCAACACCTAGAAACAAGAGTGGTTATTTCCAAGGGAAAATAAATAAATAAATAAACACAAATAGTTGTTTAGATCTATTATTTCCTAAGAAATCAAGATCTTCCCACGAATGCTTCAATGCTACTTTTACATTTATATTTCTCGGTTTTCACTCTAAAATGGCAATATTGGGACATATATAAATTAATTCTTTTCTGTATTAGTAGTTCAACCCAAGTAAAATAAGCAGAAGAAAAGCTCTAGCATCAAGCTATTACATACTACCAGACAGCTATATGAACAACTGATTTCTGCAGAAGCTACTTTTAATCCCTGTGGGTGGTTAAACTTTCGTGTCTGCATGTCCTCAAATGCATTCTGCATCACCTGATAGGTATGTGACTGACTGACCCCTGTAATATCAAAGCACTATTCTTCAACTAGGCTTGACCTTTAGAGTGTTCACCAGGATAACCATAGGTCAGCTCTTAACATCTCTAAGCTATATATATTGCTTACAAAAGTCAAAACAAGATGCTTTTCCTGCATGTTCAGTATTTTATCAGTTTTTTGGTTATTTACAGGTAATACAGAAGATCTTGTTTCACGTCCTTGAGTTCGGACTTCAACCCAGGGATCTATAGTACTATGTCTATGATGTAAGGCTACGGGTTCTTTCAGGATAAGTGTTTACTAGGGAAGCTGTTTAAACAACTCTATAAAACTTTGTATAAATAACTACACAGCCATTAATGCAAAGATTACGAACCATATTCAATGATAACATAGTTGAGTGAAAGAGGAAGCCATTCTCTCTAATTTGATAAATATTTAGCTACAAGAGCCTAGAAAAGATCTCTTACAGAGCACCCTGGAATCCAGGAGCTGGAACATTCCCTTAGGATGTGTGTCACATCATGACTAAGCAGCATATGTTTGTTCTAGCTAATTCCAGCTAATGACTTGCATTACCTTTGAATGACTTGCCAGATTTAAAGATCACAGCTAAAAAAAAAAAAGTTTCCACAGTTTGGTGGAAAAAGAGCTCCAGGAGAGAACAGAGACAGAGGAAGCCTACAACCTGATTCTTAAGGAGGACTTGAACGTTCCCTGTGATACTGGAAACCACAGCTACTGTGATTGCTTCTGTTTGTACAGTCAAGTGAATTTAGTGACCTGGAAGAACAACAATCCTTCCAAAATAGGTTTTAAATGCAAGAGCAATGCAAGACTAGCTACCTGCTTCTCACAGGTGTGGTTACGTGATGGTCTGAATTGAAGCTGGAATTCCACAGAATCTCACAGTATTATGTTCAAGCAGAGGAAACCATTAAAATGGTCTGAAAACATAAAAGCTTCTAAGACTGACCTTTTTTTTTCTTCCCTGTCAGGCTGGATATAAACTAGTGAAACAATGAATTCTTCCTCTGGAAAACTTAACAATCAATTTCTCCCAATTCTGGTCCTCTCCAACATGACTCCTAGGTCTCAGATCAAGGAGAAAATAAGATACTGCACAACAGCAAGGTTCACTCAGACCTCCGGATTGATGATTTTTATCAACTGATCTGCAGGTGAGAGTTCATCACATGACATCAGAAATGGTACTAAACGCAATCTAAGTAGCTTTCAGCAAACAAACACAGGGAGATAAATAAATAAATAAATAAATAGAACGTGTATGTGTATAAGATAGTAAGCCTGTTCAGCTGTACTTTTAACGCGGTTGTAAACCGATAAACTATTCCAGAAAAGCTACATAAAACTGCTCCTGAATCTCTCTCCTTTCTTTTCTTTTTTTCCTTTGGAGGTTGTGAACTTTAAGGGACTATTCAGGTTACTAAGGGTGCTGAGGACACATTCATGGGGCACCGTGTCCTAACAAGGCAAGATCTGTCATGAATCAGCACTTACTACGCCTTTCCTTCCATGCGGGACAGCAGTGTATAAATGGGCCAGACAGGAGTTTGTAAACACACCGTCCAGTTTCCCAGCTGGTATGAATGAAGGATCAGGACACAGAGTGCCAGCATATCACAGCATGCATTCATTCCTTAAAGTAAATTCAGCCCAAGTTTTCCTTTGACAGTAAGCATTAGGGATTAAGCCAAGGGCTGACTGCCTAGTCAAACAAATGCCATTTACAAAGCTAGACTTTGCACTCCAGTGAATGCAGTGCTGACCAGCACTAAGAACTCAGGTCATTAGTCCCAAAATACTTTTAAAGTTGCACAATCACTCTAATGAGGTAACTAGATCTAACTGAAACCTTTCCCATTTAAACCAGCATTCTGAAAACAAACAATACTGGCACCAAACAAGAAACACTGCAGATACGGGTTTTAACTACTTCAGCAAGGCAGTTCCACCTCAGGATGCTGATACATGACCAAATTATGACAATTCAGAGGATGCTGAAGGAATACAGTATGTGGCTGCTTTTAGCCTGTCACTAAGAGGAGACAGAATGATTTAATTAAACCTTTTCCCTGGAGGTTCATGCTAATACTTTTTACCCTAGGCTTCCTATAACCTAGCAGCACACACACAGTCACAGTTACTACAACACAGCACACAATAACTCTCTGAGAAATGAAATTTAAATGTGCCCAAGCCTTTATCAAAGGCCTTTACTTAGATCACCAAACTTTCAGTCTGTTACACAGGATATTTCTCAGAAATGCAGAAATTACTTTTTTCAGTAGAGATTTTTCCTTTTAACCTTTTTTTTCCTACCTGTTTTACTTTTCCCCCCCCCTCCTTAAGTGCTCAAATAAAAACTCATGAACCAAGTACTCACCCGCTGCACAACCATTATACACTTACAGTGCTTTAACACTGAGTTTATATGTATAGATATGTCTAAAGGCATTCTGTTAACGGCAGAAAAAGGAAGTGATGAACTGAACTATGGCAACTAATTCAATACCTTAATAGGTGCTACTGAAGAAGCTGCATTATAGATCCAGAAGTATTTCAGTACTATTACTGAGAAGCAAAGGTACACAGAGCCAAGAAAGACTAC
Source organism: Excalfactoria chinensis (assembly GCF_039878825.1). Taxonomy (NCBI): domain Eukaryota; kingdom Metazoa; phylum Chordata; class Aves; order Galliformes; family Phasianidae; genus Excalfactoria; species Excalfactoria chinensis. The sequence goes on from NC_092826.1 coordinate 46,445,427, forward strand.
AGTCGACATCAAGGACTACCAACAGCTTAAGGAAATACAAGCACCTAAATTCCTCTGCTTCAGAGAATAAGAAATGCAAGTAGTAGTTTCACTGATACCAAAGTTAAACTCGTGATAAATACTGTCAGATTGGGCACAGGTCCAAGGCATTTTTAGTGAATATATGTCATCTCTTGGTAAGGCACTAAGAAACTACTATATTGTAGCTAAATATGGACTCCGTAACGCACTGCTCCAACTCCCCCATAAGCAGCTCTGTCTTCTGTTCTTAAATGAGGATCATAACTTACCCACAATAGCACAGCAAATGAGGACTTGCAAAGAACCACAGCATCACATTGTTCTCATTCCATGAATGCTACCAGACTAGAAGCGCCCAAGAGCTGCCACAGAAGACAATAGCAGCTTCTTCTGCAGCTTCTGCTCTCCTGGATATCATGATTATTCACAGCGTTGAGAGCAGCAGAACCAAAGCTTACTACAACCAGAGAACTAAGGTTTAGTCTCAAGGCCTGGAATAACAGGTGACCTTCCAGAAGAGTAAGCTGAATCCAAAGCTAACTGCCTTTAAACTAACTACTGATTCCAGCTCTGGATCAGCTTTGCTCTCACTCAGGCCCAGACTGCTTGTATAAATCCTCCTGTGTCAGAGCTTCATGACCCAGCTATCACAGAGCTTTGAACTGCAGCATTACATATCCAAGACTCTCTCTTTTAGTAATCTACTTATATTTTCCCAGAACTCCTCCTTCACGTTGTAATTCTAGTTTGACACCTCCTGGCACCATCACAAACACACATTTACAGAAAGAAAAAAGCCCAACCCAAAACACATGGTACTCAGGCTTAGGCAAAGGAATTTCTCAACCAGTTGCTTTATTAAGTGCTGCAGAGTCACAGACTTCTGTAAAGTAACACCAGTACTGGGACTTCCGCACTCCACAGACTTGGCATTGCCTCCAGATCAGCCTGTTCTGTCAGCATTTCAAAGCTGGTCAAAATTTTTCCTGCTTCCCCTCTCACCAAGCACTCTTGTTTACAGAGAGTCATGTTCGGCCTCCACACCAAGCTCTCCCCTCCTCTTGCTAGCTCTTACTGAGAAGCAACAGACCTACTGGTCATGCAGGTTCCCTTGTGTAAAAGTAATGGGAAAAAAATGATTAAAACAGACAAAGTGAAACAACAAATAAACTAAACCCTCCAGTCCCAGGCCCTTAACCCAGCAGTTTTGAGACTGATCCCAAACCTGTCCTACAGTGGCTGTTCTCCAAGGTGCCTGAACACTTTCTCTAGGAAGGCAGCTCATAATCAAAAACAGATGTCCTAATGCAGTCTCTATTGAGGAGAGTGCAAAATTCTCAAGCACAACGATGACAGAAATCTACTAGACGTGGTGCTGAAGAAAATGTAAATTTATAGAACTATCTCCATACCTTTTATTAAAATTATCTATGATACTTTTACCTGGCGCATGTGACATACTAACACTGTTTACATTCTCCAGGGGCAAAAAGGAAATTCCAATACAAGGGATCAGGGCCTGAGTGAAAGCAAAACTGATCCAGAGCTGGAATCAGTAGTCAGTTTAAAGGCAGTTAGTTTATTTCTCCAATAATCACAAATGGAGAAAGTGCTAATTAACGAATTATTCCCCTCGAGGGTCCTGTTTTCACGCTTCATAAATCAGATTCTATTAGAAAAACTGACCAGTGATAGCTGCAGCAATATTGGAGAGCTTTTTGCCTATTTAAGATGCATTCTTGCAATGCCTGATGCGTGCCCCATTTTTTCATTAAAAAATAAATCACTCGGTGCCTCTAATAATTTCAGTACAGACCATCAAGAACTGAATTAAAGTTGAACAGAAACATAAGCTTTCAGGATCCAGAGGACAAATGGAGGTTATCGCTTCAGATTCTTTAAAAGATGAATGTACAATTTGACCTGAACCAAACTTCAAAGTCAGCGAGGGCCAAGTAAAGATAAAAAGAAAAATGAAAAAGATGTCAGCAATTACTTAGCATGGAAATTTCAGTAATAAAGAAACACATACTTATGTTAGAAGTAGCTTTTATGCCTCTTATAAGTAACTTGATACATAGCTAAATATATGACTGTACATTTGTTGTTTTCATGTTACAGTATGAATAGCAGTGTTGACAGTTTCTTATAACGCAGATATACCCCAAATATGTTGTAACAAAGGGAAAGATTTCTTATTCCACCCTATATTAACCTGGAGACCTACTGAGCCAAATAAAAATGTGGGGGAAAGGGAGGGTGACAGATAATTTCTTTCCCAAAAAAGCTACTTTCCACAGAATCCACAGCAATTATCTTTTATGGGCTCACATCCATCTCTGCAGATTTTTACTACTTCAAAATAGTGTAATATTTCCTAGAAGAATTGCTCGAGTTTCTCATAGCATGCTGGAGAATTCTGAGGTATCCCAAGATCATCACTCACTGCAACAACTACAAGAGCTTGGAAACTACTGCTAAAGATATAAGTAGCACATAGAAATCCTCGCCAAAATGCCATATCAACTTTCCTCCTCCTCTCTTTTCTCCAGCTGCAACGGAGCACAGTGTGGAAAAGAGACATTCAGGTGTGTGGCACATCTTCACATCTGCACTGCGTTTAGATGCTCATTCTACCATCAGTTTTAAATGAATTTTAGGGTAGACGCTGGCAGAAGCATGATCAAAACATCTGAATGGTTTTGGCCCAACAAATGCTCTGCCAGCAAGAGCTGCCCCAGTCTCTTTGGCATGTTCAAGAGAATATTAACTAGTAAATTTTTTGGCAGATTACTAACAACAGAGGTATTTCCAACTGATCATTTCTTTATGTGAAATGAGCTCACTATCTCAGGATGGTTCTGGCTGCAAGGTGGCATTACATCATTCACAATCACTGTTGACACTGAGGCTTTTGGCACAATTAGGCAGACAACACCTGCCTTGCTAGAATTCAGATATGTAATTCATTACCAGTTCAGCTCTCCTGATACAGTAATCAGTGCAAGTGCAGCTCAGATAAGCACAGGTTTGTTTTTTGTGTCATTGCGGATGTTCTAGCCAGTACAAATCTGACTCACGGAAAGACTAGATAGCACAATCAGAACAAAAAAAGTTCCAGCCTTGTTCTCGCAGTGGCTCCTACTTTCACTATCAACTGCAAATGCATTTCAGTAAGGCCTAATTAGTTTATTTTTCAGCTTTGCTGCCCACATGAAGAGGTGAGAGTGGCAAGCATGGGCATCACCATCCTACTCAATGCACTTGCTTGTGAGACCAGACATAACCACTTGTACCACTGTGAGGTACTGAGCACCATTTCACTGCTGCTGTATGAACGCTCAGCTGACTGGCTGTCACTCTGTCGGAATGCAATGACCAGAAAATATTAAACATATGCAGTAGCTTTATATGAAGGCAGAGGATGCAGATCAAACATCGCAAAGTAATTGTGTGAGCTTGGTCATATTTGTGACAACGCAAATGGCATCACATGAAGTGGAAATAACCATTTCCCTAATCTCCATCCAAGTTCTAGTTTTACAGGTATAGAAAGACTACTACTGGATCCCTTGGTTACATCCTTCAGTATCAGACAACAAAGCCAGGTCTCCTGACTTAGTTCTCCTATTGTAATGACAGCTATCCATTTACTTAAGGCGTACTTGAAGCATTTTGCTAACTACCACGCTTGCAAGCTCACACTGCAAATACCAGCCAAAGCCTAGAATCAGGTTACCATCTGAGGTCTGTACACTAGTGGTTGTGTTGTGTCTTTGAGACTGGACATAATCTGCTTCAAGCTCTATCTGCTGTGACAGAGCACTGCTACTGCTAAAACAGTATCACCCATCCCATAAGCTCTGATAGCCATGTGAGTGTGAGTGAGCAAATTGAGACCTGTTCTATTCTTAAAGTATATGGAAATCATGATATCACTGAAGGACATCTAAAATAACCCTCCTGGGTTTTGTGAAGCAACGTAAGACAGCAAGTTTCTTAACTATCTCCTGTGAATTTTAAAATAGCTCAAAACTACCCCCTTAGCAATCTCAAGAGATGGGATTTCCTCCATTCTCAGCAGCAAAGCAAAAAGCAAACCAGATAGCCCTGGGAGCTCCTGAATTAACAGCACCAGAGGTTCGGAAATAATCTTTCTCTTGGATATTATGGTTTAACATGGTTCTGCAAGTCTTTACATAGTTGGTTCTGCACTTTGAATTTCCAGTTTGTAACTACAAGCAGCACAATTTCAACTTTATACAGTCTTTGAAAAAAAACAAATAGTTCCATAGAAAGTAAGATGCTCTTCAGAGTTACCTATACTTTGTATCTCACGTTTTTACCATCCCATTTCAACTAGAACGCAAACTTTGTTCCAAGTTTTTCTTGTACGCAGGGCATTCAAAATTTCTCGCTTGTTGGTTTGTCACTAAGAACACACCTGAATTCCTATCAAAACCTTTATTTCTGTGGGGAGATTCACCTTCCCCTACTCAACCGTCCTCATTAAGAACAACAAGCCTCTTCCGTTCTGCAAAATTCATCTGAAGCTGGCCTACAGCTTTTAAAATTATGAAGATATTCTGCAGACCAGTAGACAAAGGCAACACAATTGCGTTAAGTTCTTTCCTTAGGAATCTGGACTAAAATTCCTGATGTGCATTATGACTGCAGCATTTCACAGTTTATTCAGTGCCACCTGGTATCCTTTCACTGCCTTACTCTAGAGGAGAAGCATTTGTTTGTTCTGAAGAGGAAACTCGATTACAAAAAAGCATCTGACAGTACCAATCCCTGCCCCAACTCTCTAAAGCTTTTGCCCTGTGTTTTCATTGAATCTCAGGGGTACAGCTTCTGGAGACAGGACATGGAGGCAGAGCACACTAAGATTTTGGATACACCTCTGTTCAGCATAACCTTCATGAAGCTCGTGATTCCTACCCCTTTATCAGCTTTGACTTGCAGTACATGATACTAAAGAACAGATGACCAGACAATCCCGAAGTAGCTCTAACTAATCTTGTCTGTGAGGGCAAGTATTCCCTCATCCCTCTGCCCCACATTCATTGAAATCCCTGAGTTCCAATGACATTAGATGATAGTTCAAAACAGCATTAGGCTCACTCAAGGCCCATTCAAATAACAAAAAAAGCACAGCCATGATTTATAGTGCATCAGGCAGTGACTCGCATAACTGCCTCTCCTGAGAGCTCTTTTGAAGTGTACATGAGTCAACAGACTGACAGCAAAGCACAATTTGCCATCACTGGGCATTCAAGGGCAGCCACACTGTTTCTTCTGTGGCACATCTCATTCTCCTGTCTCCAGTATAGTTCCTTTCTGTCTCCCTCTGGCTCTGTCAAAGCAAGCTACATTTTATTAATTTGCTGATCACGTCCATTTACACTGCAGAAATTATATTAGTGACAAATGTAGGATCTTTGAACACTAGTGAAGCAGAAGTTGGAAGTTCTTGCCTAACTGATGCACAGTTTTCATGTAACTCTGGACCAGGCCAAAGTCTTACTTCCAGACTCAGACATGAAACACTGAACTGTGGTTATTTGAGTAATGCTGAACACCCCAGTCAACAAAGCTCACTTGTCTGTACAGTCTGCAATACCAAGGTGGTCTTGTATTTATCTCCACTAATACCTGCTTGCCTTTTTGTCTGCCTTAAACTACTCCTGACATTGGCCTAGCAATATAGAGTGGACACTAATTCCTAAACAGCGGTCAACAAATTGTTTGATCACTTCCATGCACAGATGAAAACAATCAACAGCACAATCCTTTCTTCACAGTTATCATGCATAACAATTTAGGGGAGACACTTAGGTTAGCTATCAAGAAGAAAATTTTTTATCAACAAGTGGTGAGGCACCGGAGCAGGTTGCCCAGAGAGGTTGTGGATGCCCCATCTCTGGAGGTGTCCAAGGCCAGGTTGAATAGGATTCTGGTCAGCCTCATTTAGAGGCTGGCAACCCTGCCCATGGCAGAGGTTTTGGATCTAGTCGATCTTTAAAGCTCTCTCCAACCTAAGCCATTCTATGATTCTTTGATAACAGTTATACAGACACAAAGATCTGAAGTTGGGTTTGAGAGTGAAAAGTAGTATGGCTGTAGTATAGTGTTTTATCTAAACTAAGTGCCTCAGTTAATCAATGAAGCAGGAATACCACAATGACAAGATCATACTGCTGCCAGTGCTCAAAGTTAATTTAGCATGATGTGTGTCATTTGGACAGGATAAATTTTGGCCAGTCTACAAAGAAATTCTACAGAGGCGTCTCACTTCCCAGCAGATGTGGACATAACACACGTACCAGAGCGATCATTTCTGCTAGGCATTTCATTCAATAAGCATTCCAAAACCAACACGATTCCCAAATTTGCAAAATAGTGCCTACTATCAACACATATATGATTATTATGGTAGTAAGATAACAAAGAACAGTGATAAAATGCCATTGTCAAAGATCAGAGATATATAACTTATAGCACTGTGTGCATATTTACACATACAGATATATGCATACAGTGTTAGAAGTTCAGGTCAGGACGGGTTATTATGTTTACATACACTTTGTATGCACACACATGAACCAGTATTTGCAATACAACTACAATATTTGGAAGACAGAAATGAAGCCTTTCCTTTCTACCTACCTCTTATTAATTTGCTTTTGTGTCACCCTATATAATGAAAGTAACCAAGTCATTTCTAAAAACAATAACACTAAGTCATGGTCTAATTCTCTAGCATCACCAAGACACGCTGGTTTATACTTATGATCTAGACTAAGACAGGTAAGGAAATATGTTTTGAACTAACATTTCACCTGACAATATTCTTAGCTCTCAGAACCTTCTGAATAGAGCATATAAACAGAAGGACAGGACGTATCCCTACAAATTGAACAGAGCAGCATTCTAAACAGCTCTGCTGAACAAACATGAAGCAGCAAAATAGATTAGATCAATATACTTTGCATAATTATTATTTTTCTCTATTAAAAACAATATTTTAAGGTGTCATTTTTTGGAAGATGACAACACCATCTTAATTACAAAACAAGTGATGTCTTACATAACCCTTACGTCCATCTCATTCAAATATACGGCTCAGTGTCTGTGCTAAAGAATCAGATTAAAAGTTCTGTTTAAAAGGGAAATCTAAGGATGAAAAAAAGAGGGATAAATTCATTTCAGGAATTTCAGACCTCTGTAACACCAACACAGATTGAAGGTCTATACATCATATAAACTGACAACTCTCCTCAAATCTTCCAAAGAGTCAGTGAGGGTATTTCTTGCCACTTGGACCACAGATTTCAATACAGTTCAGTGCTGTACATGACTTACCATGTAGTATCTACTTAGTTATCAGGGCTGACTAAAGGGCTCTTTATTCTAAAACAAGAAATAAGATTCACCACCAGCAGCCAATGATCAGCAGCCCTCCAGCTTAGCACTACTCAGGACAACATGGTTCCTGCTAACCACCTGAAAATCATGCATGACTGGGCACTTACGTATTTTAGCATGAGTGGGATGTGTTAACTATGAATAGAAACAGACAGGTGAACCTTTTCACAGTACAGAGCCTAGTTCTTCACATCCAATAGGGTTAACTGCAATTATCTAGTATTAAAACCAGCAGCAGTTTCTTTCCATGGAAATGAGAACACACTGGTAACACATGCATTTCATAGAATCATAAAGGTTGTAAAAGACCTCTAAGATTATCTAGTCCAGCCATCCATCTACCACCAACATTACCCACTAAACCATGTTCTATAGTACAACATTTACACATTTCTTGAACACCTCCAGGTATGGTGGCTCTACCACTCCTTGGGCAGCCTGTGCCAGTGTCCAACCCTTCTTTTGAATTAAGTTTTTCCTAATATCCAACCTGAACCTCCCCTGGCACAACTTGAGGCCATTCCCTCCTGTCCTGTTGCAGAGAAGCAGCCAAACTTTACCTCACCACAACCTCCTTTCAGGTCACTGTAGAAGGCAATAGTTTCCCCTTAGTGTCCTCTTCTCTGGACTAAATAATCCCAGTTCCCTCAGCTGTCCCTCATAAGATTTGTGCTCCAGTCCCACCATCAGCTTTGTTGTCCTTCCCTGGACACACTCCTGGGCCTTGCTGTCTTTCTTGAAGTGAGGGACCCAAAACTGAACACAGCACTCAAGATACAGCCTCACCACAGCTGAGCACAGGGGTATGATCATCCCCCTGTTCCTGTTGGCTACACTACTTCTGATGCATGCCAGGATGCCAGTGGCCTTCCTGGCCACCTGGGCATACTGGTGGCTCTTGTTCAGCTTAATGTCAACTAACACACCCAGATCATTTTCCTCTGCAATTTGCTCAATGCAGAATAGCTTTCAGTTACTAAGTCACAATGGATGTGTTTAGGGTAACCCTATGACAAAAATGATATATTTTTTGCAACTTTTAAAGGTTTTGTTTAACATTTAAGGCTAAGAAGTTCTGTCTTCAAAGGTGAAGTTAGTCAATTAAAATATTTCAGTTTAAGATGAGTTTTGTACAGAAACACTAGCAAGGACCAGCAGTATGCAGTTTGCTTTGATTTTGTGTCTTCAGAATCATCTGCACAAAAATTGAAGAGTTAGATGTCAATAGTCTGCCTTAAATGCACACAAGTAAGAGACAAGTAGCTCCTTGAAAAATTGTAAACAGCTCAACATAAGTCACTCAAACATGTTGTAGTCTTCCAATACACATTTCAGGACAAACCAGTTAATCAGACAGCTCCACAGCTGTGTTTCTCTCTGAACAGCTGATGTCAGATCCTCTGCCATTTGAGCATCCCACACAAAATTGTTAGCACCCAGGTGATTCAATTCCAACTCAAGAGACTAATTAACTTACTTAGACTTGTCAGGCTTTGTCACACCTCAGTAAGTGATAGTGGGGTGGGGTAAGTATAAGAGTGTCTAATACTTGCTGCTTTTAGGATGTTTTGCTCTTACTGTGCTTCTTAGCTGCAGAAGACGGATGGATGACATAGGTCTTAACACCTATCAGTTCAACATACGATTAACAGCTATATAAAGATTTGCTCTTCCTCTATAAGGATACAGTTTGTTCATCTAGCTTCACTTCTTTCTTAAGGGTCCCCTTCTTATCAAGGCATGAAATACACACACCACTAATCCAGTTTTCAGTTCAAGGTTGCTTTCAGTCAGGCTGAACGTGTACTCACATTGAGGATCCCAGCTCAACTGCTTAGATGTTCAGTGTCTCCTAACCCACCACCATCATATTCCTAAGTTCCAGGGCAGTTACTACACATTTCTTTGGAAGATCAGCCTGGTTCTGCCTACTGCAAGACAAAGAACACTTATCTGGGGTTCTTAACACCTAACTAATTATGCAGGCCACAGAGCACCAACAAAAGACAGAGAATGTCCTTGGGTGTGATTTCTTGCATTTGAGATGACTGTGTCCCCAAAAAAGATCCTAATAATGAAGATTATCATTAACAACAACACCAACAAATCCTATAGTGTTGTCACAAGTCCCACATGGTCCATGAGATAGATATCCATGGAGTCATTGCATCTTGAGATCCATGTGACCACAAGTGCATTTCTGACACTGAAAGATTGCTTGCTTCTACCTGTCACAAATTACTTAAAGACCACCCACGAAACTGAATACTGCTAACTGCCATGTTCCAGAAATCCAGACCCATGGACGTTTCTGGCTTACAGTCTACCCTTTATGATTAAAAAAGACTAAATCATTTTACTTAGGGCCCTGAGGCACCCAGAGAAGTTGTGGATACCCCATCCCCAGAAGTGTTCAAGGCCAGGCTTGGTGGGTTCCTGGGCAGTCTGATCTAGCGGCAGGGTGGATGGAACTAGATGATCTTTGAGGTCCCTCCCAACCCAAGCCATTCTATGATTCTACAATAGTTCAGCATTTACAAGTAATATCCTGTTAAATACCTTCATATGTATGTTTTTTTCCTCATGGTGTCTAGATTATTATTGGCCAAATGGGCTTATTTCAGTGAGAGGTAGCCCTTTTCATCTATCAGGCTGGCCTCTGTACATCCAAAGCTTGTCCTAAAAAGCAGTGGATTTGATGAACACACATATAGGAAGGGCACACTACATAGACCCTGCAAACACCATTCACATTCAGAAACATCAGCCATAGTGGCCATAGATAACCTACACTCCCATTTCCCTCCCCCATTCAGTCCTCCTTTACCTGCAACCCTTCAGCATTCGTGTTTTAAAGTCAAGTACAAACACCTGGCTTATTTCCTCCAGTATAAAAGTACAGAGGCTGAGAAAGTAGGTGTCCAATTGCTACAGTCTTCTCTAAAGAAAGAAAAAAGTGGGGAAAAAATTTAAAAAATAAAAATAAATAAATCAGCAAAACCCTGGTCATGGTCAAATTCATTTCCTTGGACTGCAGCTCTTTCATTGTTTCCTTGGCTTGGCCACATGCAGGTTTAGACTCTCTAAATCATAACTCCAGACAGGAACTGTCCCGAATCATCACAATGTGCATTTGCCTTCAGAAGGCTTAGAGCCTCAGGCAGTGTCTAGGATTTTACAGAAAGGTAGCCAACACCCATTACCTATCACTTTAAAAACCCAACACGCCTTTTTCAGCAGTGAAAAAGTAACTCTTTTTTCTAGACATAAAATACTCTTTTAATTGCCCCACCCAGCTGAAAGTAGCAGTTCGTCAGCATCACCTGCAAGACAGAAGCAGTAGTACCTAATTCTATACATTTGTTCCTGTTTGCTGGGCCTCTCAAGCAGGAAATGAATCTTTCCGTCAAGTACTTTGTATATAAAAGCTCAGTGAATAAAATAGCTTGCTTTTATCTTCCAACTGACGAAGCTGTGCCTCCGCACTGCAAATCTGACCGGTCACTGAATAGAATTCATTCTCCCTGCAACATCTATAATATTGAAAGAATATTCTGTTTGCAGAAAAGTAAATGCCAGTGGAACATTTGAAAATAAAACTTTCAGTATTCAGAGCAAGCACAGAGTAGAGAAAGCAATAAAAGCTTTTCTAATTGCAATATACAGTGTTTAATTGCAGCCTGTCATAAAGTCTCGCTATTTTTTTAATTAGGCTACATCCTTTCAATCTCTGTTCAACACAAGGTAACGCACCTGAAAAGGTTTTTCTGTACTGTTATACTGAATACATAATATTCGTGCCTATATTCTTCTAAAAAGACATGGAAAATCAGAGGTCTCAAAAGATATTTTCTACATAAGCCTCCCACCTTAAAGACAGAATGGCAATTGTGCATCTCTAGCAAATAACTTCCTTTCTCCCAAGCATAAAGCTGACTTGTAAGATGCCCGTGTTCTGAATCCTTTTATTCTCAAGTACTCACTTTGCTTCTATTAGATTCTGGTACCATCACTTTGTTAATTCACAGATCATACATTGGTTAAAGTTGTACCAAATCATATTTAGTAAAATAATTCATTATGACTGCAGTCTTGTGCTTTTGCAAAGCAAATTTTACCTTGTTGTGTATAAATAATGTTTCTGAAATAGAATAATTAAAATAAAAACCACCAAAAAAAGGCAGATTTCTAGTGCAGAAGCTAACCAAGCACATGGCTGATCCATTATGTTATTTTGCTTAGACTACGGTAGACAGAAGAGTGCAGAGGCATACTCCTCAGAGTTATTTCCTATTAAATAAAGCATTCTACTACTCGGAGTTATTTCCTATTAAATAAAGCCCCTCCCAAAATATCAGCTGCCAAGTGCAGACATCTTTTAGGCTTTGTTTTCATTGGCTTTATTGTGTGATTTTTGTACAGTTAGATACAGTTTGTCGGTTCAAAAATTTTAGCGGAGATAGACAATCAAGTATTTATTTTGACAAGGTCAGCTAAGCAAAGTCACTCTTGCTTGGGTACTTTTGCAGTGAGCCTTCTGCCTGGTCCTTAGTATGCACTAACCAGTTTGCGGTAAAAGTACTTCAGTTATCGCCCATAAAAGAAAATATAAATTCCCAAACAATTTTTTGGTCAGCCATACCCACTTTACTTGCTTAACATCTTACAGATAAGCAAAAACTGATTACATAAATTGCACCTACAGTTTCAAATTTCAGGAAAGGATCTGTTTCTTTGCACGCCTCAAGTTCTCAAACTAGGCTGAGACTGTCAATCATGTCATTCGTCATGTTGATTATGATATGCCCTCTTGCATGCTACAGACAAGAACACAGTATGAGCTCTCCCCTACCTTAGATGAGAAGGTAAAGCAGGTTATGCGATGTGCCTGTGGTGGACAAAAATGGTAACTGTTTCACAAACAGCAGAAATACGCACCTGAAGTCTTATCCTTGTCTACCCTTTATCTTAGGTTAAAAACTGGAAGTGAACACTGTTCTTCCAAGCAATACTGAACCTATAGTTCAGTTCTATATTTTAATCTTAAACAGCGGTCTGACTTCAAACTATAAACTTTTACACTAATGCAAGCTTCACAAACCACTCCCCAGAGGATCTATGCAGTTTTTAGTCTCAGAGTAGAAGCAATTATGCCACTGATGAAGTTTCAGCTTTGTCTCATAACTAATGTTACTGCACGTACTTAAGCTGCCTCTATAGTAATCTTGGTAATATTCTACTTCCATAAGCTTCTATACTGAGGCAAAGATGTTGGGGAGAACTATGCAGAGATGAGGGAGCAAGGGCTGGCACAGGGAAGAGTTAAGGAGGCCCCAGAGAAAGTACTACACAAAAACCTGCTATAGAAGCCCCTATTGCTCTTTGCTACTGTATATCTGATACCCTCAGCAGCAAACATGGTATCACTCCAGTGGCTAATGTTCATCACTAACTAGCTCGTTACCTTGAATCCACACTGAAGTCCATACTGAGAACCAAAACATTACAAACTGTATGTCATACAAGATAGGAATCAAGTGCAATTCCACATATAGGACTTTTTTTCCCTCCTGTTTCACCTTTGACCAGCACAAGAGTTCATGCTAAGCAAAAAGCACATTCAGGTTGCAAAGTCTACTGTCCATAAGTTCTGAAGAATTAAAGATTGGCTTCACAACTTTGATTTACCTGTTTTTGCCTTTACAGAGATAGCAAACTGCATTCCAGTTATGAGGGCACGGCTGGCTGGCATAATTGAGATTTCCAACAGGTTTTTCACGAGGTTCTGTGCAACATGCTACAAAGAAGAGGCTGAGGGAAAAGGCAAATAATAGTCATGAATGAAAATGTGGTTGGAGCAAGAGAAACACAGTGTAAGACTAAATGGCTAATTTTTATTATGACAAAAAGGTTGACAGCAGGGTGAGTTCAGGTCCTTACTCAATCCAATTATTTTTTAATATATAAACTCTGACCAGTGAGAAGAAGAAATCAGGACAGGTAAAGAAGAATGAAGTGCCAAAGCTTGCAACTAACAGAAATATATTTGGGAAAAGGGAAATTTGTGGTGATTTCAGTTGCATGAATGAACAATGGAATGACAAAAGTGGCTCAGCATCAAGACAAATATAAAGCCATGTACAAGAGAAACTTCAAACAAGCTACATACTCTCCCAGGTTAAGATCCTTTGGTTAGTATGCAGCAGTAGCCAAAAGTAAAGCCTAACTTTCTGGATTCCATATGAAACAGGTCAAGAAGTAGTTTCAAAGACATATATTGTAACCAGGGGCATAACCGTGCTACATACAGTATTCTAAGCATAAGTCACTCTTACTGGAAAATGGGATACTGTAAGACTAAATAGACTTGGGAAAGAACCAAGACAACAATCCAAGGCTGGGAGTAATTCTCATTAGAAAAGAGACTGAGAAGACTGAAAAATTTTATCTCAGAAAGCAGACATGATGAAAGCACTTATAAATGGTACAGAGAAGGTAAAAAACAGGAATTCCTGTTTTCTTTGTTTCAAAGCACAAGAGGATATTCAATGAAGAAAATAGATAAGAAAAAAAAAAAATCAAAAGTCTTTTTTATGTAATACACATTTCAACATGGTACCTTGCCACTGACTGCCATTTCAGAGTTATAATACCTTACTATATAGATACTAAACATTTATTCTACTATACAAACCATCCACCATGATATAAGTTATATTAAATGATTGCTTCAGGGCTCCTATCTCTTACAGATTAGGAAAGAACGTTTGTGGGAAAATATTACCTCACCTCTGCCTTCTGCAGCCTCTCCTTTTCTTTCAGAGCTTCTGAGATTAGTCAGTGTCATGGATAAGAAAAGGTGAAGGTTGGGTGTGCCCAATAGCAACTCCTGTTTTTCCGTCCACAGGACAGATATTCACTGAAAGAACAGTTATTTGTTCCATCATTTTATTCACCTTGTCAAAAGCATAACTTGCTTAACTTATTGAACGCTACTTAATTCTGTTCTGAATATAAAGTAGAAAATTTTCTAACAAACATTATAATGGCATTTCAACGTTCCACAAAGACCAGTGGATTTATTTTCATAAGGTCTTAAAAATTGGGAAAATGTAACACCCTCCATTTTATGAATGGGAAACTCGAATGGTGATAAAAAAGTACCCATAAGGCCTAGGTCTTAGCTGCCTGTAGTAGCTTGATATCAAAACACAGTCTTGGAGACTTTAGGCGTAGTTAGGCATACACGGGACCTCACAGCAAAACACTTCTAAGTCAGAAGCATGTAAGATATCACATGTGACAGCGTGACAGGGCAGAAACAAGCATACATCACCACAGAACACAGATAAAACTCTGATACAGAGGGTTATTGCGCAGTACAAGATCTAGCCCCTCCAATTTTACTTCTCTCCCTTCTTAGAATCCAGTTTGACAAATACCTATAGCATGTCTATGCAGACAGATCCAGACAGAGCTGAACTTGCTCACACTAAACCAGGCTGTTCAAACCTGTTGGTACAGACTTATCTTGACGTGTATGCATACAGCGCTGCTTACCCAAGGAGCTGCACAGAAGCCAAAGTTGTTCGGGGAGCAGCATGAGATATGATTATTAGCGCTGATACAGCTCCAGCAGATTAAGTAATACTAAAACTGCAGCTTTGCCAACCTGTGGAAGGGAAAGAAAAAAGCGTGGAAAGTTATGTGTTTTCTTATATATCAACTGCTTCTGCCTATGAATACCAACACCCAGCAACAACTTATGGGCCACCAGTTAACCAAACTCACTGAAAAAAAAATCAGGTTGCTCCCTTAGGATTCCAACTCAGAACAGGCAATAATAAGCTCACCTGCTACCTCTTTAGATATAATCTTCTTTCAGGTGTGTTAAATCTTTACTGTTAGAGAAGGCTACAGCAGTTTGTTTCCAACCACCCTACTTATTGGCAAGCTTTACTCATTCTATTCACTTCCAACGCCTCTCAGAGCCTTCACGTGCTAGAATAAGCTAGAATCCATAAACAAGTCCCAGGTATTGCTCTAACCTTGTCCTGGGAGCTGCAATCAAAACTGCACAGCGCACTGGACACCTTCTGTTTCTCCGTGTAGTCCCAACTATAGACACACCCCCTCAACGCTTACATCTACAGAACAACTTGGGGAAAAAAAAGTGAAAAAGAAAAGCCTCCGTGGGTACGTAGTACCTGGGGAGCCAGGAACGAGCGCTATTAAAAACAAGCTTCGGCTCGGTGAGAGAGTAAAGCGTTATTTTTCCCCCTTGTAAAAGCGACCTCGCCAGAAGAAAAAGGGAAGAGTTTGGTCAGCAGCCCCAGGGACATACAGCAACGAGGGCCGAGCGGCTGAGGCGGCGCGCAAAGAAGGGAACCTTCTCAGATCCTTGGCATGTCTTTTGTTAGCTTCCCGTCGTTACTTTTTTGGCACGGACGGCTCAAAGCGCCGGTTTGAAGAGTCAGCCCTCACAGCTGGGGAGCGGGGCTTTAAAAACAAGAGAGAGAAACAAAAACAAAAGCGGTGCCGGAGGAGCGGCGGGAGTAGCTCTGCGGGACGCGGGCACGCACCAAGGGCGGTTGGGCGGCGGGTAACGGCGCGGCTCGCACCGCCGCCGCTCAGTGAGTCAGCGCTCCCCTCCCGCCCTCCCCTGCAGGCAGAGCCGCGGGCCGCTCAGCCCCGCGGGTAGCGGAGAGCCGGCCTCGTTGGCCGGAATTGCTCAACAGCCGCCCGCCGCGTGCGTCCCTCGCGCAGGATGTAACAGCTGTTTTATCTCCGGCAAGGTCGCTGTAATGACGCTATGTAAAAATAGTTACGAGGTGCTTGGGAGGGTTTGCTGTTGAAACGCGGCTGTTTCCCGCTCGGAGGTGAATGCGCGTCTTTGTGGACGTACGAGCAGGAGGCGGAGGGGGGGGAGGAGGGATGGGGAGGAAAGGAGCGCTGTTTTGCCGTAGAACTCCGTGATTTCATCAGCCGCCCGCAGCGCTGCCCCGCAGCACGTGGCCCTGCAGCAGTACAACAAACACACGCGGCCACGCGCGGCAGCGCAGCACCGAGCAGCTCGTGGCTCTCCACGCGCGACCTGTCCGGAGGGCCCCCCCCGTTCCGCTCCCTCCCCTCCCCTCTGCTCTGCTCCCATCCGGGAGCGCGAAGCGGAGCCGCCGGTGGGTCGCGTCTGTCTCATCTCAGGAGGAAAATAAACTGTTGCTGCACCACGTGCTCGCCCGAGAGGGATGAGTCAAGTCGAGAGACTTTTCTCTCGCTACGAGCGTGTGTCTCTGCAACATCCACCGAGGAGCGGGGGCACAAACAGCCCCGTGTAAAAATAACCCCGAAAAAGGGACGCGCCTGCCCGGGGAGGGGGCGGCGGCGACACCGGAGGGGCCCCGCGGAGCCGGGCGGGGTGTGGGGCTCCTCGGAGGGCTCTGCACACACTCTCCTTTCTTCTCGGCGGAGGAGTGGGTGGTTCATCCGGCAGCAACAGGAGGAGGCGAGTCAAGGGCAGCTGTCAAAACCTCCCCCCTCCGCTCGGCCCCTTCTCCTTCCAGTTTAACGATCAAACAAACGCCTGCCTGGAAGAAAGGCGGGCGGGCTGCCGAGTGAGTGAGTGAGTGTGAGTGTGTGTGTGAGCAGGAGCGGCGTGCCCCCCCGGCCCTCCCTCTTGCCGCGCCTGAGAGGGGAGGGGAGAGGCGGCGGGAGGAGGGAGGAGGCAGCGCCGCGAGTGCGAGCGTAGCTCCGGGTGACTCTGCCTCAGTCACTGCGGGAAGGGGGAGGGCGGCCGCGCGCACCTTTTCCTCCCGTGCCTTCTCCCACTTTCACGAGGAAGAAACAAAGGCGAAGCGAGACCGCGGCCGCCGGAAAGCCCCCAGGGAGGCGGAATCCCGCGGCTCCCTGACAGCAACGCGACCCCGGACCGGCCGCCTGGCCGCGGTTCTTCGCCTTCCTCCTCCTCGTCGCCGAGTTGAGAAGGGGAGCAGCGTCCCGCCTCGCCTCCCGGAGCGCGGCGGTCCATCGCCGACACGATGAAAAGTAAAAGAGGTACGTGCGGGGCTCCGCTCGGACGCGCCGTGACAGCGGCTCGCTCTTCCCGCCCGCGTTCCCCGCAGGGCCGCAGTGGCCGTTGGCGCCGCGCGCGGCCGTTGCTCGGCGGTCGCTGTCCGCCCTCCCCGTCCCGCTGCCCCGGTGCGAGGCGGGGGTCGGCGCGCAGCCCCGCTCTTTGTCTGCGGCTCGGGGGCCGGAACGCGATCGCTGCTAAAGTGCCGCTTTTCCCCTGCCCTCGTTGTCCTGAAAGGAGGAGAAGAGTGGGAAAGTTTCCCCGCGCTTAGGGTTAAAGGGAGGAAGAAGACTGTTTCCCCCCCCCCCCCCTCCCGCCGCAGCGGGTTTTCTTTGTGTGTGGGTGTACAGACAGCAAACTTTCAGCTGGCGGCCGCGCTTTAAGAGCTTTAAATCAGAGCCCGGCCGCAGCGGCGCGCAAGAAGTTCCCAACGCGCGCGTCCGTGCGGTGTAGCAGCCCCGCTCAGCGCCCCGGGGCCGTGCAGTTGCTTCGGGCTGCGTGGACAGCCGCTCACAAAGGGACCCGGGGCACAAAGAACCAAGTTTCGGCGGTTCGCAGCCCCTCGACCTTCCCCCCTTGCACTTCCCCCCTCCCTCCCGTCCCCCTTTGCAGTGATTTGAGGGCACGGCGCTGACTCCGCGTGTCGCAGCCCTCAGGTAGGCTGCGATTCGTCACCTCGTTCTAAGGCACGGTGTGTTTTTTTCTCCTGTATGATTTCGCTGAATTAATTTAGCCCGGTTATTTTTAGGACATTCCTATGCTCCCTATTTGCACAGCGGTGGTGAGCTGGTTTCCTGTCTGCTGTTGCTTCCATTGTTCAGACCTCTCCCCGAGGGCAGCCGCTGGTTGCCGAAATACCAAACTCCCCACACTTTCGACTGTTGTTCTTGCCACCCCCGAAATAAATGCGTGTGAAAAGTGCTGACGTCGTTTCTAGGTATGCATGTGTAGGTCTTTGTGCGAGCGAGCCGCTCCGAGGGCTGGAAGTTGTGGGCTGGGAACAATGGGGACAATAGGAGGTGACGTGCCGGAGGGGGCAGCTCCGCGGAGGGGCCGGGGGCTCTGGCTGGCACCGAGCGGGAGGAGGGGAGAGGGGATGGGACGTGTACGAAGTGTTGAGGCTGGGGCCTTTTGTTGTGTTCTGCTTGGGGCCGCCCGGCGTCGGAGCCTCGCTGGAAAGTTTCGAAGAATGACTTTGTTTCGGATTTCTTGCTCGCAGCCCTAGAAAAATCCCGTTTAAAGTAGGAAAACAAACGTACGGCGTAGCCAAGCGTGGCTGCTTTAAAAGCAGCAGAGCTCAAGCTGCGAAGCGCGAGGGGAAGCGAACGAGCTGGTTCCTCAATTATGAAATGAACTCACAAGTTTTTTTGTGCGTTGTTTTGTTTTGCTTTTGTACAATGGAAATTCCCTCATGCAGATCGTGGTTACTTCGGAACAATTTTAAGCTGATTTATTTTTGTTGTTGGCTTTTAAATTCATATTAAACTTTAGTTAGATCCCCCTTTCCCCTTCCACCCCCCCCTTTTTTTTCCTTTTTGCTATCAGGCTGTGGGTTAAAACCCCGAGGACAACTCGGTGGATGGTTTCATTTGCAAATAATAAGCTGATAGCGATCGCACTGAACATACTCAGCTTGTTAATTACCTTTCGAATACTCTCTTGCGAAGGGCCAGGCATGTGCTCAAGTTGATACATGTGAGGAATCCTACCGAGCTCGGTTACGACAGGACCTGAGCCGTAGATGGGACCCGTCCTGTTTATCTGTGCTCCTAACAATCCCGTTTAAATTCGCTCAGCCCCGCCGGCTGGGGTGGGAGGCTTTCCAGAAGGTGATTGTTTTGTCTGCCGCCTCTCTGGAGGGCAGAGATTTGTTTCTTGTGGTAACTTTGTCCTGTTTTGAATAACAATTGGCCTGTGCCACTTCCTCTGCGAAGCTCTTCCTCGACACAATGGGACGGTGGTGTGTTTTTTTTTCCCCTAATAGCTCGAATGTTGCACTTGCTTAACTCCTGCTTCGCCTCTGCCGTTCCGAATACTTCGCCCTCCCCCTCGAGTATTTCGGCGTGCCTTCTTAAGGAGCAGCGGTCCATTCTGAAATCAGCTTTAGTTCTCGCTGTTCTTCTCGAGTGGTTTCGGAGCTGTTGGCGATCGGGTGCTGAGCCCAGGGTTGTACACAGGGCCCTGGGAGCAGTCTGCTCTGCTCTGTTTCCAGGAGTCTCGGGGCTGTGACAGCACGCGGTGTCCAACTAACCTATATATATATATGGCTGCAGCTGGGTGCTGGGAGGATAAAGTCATGTGATAGGAAGGGAAGGTGGTCGTGTAGCTCTTAGCCCTTGGTGAAGCCCCTTGGTGGAGACGTACTGCTCATCGATGGGGTGGTGGTGGGAATGGAGCCCTGGGGTATTGCTACACTTATCCCCAGCCCTCTGCTGGCATGCCCAAGCTGCTTTGGCTTAGTCATGTGAAAGCAGCGTTTCTGTTTGGTTGAACGTGTTCGAGAGAAGACAGAAAGTAACCTGACACTGGCTTGTTTTTAAGATGAAATAAATTAGTAGGTCAGCTGGGGCTGCTCGGCATGTCCACTAGCCTTTATTCTGGGCGTAAATAGCAGTAAGCCAACGGGTCTAGCAGTGGAGCCCGGCCAGAAACCTTTTCAGTTTGGCCCTGTTAAAACAGGAAACCAGCAGCGAATAGCCTGATTACTAACACGAAGGAAAAACAAAGCTGGGTTGTAATCAGCAGGAATGCTTTAATGAAAACAGAGCTTTGACAGCAACAACGTGGCTCCCGCTCTAGTAAAAAATATCAGCTGGGGCCGTGCGAGATTTCTCGCCAGTACTTCCTGTAGCTGAGCCGAGCGGAGGTATCTGCACAAAGTTCAGAGGGCTGCTGCTCTATTTAAATGAGCTCATTTAAATGAGGAGAAGTTGTAACACACTGGGTTTCCTGCTCACCCCAACCTGCTCTGTGTCACTGACTCGCTCTGTCAATTCATATGACACGCCGAGTGAGCCGGCCAAAGGGCAGACTCTGCGTTGACTCATTCCTTGCTAGGTAGGCTGTGGTTAGTCAGACGGCAACTTTTACTTAAGCGGTGCCATGGCTGAAGATCGGGTTTGCAAAACACAGAAGCGTTTTCACGCTGCTGGCCTTCAGTGTTTTGCCACTTTTTTTTCAGGTGAAAAAGAGCAACAGTTTTGGAGTAAGTTTTCTCAAATCCAGCTCCAGCAGAGTGCTTCAGCCCTACTGTTAGGTCCTGGGGAAGTCAGGCCAAGCGGGGCGGTGGTGTGTCTGGAGGACTTGTCGTTACGCCATGTAAATATGGCTCACAGGCTGTTAGACACCTATTTTTCTCACAGGAGTAGTTTCTTTGGCTCTTTATTTCCAGCTTTCACTGTTTGCCTCTCCCTGTTTTCTTCCAAAGTCCTGTCTGGCCTATTATATTTAAAAACAAACAAAAAACCCAACCCACTGAAGTGCTGCAAGGCTTCTTGTTTCTGACAAACAAGGGCAGCACACTTGAAAACATTGCCTGAATAATGGAGGCTAGTTTTAGCTAGTTTTTAAGCTCAGTATGGGAGGCGTGAGTTGCTTTGCAGAGCTATCGTGCTGTCTGCATGACTTCGTTCCAAGAAGTGCTACTTATGGCTCCAGAGGACCCCATTGTGCAAGACATGTTCTCAGGTTAGACTGCAAGCATGACAGCACTTTGCATGAAACTATTATAAATAGAGAAGAGGTTGCTCAGAAACATTTTAAAGCAAACTTGACATACTTTCTACATGAGTTAAGAACCTGTTTACATAATTTGGGGTTTATCTCGTATAGGCCATTTGAATATTATCCTATTGTTCTTGTGCTGTGACTTGGATAATTTATGTGGCAAATCATCCCAGGAAAAGTTTGGTATGTCAGTTTGGTGTTTGACGGTTCCATAAATCAGCAGTTTAGAGAAGGAAAACAATACTAAGTGAGTTACTGAAGTAGCAATGCCAGACACTTTGCAGATTGATAGTTCTCTTGGGAATGCTTGCGTGTCAAAAATATGCATTGAGATCTGAGCAACTTAAACCAAATTTAAGGATATTGAAGCTTCTCATAAATAAGAGGAAGAAAGGCAACAATTTGCAGTATCAGCTTTGGCTACGGTTTGAAGGTATGGGGGGGAAATCCTACCCTCCATACACACTGGGAAGTAATGAGCAACAGTTGTACACACCCCTTTCTTTTTTTTCCAATTGCTTTATATAGTTGTATGCTTTCCCATGCACATGTATTAAATTTCTGGGCTAACTCTTTCCTTAAACAGAATCTTTGAATTATGGGTAGTAGCCCACATACATTTATTTTATTTTTTTTTAACTTCTGCCATTTAACTTGGCTTTTACTGTTCATGTTTTTAATTTTGATGTCATGAATGAGCAAGTTCCTTTTTCTTTCCCCCACCCCCAACGTGAAATACAAACTACAGAAAGAGATTATGGGCTTCTTTTTCTTGTCTTTTTTTCTAGAAGACACTTCTGAAAGTCAGTATATTCTCACTTGAAATTAGTATTGGGTTGTGCTAATTGAAATGGCTGCTGTCTTATTTCGATTTATGTGCAGTTTATAAGATTCCTAAAATATCGGTGAGCTCAACCTGGTGACTACTAAAAGTTTTTAATGTATTTTATGGTAGTTTGTTTCCTCACTGCCTTGCGTATTCTACAGAAGGAGGAAATTGTAGCCTTCCTAGCTGTTGACTGTTAAAAACTTTGTTTCTTTTTAATTACCTAAGGTAGCATCAAGTAGTGTGGTATATAGAAGGGGACAATTGATTGTTTTTTTTAACACTTGCAGCATTCTGATACTGAAATGCAATTACATTTTAGAAGTCTATCATCTGTCTTGCTGTTACACTTGTACATGAGTAAGGCGCCTGGTTCTTCCCTTATCCTGCACTTTTTACTGAATAAATATCTACTTGAGAGTGAAGGCAGACACAGTTTTCCTTTCTTTCTTTTCTTTCTCCGGAGATCCAAGATGAACTATTAATTTATAAAAAAAATCTACGAGCTATCCCTCTCACGAGGGAAGCATCAGCATTTTAAGGAGTAATTAAATAACCCACCACTGGAGTTGGGTATATGAGTTTTCAGTTCTTGTCTGTTGGCCCTTTGCCCAGCCCCTGGTTATCCTTGAAGAGAAGAGTGCTGAATGCATGCATACCATAGCAAGCAAATTTGGACAATATTGGCATTAGATAGAAGCTATCTGATAACAAGCAGTAGATAAAAGGTTGCTAGGGGAACGAAAATGAGGGTTTACAAAGAATTCCTTTAAGAACAGCTCATTGATGCTACTTCTTGTTTAACTGACAGTAAAGCTACAGCCTGACAAGTTAACGCTACAGGATAAATCCCCCATAAAGAAGGCTGTGCCACTATTTGTGGTAAAAGTGCTGAATATAACACAAGTCTGAAGCATGAAGCGCTGGAGCTAAGTAGTTTCCTGAGGTGGGAGGCTGATTGTGCTTGTCTTTTGTAATTGCAGGTGTAGTTGCAATATCAGGCAGTGAAACAGAGGATGATGACACTATGGATGTCCCACTGGATCTTTCTTCATCTGCTGGCTCGAGCAAACGGAGGAGACGTGGCAACCTACCCAAAGAGTCTGTGCAGATTCTTCGGGACTGGCTTTATGAGCACCGATACAATGCTTATCCTTCAGAGCAAGAAAAAGTGCTGTTATCCCGGCAAACACACCTCTCCACACTACAGGTATTCAAATAAAGCAGTTCTTTTTCTTTAGTTTATAGGAACTGTTTTCTTCCTTCATTTACTTGTCGTCTAGTCACTGATGTGAATGTTTGCACTTCATGTGATGTTTCATGTTGTGTTTTTTCTTTTCCGTTTCTCTTTTTTTAATCATTCCTTATTCTATTTCTGATGGCAGCTTTAAGGGAAATGCTGATGACTGGTGTGTTATGATGATCTTTGTTTACTGGGAATAAAATGACATACTCGGGAGAACAGACAGTTGTGAATTTGAATGTGCATGCTAATTTTTTTTGCAGAATTGGGGCCCAAAAGACATAAAGTGTCAATGTGCGGTAATTTATTGTGAGGAGAAAGGATTCATTTGTCAACAGAAGCTTTACGGTGATAGATGCAGAGCTGAGCATATAACTCTGCCTCTAAAACTGCAACATGAGGCCCATTCCCATAGAACGTGAACATCTATAATTGTGTGTACGATGAGTTCCATTAAGATCAGTGAAACAACTGATAGATATGGATAGAGCTACTCAAGTGCATTAGCATGGCTCTAGATCAGGCTTTTATGTGTCTGGTTTTGGATTCTCACCCAGCAGCAGCTGTAAGGTCCCCTGGACTCATCATTCTTACCTTTTTTGATCACCTTTGGTGGGAGTGCTGTGAGCAGTTGCTTATTCCCATTTCATGGAAGGTGATTGCAGGAAAGCTTATGCAAAACCTGGTTTTGAGAGATGCTAAATATAGCATTCTTGTTGGCTTCTGGGCTTTTTTTCTTTTCGCCAGATTAATTCGTTAGTACAAAATCCACAATTGGCTATAGAGTAGAACTCCCTTTGTGTAATACCGTAAAGATAACCTTCTTCATGTAGTAAAACACACACACGCACACAAAAAAAAAAATTAGACGTTAAACTATAAACTGTCCTGTATTGTCCAGGAAACTGGTTTGATATTTAAACAAGGACAAACTTAAGTGAGGTAATTCGTGTTATGTCTGTCGACACAGTCAGTTGAACAAGGAAAATCAGTAACTATTTGTGGGAGGAGTGGCCCTCTTCAGAGAGAAAAGGTTTTCCTGTTGTTAATTAACCTAAGCACGGTGAACAATGGCTAATAGATTAATGTGTGTGCACAGGGTTAAAAGCTAAACCTCTGAGCTCAGGCTGGCCGACTTCAGATGTCCTGGGGCTTTCTGTAGAAGGAGCAGGAGCTGGGGGTAGAGAGGGGAGGAGGGAAAAGGCCTTAGCCAGGCTTGTCAGAGCTTGTCCCATAGTCTCTTTTGTTCGACTGAGGAAACTGCTTGGAGGGAGTCATCAATCTAACCCAACGACTCTAATGGCACATAGTTGGAAGTGAATGAAGGTAGAAATTAAGATCTTGTTGTGTTCTCAGGTCTGCAACTGGTTTATCAACGCGCGCCGCAGGCTCTTACCTGATATGCTGAGGAAGGACGGCAAAGACCCAAACCAGTTCACCATCTCACGGCGGGGGACCAAGCTTCCCGAAGGCAGCATGGTGGAGTCCTCCATGGGCACAAAGAACTTCCTTCCCTTGCTGGAGGAGAGCCCCTTCCTTCCTGCCTCTGCCACGCTCAGCAAGACTGTGTCCTCTTCCAAGCCTGTGTCTCCTGGTTCTGTCCTGGCTCGGCCTTCGGTGATTTGCCACACGACTGTGACTGCATTGAAAGACACCCCTTTCCATTTTTGTCAGCCAGCTGATGTAGGCCAGACCACAGACCTGCAGCAGCCCCCGGCCAACGCCTTCACAGACAGCTCCCTCTCCTACCATGAGGATGCCTCTAAACTGGGACCTGGTGCGAATGCGCAAAGCGGGCTCTTTAACACTCCTCCTCCAACCCCACCAGACCTTAACCAGGATTTTAGTGGATTCCAGCTACTGGTGGATGTTGCACTCAAGAGGGCGGCAGAAATGGAGTTGCAGGCAAAACTCATGGCCTAAATCCCCTTCCTTCTCTTTCCCCATTTTGTTTTTTATCCAGGCAGGGATCTAACAGCTGTGTGGTTATTGCCACCCACACAATATCAAAAGACTTCACTGCATTATTATTATTTTTTTTTTATTAATCTTATTTGCACAAGGGATTGCTGAAATGAAGCTTCCTGTCACTGAGATGGTCTTCAGTGGAATATGGTCATTCCAAGAATTATGAACTTTAAAGCTACTGTAGAAAGAAAGGATTGTGTGGTTTTGTTTTTTTTCGTTGTTGTTGGTTGTTTTGTTGTTTTTTTTTTAATATTTTCTTTGTAGGTTTTTCATAATGTGAGATGGTTCCCAAGATCATGTGATTTGTTTTTTTTTCTATCAGACTGTGCAATATCTAGTAATGATATAGAGCCTTCTTATCATTCCCACGCGGAACAGAATATACCGACGTGCTGTCTAAAATAAATTTTCAATTTTTTTAACAATAAGAACTTTGGATGATTATGCTTTTTTTTTCTTTTTTTTCTTTTTTTTTTTTTCCCACAGTGTAATAAAATATTTTCTTTAAAAATGGATGAAGAGTATTTTGTTGCACGCAAACGTTGCGGAAAACACAGCTTTACTCTCGAAATAAGAGAGAAACATGTTTGACCTAATGCTGACTTTGTTTGGTTTAGTGAGCTGCACTAGCAGCTGTTGTTAACCAGATGTTCAAAGGAATGCTGAAAAGTGGGCCTGAAGTACCTGATTGTGTTCTGCTGTGTTGACCTTTTCAAAGAGGCCAAAGAGAGCGGTGTAGTCAGCTTGCATTAAATTTCTGGAGGGGTGTCTTAGGCCCCTCTCAGAGCTGGAGTATTTTGGCTCCTAGAAATACCATAGGGCTTAGGGTTGGGGCCCGTGGGGAGGTTTTCCGAAGGATGAAACAAAGGGGCCAGAAAAGGGTTGGGCTGAATATTTTTTTCTAAGTCTTTGTTGTACAGCTACTAGACATCTTTAAATACTAACTTTGATGGGGTCAGGAAGGGCAACACAACTTCTGATTTTCTTGGGCTAGCAGTGGTAAGATTTTGGCTCTAATTCCAGTAGACTGTGAAATAAGAGAGTGTCAGGTTGAAAGCTGTGTTTTGGGAGCCAGATCGTTTGAGATGCTGTAAGCACCAAACGGGTGCGTGATCTCTGCTGTATTTGGGTGTATTCTGGCCAGTGGAATTTTCTCCAAAGTTACTTTTCAGAGGAGGACTTTGGCTGTCAGAATGAATTATTACTAAAAAACACAAAGGGGGTGCAGCTCATATTTCAACTTTTTTGGATGTCTGTTGCCCACCCCCATCTTTCTAACAACACTGAAACAGGAGACCCTCTGTGAGAAAAATCAGTTCTGGCTGATCCTTTAACCAGTTGTCTGCTTGGGTGACCGAGGGAAGGTTTTGTGGAGCAGGAGAGCAGGCAGATGTAAGGATATTCTTAGGAGCAGACTGCAGTGTGTGCTGGTTTGTTGGTTGTTCTTTTTTCTTCCTTTCCCTGTGGCTTTTCTTTTTGTAGGCAGCAGAAAACTGTTCGTTCTCTGGAGTATCCTTTGACATTCTGCTCAGCGTAGGACTTCTGTAAACCTTTAAAGTCAGCGTTAATGTGTTGGAGAAAATAAAACGGGGGCTTGCTCTTGTGTGCATCAGCTTTGGTAACAATAGAAACAATGCAGGGTTGTCCCTGTATGCTGTGTGACTATAGAATCAGGTTTTTAATTTTTACAATACATTTTCAAGTGAAATAAAGCTACAAATAAAATAGTTCTGAGCATAGCCAGGCGTGGCTGTGGGTTTTATCTTCAAGTAATAGCACATGAGTCCAGAAAAGAGCTTTGAGTCCTGTCCCTTTGCATGGGCGTACTATTCATGCTCCTAGGCTATTTTCCTTGGGATACCTAGGCACCTTTTCGTCTATTTAGGAGGCAGTTTCTCACTCAGAAGGTGGTGACGCACTGGAACAGGTTGCCCAAGGAGGTTGTGGATGCCCCATCCTTGGAGGCGTTCAGGGCCAGGTTGGATGTGACTCTGGGCAGCCTGGTCTGGTGGTAGGTGACCCTGCATATGGTGGAGAGGTTGAAACTGGATGATCATTGTGGTCCTTTTCAACCCAGGCCATTCTATGCTTCTATGATCTGCTTGGAATAGGCTTTTGTGTTTGTATGAAGTCAGCGTTGAGCAAAAAATGGGGGAAGTTGAAGAAAGTCCTATAGTGGCATAGATGTTTGCTCTCAATGGATGCTAGGCACCCAGAAAGAAGTGTTGTCTTTGGTAAGAGGTTTGTAAGATGCTTTCTTGTACACGACATAAGTGTTCTATTGCAACATTCCTTATGTCTGTGCTTCAGGCGCTGCCTAAGAAAAAACGATCTCAACCCTGTTTGAGTAGTTGGACTTTTTCCTCGTTCTTTTTGTTTTCAAAGTGGTAGAGTTTGCTGAGTGGTAGAGAAAATGTAAGGGATCGCATCATTAAAGGGTATTCTCAGATTTTTCCTTAGGAAAAAAAGTTTTGCTCGCTGAGCTGATCAGTTCTGTAATTGCACCAGAGCAACTGCAGTAATTAAATGAAAATAGGAGGAGGAAGAAAATTTGCCATTCAGGTTAACAGTTTCCATTGAAAGTAAAAGCTTGTGGTCTGTGCTGTTGTCATTCACTGCTCTGCCACACAAAGTGACACTGGTGTAACAACCAGTGCCCTGCCCTTGTGATGAGTGCTGGTTTCCATCTAGCTGACACCTATCCATGGGACTTTACTTGTGACCAATTTTGCTTGAGGCTGATTGTTTTTCTTTTCATTATTGCTTGGGATAAGGCTACACCCGGAAGTTGAATTGCAGTCATAAACCAATGGAGCAGCACCTGGTGCACAGTGAAATGACTTTCCCCTCTCCTCAGGAGTTACTTGGAGGAAGAAAATGATTCACTGAGTATTCACTAAAATAAAATCAAAGGCAGTTTCTGCTTAGTGCTACTTTGGTTCAGACTACTGAATTTTGCCCGGATCTATTCCTTCGGAGCCAAAACTTGTAGTTAACTCCAGATAAAATGACCAAAGGCTCATTTTGGGCATCAGGCAGAGCTGGGATCCAGAATGAAGAGTCCCAGTGACAAACGAGCACAAGCTGCCTGTGCCAGCCACTCATCCCTGTGAGAACAAAGGGAAAGTTTATTTCTGGCAGCTTGTTTGGCTGTAGAATAGGGGGAAAAAAAGAAAGCAGTGAAAAGAAACAATGAGATGACATGGGCAGTTTTGCTGTTCTTGCTGCAGTGATAAACCTAAT
Organism: Excalfactoria chinensis; assembly: GCF_039878825.1. Lineage (NCBI taxonomy): Eukaryota > Metazoa > Chordata > Aves > Galliformes > Phasianidae > Excalfactoria > Excalfactoria chinensis. The sequence continues at coordinate 46,473,951 of NC_092826.1, forward strand.
CACGAGGCAGCTGTCAAAACCCAAGTTCTGCCTGCATGCACCAAGTGGAAATGGCTGCTGATGCGAGGCCAGCAGTGCCGTGCTGTGCCGTATGGAGTGTGCTGCTGGCCAGAGCCCGAGTGACCCAGGAGGAGCAACAAATCTGAGACAGCCCGCCAGCAGACTTGTTTTCATGGCTGTTGTGTCTTGTAAACAACTTGTGGCAGCTGCACATGATGAATCCCAGCGCAAAGCAAGGATAATTACAATAGGGAGGGGATCTCGGGACTGGCGACTGTGTGTGTGTGTGCATGGGGAGGGCATCCCATGGGATGCTGGGAGGGATGTAATATCCCACACATCTACCGGCTTTTGCTGTGAGGTTAGCATCTGTAACGCACTCAAACAGCTGGGGCGCTTGCATTGCTGCTTGTCAAGGTGTGTTTTTTTTCCAGCCGTTTTTCTTGTTAGCACTTGAGAGCCGCTCCTGCGCTACTTCCTAACTCTTTTAAAGCTTATTTGGGTTTGTTTTTTTTTTTCTTCCTCTTCTTGGCGTACTGCATTTGTCAACTTTCCTTATGGCTTTTGCCAAGTAGGGATTATTGGCTCGGACGCAACTCTCTTTTGCTGCTCAGGACATGACTTTTTTAAAGTCTCTTGTTCAGCAGTTGCCAGAGACCTTACGTCTGTCCCGTTTCCCTGGGTTAGCCAGCTCTTCTCTGTAAGTTCCAGTACTCAGACTAAAGGAAAAGAGCTTAGATGAGCCACTCACTCTAGCAAAGCGTCACTTTGAGCTGTTGCTATTCCAGACATAGTAATTGCATCCACATGTGCTGTGTGCCATTCGGCGTCTGCTCTGCTGCCTGCCATGGCAGTGAGTGCGAACACAGTCACAAGAAGCAGACCTGGCTACACTACAGAGTCAAAATTCAGACTGTTTTCTGTGTCCAAGTTTTGCACCCATCTCTGCCGACATCTCAAAGACATGGCCGAATGCACTTAGCAGTTTTGCTCACCTTTCCCTCTGTAGCTTCCTTTGCCTTACAATTCACATTCATGAAGCTCTCTTGGCCCTGAGGAATGGGGTCTGTGACTACTGCTGGTAGATCTCACAGGGCTGGCTGCACAGATTGCAGCCTGGGGCAGCTCCGCACAGCCAAGTGACCACACACCCCTGTGGAGTGCTAACCCAGCTCCCACAGCTGGTGAGATATGAGTTGGTCACAATCACCTCCCAGCTCAGCCCTGTTTCACTGGATAGCATGGTTTTGGCCAGAATTCCTGGTAGTGTTGTACTTTCAGTTTCTTACATCGATGCTTAATGAACCCGCAGATGTGCACACAGGTAGCAGCACTTTGAAATGGTGATTTAAAGGAGGGCAAGTGGTGGCTTGTGAGTATGGGCTGGTTGTGTGCAGCTGGTAGTTCTCTGTCCCTGCTTGTATTTGGGCAGCTTCCTTTGGACCACAGAATAGGGTTGGGGCTTCTTTCCTTGCCTGAAGATATCTAGTGAAGTTGGCATCGTAGTGAAGAATCCTCACCTGTGTATTTACAAACCCTGCAAGTGGTGTGTTGTCGGCTTTTGTCAAATTGTTTGGCACAGAGAGCAGCTCGGCCCTGGTGTTGTGAGTTTTGCAGCACAAAAGTATGTTTGTGTGGCTTTCCTGAGTCTTTACCTCCTCTGTATTTTAGCTGTGCTGCTGGAGAAACACTGCCCTGTTGGTATAGATTACCCAAGCTTCTCTGTCAGTGGCATTTCATGGGTAGGAAGGGCTCAGCTACATTAGGAGAATGTTAGTCTCTATCATTATTAATAACTCCCAATTGTGAGACCTGTGAAAACAAAAAAATCACTTGACTGGTTGTGGGAAGAATGCTATATCCACCACCTTCCCATCGTGAATCTGCATAGCTTGCCTTGGAAATGGGTCTGGATCCCAGACACAGAACTGATGGTGAAGATCATAACAGTTTTGTAATTCATCCGAGTAAGCATTCAGCAGTTTTGCCAGAGCCTGTAATTTCACTTCCTTTTGCAGCCTGCAATGTTCTGATCGCCTGACCTTGTGCTCAATGTTCTACTTTGTTTCCTTCTGGGCTTGTGGTATCATTCCTTGTTTGAATTCTCCCTCTATCTTCTCTCTGCCTGTTTGACTGCTGAGTGCTTACATCATGCTGCACATAGCCCCTTTAACTAGGTGAGAGATTATTTTATCTGGTTTTGTGCTGTTGGAGAATATCCCTGCTACCCCACTAAACTAACCACAACCACAAATCTTGCTCTGATGCAAACGGACCAACTTCTGGTCATGAGAGAAAGCACATCTTCCCTGTGCAGCTAGACTTTTTCCTAGCTTCTGCTTTCTGTTCTGTGGCAGAGATGAGCCTAAAAGAGGAGCAGTGAGTAATAAAACTGAGAAGCATTTTTAAGAACCCAGGGGCAGATTTCAGTTTTGGCTTTTCTGGTTGCAGCTCACTGTTTTGATGGACTCCCCATATGAAGCAGGTCTTCCTTTGCCAACCTCAGCCACGAGGTGAATTCAGGTTATCACATTAAACACTACTTAGGCACTTGCTGTTGTAACTCATTCTTCGTGTTCAGTGCAGCTGGCTTGCGTTCAGCCAAGGTATTTTCAGTGAAATGCTGCCAACTTTCTGCAAAGGCTTCCTCAAAAGTTTTTCTTCCTTAGCTGGAGATACATGGAAAAACCTCCTGGAAATATTTCCTGTTGGTTTGTAGGTTCACATCTGCACATAAGTCCTGCAGTAAAGCTACCACCTTGACTCCCTTGTCCCTTCACAAGCAGCTTCAGCCAGTGAAATCTCCTTGCCTGCTGGCACTTGTTCCCACATTGGCTGCCCAGGTCCAGTGGCTGTCCCTGACCTTCCAGAGGAAGGATGCGGAAGGCTTCTTTCCTTGCCTGGTCAGTAGCATGATAGATATATGCTGAATCTTTAGGAGATGTCACCTGGCTTTGCTTCATTCCTGCTGTGTCTGGGATACCTTGGGGCAGAGGGGAACGGCCTGGTCATGTTCACAGCCAGTGCCATTCTCCATACTCTCTTAGATCAAAGAATTATAGAATATCTTGTGTTGGAAGGGACATAAAGCCCACCCATTCCAACCCCATGCTGTGGGCAGGGCTGCCAACCAGCAGCTCAGCTTCCCAGGGCCTCATCCAACCTGGCCTTGAGCACCTCCAGGGACGGGGGCACCACAGCTTCTATGGGCAGCTGTGCCACTGCCTCACTGCACTCTGTGTGAAGAATTTCTGACTAAATACAATCCAAATCTCCCCTCTTAGTTTACAACAGTTCCCTCTTGTCCTGTCACTGTTTGCCAATGTAAAAGTCAGCCTCCTTCCTGTTTATAAGTCACCTTTGGGTATTGGAAAGCCATAATGAGGTCTCTCTCCCTGGAGCTTTCTCTTCCCCAGGCTGAACAAGACCAGCTGCCTCAGCCGTTCTTCATAGGAGAGATTCTGCACATGTGGTTCTCTGAGCAGTATCCATGGTGGCTAGTGGTGGGCGTGCATCATTTTCTCTCCTGTTTATAGGCCATATGCAACAGGTATTTCTGTTGTGAGGAATCTCCTTTCAGCAGCAGTGATAGCTCAGGTTTCCTCCCTTGGGACTGACCAAGAGAGGTGGGCAATGCAGCTCTGCTGTTACTCAGACTCTGCATCTGCCTCAGGAGTGACTCTCTTGTGACTCTGCCCAGGCAGGAAACGTGACCCTGCTGGCTGCTTCATGATGCTTGCTCAGCCCAGAGGGGACTTGTCTTCAGACCCTCTGCTTCCCACAGATCTGCCTTTCATCCTTGCTTTGCCCTGGCCTTCATTCACGGGGGAGACCTACTGGTGTTGGGAAAGCCCTGGAAAAGAAACAAACCTTTCAGCTATGACTAAGGAAAACACACTCCAGAGCTCTGTGGTTTGTCTGAACTCACTTCCTTGGGAAACAGCAGGTTTTGATCTTTAAAAAGTGATATCTTAAAAGCCCACGTGTAAATCTTAACAGTTCCGGTGATAGCAGCGTAATCTGCCTTTGATCAATTAAAGCAACAAAGCACAGATGTATCTGCTGCCCAAGGACTGCAGGAAATGTGCCCCTGCATATACAAGTGCACAGAGGAGGGGATGCTGGCAGGGCAAGGGGAAGATGACTTGCTGTTCTCCAAACCCTCACAGAGATGGCAGTGTTTGTATTTTACCTCTACATCCCCTGACTTTTGCCAGCTAGGGGAAATCTGCACGTGGGTCTGTGAATCTGAAAGCAAGAGACAAAACAACGTATTGGAGAACCTTGAGCGGAGTCAAAGCTGCGACAGAGCTTGGCCTAAGCAGAATGCGGAGCAGTACAGCAGGGCGCAAAATGGGATTTTGCAAACCCTCCTGAGAGGCAGTTTGGGTGCAGTGTGGGAGTCCTTCCATGGCCGTGTTCACAACAACTGCCCTTTGTACCAGCTATGGGAAACACTTTCCCTTGCCTTTATTATTTTTGGTGCGCAGGAGGAATGATGTGACACTGGACTTTGGTACCTCACCTGATTCTCTTTACTTTTCACATCAAGGGTCCCGCAGGAAGCTGTCAGGAGAGCAGGGTGAGCCCTCTGTCACTCAGTTACTCCTTGGGCAGTGGTGTCCAGCCATGCTGGAAGGCTCCGCCCTGCTTTCAAAGTGGGCTCCAAGACTTTCTGTAATCTGCAGGTGCTGTGCAGGTGCAGAGCAGTGCGTGGCAGAATGTGGGGCAGCGCTATGGAAACCGGGCGCAGGTTTGTTGTGCTGGCTTTGTTTGTTTTTTTCACCTCCGCGATAATTCTTAACCAGCTTGCAATCTCTGTTCTATGTACTTTACTACTCCTCGTGATTTACCGGGATAATCGAAAACTTAAAACAGAAGCCCGGCCCTGAACCTTTTCACTACAAGGAAAACAAGACCTTTGTCCCGTCGGCTGAGCTCAGAGCCTGCAGTGTGGCTCACTCACAAAGAGTCCCGAAGCCCGTGGAAATCAAAGTCACACTGGTGGCAGTCATAACTGGATTTGTACTGAAGTGGGTGGAGATCAAGAGCTCCGACTTGACACGAGATCTCTCGTGTCAGCTCCCTCGTAACAGAGAGGAGGCACCCGACTGGTGGAAGCCAGCCTGCAAATACCAGGATCGCCAATAACGTGCTGCCTGCGGCTCAAAGTACGGGCCGTGGTGGGCTGGGGCTGAAACATTAACCAGGCCTTGGGACAGGAAGCCTCTGTAGTTGCCGCTGTGTGTGTTTGTGTGTGGTGATGGGGCTGCAATAAGGAGCTGCTCCAATGAGCTACAGGCTGTGGGGAGAACTGATCATTTATGGAACTGCATGCTGTAAAGGCAGGGGAAAAAGGGAAGGCAAGGGATTCTTTTTAGCTCCCACCTCAGATTGTTTGGGTCCAGGTAGTGTTTTGAGTCTGTATTTGTTTATTTTCTATTTCTATCGCTGGAGATGGAGAGGGGAGATAGGACAGGGCAGTAGTGGGAGTGTTGTAATCGAGTTACTGAGCCCAGCTGACACCAGGTGCAGGTAAACATCCCTGCCTGCCCAGATGGGTGACAGCCCATAAATCCTGGGAGCACCCTGCTGCAAAACAAGGCTTTTGCAACTGCGCCTTTGAACTCGGAAGGAGCCATGTGTGCATGACTGATGGGTGACAGCGTGGCCTGGCTGTGCTCATGGGGCAGCATGGCTCCTTGCACTTGTGGGCCTTGGCCTGGCTGCTGGGAGACATGACTGAGCCACAGGCAGGGCCCGACCCTCATGGCTGTAAAACCGCTGTCATCTTCCCAAGAGCCAACACCACCAGCATGCAGCAATTTTCTGAAGCTTAGTGCTGGGCCAAAAGCCATTTCCCTACTGCCTGCCCATACCATATATGTGTGTATTATTAGTTTACCCACTGCGGGTTGCTCCCCAGCTGCCGATACACGTCTGTGTGTTATCAGTTCGTCTCTTCATGGTCTGCCTTAGGCTAAGTTTAAAGGACAGTGTGTCCCTGTTTGAGGAAGAACAGTAGTGATGTTCTGCCCTGCTCCTGCTGAACCAGTGTGACCTTGTAAAAACCTGGAGCATGGCAGGGCTGTGTTGTGTTGTCATGTGTTGGAACTGAGGGAAAGCATTGGATGTGGGCTATTGTATCATAAGACTGGTTTCTGGTCAGGATGATGGAATCTTAGAGAGAAGACTTTGCCATCACATCTCCTTGTAAAGTCTGGGTAAAAGGACAAATGTACTTGTTTATGATGCTTTAAAACACACAACTCATTTTCAAAGATTAGCAATGAGACCGTAGCAACTAGTTCTAGAACAGACCACAGCAGTTAACTCTGGTGCAGGTCTGTCTTGAATTGTAAACTCCATGAGATGCAAACATCAGCATTTGCATGACATTTAGCCTGCACAGCACAGCATCTCCAACTGGGTTTTGAGGTCACACTACAGGAATGCTTATCTCACTGAATGTCTTCTTGTGACAGTCACATTTTACAACAGCCATGTACATGGGTGACCATCACTGTAGGCACTGTCTGTGTGGCACTGGAGCTAACATACCAGTGCAGCTGTGCCGGGCCCCTGCTTTGCCATGCTTGCTTTACAGTGGTTGGAACCCTTTTGGGTTCTGTGAATACTCATCACAGTCATGGAATCACAGAATGGTTTGGGCTGGAAGGGACCTCAAAGCCCACCCAGTCCCACCCCGTGCTGTGGGCAGGGCTCCCCCCCAGCATCTCAGTTGCCCCAGGGCCCCATCGAACCTGTCCTTGAGCACCTCCAGGGATGGGGCACCACAGCTTCTCTGAGCAAATCAGCTTCTTGGAAGGAGTAATGTGAGAAGAGTAAGTGCATTGCTGTGTGTCAGCAGATGCGCAAAGGATTTTGTATTGAAAAGGCAAAAAGAAAAAAGAAAGCATTAAAATTACCATTGCCATGTTGCCCTCTGGGTTTACACAAATGTGGTGCAGGGAAGAATTAGGCTTTTGCAGTTTCATGTTTCCTTGACCTTTTGAGAGAAGAATGAAAAATCTGATCCAACTGCTGCTCCCTGTTACAATGCTGAAAGAGCAGTGCAAACTTAATGTGCTGACTCCCAAGGAGCGGAATTTCAATTTGCCTATTGAAAAACCTGGGAGAGGGCTGAGGTCTGTAGAGATCTGAATAAAGCTGGATAATCTGAATGCCAAACCTCTCTCCCAGGTGGGTGCAATTACTGGTGTGTGAGCAGATTCTTTCACCCTGCTCCAGTGGTGACTGGCTTAGGATAAGTGCAAGGCAGGGAGAAAACACACGGCTCCACTGGAGCAATGTCTCCCTGCTGCAGGATGGGCAGCACCTCCCCTGTGCTGCAGATGCTGCACTGGGAGCTGTGGCTGTGTTGTGCTAGCACCCGCATCGCCCTCACTTGGTGCCTGGGAAACTCTCATACCATTAATAGTAAGCTCACATGTTCTGCTTGACATGAAAATGTTTCCAGTAAAAACTCATTTCAGACTATTTCTGTATTGGCTGATGCAACTGTTGACAAACAAAATCTGCATGGATTGTGTTCTAATGGCAAGCTTTGCATGCTTCAACAGGTTTTCTTTGCTTTGGCTCAGTTTCCTGATTTTATTTTCATCCTTCCAGCTTGCTGAGGACAAACATAGTGGATGGGTTGCTTCTTGCCGAGTCTCAGTGCTGCCTGGGAGATGCTGGCAGATGCCAATCACCGCAGTGAAATGCCGCATGGCAATACACAAGCAGCTTTTTTCCCCTTTTGGAGACGAGCACGTGTCAACTGAACAAAGGGTGAGAAGTGAGGGAGTACACCGCAAGTTGCTAACGTGTGGCTGGCTTCCCAGTTCCCTGCGCATTCCCGCAGCCAGACTGCAGTCGTCATGATGCTATTGCCAGGAAATATGTAAACAAAAGGGAACTCTCCCTCTCAGCTGAAGCATTAGGTTGATTGTACAAAAAGCAGCTCAGATTGATCCATGCTACCTAGTTATCAAAGGCGCTATTTGTTATATATATAGGCATACAGCACTGTTGACAAAGATCACTTGTTTTTGTATCTTTTTAAATCACAGTATTTATTGTGCGGTGAGTCTGAGCATTAGCACCCTCTCACACAGGATTGTGACTTAAAATTCAGGTGCTCAGGCACTGCTCTTCTGGAGTCCCTTGGAGATTGGCAAGCAGGCATATTTCCATGGAAGTAACCGATCTTTATGTCTCAGCCAAATTACACAACTGACAGTTAATGCTGGGGTGAAGTCTCCTTTCTTTCCTAACGCTGCCAATACAACTCTGTAACTTCACAGGGAAGATGTGGTTTGCCAGAACCATCTACAAGATGAAGAAGTCTCAGTATTGTTATATTTTTTTTTCTTTCTTTTTCCAGATGATAGGAAACTTTTCTTCCAAAGATGAGCAAAACAATGGGCACAGTAAGTTATTACCACAAACACTTACCCCCTCTCCCCCTTAGAAAAGAAAAAATGGACACCCTAGGAGTTGACAAATAGCATAGCCCAGCTCAGTGTTGGCTATACATTCGCATCTCAGTGCTACACTTTTTTACACAACAAAAGAAGAAACAGTTGCAGTTCTGGTTCAAGGACCACAGCAATCCAGTGCTGAATGTGCACTTGTGAAACAATTCCAAGTTACAGTTTTGAGCCAATGCAACAGGAAAAATAAGCAACACTGTATTAAGGATTTGCCTTTGATAGTCCTTTCCATACAACTAAAAGCTAGGGATAGCTGGTAGGCTTGGTGTCCCCATGGGGGTGCATGGGAAGGAGTTGCCTTTTAGTGGTTCACATCTGTGATCCCTCCTTCTGTCCTCCAGCCCCAGCTGTGAGCCTCAGCTTGCAGCTGTCTGCACTAGTAACATAGAAAGATCTTTACTGTCAGAGCGATGGCACGCTGGAACAAGCTGTCCAGAGAGGTTGTGGGGCCTCTTTCTCTGGAGGTATTCAAGACCTGTCTGCATGCCTTCCTATGTGAGCTACCGTAGGGAACCTGCTTGAGCAGGGAGTTGGACTTGATCTCTAAAGGTCCCTTCCAAGTCCTACAGTTCTGTGTGATTCTGTGATATCTCACCCCCATGAGACACCTGACAGACAGAAACATCCCTCTCACACTTCCCTGCTGCTTTCCCTCTTAGTTCTGAACAAAGACCCTCCCGTTCCATGAAGCTTTGGCAGCTATAAAACATCACAGAGCAGCAGCTTCCCAGGGATGCACTGGGACTGAGCAACCTCTGGATTCTCCAGCAGTGCTGAAGAACTCCAACATTTCTCTGCTTTGAATAGAGCTGGCAAAATCCATAATTGCTTCCATTCTGCTTGGCTGGAAAATAGCAAAAGCCAGGCATGCTGCCATGGGACTGCTGGGCGCAGAGTGGGTATGACAGAGGGCTCTGCAACAAGGCTTACCCAACAGAAGTGAAGGCATCCCACAGCTCAGCCTGGCTTTTGTGTATCTTTTAATATATATTTTTTCCTTCCCTTGAGTGGAGCAGCACCAGCGAGGTGATGGCTTACCTGCTGCAGCCTGGGAGATAGCAATCTGGAAGGGATGGTCCTCACACAATGCCCGAGCAGAGCTTTCCTGGCCCAAATTTCTCTGATTATGTTGTTACCTGATAGGTGAAGAGAACCGTGAAAAACACAATTACCAGGAAGCCCTGCTCCTTTCCCTGTCTCTTTGCCTTGCTGCAGATTGGGCATGTGACTCATAGAGAAACAGAAGAGCTGCCATTTTCATGAGTGTGACCCAAAGGGCTGCTGCATGCCAGTCACACCTATGTGTGGGAAAGCTCAGCCACTGACTGACAAACTCGATCACATCATGTTTGCAGCTGGGATTTAGATGCATCTGATGGACCAGAGCATGGCATGAAGAACTGGAAAACCTCTGTCCTGCAGACAGCGCAGAGAAGGGAGGACAAAGGTTTGAATGAGCTTGGTGTGGTGGGACAGAAATTTTTTTGGCCATTGATGTAGTATCAGACTAATGGGGAGGGGGACGAGCAGGCTTTAACCGTGGATGTTGGTACCAGACTTGCTCAGTGCAAGCCCATGTGTGCGTCCTGGGCTGCACAGGAAGACCTGCCTGTGTCCTCATGGGATGCACAGCAGGGAAGGAGAAACTCCCCAGTGGACCAAAGGATAGTGTCCTGAGTGGGCTGGATGATAACTTCCCTGATGGACTGAAGGAGAACTTTTCCAATGGACTGAAGGAGAACCTCCCCTACTGACTGCCACCCCAAAGCTGAAGTATACGCCAAAAGCTGCAATGACAAATGCCAGTGAGTGACCAACATTATTATGTGAATTATGAATTGCAATCAAAAAGAATTGGCCCCAAGTTAGCACAGACTCCCAGAGGATTTGATGGGTAAGCGTGCTTCAGGGAGGACATAAGTTCCAGCAGATGAAGGGGAATCCCACTGTTAGGTCTTGGTGGCTGTCAAACTTTAAGAAGTTGTTTCCCTGCTTCTAGAACATACATTTTCCTGATTTCTCTGTGCTGAGTGTGTAATAGTAGGCAGATGGTACATGGTACAGCTCTGGTGTGTTGCTCGTGTAACTCTTGGGCTTATAAACTGAAATGTGTTAAATCTATTATATAAGCAACATCATCCAGAAAACAGAATACAATCATAGAATCATTAAGGTTGAAAGAGACCTCTAAGATCATCTCGTCCAACTACCCACCTACCATCAAAATTGCCCACTGACCACGTCCCTCAGTGCCACATCCACACAGCTCCCAAACACCTCCAGAGACAGTGACTCCACCACCTCCCTGGGCAGCCTGTGCCACTGCCTCACCACTCTTTCTGAGAAGAAATTTCTCCTAATATCCAACCTGAACATCCCTTGGTACAACTTAAGGCCATTCGCTCTCATCCATTGCCGTCACCTGGGAGCTGAGGCTTATCCCCACCTTGCCACAACCTCCTTTTAGGCTGTTGCAGAGAGCGATAAGGTCTCTACATTCCTATGTCTCCTCTCCTCCAGATTTAACAACCCCAATTCAAGATTTGATGGCTGTCGTAATTTCCCAGGCTGGGAGAAACTCCACCTGCAGGCAGTGCCATAGTGAAGGGAAGCCCAGCTACCACTGCTGGGCCCTGCTCAGCATTATCTTGTAAAGAAGCATGTGGGATGGTGTGTGGTGAAATGAAATAGCTCAAGGCTGCCACCAGCCCAACCCTTGACACCTCTGTGGGGTCTGACCCCTTGCAGAAGTGCCTGTGAGGGTTCTCCTGGGGATCCAGGATGGTGTCACAGAGGGGTTTGTGCCAGTGAGAAGTTCTGCAAGTGGGAGGCTCTGTGGAATTGGTCTTAAGCAACGGGTGCTTAAGAGAAACACGCTGCTGGTCATGTTTTTATCGCGGACCACATCAAGCAAAGCACTTTGGCAGTTCTGGGAGAGTGAATTTGCATTGAAAACCCACAGCTCTTACAAGCAGTGCATTAATTATTTTATTAATTTGCTCTTTTTACATTATGGGAAACATTCATCTATTTACATTTTCCTGTCCACACACCCGTCTAGGTAGATAATACTATGGAAATCCAAATCGTTACGCCATAAAACCACTCTCCTCTGTCTAAAGGCTTTCGATTTTTATTTATTTATTTATTTATTTATTTTGTCGTTTGTTTCATATTAGAAACATATTCAAAAGAACATCTGGGAATGCAGGTAGGCCATCGGTTTACATCCCGATCACTTAAAATACGCATTTGACCTTTTTCCTTAACAAACGAAACCGAAACGAAAAACCCCAAAAGCTCCACAAAGATGCTGTTCAGATGAAAGTGATAATGCGCATAAAAGCATCAAGGGAACACGAAGAAATAAACCGAACTATATTACAAATAAATCATTTCTATTTACCTTTTCTACTAGTAAAAATCTTTAATCCATTTCTTCACCTTTCTTTACAAAAAAAAAAAAAAAAAAAAAAAAAAAATAATAATAATAATAATAAAGGTAATGAGGATTCCATGGAAGCATCTGCAAAAAATATATATAATAAATATTTTTTTCTTTTCTTTTTTTTCTTTCTTTTTTTTTTTTTTTAACTTCAGAAGCAGGAGACAAAAACAACCTTTCCTAAAATTACCCCCAAGCCAAAAAGAAAAAAGAAAGAAGGAACGAAAGAAAGACGTTGGTACCAAAGTGAAACAGCATATAGGAATTCTGAATATACACCGGGCAGGTTAGACTGAAACAAGCAGTTACAAATCGTACTAAAACAGGTGATACAGCAAATATACTAGTTGTGTATTCGTGTCAGTAAATGAGTCAAGTGGTTAACTAGTGGCATTCTAGGGGTTGAAGTATTATCTTCTATGTTTAGTGGTCTTGGCCGTATTCTTAAAACTCTGCTATAAAAGAAAGCAAACGTTATAATTCTCTCCCTGGAGGCAAACGTGCTAACAGGCATTCACATACGAATAGATCCATTTGGAATACATACGAAAATATTCTGTGATATACAAAGGCAATAATTTGTAGTGTACAAGATCGGACAGTCTTCCCTTTTCTGCTTTGTAAGGGGGGCACTTGCTAGATAGAAATTTCTGTAGCCACTTGTCAACCAAAATCTTAACTCATCTTTCATAAATCATCCACGAAACGAAGTAATCTGAAACACAGCTGTGAACGCAGACTCTCACCTGGATACAGCTTTGTATACCTCGATACAAATGAGTTCCAAAGAATTAATACTTAACATGACGATATGCTGAAAGCGGCAGTTGGCACTATTATGTACTGCAAACACGGTGATCTTTCATTGCTGCTAAAAGTCAGATGGGGTGTTTCAAAACTAGCAAACACACACAGCTATTTGGATGCTGAGAGGGTCAAGCCTTTCCAAGCTCCTATAACACAAAGCACTCTAGGGTTACACTGGATTTCCGATTACTCTAGTTAAAAGTCTTTTATATATTAAATTATTAGCCCTTATCTTGTAAACCACAGCAGTAAGTAGTTGTGCCCTGTTTATAAAGACATAGCTCAGATATCAATGGCTTTGAGAGGTAGCAAATTCTCTAGTGGTTTTAGTATGCTCTTGTGAAAATACCTGGTGCCAGAACCTATTACCTCTCTTATTTTCTTCAGTAAAATTAAATTAGCACCTGGCTATGATGTCGTAGGAAAAGAAGCTTTCTGGCATGACCTCAATGAATACTTTTAGCAAGAGCTTTGCTTGTCGATGACAATTTTCAGTGCTCTGAAGTGCAAGATGGCAAAATGATGCCAGCCCTATGGTGAGACCTAGTCAGGCCAGCCCAGCTGTTACAGAGAAGGGAGCAGGCAGCCCGAACCGGTCTGGGGCCACCGTGCACACCATGTTGCACCATCAGGGCAGCTGTCCCTAGGCCTGTCCCCAGCGGGAATGGAGAGCCACCACCTTCCTTTGTGGGTACCCTCATGGAAGCAAAGAGACTGCAGGGACCGGAGTGGGGTCATGAGAACTTTGCCCCTGGGACCCTGGGCACAGTTGCACTGGCCAAACCCTCTGTTCCCAGTAGAAACCAGGGAGGCACGCGTCGCACCCAGCCACCCACCCACACATGTGCACAGTGTGCTGAGTGCAGTCAGTCTGGCATTCCTGCTGTTGGCACAAGGCCTGCCTGGGGCGGTGTGTCCAGCGCCTGACCGCCAATATGCAGGAGGAGCAGCCCCAGCCTGGGCTGGGGGAGGCCAAGCTGAGAGCCTTGCTCCTCTCCGGCCCTATTGCCTATGATTTACCCCCGGTATTAATGGGCTACTTGGGATGCATATTTTTTGTGACTGTGAAACAATGGCAGAAGCGGGGGAAAGAAGGCTTGTCGTGGAACAAAATTAAGTTCATATCGATCCCATAACTTGTGAAAAAAATACTTTATTGTTCTTGGTCAGGTGGGTACTTTATACTATCAGGAGGAGACTGTTTTAGAACCTTATCACTGCCTGGTGAGGAGCAGTCTGCACGGTAGCATACAACCTGTGCTGTGGATAATGCAATGCCTCGCCTGGAAGAGCACAGCAGGCTCCATGTACAACAACTGGCTGACAGGTGTTGGTGTGTGGCTGTGTGTATGTGTGAGATCGGAAGGTTCCACCAAGAGTAAGACATCAATGAAACCAAGCTTTTTTTTTTTTTTTTTTTTTTTTTTTTTTTTAACCAATATAATCCATACAGTACAATACAAGAGGAATTGACAATACAGTACAATTTTAAAAATTCTTAATACTTGGACAAGAAAATCCTTCTTTTAAATTATCTTCAACTGTCCTTGCTTCTTTTTTTTTTTTTTTTTTCCTTCCTTTTCACTCTTTTATTGCCTTTCAAAATAGATTATTTCCCTGGAAGATCGAATTTACAATCTTCTGCTGATTGAAATGTTTAAGTAGTGATTGATGAAATAAAAATGAGGCAGTTTGTGCAGCTGTGAGTGTGCAGGCATCTTTCCTTGGGATCTTTCTACCCCTTGCCATCCCACCTGCGGGATACGCTTTCATTTCTCACTCCCCAGGTCTGTGTTTCTACCCTCCTCCCCGCTCCCACCCCAACCTCTCCCCCCTTGGTGACTCCTTAAAATCAGGTGAGAAGGTGTGATTCGGAGGTTTAGAATAAAGTGCGCCATCTGCTTTAAAAAAACAAACAAACAAAAAACCCCAGTAATAAAAAAAGGGGAATCTGAGTCATAGCTCCTTTCATCTTTTATGAGGAAGACAGCAGAGTCCAAAAGGATCACCCTGCGTGACTGAAATTTCCAAAATCCCCTGCAGTTGGATATTGCTGTACACTAGGTAACAGGCTAGCTTTAGATGGACTAAAGGTCGTGGGTGGGTTAAATGGAGCCTACTGTACAGGTGCACGTGTGCATGGGGATCCGAGCGCTGCGTTTATTCACTTCAAACAGAAAAAGGATTGTACTTGTTTACATGAGGCGAGGTGGCAGCATCAGTACATGTGACAAAGCATCATGGTGACATGGGCAAACCTTCAGGAAGCAAGGGTGGTTAGAGGACATCTCTCGGAGGACCGACAACTACGGCACGGTGGTAGGATTCATCGGGGTCACCGGGACTGCGTACAGAGGGTGGGAAGAGGGGGGGAGCAGAGGGAGGAGGAGGTACAAGTACTTGGTGGCGGTGACCTGGAGCAGGAGCCTAGAGGGGCAGATTGTACAGGAGACTTGTCTTGCCAGAGAGAGTCCTCCTGGTTGGATCCCTTCATAGCCTGGTCTGGGCTTCGGGGATGTATATCTCAATGCTCTCGGCGCTTTCGGTGGCTGAGTTCTGCCGGACGGACGCCGCGCGCTTGGCAGCCATCAGCCGCTTGCGGGCCTCCTGACGTTGCGAGCTCTCCAGAGAGCGTTCCCGGATGAGTGGCACCTGACCTTTCGATGGCTTCTTTGGCACTGGAGGAGGGACCCTTCTCTCCTGATCAAAGCAGAAGGTTAATGGCATTATAGAGCTTCTCAGGGAAAGGCGGGAAAAACTAGGACGCGTCAGTAGTTAGAACACACATTTTACCTATGGTCTGTTAGATCCTATCTGCACTTTAGTCTTCAGTCAACTGGCTAGAAACTGAGCTAGAGAGGAGAGCATCTCAGGCGCGGCCTCGTACCACTGGCACCGCTTCACGCGGCTGAGGAATAAATCCCGCTCTCGGCAGTGTGGCCCCGGCAGCCTGGCTCCTGTGGCTGGTAACAACCTCGGCTGAGGGCCGTCCTCAGACGGGGCCGGGACGTGTGCGTCACCTCGGCCCTTAAAAACGGCACGCGTGTGGCACAAGGTGGGCCTGTGGCAGCGCTGAGATGCGCTGGGCTCGGCATCCCAACCACTAGCTGCCTGCGGCTGGTGCATCGGAACAATAACCAAAACATTAACATATAGTCAGGCATATATTTCATATAGCTCAGTAACTTGCCCCCACGCCCCCTTCTTTGAGTCTGGCTGTGCAAACACATCAACCCCAGCCTCCTGCTACACAGACGTGCCATCCTATAGTCAGCTCTAGCTTGAAGAACTGGTAGGAAAAAAATTAAAAGCCATGAAGAGAACATGCATTAATCATCACAGTGGCGGCTAACTCCAGCTACGCGAGTGACAAGGAGGACTATTATGTACAGCCTGGTGCGTGCATACAAAAAAATAAAATAAATCAGAGCGGGATCTCTCCTGGAAAAGAAAAGTGTATTCAGGTCTGAATTTCAGGCAGCCACAAAGACTTTGTCAAGTTAATTAGATTGTCTTTTAAGTTACATCCCCTTCCAACTGTGAACACGGCCTCTGAGCGGAGGGATTTTATCACACTACAAAGGTCCCATTCTGCCCTTGCGTTTTCTCTTATGCTGATCACAACAGCGTCCACGGCTCGAAAGATAAAGGTGCTTAGTTACACTTATTCATACTTTGCTCTTTCTCTCCATCCAAGGATTAATCTGTGCTGCTTTAAAAGGGACCAGTGGCAAAGGCCAAAGGCAACTGCAAATATCAATTCCACAGAAAGTCCTTTCTTCTTCTTCTTCTTTTTTTTTTTCTTTTTCTTTTTTTCTTTTTTTTTTTTTTTAACTACTTAAGAAAGGAGATGATGATCTCTTTCATTTAAAATCATAGACAAATGCCAATTGAACCAGGGACACAGTGTAATTATTTAAAGAGCAACATCTCTACCTGCTTACCGTAGGTCCATTTATTCAACACAACTTCCTTTAACCCATTATATTCTTTTTGTTAGAAACTCCTTGAAATGGTTTTCAGAAGCGAACAAAAAGCACATTTTCTTTTTGTAAGGAAAGCTCTCGTTTCTTACTGCGCAATTAAAAACGCTTGGCCTACCCACTTGACTAGATAAGCTAATGAAAGATCATACATTGGCATGTTTGACATTTTTAACTTCCTTTCTGGCAGATACTGAAAAGACACACACACACACAAAAAAAAAAATAATAATAAAAAAAAAAAAAAATAAAAAAAGATAAGAAAATGACTTGCCTTCGGTACCTTGGCCTAGAAAAACACATTCCCACAAATGGTGTGAGCATGGCATTCCTAAGTCAGGAATGAATGAGTATTTAGTCTTGACCGGAGGAGGGAGAGTGCTACCAACGTTACCTTTGCAAACTTCCTGCTTCAAGATTAATGGGATTCAGTATCGTTATTATCTGCCCAAAAGAAAATGCCATCAGAAATGAGCTGACAATGAGTATGGGGAGCCTGGACACCCAGCAGAACCACAGTACCTGTACGTCACGTTCCCCTCCTTCTGGTGTTCCTACCTCCTTGCTCTACTCATTGGTATCAGTCTGGTCACAGTCAGTCTAATGGAGATTCAGTCATCATATTACATACCTACAGAAGCATGACAGGGCATGGGACCCATGGTTCCTCTAGGAACGGGTCTGCCTTTTAAGTATTGGCTGAAACATTTGTGTATTTTGGCTTACCCCAGTGCCGTTTGTCTTGACGTGGTTAGTGAGGAGAAAAATAAGGCGATGGAGCCAAATGAGAGTGAAAAGTGAAAAGTGACTCACACTGGGAGATGTGGTAGTTTTTTCATGGTGACAGAAGACTACTACGTTTTTTAAGAAGCCCAACACTGGAGATGATTTTTATGCTCTCTTGAGTAAACAGCACTACCAGCAAAGCAGACCCATTTATGAAATCACCCCATTAAAAAAAATAATAAAAAAAAGCAAAAAAAAGCAAAAAAGCCCCCACAAAACAAAATACAACAACAAAAGAGAAACAACAAATGAGTAACAACAACAACAAAAGATGCAGGAGTTCTTTCATGTGGTATTTTGGAAGGCATATTTTTGGTATCACTCTGTTTGTAATACGGTTATCAAGTCAGCGCTCCCCTCTTTTTTTTTCAGTAACACAACCTAGAACTCTTGCTATATGCAATAATGTGAACCGTAAATGTGATTTATTTAATTTTAAGAATCAATATATAAGGCAGTTGCTTCCAACGATTGATCGTCTAGTATGATTAAATGTAAAACTTAACAAAGTACTACATTCCCATTATCCGATTCACAAAGACAGATTTGGTTTAAAAATATGCCTGAAACATATTACAGATAATATCCCAGATGATTATTATGTAAACATTGTTATTACAATGAAATTAATTTGATATGAGCTTCATTTCACATTTTTAACGTCAACGCTGTAACACAGAGGCCTATTTAATTTGTCCAGTGTTTGTGCAGGGTTTTAAATGAAGCATACAAAATCTACAATGTTCTACCTTCTTGTCATGAGGATCCATCTGTTTCCAATTATTGGCCTTTAACTGATGAAGTTCATCAAATTTCATACTAATATTTTCTATGGATAACTGCAGCATATCCCAAAACCCTGCTAAATCCTGGGAGGTTGGCCGTGGATGTGCATTAGGATTCTGTACAACAGAGGAAAGAAAAGAAAAACAACAGTTCGGCTTTAGTACCCCTTAATGTAAAGCGTTTGAGCAAATGATTACGAATCTTGCTAGCAAAGCAGTTTCAGCAGATCCAAACCATCAGGGAGACACGAAGAGAGAAATGAACAGAGACCTCTGGCAAGGGGATGGGGCAGCACTGAGACACTGTGCCCCCACAGGTCCCAGGCAGCACCAGTGGGTTCAAAGGTGGCAACTTGAACACAGTTGATTTAATTGCCAGCCTTCCTCTTTGCCATAATGAGGATGGGTTCTCTGCAATATTTATGCTTGTAGGATGGCTGATGCCTGTGCAAGCGTACAGTTGCTGTGTGTGCAGACAGTGACAAACAAGTGAATGAGCACTTTCTCCATACTCTGAATCTCAGAGCTACAAAGTTATACAATTTCAAGTAAAGTTACCTGTCAGACACTTAAGGCCAGTTTTGTGTATATATATTATATATATATATATATATATATTTATGAAAGTAATGTCTATAGTTTGCTTACAGTAATCCCATCTTTTCAGGCATGTTTTTGGGAAGAGAAACATGTGCTGACCCACAGCTGTCTCAGGACCCAGAGAAGCTGGAAAGCCAGGTGCCTATCAAATACATCAGCAGCATCATGTCAGACTGAGGGCTTTCAAGCAGATGCAGCTCACCCTCACTTTCAAACTCATGGACCTCAAGCATGTAGGCTTGTCCTACATGCGCAAGGTGATCTCTCAATGAAACTCAGTGCAGTGAGGCTGGGTGACATGAGTAGTTCTGCTTGGCGTGTGCAAACTCAGTTCACTTCATCATAGAATCATAGAATATTCCAAACTGGAAGAGATCCACAAGGATCATCCAACCTCAGAGTATGCTCAGAAGGACACACTGGGGCCATCAGCATCCCTAGAACAGCTTAACCAGTAGTCCACTTCTGTCCTGTGTCCCTTTGTTGTGGCCTAGCTCTGGAAGTTTTGCATGTGCTCAGAGTATACACAAATTGTATAAATGCAAAAATAAGCTATTATAAGGCTCTGCATGTTGTTTTGTATGTCTCAAATATTACTCTGTGCTTAGCTTAACTCTTCTCCTTTGTCTCAAGAACAACAAACCCAACAGTCAGTTGACTTTCTTAGGCTATTTCCAACTATTTCTGTTTTTCACCTCAACGTTGATTTTATTGAATGGTTATACCACAAAAGCAACAAAATAAAGCATTTATTTTCAGATTCATAAAGAGAGCAGGGATTTAAAGAGAACAGAGATTATACACGCATTCCTGATTTTTTAGTGCTCAACATCGGCATGTTGCCCAGTTGTAGGATTTTATTTACAATGATGCATGACCTGATAGCTTTTTCAAGTTTTCTACTAAGAACTGGAAGGCTCATTCAGACAGAAATGATTTCTGTTGCGTTTGCCTACTGCAGGCAGATTTTGGTTTGGATCTGGATTTTCAGGGGTGTATTAAGTGGAGTAGAAAGTGGTCACTGTGGTGAGTGCCCCAGGGTGTGCCTTCCCTGCCCTGTGATGACCGAATATAACAGAATATTACACCGTGCTTTTTGGGCTTCTAGGAATTCAGGTCAAAATTGGGAGTTAAATGTACGTAATGTGCAAGGATGGACTGTTAACTTAAAGGTCTGACTTTTTTTTTGTAAGCACTGGCATTTTAGAGAATGCTGTTTTAGATACATAATATGAAATATATTTCCATTTATCATAATGAATATCATTTTGATGCTACCACTACTAAAAGCATAAAAATAGCAAATATTGATAGTAGTAGCATACACAAATTATATACAGTAATCATGATTATAACATACTGTCTCTTTGCCTCTCTGCCCCTTTGCTGTTCAGGCATTGAAACACAAGGCACCAGCATTCAGGGTCCGATTTCCTGCTCTTACTGTCTTGCTGAATGGAGGTGGCTTTGGTATTGTGTGGGAGAACCCCACTCATGAGACCTCTGGTCTACCTTTGAATACCCTGAGAAGGCACCCACCTATTTCTGTGCCCATACAAACTGAACTCAGAGATGAAAGGATGGACAGAACTTCAGTGATGTCACACCAAGAGCTTTTCCCCCTTCTTTATTTTCGGGATCTTGAACTATTAGCAAAACTCCCACCAACATCACCAGTTCAGACAGACTTACTCCCAAGTTCATAACAAGGACTCTACTGGCAAAAGTTGCTGGTCAGACAATGGTCTACTCTAGGTAATATTGTTCATGGGGGCAGCTCTTCAGTTAGTAAGAGAAACACAACGGTGTTTATCAGAAAAGTTACATACCAGGTTTTCTTCACAAAGTTCTCTGAACTGGTAAAATTTCTGGGCCATTAGGAGCTGGGCACTGCCCACTGCAGTTCGGATTTTCCCTAGAACTAAGAGAAAAAGAAGTGTAAGTCATGTAAGTCATAATGCTCTCCTTGCTGCAGGCAACCAAAAGCCTACAAAACAAGAGGTAAAACCACACAGGAGGCAGCACTGGTTTTCCAACACAGGTTATGGGGAAGCTGAAGAAGCTGAGGACAGATCTGCATCAGGCCAAGGCGGGCTGCAAGGTTTCTCAGGGCAGCACACGTTGGTAAAATGTTAATCTGTTGCTACAGCTGCCTCTCATTCTGCAACAATGCAACTCCTAACACTGAGCACTTTCATGACACCATCTTTTGCACCCCGTATGGAAAGCACACACAAAAAATTACACCTCTGAGCAACGCAAGTTGTGACCACAAACCCAGCTTCCTGCACAATGGCACATAGCTTTCCAAAGCTGACATTGAGTACAAGGCCAGAGAAATCACTGCAGCATCTCTACCATCTCACGCAGCTAGCGATGCCTTGTTTTCAGGTTTAACTGAGGGCTGCTCAGTTGGAATCCCAGAGAGGGATTGGGAATTGTAGAGCACGCTGATGAATCTCATCCATACCCTCTGAGGTTTTTTGTTTTCATGAGCAGTATTGGAAGTGGCTTCTGCCTTTGAATGCAGAACTGTCCTGGGCTGCTCTGCACTGAAGGCAGGTGTTTTCCTCCCAGCTGAAACAATTTATTATCCCTAAACTCTTTGTTTAAGGAGTGATTTAAAAATTAATGCTGTGTAATCAAAAAATAATTACCACCTCATTAGTGAAAACCATGAACAACAACCATTTTCACCATCAATTCTACTCAGTAGACATTTGCTGTCCCAGGCATCACTTAACCAGAGCAGCTTCTCCAAGACAATTTTCCAGTGGTGAGGGAGGGGCAGGAGACAGAGAAACAGAGCAGACTGCTCAGGGAAGGTGAACCGCTAGCATAAACATAAGATATATACTGTTCCTCAGCTCTGCACAGTTCCTTTTGCACAGTCACTTGTGTGCAAAACCAAATGCAGAGTTGGCAGAGCTCCACTGGGAAAGTACTGCTAAATGTTTCGACTCACCACAAAGAAAAAAAGAAGAGGAAAAAAAAGGGGAGGGGTGGAGTGGAGGTGGGGTTAGGGGAGTGGTGGTGGGGCAACTTTGGCCTACTTTGACCGAACCCTTCTAACAATTTGTTTGGAGTAACAGTCCTACAAGCAGCAGCAGCACATGTTTACAGAGAGCGATCAGAATGCGGCCGTGCAATGCTTGCTAAGAGAAAGGCGTCTCCAAGGGATTCACCTGTGGATCACACGCTGGCAAGCTGGCATCAACACCCACCGCCAACCCCAACCAGATGCACAGTAGTGCAACGGCAGCCTTAAAGCTCCACCCTTAAAGAAAAGTGGGGTGTGGAGTTCGTTTCTACTCTAGACATAAAAAGGAAAGAAAGAAGTGGGGGAGAGATTCCTTTCATATCTTTTAGAGGACTAAAGGACAGGGCTCTGTGAACACACACAGAGCCCAGACTTTCATTTTGTTCCCAGAACTCTGCTCTGAGTTGCCAGGAAATCGCCATGAGCTGGAAGATCCACCGAGCAGAATATTTTCAGCATATTGCGCAGGGAGTTTTGCACACAACTCTCATTATTGTTAGCAAGGCTTGCGTGTCTAATTCCATGCGCACAGTGCTGAAAATGGACCCCTTGGTGTGTCTAGTCATTTATGCAACCCAATATGCAAACCACTCAACTGAAAGGGCTCTTCAATAGTGGGAGGAGCTTCTCTGCTAGCTTTCATGTGGTTCCCATTGTTATGAAAACTCTTCCCACTGAGTATATTTGGGAACAGCTGCCTCATCTGGAGCTCGGCCACTCTGATGCTTCCCAGGACTTGAGCAAGGGAGAAAAAATGATCTCTGGGCTTCTTGGGAGGAGAAAGCAGATGGGATGGGCTGCTTCTGGATGCCTGTGCTAACTGAGTGGCAGTCACGTCCCAAGCAGCGATGGATATATAAACACACCTTGCCGGCTCCTTTCTCTGGGGAAGAAGAGCTTAATATTCAGAGATCTCAGCAGAGGGAGAAGGAAGCCCTTGTCGTTGGCTGCCTAGCGACTGGCTGTTTGCCGAAAACCCATCATCCCAGCTGACTGTGGGATGCATGCTGATGCTGTTCCCTATTGTTGCCACTTCTGCTGTGGCGGCGGCTGTATCTAGTCAAGTGTCACTGATTCCTCGCCCCTCCAGAGCAAGCAGTCTGTTAATGTGCAACCAGTCAACAACCAACTCGGTCACGGGAGTTAGGGGAAGAAAAAAAAAAAGACAAAGCACGCAAAAGACTGAAAGGAAGGAGTCTCTCCACAAGGTGCAAAGCATTATCAAAGCCTCAGCTCGGCTTCCAAACTCGTGTTGCTTTTAGTGTTTCGGGGCAGGGTGCCCGTTTCTTTTACTCAGTCAAAGCCTCCAGCACCAAAGAGAAGGACTAAAGTGTAGCAAAATAACAGAGTGAGAACAGCCCTGACACTTTCTTTGCAGAAAATAATTACAGCCATATCCTGAAAAAAAGTAAATAGAATTGCAAAGATAGGTAATATCACAGAATCACAGACTATGTATTAGGAAAGAACCAGAGAAAGCAAGGGGTACAGGACAAAAACATATAAACATTCAAATTGATGTTTTCAGCTAATGCGATACAAACAAAATAGACAAAACCAAGTAACAACAAAGCATACCAACCCATTAAGATGCAATCATAACGGAGATAAACACATATATAATGTTATTCATGCCTGCTTTCTATTCTATGCAGGGTTATACAGCACACTCAGCACTGTCGGATCTGAATGCCTTCCAGTAATGCATTAAGCAATGTTATTAACATCCATCATATGCTTTGTTGTCACCCCATCCCTGGGGGGAGAAGCGTGTACTGCAGTGTTTTTGTTTGCCTGTCTGTTGCTTTTCTTTTTTTTTGCTTCGACTTCCCTTCCATGTAAATCCAGTTATCTCCTGTAGCAACTTCTTAAGAAATAGGGAGATATATCTGTTCCGTAAGAACAGCTTTGCTACTTTGCTATGGCTGTTTTAACACAGTTCAGTCTCCTCACCACTGTTATTTCAGATCAGGGATCTCAGAATGTGATTCTGGGATAGACACATGCCAGGGAATTTCCTGATATCTCTCAGCCCCCTCACCTGTTGCTCTTTGAAAGCATAATGAAGTATAAACTTGGACGATGTGCTGTTCAAGCAACATGTGATTACTTCTCTTAGTTCTAAAAATGGGATAGGACCCATTTGGGGGTAGGCTGTAGCTGAAGGTACCTTCCCAGCTCTTTGTGGGAAAAGAAATGAAACAACAGTAAAATGATTTTAACCATAAGCAAATAAGTGGTGGTATTGTCACCCTCCTCATCCTGGGAGGAGATTGTATGTAATGAGGGTGACAAACTGCAAGAAAACAAGAAAAAACTATCAGACCGATGTGATAAGCCATAACAGATAATGCAGGGGAGTTTTGAGGAGCAGCTGCATTATTGGGTCTTAGCACACCAACTGGTAGCATTTCATCTTTGCTAACGTGTTCCAGAGTGATAAAGGAAGTGCTTTGGGCTGTGGCTAGAAGATGGCCCAATGTGCCAACGCTTTGCCAGTAGGCAGCAAGGAGCTGAGATGCGCCAACACTCAGCTGGCAGGAGCAAACAGCCCAATGTGCCAACACCTGGCTGGCAAGTATCAAGGAACCAAGATGTACCAGCACCTGGATGGCAGGCAGCAGAGAGTACAGATGTGCCAGGGGCAGGAACAGAGAGAGTGGCAGGCGCCTGGGAGGACATTTGCCTTGCAGATGTCAGCTGCGCACTGTGCATATGAAGCAATCCTACCATAGAGCTGTCAGGACCCATTCCCAAGCAAGGATGGGCCAGTGTCTTAGCCTATTCATCCTGACAGATCTACATTTAAATAACGCCAAGCATGACAAAAGCCAGGAAATTCAAAGTTAAAGCTATTGCTCAGGTTTTAAGCTGAGCTATTAAGGAGAAAATAGCCATGGAGCAAACTTCGGAGCAGACAGGCTTTGCTTAGAGCCATATTTACTTATAGCAGTGATCTCATTTAAATTAATAGGGTAGTCTGCATGAGTAAATGCTATTCACTGGGAGTACAGCAATTTCCGTGTATTCTCTGGCTTGGCTTTTACTCTCACACTCCTGTCATGCACATCTTTCCCCCTAACTTCTTTCACTGTAGATTTCTCTCTTTTTTTTTCCCCCACCAGCCAGCAGGGCTGCCAGCTCAAAGATATTTTCCTCGCACAAACACTCGTGTGTGGAGAAGGCCCTTCCAGGAAGTAACGAAGGTGGGAGTGGATGGGGCTAAAGGTGCATAGCCAGGGCCTGCGGGTTGGCAGAAAGCGCCCAAACAGCTTCATTTGCCAATACTGGCTGAATTTGCAGAGACACCAGTCTGGAGGCTTTAATAGATTTGGGGTCAGTCTTTGTTGGCAGATCAGCCCAGATAATAACAACCTACACACCAGGCAGCTAGCAACACATCTGGTCAGAGCCCTGGTTTCCCGTTTTAACTGGTACATCATTTGCCTGACTTTCCTTGCCACTGTTGCCATTCTGCACAGCCTTGTGGAGCACCAGGCCCGGATGTCTGCTCTCAATGGATGTCTCAGAGCAGGAGTTGCATTACAGCCCAGATGGGAAGCATCTGACACTGTGTGGAGTGCAGTCCTGTGGCTCTTCCAGCTACAAACACCCGCATGAGTCAAACACAGCAGCAATAATCCAGTGAAAAGCAAAGTGAGCCATGGGGCTGATCCAAAGCTTCAGTCTGTTCTTACAGCATGTTTTGCCTCACGTGACAAATAGCTCTTTTATTATCAACTTATTTTAAGGAAAGATATAGGGCTGGTAGCTAACACCCCCATGCCAATAAAACATGGAGAAGCCTTATCAGGTACCCCAGCCTGAAGTGTGAGTGCAATTCATCTGCCTGTTACGCATGTTACAGTTTTATCAGAAAATGATTTCAGATAAGACCAGAACATACCAGCCAATAAATAATTACTGCACAGGGGGAGCCATCGTCCATTCCATATAGGCATTTCACTGCGCAGCCATCACCCCAACACTTGTTCCCATGCACAGCAGCACACTCTGTTCTAGGCTTGGAGCACGGGGCCCACTGATGGGTTCCCCTCCAGAGTAATAGTGCCCACGACCCCCTGCAGCACACCCGCTCCTGGCAGGCTGCAGTGGGCTGGTCCCTGGCAGCTGTTTTGCACAAGGGCTGCATTGTCTGCGGGCAACGGAATTGCTTTATGGGCAGTGCTAGGGGAGCGAGCCCTCTGTCAGCTGCCGCTGCGTCCAGGGAGACTCACTCATCGCATGCTCTCATTACTTGGTTATCTGGCCAAACACACTCTGCTGGTGTCAGGTTGGAACAAAGGATGCACTCCTTGTTCTGCTTGCATTTCTTTTTTCAGCAAAACCAAACCACGTACTTCTGTCTTCTCCCTCTCTTCAAAGCTCATAGGTGTATAAAATGCCATAATTTGGGACTGGCTTTGGAACAAGTGAGTTTTTGTTCGTGTGAGTGGGCAGCGTGTCCCTGCCATACACTTTCCCTTGGCACCAGGTAGAGAAGGACATGCTGAACCCTTGCTGGAG
Source organism: Excalfactoria chinensis (assembly GCF_039878825.1). Taxonomy (NCBI): domain Eukaryota; kingdom Metazoa; phylum Chordata; class Aves; order Galliformes; family Phasianidae; genus Excalfactoria; species Excalfactoria chinensis. The sequence goes on from NC_092826.1 coordinate 46,500,422, forward strand.
GCAGCTGCCCTGTTCCCAAGTGGCTGGTGGCATCAGAGCCTTGATGACCCCTCTCCCCCTGCTTTCATGAGAAGAGCTGGCTTGAAAAATCCAAAGGAGAAATAACCCACATGACACACACCATGACACACACCCACAGGACACATGCCATGTATGCTATGAGGAGTGCTGGGGACAACTAGCCCAGCTTCACCTGTCTCCCCCACAGCTGGCTTCTCTCCCACCAATATCTAAAAGAAGAGCCTTCCAAACTATCATATATCAGGGAGAGAAAATTCTGCATACAGATGTACAAGTTCTGCAAACAGATGTACAAGATCTACATGCATCAGCTCCACAAAATTCACACATCCTTTCTTTAAGGTGAGTGGCTGCTTTGGTGAACAAATCAAATACATATCGATTTTCATGCTGGTTGTTGTGGCAAACAGAAAGCGAGTGGGTTTTTGTGACTCAGACTTACAAATGTTTGATATTACCTATTTATGATGCGCTCACACATCGTTTTCAATGTATACCTTATTTTTTTTTGCTTTATTTCATGTGTACTAACAAATTGAAACCTTTGTATTCTGATACATGCTCAGTGACATTTTGAATGTGTTGATGATATAAATTATAAATGAGATTCAAATACCCTAAAACTTGGGGAATCTGGATATGCTTTGAAGGTTAATCCTTCCGTATTTTCCCCTCAGAGGAAAGAGCTAATCAATTATATAATAGAAATCTTGTAGAAATAGAAAACTTGAATGTACGCGCTAATGTAAATGCTAAGGTTATCTCATATTTTCCATTATTAGTCAATTTCCAGTTACTTACAGCACTGTGCAACTGATTAAATCTCTGCGGTCATTTCTTACACTGAGCTAAATGGAAAGTTTCAACAGAAACAGTTTATCCATTTCTAATAATTTCGAGAGTAAACTTTTTTCTACTGTTAATTCATTTCCTTCCAAAATTCTAAACCTTCGCACCGCAAAAGAATCACAGAATCACAGAATGGTTTGGGTTGGAAGGGACCTCAAAGCCCACCCAGTCCCTCCCTGTGCTATGGGCAGGGTTGCCCCCCAGCAGCTCAGCTGTCCAGGGTCCCATCCAACCTGGCCTTGAATGCATCCAGGGATGGAGCACCACAGCTTCTATGGGCAGCTGTGCCAGCACCTCACTGCCCTCTGAGTGAAAATGTTCCCCTGACATCTAATCTAAGTCCCTTTTAGTATAAAACCGTTTCCCTTTGTTCTCTCACTGTCTACTAGTGAAAAGGTTGATCTCCCTCCTGCTTGGAAGCTCCCTTTAAGTATTAGACAAATTCTAGCCTCCTTTCTTCAGAGAATGAATTTGACATTTGGTAGAAGCAATCCTGGAGCTGAAGTTGTGGTTATTATTTTGCTAGGGGCTGATTGGGGGTTGGAAAAGTGTTATTGGCTATATCAAAGAACAGGTGTGCCAAAATTAAAAAACAATGAAATAACATACAGATGCTCATTAGTGTTTTCTAGAAGCTCCCTCTGAGAACCTGAACAAACTCACTCAAACTCCCTCAGCTCACAGTTTTACCTGTGTCCAAAAGCTGATGTCTAGCAATAGTTCCGCTCCTTTTAAATGAAGTAGATGGAAAAAAAAGGCCTGTTTTCACTTGGAAACAAAAGGCTGGTCAGGGAACCACTTGTTCAGCTGTTCTTCTCTACTTAGTGTGGATAAATAAGATGAGTTATTGAACTCTTCTAATTAGTGAATGCTTACTGGATAGGGAAGTGTCAATCCTACCTCTTCATGGGTAGAGTAATGCTTGTGGTCACAACTGAGATGCAGTTTGCTTGGCTGTATGTATCACAGCATACAGAGAGGGTTTTTTTGAGGAGACTCGAAGAGGAATGAGAACTTCAAGGGGCATGAGGGAAAAGAACAACTTGGAAGCAAAACTGTAACTTGCTTCTGTTTGAAGATACTTCTGAAGGCTCCGATACCAAATACCATCTAAAAAGGCAGTTGAAAAATGAATTTAATGAAAAAGAACTAGAACGTATTGAATTATATTCTACAGCTATCAGAAAGGATTTCATATAAATAGAAGAGTTAAGACACCTTCATACTGCAAGATCCCTAACCACAATCTCCTAACTGCAATCCCAAAATATCTCTTGAGTTTCAGAAGTGTCAGACATTTGCATTCTCTGTCAAATTTAATAAGGATTACTGCATATATACAAATAGTCCTTTTGAGAATCACAACCATGGCTTCATTAGGTAAATAAGAAAGGGCATGATAAAGAATTAAGAGGAGTCAATTTAACCTGTATTAAACACTTTTTCCAAGTTGCAATATTATTGTAGCCAGTTACTTACTGTCCTCAGGTAAGTTGTTTTCCCGTTCTTCTCTCTCCATCTGTTGGCACCAGCCCTCCATACGGTCTCTCTCTGCCTGTAGTAGCTTCAGAAACCAGTGGCCATCTCGTGGGCACACTGACCTTTGAACAGCTTCCAGGGGATCTTCAGTGATAGAGTCAATCCAGGGGTCAGGAGGAGGTAAAATAGATGGGTCAAAATCTGTCTCAAAGTCATCATCCACTGCACATGCATGGTAATGGTTTCCTGACCCTTGTATGCTAACGGTAGAGGTGCTTGCATCTCGTGAAAATTGTCTTGATATTTGTCCAGAACACAAATTGTCCTCTTGAGGGTCGATTATTTCAAAGTTCTCATGGAAATCCAGGTCTGCTTGCACAGCTGTTGTTACACTATTAGATCGTGTAAACCTGCGAAAGCTTTGAAGAGCACAAACACAAAACGTTTAGAAAGCTTTTGTTAGGTGGCACGAGAAAAGTTAGGTAAGAAAGGATCTCTTAAAATTCTGCTTCTTCTCCTAAGACTGGCAGTCATGGCTTTCAGTGCTACGCTCTGTTTTTCTTTCTGGAAATGATTGCCATACAGTGATTGCCATACAATGATGCAATGATTTGTTTCTCATTGTCAGGCAACAGACATCTCTCTCTTTGTGTCTTAATGAGGGAAGCACCAATAATAATGTGGTTTAAAGAAGCCAGCCCATGTGGCATCTAACAGTGTTGGTGCCCCAGGATTTCAGGTCATCAGTTCATGAAAGGTTAAAGAGATCCAGTTTTAACTAATGACTGATCGTAGAATCATAGAATGGTTTGGCATGGAAGGGACCTTAAAGGTCATCCAGTTCCAACCCCATGCCATGGGCAGAGTTGCCACCTACCAGCTCAAGCTGCCCAAGATCTTTCGACTTTTATAACTCACACTCTATTGAAGTTGCACACTTGAACCGAGTACATTTTAAAAATCATGTATGTGAGATTGATAAGAAAGTAATATCAATGAGTTCGCTATCTCTATAATATTACATCTATCACCCATGAAGTAGACAAGTATTTCAAGCCCAGCCAAGTATTTCATATTGCTTCCTTGTAACAGCTCATTGTAATGACGTACCTACTAATTTCCTGCTTTCCCAATTACAACTGCCAGCACTCACACCTTTAGCACTCATTCCCAGCATTAAGAGATGTTGTTTTACACATTCAACCCTTGGTCTCGAAACAGCCTCTTTTACACAAAAGTTAATGTTCCGCCTGTGTTACTCTCATTGTGATGGCTGCTACCGCGTAGATAGCTTCCTTTCATCTTGCATTGCTTCCATGTGTTTGGAGTCTCTGAGAGCAGAGAGCAAACCCTGTGAGAATGTAGGAAAGCCAGGAAGGCAGAAGGTATAAGCATGGAAAAAAGGAGCTTTGGGTGTTTGTGTCTGTTTTATCTTTAATTAAGCAAGACTCCAAATTCTGCAGTCCAAGGAATCTGAGGTGGAGAGGAAGATATAGAAGAAACAGAGAGATCTATGAGGAATAAAAGACACCTAATGCACTGTAGGGGATGGTAAGTGAGAGCAAATATGACAGGCAGTAAATTGTGAAGGGAATGAGTGGGAAATTTTTAGGTAAATAGTTACAGATAGCCAAGGTAGATCTAGAAACCCATGTGCAGAGAACACAGGAAAAATATAAGTGAAGCAGATACTGTTATGCCTCATGATAGGAGAAGAAGATGGAAGGAGGTGAAACTATAAAGTAATTAATGTAGATGCTATTGAAACCAGTAATATTTATCATAGAATGGCCTGGGTTGAAAAGGATCACAATGATCATCCAGTTTCAACCCCCCTGCTATGTGCAGGGTCATAAACCACCAGACCAGGCTGCCCAGAGCCACATTAAGCCTGGCCTTGAATGCCTCCAGGGATGGGGCATCCACAGCCTCCTTGGGCAACCTGTTTCAGTGCGTCACCACCCTCTGTGTGAAAAACTTCCTCCTAATATCTAACATAAACCTCCCCTGTCTTAGTTAAAAACCATTCCCCCTTCTCCGATCACTGTCCACCCTCATGGATTTAGCCTTCAGAATTAACATAGCTTTTAATTAAGTAGGGACTCCTTAATAATTTGAGATGCCATCACACTCAGGCAGCTGGTACTTCAGTCCTAACTTGTTCACAGTCTCATATTTACTCTTGAAACCAGTGTTAGGACCTGCTTCCCTGTGACATTTTGGCTGCTTTGTCCTCAACAGTTTGGGCTTGAGCAGCAATGAAAATCTCAGTGACAGTGGAGTTGGATGCTGAACACCATTTCACTTCCCATAATTTCTATTCCATCTTCCACTGAAAAGCAACAGCTGATAAGTTCGACTGACAGTGTCTTTAGTTTGCAGCTGGGGAAGGAGCAGATGGAAGGAAAATGTCAGGGACCTGATACGACCACATACCTAAGGAACCATGCTACAGAACTCAAGGAGAGCCGTATCAACTCCTACTGGTAGAGGAGATTAATGGTGGCTGTTGTGGGGCTTTGAAGGGAATGGGGCAAAGCAGTACTGAAGTCAGGAAGAGTTCTCCAATTAAAAAAAAGAAAAGATTAATTGTTCTGCAGAAAGAAGTCTGAAGTACTTTCACAGCCAAACCAGTCCCTGAAAAACTTTAATAACAGATTGTGTGCTTTTTGTTCTGTTTTGTTTTTTAATATGATGGGCTGGAGCACAAAAAGATTGAATGCAGGAGCTGCTGCTTGCAGCTCCTTTGACACGTGCTTGTTAAGTGATACAAAAATATGGCTAAGGCACTGCAGTTTTGCACGACATGCACCAGCAAGCTGAAAAGTATGGAGCAAGCAGAACACTTCAGCTTGGCAGTATTTATCCTTTGACAAGCAGAGCAAAGCGTTTTGCTATGGACTGATATGGCAGAAAAAAATCAGAAGGGAGGACAAGGTTAAGTGGAGAAATGGTATGGCTTCCATGGGAGGAAAACCTTTTCTTGGTTTAGAAAGCAGACGACTGAAGAAGGCCATGAGAGTTTGATGGCATTCCGACTAGGTGACATCTCACCATTCTGAGAGGGCAAGAGCTGCAGGGAGGAAGGCAGCTGAGTGTAAGTCTGAGAGGCCTACAGGTTTAAATTTAGCAAAAGGAAGTGCTTCTTCACACAGTATGTAATTAAATTGCCACAGGATCCTGGGAAAGCCAACGGTAAAAATATGTTCAAAGAGAAGCTGAACAAATTCACAGGAGACAAGTCCGGGAAGGGCTGTTACACACAGGTTTCGGAAGTCCCTAACATCCAGCAGCTGAGCAGGGAGGTCTGCGGGGAGAAACGTTGCCCTGTACACACCCTTCACACTTTGCTTTTGCACACATTCCTTTAGACTTGTTTGGAAGATCTGCTTCTGGCCCCTGGCAGAGAAAGCTGTTCAACTGGTATTAATGGTTAGAAAGATTTTAGCTTTAGGCTGATTTGACAGTGAGCGTTTTTTCGGTCTAGTCTATGCTAGTTTTTTTTGCTTCGTTTTGTTTTGTTTTTTAAACTACTTTGATTTGGCCACCAACCTGACAAATACCTTATCTGCACTGAAATGCATGCTTGCCTGCATATACACACCCACTGACATACAGTCACCATGCTTACACAGGATTTGTTTTCAGTCGCTTAGCTTGCGTTCACTGTGAGCCAAGGCAGTACAAAGCATCCTCCACACCTTCCAGAGTAATGGAGAAAAGCAATGCCCAACCTCATCCTTCTCCATACCCCTACCTCCATATCATTTCTGCTTTTGCTTTCTGCAGTGTCCTAGACTCTGATTTGCTTCTGGGTTGGATGACCATTTACAGTTTCAGATAACACCCCGCATTTTCAGACTACATTGAATCTCAAATGTGGAAACATTAAGGTATACTTGCCAAGAGAATGTATTGCTGGAGGCACTACATTTCAAAGCTTTCAGGACTATATTCTTTTGGGGTTCAATATAAGCTAGTACCACCAAAAGCCAGACTCTGCTCAACAAATAAAACGTAATGACCTACTTTCTTTTGCTTTTGTTTTATCTATATAACAGTATGCTACAGGCTTGCTCGACAGATTCTTGGCACTGGGTTGTGTAACCTATCTGTCTTCAAAAGAAAAACAACTTGGCAATAGAATATAGCATCAGTTCAAAATTAAAAAAATACTCCCAAGGAAATGTATGTTGAATGACACGGAAATACAGGAAGGCAACCACTATCTGCCTACCTCCAGCACATCTAAATGAGCTGCCTAATAGATGGTAATCTTAGCCTCTGACATCGCTTCCTCACTCATTTCCAGGATGTTTTACTCTTGCAAAATACCATTTGTGTTCCATGTGTCTTTCTCTTTCTTTTTTTGCTTTGCTCTTATTTAAAACAGGAGAGTGGCTGAGCTTAAGTTCTCATTGTTTCTACACACACAGAACATTCATGGATCTACCTAAGAAAAAAAAAGTTAAGAAATTGCTGGTAATTGTTTTTAACAGAGACTTCCTTCTTCCTCTGCTTTCAGGCTTGGCCCTTTTGTATTCAGTTGTGCCTTGCAGGCACAAGGTGTAATAATTACAGCTTCAGAGAACTATAGCAGATACCTGGCCTGCGGTGCAGAAAGCCATGAAACCTCAGACTGGATAAACCAGTATGGAGAGCAACAGTAGATGTGTTTTGAACAGCAACAGCAGCGTCACCTGTTAGCATTTGACTCCCTACTCCTAAACGTTCTTTTGAAAAACATGTTTACACTTCAACTCAGAGAACTTCTTTCTTTCCTAAAGAAACAAACAGAAAACAAAACCCCAGAACAGATGCCGATTCCAAAGCAACTGATGCATAGCAAATGTCAGACTCTCATACATTAGATTAGACTTGCCTCGCTTTACCTATTGGCTGACTCTTTCCTGCTGTGTATTTCTCTGTTAAAGCTGCAGCCACTATCAGCAGAATAGAGCAAACAGGGGACTTAGCATGAACAGCAGCCCTGACATGGAGGTCTTTTGATGGCAGGATCTTCAGCCACACATCTACACGATCTTAAGTTCTTTGCTCTATCCACCCCCTCTACCACTACCATAGTCTCTTTTTTCATCACTACAAGTCTTAACAGGGAAACTGATCCTCTGTCATTGTTTTGTGTCACCAAAATCCCCTAGAATTTCTCAATGGAATGGCTTCCACTGTGGAGAACACAGGAAGTCAGGTAATGCTGTGGACCAAAATCAAGGAAAGCTTAGTCCCATCTCAGCTTAGGTAATGTACAGTTTTGAAGGTTACATTCTAGAAACTGAGGAGTTCAGAAGTTTGAGTTAGAGCATGACTGGCTGGTTGTGCAGGGGGGACCCTGAAACCTGAGTTTTGTTTTGTTTTTTCCTTTCTTTTTCTTTTTCTTTCCCCCCCTTTTTTTTGGGGGGGGGGTGGGGTGGGGGGGTGGGGGGGGTGGGAGGGGGGTGAGGGGTGGGTCGGGGTAAGAAGTCATTAAACCCAAAAAACTAAATGAAGAAAGTGTTTGTTGTTCCTTGAAGACTACAGAAGAGTATATTTTTTATCATATTACCACATCACCACTTAAAGCCATTTCATGCTATATGCTGTGGTATACCACATACCAGACATTACACTATGCCAAAAGGTGAGGAGAGCTTCCTTTATCACCACAGAAGCTAGAGAAGATGGAGGATATAGAGAATCCTAGGTTCTTACTCTCCTGTGGCAATGTCCTTAGCCCATGATCTACCACTGTGTCAGCATTCAGAATTTCTTACGATGTAGTACAAGACCAAGTACAATAATCAGTTGATAGTATGACTAGGAGCAATGAGTAAGATAATTTTGGGATGAAGATGTAATGGGAGGAAATCTAGAAGCACACATGGTAAAATGCAACAAACTGGAAATAGTCACTGAGTTATAGGACAAAGAGCAATAAAGGACATGGCCTTTATTCAATAAAGATGTGTTATAGTTGGTCTGGCACAATATGTGGCTTCTCCTTTTCTGTTTGAGTCAAACTGATTAATTCGATCATCTTCTGTAGGTGAGAAAGGCAAGGTGGTTGCATGAGGCCAAGAAAGACTCAAAGGTACATAGAAAAGACAGTCCGAAGAGAGTCACAGAATCATGGAATCACAGAATGGCCTGGGTTGGAAGGGACCTCAAGGATCATGAAGCTCCAACCCCCCTGCCTGGCAGGACCAGCAAACTTCCACGTTTACTAGATCAGGTTGCCCAGGGTCCCATCCAACCTGGCCTTGAACACCTCCAGGGATAGGGCATCCACAACCTCCCTGAGCAGCCTGTTCCAGGACCTCACCACTCTCCTAGTAAAGAGGTTTGAACTGAAGAAATCAGCTGCATTAGCAATACTTTTCAAATTTGTCTCTGGAAGGGATGGGTCATATTAAGAAAGGGGAGAAATATGTTATCACCATGAGGGAGATGAGGTGAGAGAGAAGAGAGAAACAGCAGGAAGACGATGAGATCAGTTTGGAAGGAAACGTATGCATTTTTTTGTCGTCCTACCCTAAGAGAAAGACTTGAGAATGGTACTCAGTAAAACCTAGAAATCTTAAGAGTTACATGTGGGGATTGGGTATGAAAAGGAGAGTTGAGAGCAGGTGGTATAAGGAACTGAGGATAAGTGATGGATCAAGTTGTAATGTGGTCAGGGAGCGTTAGCACATTTATCCCTTGAGCAGTGCAAGAGGAAGAGGATTCAGTCATTTGTCTTGGCATGAAGCCCAAGTTGCAGAGAGTGAAGGGCTAAGGAAAGGTCTAAGCCAAAGTGAAAGAAGAGATAGCTCTGCTCCAGCGATGCTCCGGTTTTGAGCTACTTGGATCAAGACGGAGGCAAAAACTTTTGCTCACTTGGTCCGAGTGCAGAAGAAGGAATATTTAAAAGGGTGTGAGGAAGTACGACTCCTTATGGTGAGAATGGCCATCATGTGAGGTGAGGGAAAGGGAGAGGAAAGAGTAGGAAACTAAGGAGTAAAACAAATTTTGTGTGATAGGCTTTTGGTGCATTAAGCAAAGAGCTTTCCTAATGCAGACTACAGCACACTTAATAGCTTAGACTGGCACAGAAGCACAATCAATTTGCTGTTATTTATATTTTTTGCTGTCTCATTCTTCTCATTTTACTTGATGTTTATTTAATATTTCTGAATCCTGAAAGGTTTTGCTTTTTTAACTTTTGTGATGGATTCATCTCGGTAGGGCTTTTCTGAGGTTCTGCAGATGTTTTGGTGCAGGGGCAGTGCACAGTTTTATTCCTGTAACAGATAATCAATACGTTGTGCTTTGGTGTGCTTAAAAAAGAAATAAATAATAAGAAAAAACACATGAGTGCCAAATTGTGATGATAAGCCCCTTGTTTCCTGAGTACATTCATTTTCCAAGGATTAAGGGCTGTCCTTTATCAGCCTGTTCACTTCTGAAAGTCCATGATGGATTGCTGCCTGTCCATCTGCTCTCGGCAGCAGCAACCTCAACCTGATCTGCAAGAAATCCCCCAAAACACAGCTGCCACCAGGCAATGCAGAGATAATGCTTCCTTAGGGCAGACCTTTGCAGGCAAATCCTACCTTTTTTTCTGGAGCAATATGAGCTTCAATAGAGAGAGGACTTTGGAAATAAGGTATTTACAAACAGCCATCTCTTCGTTTCCTTTCCATTCCTTACTTCTCCTTTTATTTTTTGTGGGGGGAGGGAGGTGAGGGAGAGTTGGCCTTTTGGGGTAGTTACTGCTTTTGTTCTCAGGCTGAAGGGATATGGTTCTTCAGCATCTACTCTAATGTGCTCGTTTATTTAGCGCTGGAAGAGCTGTGGGTAAACGGAGCTAAAGACTCAGGCATAGAGAAATGTCTGCCAGAAGGAGGCGTTTTAGCAGGTTAATGACGAACTTGGTAACAGTCTGATGGGGTCGTTGTACATCGCATTTCTTTTTGCTGCAATCACCTTAGCCTTTTGAAACTGTAGGAAAATACTCTGCTACTCCACTGAGAGATTTTGCTGAATTCAACTGGGACTCATAGAAATTAATTGTAGCACAATACTTGCTTTAGGAATACAGTATTATCTTTTACTCACCACTTCTCCTCCTCAACTTGAACTCCTATGGACTGGAACTTACTGGTTGCTTTATTTTCACCTGGTTTGGCAGTTTCTTCGGCACCATCAACCTTAAAAAAATAAGCAGTTTATTAGAATATATTTTGGCTGAGATATCACCTGGATACTTACAGTTTCTCTTCATAATCACTACTAAGTGTCTGCACATATGGCTTGTGCTATATATACTATATATAGCTATATATACTATACTATAGCTGCCTTCATCCTGTTGGATGGTTTATCTCTGATAAGCCCATTTCTGAAGTTATTCAGACTCTTTTTTGACAGCTTTACTTTGTTTGTTTGTTAAACAGGTTTACAGCAAAGGCTGCTGGTGACCTAGAAGCAAGTGAGGGGTGCAGGGCACACACCAGTTCTTACCACAAGTGCACTTCATGTTTATTTATTACAGAAGGAAGCAAACTCCTGGCTAATATGGCTTGCACTGCTCTAGGCCAAATTTAAGGAAGGTGTTTACCTGCTCTGAGCTTGGCTCCTACTGAAGTCAGTGGAGGGAGGCTGGCATATGGATGCTGATCAAGCTAGTCAGCTGTAATTTTTACAGTTTTAGAGGGAGATTTTCAGGGGCTTGAACAGCATTTGGGCCTCTGTTTTCCTCAGATTTCAGCAAACTGGGGCTCCTGTTTCTCCTGAAAGCCATGTTCTTTACTTGCACCAATGCTGCCTTCAGGAAAGAAAGATGGGAGATGGTGTCTTGGGAACCATGGTTCACATTACTGCTCTTCATATGGAATACTGCAAACACGGATGTTATTTCTTTCTACCCATTACTTTGTCTATAAAGGTCTTCGTTGGTTTGTTCAGTGAAAGGAGGGACTGCAACAATAAAAGAGCACCGTAGCCTTGACTGGGGTTGGCAATAAGTAATAGAGTGTTCCTTTATCTCTGTCTCTTTTGGGTCTTGCTCCTGCATTTAACACTGAAGATATCCTTTCTTTCAGAATGTATATAAACCAAACAGCTGTGAAGTAGAGAATGGGTATAAGAAAGGCAGCAAATGGAACCCACGGGCTGTAGTAACTCAGCCTTCCAAGAAGAAGCACAAGGTGAGTAAAGTCACTGCTTGTCTGGCAGCTGCCCCTGGGGTGGCATGCTCAGCACCTCCTATCTTGTCAGGTGGATGCAGTGATTTCACGGTAAGTTCTTAGGCTTTGCTAATCAGATAAGCCTGTTCAGGCACAGAGGAGGTGGTAAACACAACCTCCATCTGCAGGGGAAAAAAAATCATGTTTTCTTGGGAAGGCTGATAAGCTGTGGATTGCTATTCTGTTTGCTTGGGATTCATCTCCCATCAAAACCTGTTCTGATTTTCAGTTGATTGCAAGTTCAAGTACTTTGTTGCAAGAGCTAATCCTGCAAGCAGATAGTTGGCCTTCTATGCACATTCTTTAGGGGGGATATGGGAAAGATTAATTAAGATAGCAGATTAAATTGGCCTAGTTTATTTGCTCTTCTCCTTTCTGTAAATAGAAGTGAACTCTGGCAGGGTTAGTTTTCTTGTTTCATTTCACTAGAGGTAACAAAACGTAATTTTCCTTAACAAGGGCAAATCAGAAGGAAGTTATCCTCTGCTCTTGAGTCTGGGATGGAAACAATGCCACCGGTCATTACGAAATGCATGAATAAGCAGTGACAATTAATTCAGTGAGGCTGGATGAAAATATTTTTTGGGTGATAGTGTAATGTAAATCATTGTTTTACACATTCCCTTTCAATGATTTAATTCATGCCTTTCTGACCCCCGCTGTGTTATGATTCATAGATTAGTGCTCATGTGTGTAATTTAACAGAGCTGAATAACAGGCAGCAAGGAGACTTAAATCCTCACATCTGATGTTTTTATGATAAATTAGTAAACACTGTTAGTACCACGTAACATGATTAAGCTGCTGGAAATTCTAATAGGCACCTGACAGGAAAAGAAGAAAAAAAAACATTGTGCAACAAGCAGCAAAACAAATGTAGAAACCCAAAACAATGGCATGCATATAATCTAAATCCTGTACTGTACCTGTATTCCAATAGATAAGCATCTATTTTTCTTGAAGTGGTCCTTCTTTCTATCTTCTACTGCAACGGTGGCAATGGTTGTGGTGGTGGTGACAGTGGCAGTGTTGTTCCCTACATGTTGACTTGCTGGGCCATGGATCTGTGCATTAGCAGCTTCAATAGCTGCTGTTAGTGCCTTCATACTGTCCAAGCTCTCTGTGGAGTTGCTAAGTCCAGACTGACTGATGATATCTCCCCTCTGTCCATGCCCATCCATATATGCATCTTGGGCAGACTCTGTGCTGCTCTGGGCTGTGATAGAAATGAATGGTTTGGTGGTAGTTCTCGGTGGAACTGGAGGAGGCGTCTTCTTATAGGTGGTAATGCAGGATGACACTGGAAAAAAAACATGAAAGTTCTTGATTTATTGCCATTGCAGGGAAAATGTATGCAAATATCATCTTAAGACACCACGAGCATGGACAGAGCAGAGGTAAGGAGTGTTCTCCATCATGTTTTCTGCTACCTCTTTTAAGTCCAGCGGGTGAACAACTCATTCCACCAAACTGTTTGTTATGGTCATAACTTCTTATGGTCATAACTTAGAGACAGGACTCACAAGGAACAGACTCCAGCAGCTTAACCCAGCTGATCTATATACTTCATGCAGCTTTATTGCAATTGTTTTTATTTTCTTCACCCTGCCCCACTCTATTTACTAACACTTTTATTTATTAAATGATTTTTAAGCTACATTTCTTTGTTCAGAGAGAGATCCTAAATCCATCCAAGGTCCAAGACTTGATGCTCATCATGCTTGAACTTGCGTATTTCTTGTTATAAATTGCTTCAAATTTTGGGCAGCCTACTCAGATATTTTAAAGTGGCTTGCAAGGAGGGCATGTTTAAGACAATATTTTGCTGCTCTTATTTCTCATAAGAAACATAGATGTGTATTTTTGAAAAAAAAAATAGCTTAATTTTACACAAAAGGAGTTAATGTAATGTAATTGATGTCTAAAGCCTGTCAGTTGGTGGAACTTCTTAAAGGAAAGCATAAGAATAAATGTTTGCAACAAGAAAGAAAGTTTATGAGGACTCCTTTTCACATGTTGATGGCCATGCTTTCATTGTATGTGCTTCTATATGGACATAGAAGCTTATTTTGAGGTTCCCAGATTAGAAACTATTGGCTGAGGTATACAGAGTTACATACAGAATGCACTGCATGGAGATATAAAAACATATTCCTTTAAGGGATAGTTGGCAGCTTTGCTTTGCTGAAGTCCTGGAATGCTTTCAAATGAAGAAAGAAGGTCCATTAAGAATAGAAAACAATCGTTGATATGCTCTATTTTTTTTTTTTTTTAAGCAAATAAATGCAGGCATTAACCTGCACAAAGTTCAGACACAAACATGTTAACATAAATTCTTATTAACAATAATCATATGGCAAGAAATGATTCATTTTAATTGGCAGACGTCTATGCCACCCACATTAAAGGTAAGTCTGCTACAGCTGTTCTGCTCCCTCTTTGCACTGTGTGTGCTTGTAGAGCCAGAAGCCATTATGGCATTAATTTGACTAGCTCAGATCCGTACACCTTGTGTATCTCCCAATAGTTGCAGGAATGGTTGCGGTGTAAAAGATGTTTCCAGGGCATGAAATCACACGGGATTTTTTTAAGAACTCTGGTCTGAGGTTCTGATAACATGTCTGAACCTATGTTAAACCCTTTAAATGCTAATGGAAAAAGAGCATTTTGCAAAGGTTGCGAGCATTTTGAAACTCATTATGATTCACTTCTGAAGAATCAAAAAGAAACCACGGCATCTTGGACAGAAGAGATGGATAGATGAAAATGAACTTGTCAAATTGTAACTCCCAGGAAGTGAAGTTTATAGGGGTTAAAGGTGCTTTTAAAAAGTGTTGACCACAAGACAAACCTATGGAACTAACAGGAAAGGTGACAAATCTACAAAGAGGCGTGTGAATTTTGCACAGTTCTTCAGCGGTTTTGATACTGACACAAAGCATTTGTTGTGACTGTGCACTCTAGGGGAAACTGTCTGCTCTTGCTGCAGCACAAACAGACTTACACAGAATTGTGGAGGCTGCTGCTGAGGCTGTGGGATCCCAGAAGTGACCTAAGTGGCTCATGGCCTGCAGAAATGTTCTTTGAGTGGTGGAAATGCAAACTGAAATCTACCACTGAAGAACTGAAAATGTATAGGTTCACTCATACATCCAGGTAATGCTTTGGCGACAAGCTCATCTAATAGAGGTTTGTGTGCCATGCTACCTTGCAATTCAGCAATGTATAAAATGCCCCATTTAAAATATGCTGAGTAAGGGCATTGTGGAACTCCTGGGCAGACAGCAGCACCTTCAGGACATCCTTGCAAGGTACAAAGATGTCAGATGTCACTATTCCTACTTAGCAGATAACAAAACACACTCCAGAAGTGTTCTTAATGGGGAGATTGTAAAATAAAAAGGAAGCCCCAACATGACTGATCCCCATGATCATCCTTGAAGGGACAGAAAGTCAACAGCCACTGTCTGTTGACAGCTACCAGCCGCTCTGGTCAGTGCAGGACAAATACGGAACCCCCTGATTGAGATGTCTTTCATTCTGCTGGTAAATGCACTCAATGAGGAGCCTAATCCACGCCTCAGTGAAAGATGTTTGCACTCAGCTAATTAAATGAGAAGTTATTAAGAGGGGGAGAGGATTGACAAGTCATACGGTGAAATTGTAAAGAGAAACAGCAAACGTTGTTTCAGCAAGTCAAAACAAATCCTTGGTTTCCTGGAGTCACACAGCACACACTGTACGGCTCCGGAGAAGCAAAGCGTGCAAGTCATAAAAGATCCCCAGGCGCTCTGTTACTGGAAATGATGCAAGCTCCCACCACTCCTGTGCAGCAATGACAACAAAACAGCACTCTGACTGCAGCTGTTTGCTCAGTGCTGGAGCTGCCTGAGCCCTCCCAGTGGCTGAAGTATGACAGCAAAAGGGATTTGGTGCATTGGGTTTCTCTAGGCACTTTTCAAGAACCTAGCAGTGAGTGGTATGGCAACCTGAAGGACCTGCCTGTATTTCACTGGGTGATTTTCAATGCAAAGGTGCTAGAAGATTAAAAGGAAACTCTCCCTAAGTCCTTGTGCAGCCCGGTTAGAGCACTGGGTAGGTGCAGGAAGATGCTGTGTTGTGGGCAAGAGGAGACAGTGGGCACTCAGTGCCAGAGGTGGGTAGAAGGGCTCTGACAGAGAACATCACAGGATCACAGGGTGTGGGGGAAAGACAGAGAAATCTTCACTCAGGGGACATTCAGAGGGTTTTGCATTTGAGAGTTTGTTTAATTAACACCAGGAAGTGAATTTAAAGGGCTCCGTAATTCCCAATAAATGCATTCTTGGACATGGATCAAGGAGTGAAGTTCTGTACTCAAACTGATCTGACTGGAGAGTCAAGTCAAAGCAGACTGATTAAAACTGTTTAGGTATGGAGTTAATCAGAAATAACTTCTTCTGAACAGCAAGTGTGTGTATAAATGCTCAGTTTGTTGCAATGTAGTTTTCTGTATTACTTTAGATAGCACCAAGGGTGACCTGATCTAGTGGGTGGCAACCCTGCCCACGGCATGGGGTTGGAACTGTCTGGTCTTTGAGGTCCTTTCCAACCTAAGCCATTCTATGATTCTGCTGCAGCAGGTATCCATTCCTGTGCTTGGGCATTCTCAAGGTTTGGTCCAAAAACGAGTTAAATCATGTGCAAGGAAACCCTGGCTCCCAAAGCACCTCAAGTCAGCCCCTTGTTCCCAGCTCTATCCATCCTCTCAGCACTGCTCTCCTTCTCATTTTGATCTTGATTCTACGTCTGTAGCTCTGCCTTTGGGTTACAGTTTAATCCCAGACACTGAGAGAAAAAGAACTTTCCCCAGATTAACAAAAAATAGTCACGGTGTTTGTCCTCCTAGCCAGTATTTCCAAACAACTAGCTCATGGGACAGGAATTTGAAACAGGGAGTGTCAACCACCCAGTTCAGAAGGAAGTCTAATGATGAAAAAAAGAATAATAATCCCAGATTGCATAATAATAAAGACTTGAATTTGAATGTTTCATTGTAAGAGCACTTCAGTTGTTTAAACATGCTCACTAGGGAGATGAGCCCTCGGGAGCAAACATCAGCATTCAAACCCAGAGTTTTAGCTCAGAGAATGGGTGCTCAGGAGAACCCCAAGGCAGATTAGCATTTGCAAAGGGATCAGATTCACACAGTGCTTTGCGCAGTTCGGGATGAGATAGGCGAGCAGCATCTTCCCCTCTCTGACTTGGCACTCTCAGGTGAACTTGGTTAACAAATGCAAGGATAAACGAGGGTGCAAATTTAAAGTCAACTAAAATAATGGTGCTTCTCTTGAGAAGAAGGAGCAACAAAATACACAGCATGTACACAATTAAGTATTAATGAAGTAAGAGCTCCTCCACCCTCATCCTTATGACTGAACTCCTGTGTAAAGGTATGCTGCATCAATTCTCCCACATATCTGTACAGTGAGGTACGCCTTGGGGGCGGGAGGAGGGGCAATGCAGGCACATCCATGCAGAGCTGGGACTTCAGCTGCAGTCCCTGAGCTCTCCGCACAGAGGTGCAGGACATGATTTGCCTTGGTACATTCCAACAGAGCTGATGTTCTCTTTACTGTGCATATATTTCCCTGCTTTGTTGAGGTTTGGAGGGGGGAGGAGGTGAGCGTGGAGTAAATACTTAGAAATTGAGTTTTAGATCCTATATGTTTGTTTTCTTGTGCAAAAAGTAGGTATGAAAATGGAGCACGTATTTTCTTAATATATATACAAAAAAACAACAACTGTTCTCAAAGCACAGATGGCTTCTGAGGAAACAGAGACTTACCGTTAAAAATAAACTGAAATAAAGATTTTCCTAAGAAGTTCTAGACTGCCTGAGGGAATAATACCTGAGTGAGTTATGGATGTCATTATCCCAAAAGAGAACTACTGAAATCTCTGCACTGTGCCATCAGGACTTCTGCCAATGCCATGTTTTTCCATGTCCCCACCACTGCCAAGCCTTAAATCTCAGCCAACAAAAGCTTAAGGTACACCAAAGGTAGAAACGCACAACTAACAACTACACAAAGTATGTAAACTATCTTTACTGCACATCTAATGTCCCCAGTACCCTGAGGTCTAAAAGCCTGTACTGCTGTCTGTTTTGCAAGTTTGGAATGGTTTGCTTGCAACTTTCCAGCTGGATGCACTAAGGGGCTCCTGAAACCCAAGCCTGACCATGACTCATCCCGTATCTCAAATGAGAATGAGTTACAAAATCTGCATGTGTGCTGTCAGTGGATGACAGGTGAGTATTTCTCTACCAGATTTATTGTTTTTTTTCTTTTAATGGCTGCTGCTGGAAGCTGCTGATGCCAGTCAGAGGTTTAATTGCTGTCCCATGAAAGCTGAATTAGTGTACAGAGAACAGGTGAGACAGATGAAGGTGTCTGCTAAATGTCATTTATCACTGTGATATCACCGCAAATTATGGATACACAGAGAAAAATTCATTGCACGTAGGTTTCCTACGAGACCCACTTCACCTTTTCTACTGTGTAGCTGTAGCTGAACTTCTCTATACATTAAAATTTACCATTACACTAAGAGTGCACAACTTCAGCTGATTTGGCCTCAAAGCAGACAAGTCTATAAGAAGCTGAAGCTCAAGGAAAATATTTCACATAAACTGATAGTTATTACCCAAGAGAATAGTTGCTAGGTTGGCTGATGACATTTTGCTCTTAAAAAAGCCATGATCTGCACTGGTCTTGAGAAGTTAAGGGCTTGGCTTTATATTTTCTGAAGACAGAACGTGGCCATGTGCACAGCCCTGATCTCACTATGTATGTGGTGATGGTGCTTTTTTGAAGGACTTGATCCCAGCCATTGGCCCATAAGATGTGATGGTGTGAGTTTGTTGTTTTTTTCCCCCCGAAAAAACACAGGGAAACATTACCTGATTAATAGCTTAAACCAGATGTACTGTACTGCTCAAATGTTTTCTGCACCTAAATGCTTCACCAAATCCCTCATGCTCCTCGCTGTGAGAGCACTGATAGAAAACAAGAAACATTGGACCTTAGATCAAAAATGTCCATCTAGAAATTTTCTGCTGCAGAACTTCCATGCCATCAAATCACCACAGTAAGAAGTTTACGATCTGTCTGAATATCAGTGCATTCATATCATGAAAAGCACTTAAGGAAAGCAGAGCAAACAATGTGAAATATAGCAGTTTATCCCACCAAGACCACGGAAGCGTAACAGTAAATAAATGTAATAATATGCAGCCTGATCCTTTTCCCATGTATTTTCCAGGAAGCAACTTCACTGGCACTTTGATATAACATTTTGTTATGCGTTACTGCAGCACACTCAAATTCCAGAATTTGCATCCCTTTCCCTCTGGCAATGAAACAAAATGGTTTGGGTTGGTTTTTGTTGTTGTTGTTTTTAATGTGGTGTTGCACTAACCCAAACCAGACACATAAATGTAAGCAGCTACCTAAGTAAAAACACAACGCATGACCCACTGTCTGGATTCTGAGCAACACAAAAGGTTGAAATTCCTACAAGCATTTGGCCATGTGAGCTAGGCAGATTCAAATCGAATGCTTTACACTCGAACACGAACTTATCAATCTTGTTATTTTCCTTGTTGTTTCTTTGACGACCAAGGAACAGTTGAATGTAAAGACTTGGGCTGCACATTGCAAGCTCTTGGGGCTAATCACATGAAAAACTCTCTCTTATTTCTGAATTGGATCTGGATTCTTGAAAATTTGACCTGAGCGGCAAATGCACAATCTCATTTTCAGGCTATGCCTGTAGCTCATTCAGCACACAGTCATGCAGTGAGTCTGCTGAAGTGGAGCCCATGTTTGCCATTCTGCTTGGGCATGATGGTGTCAGTGCTGCTTCTCAAAACGGTCATGTAGTATTTGGAACAACAGCTTCTGGACCTATTAATGTACTTTTGTATGTATGATTTCCCTTTAATTACAAATTGGATATTTAATATCTGAGCAGCCAATACACAGGAGACTTGCACCCTGTCAAACCTGAAGGTGTATGGTCAGGACCAAGCCCACATAGTAAAGCTCTCACAACTGTGTGCCCTACTTCATTCTTTAAGAAGCACTGCTTTATTGAATCATTAAGACTGGAAAAGACCACTATAATCATCTAGTCCAACCATCAGCCCACCCCCACCATGCCCACTAACTACATCCTGCAATGCCTCATCCACATGATTCTTGAGCACCTCCATGACAGTGACTGCACCACCTCCCTGGGCAGCCTGTTATGTCCTTCTTGATCCTCTGCTCTCCATCCTCTATCTGTGACATGGGAACCAAGTGATGACAAAGCAGGTTCAGTAGTCCCTCATCTTAGGAGGAGCTTGTCATGGCTTTGATGGAAAAACTGCAGGGTGCAGTTGCTCAGCTTTAGCCATGTAGGAGATAGGACTAGAGAATAATTAGGGTTCTCCTTCTCTCTTCCAAATCTGTGAATCCCAGGAACTAGCCTGTGAACCTCGAGGAGATTTAAGCAGGCTAATTATCTCCAAGTAATCTGATCATGCAGAATTTAAGCTAGCCACGTATTAATATAGTCGGATATCCTGGTTTTCAACGTTACTGACACTTTGACATGTGATTCCTGTCTGATGAAAAATGACTGTAAAAGTCATTCCTGGCTCCTCAGTCTAGAAACACATTTCTTTGTTTGATGCTGATGTTAGCATGAAAGCAAGCTTCTACTGGTTCTTACTCCCAGTGGTTTTCTGAATACTTAATAAACGTAAGGTAGGGTAAGCAGAATTCTGTATCATTGCACACACCGACATCAAGCTGCTCTCACAGAATTTGGTTACTGATGCATCTAAATTGACTTAGAAATCAATTAGTTTAAATTGCTGCAAATCCACCCCTGATGTGGACAAGTTTAGACATGGATATGACTGATAAGGTCTTTTTTAAAAAAACAAAACAAAACAACAAATGAAAATGCAGTGGAAGTAATAGTGATTCATTCAAAGAGTTTATCCAAATTAACTGTATCAGTTCACTGATTTAAAACTGATTTCCTTTTATGCCACAGTGTGCAAACAAGCTACACACTGTTATCAGTTACATCCATTCGAATGCACTGGAAACTGTACAGGTAGAAATTAAGCTGATGAAAATCTGTGAAGATTAAAAGCCCTCTTTAATTTTCTCAGTCAAAATCAGTTCTCAGGGCTGGTCTGTTTGAATTAATTTGTGCCTGTGTGTCTCGCTTACTTTTATATCTGGTATTATTTAAAAAGATACAGTAAAACACAGAACACAGTGATCAGCATTTTTACTAACAAACTTTTCTATAGTCACCCACAATGGGAAACCTCTGCACAACAAGGCAGGTTTATACATAGAGAACAGTTATATTCCTTTGGTCATTATAGGACTGGTAAATATAGCAAGTACAGAAACGTGGGTACACCAGTTTTGCATGTTACTCAACCCTAAGGCTGTTCAGAAGCTTTGAAGCAATACAGAAGGACATTGCTCTGACAAACGCTATTCAGATAGACTTAAAACAACCCATGTGCAATAGAATTTACTATTTTTGGTATAGTAGCCCCCTATATTATTAAGCAAACTACCTCATGGTTTGATAAGCGTAGGTTTTGCTTCCTCACGATTCAGCAATTGACTTAAAGACCCCAAAAAAGTGAATACACAAGCCTCTGTTGCCACCAAAGCTTTAGCACTCTCACATTGTTTCGAAAGTCCACCTCTCAATTTGGTTTGAGAATTTTATGTCATGCTGCTTGACGTGTAAGTTTGTATTAGTTAGCTAAGTGTTAAAATTCAGGTGACAGCAGTGGTGAAGGGATGCTGTGTTAAAATCAGACCTAAGTTGGAAAGAAACTTCACAAACACCAAAGACAAGAAAATAAGAGCCACTACAATCTGTAAGAAGAATGCGTTTGATAAAAGCACATGAACAACTTTTTAGCTGCTATAAATTTCCAGGAAGCACCATGGGAATTGATTTATACCCTTCTATTTTCTGCTGCAGCACGGTCTGCTATGACTCATGCAAGTCATGCAGGTTTAAGATCACACTATATTTTTCTCATAGAGAATTACTAATAAATGTAAAAAAAAACACAAACGCAGAGTTCAGGAAAGAATCACGTGGGCATTGAGCAAGAACATCTGTTCAAACAGGGAAATACTGAGTTGTTTTTATGTAATCAGTAATACATTCTTACTGGATTTGGGGTGTTCCAGTCCAAGTAGGAATGTCTAAAACAAGCAAGTTACCCAAAACCAAATGCAAGAGCTACTTGAAGCAGGAAGAAGGAAGGGAAGAACTGTGAGCAAAACCTTCAGGCACGAGAGTATCTTGTTGCTTGAGACAGAGTTATGGCCCAGCTGAGAAATTCTGCCTGTCTGGAGGTCAAGGTGCAGTTATCAGGTTGGAAGTCACCTGTCTGGGACAATCCAATCTGTTCTCAAATGACAAGGAAATGTAGATAAGGAGTTTACATAAGAAACTGTACCAGTCTTTCGTAGAATTTCAGGTAGAGTAGCAAAACTGACTCAAGCCTCTAGACATTAACAGGGGGAGGAATAATTTGGTAAACAAGGCATGTGAAGAACATATGTCAGATATGTATTTGATGTTGACAGGAATTAAAATGTAAACCAAAACCTGGTTCCCATATTTCCATTCTGCATTCAGACTAAGAAAATATGGCCTTGCTGAGGGGCAGGATTGAGGTCACCGTGGATGACTTCATTATTTTATTTTATTGCTTTTTTCCCCCCCCAAACAAAAGGAGTCCTACCTGATATTTCAACAAACTAGTTCAAAACACTGGATTGGAATTAGCAATCCCTGTTGATCAGCTTGAGCATCAACACAAAATACATTGACATCTCAGATACAGTTCACCTCAGTACACAGATTACTATGCAGTATGGGGATGTAGGGATATGATTTAGTAGTTATGATGGAGATGGGCTGACAGTTGGACTAGATAATCATAGTGGAATTTTCCAACCATAAGAATTCTATGATTCTGTGTATTTCAGTACATCTGAGGACAACAATCATGTCTTGTTGGGAGCCCTGAGCCAGCACCAATTCCCAGATTTAGACAGAGGAGGACGGTAGCCTTCCCACACATGGATGAAGACAGAGCAAGCCTCAAGTCACAATACTGAAGCGAGAGACATCCCCATCACCCCATATAGTTTTACACTCCTTAAATAAATGCATATAAAAGAGGCCTTGAATAAGTTCAGATTCACAATTTGTAAGAGATGTCAGGCACAACTTCCATGGAGAGATCAGCTGCACATCTGATGATATTCTGATGCCTTTTCTTTTTTCCCTTTATACCTTCCTCACTACGATTTATTGCAAAATGAGTCAGTTTAGTGACAGTGAGATTTTAAAACTTACTAACATGATCCCAAAACCCTAATGGTTGAATTGATGTTATATCATGCTAATTGAAAAAGTCAGAGCTTATTATACATAATTTTGTGTGCCCCGGTGGCGCAGTGGTAGAATTGCTGCTTGCGACACCGGAGGCCCAGGGTTCGAATCCCCCCTGTGGAGCAAGGGGTAGAAGTGCCGCTTTGCTACACAGAGGGCTCGAATCCCGGGAGTTGGACTCTATGATCTCTAAGGTCCCTTCCAACTTGCACGATACTGTGATACCGTGATACTGTGATACTGTGATATTTTAACAAGAACAAAGTGGCACTGCCATAGTGAAGGGTGAATGTGAACAAAGTTTTCTCTCCCAAACACATGTAGGATTCCTCTTTCAATTACAATTTCATTTAGCTAAAGATTTCAAAATCAGTGCTCATGATCTCAGACTGGGATAAGAACTCCTTTCTTCCCAGCTCCTAGACTATGCAATAATTCTAGCATTTCTTGCATTTACACAATTGTAAAAAATTAAAGATGCATTTTATGCTGGCTTAGTTAAAAGTTAAACCCAGACATTTTATGCAGGCTTGGTTAAAAGGTAAATCCAGGCCACCTACTTAATACACAAAAAGAGAAAGTAAACACACCCACATGAGTTTTGACACTTCAAAGTACCTTTTAAATCTCCTGACTACAGAAGTGCTTTCTGAAGATCACAAGGCCAATACCAGACCTCTGTAAATGCCAACAAAGCTAATCCACAAATCCATATAGTCTCACATGCACATAGCAAATCCTCCACAACTCTAAGTGCACAGGATGCAGGAAAGAGCCTGGATCAAGTTTTTAACCAATGATCCGGTTTTTATGTTCTCTCCCTACCAATCTCTGCCCAAGCTTGAAATGTCTTCTTCTTTAATTATCCTTCTAATAAAAGACATATTTATCGCACACACCCATTCCTCCTACATACAACATTTCTTTTGCAATCAAAATCAGAGCCTCAGAGACTTCGCTGGCTCACTGTGAATCAGAAGGTCACCCAAGCCTCTGATGGATAAGGGTCCTGAAGGCATATGGGATGCAAAAGAAAGGGACAGAAGCAGGTCTGAATCCTCATGACCAAAGTGGTTGGTTGAGAAAACAGACAAACTGATGCAAATAACTGCGCATGTTGAGTGAAAACAAGGATGCTCAGCAGAGCAACAGGCAACCTGTTATCATAGAATCATAGAATTGCTCAGGTTGGAAAAGACCATCGTGGCTCAGGCTGCTCTGTTCAGCTATACCCCTATTTCTTTGCTTGCAAAACTTCATATGATCTCAATTTCTCTTTGCACTGATGTTTGAAGAATAGCTGTCCTAACAGCAGCAGCTTTATCTGCTCAGTTAACTTTGTTGATAATGTGTTTATTCATTAATTGTTATTCACATCAAATTACAGAGTCCAAACAGTATCACTGTCAAACACCAATCACTCAGCACAAAAAACCCCAAATAATTAAAATGTACAGATTACGAATTATACACATGCCAACATTTGCTTTTCATGAATTGTCTATCAACAAATGATAAACAAATGCATGTGCAAAAATGAAGGGTGTACATAAGCAACTTGGGAACTGGGGAAAATTATAGATTCGAGATTAATAACAGTTCCAGTGATTAAATCATTAATCACCTATTTTTAGCAATATAAACTTTCTTTACTTTTTTTTAATCACAAGGGATCTAATAGGCTATGCAGACTGTGCATAGCTGTAGGTCACAGTGATATCACCCACAGCTAAACTGTGCCCAAAGAGATCATAGATTCACCAAGGTTGGAAAAGACCTCAAAGATCATCCAGTCCAACCTATTACCAATAGTGCCCACTAGACCATGTCCCTCAACACAACATCCATTCATTGAACACCCCCAGGGTCGGTGACTCCACCACCTCCCTGGGCAGTCCATTCCAGTGCCTGACCACCCTTTCTGAGAAGTAATATTTCCTAAATGTCCAGCCTGGTTCTCCTCTGCTGCAGCTTGAAACCATTCTCTCTGGTTCTATCACTAAAGACACGAGAGAAGAGGCTGACCCCCAGCTCACTACAACCTCCCTTCAAGAAGTTACAGAGAGCAATAAGGTCTCCCCCGAGCCTCCTCTTCTTCAGACTGAACAATCCCAGCTCCCTCAGCTGCTCCTCATAAGGCCTGTGCTCCAGACCCCTCACCAGCTTTGTTGCCCTCCTCTGAACACATTCCAGGGCCTCAATGTCTTTCTTGCAGTGTGGGGCCCAAAACTGGACACAGTACTCAAGGTGCGGCCTCACCAGTGCTGAGTACAGGGGAACAATCACCTCTCTGCTCCTTCTGGCAAGACTGTTTCTGATGCAAGCCAGGATGCCACTGGCCTTCTTGGACACCTGGGCACACTGTAGGCTCATGTTCAGGTCCCTCTACGCAGTATTCCATCCACTCCGCCCCTGTAGCGCTGCCCAGCGCTGTTGTAGCCAAAGTGCAGGACCCGGCATTTGGTCTTGTTGAACCTCATCCCACTGGCTTCGGCCCAGCTCTCCAGCCTGTCCAGATCCCTCTGTAGGGCCTTGCTACCCTCAGGCAGATCGACACTCCTAGCCAATTTGGTGTCATCTGCAAACTTACTGAGGGTGCACTCAATGCCCTCATCCAGGTCATCAATAAAGATATTGAAGAGGACAGGCCCCAGCACCGACCCCTGGGGAACACCACTCGCGCCTGAACGCCAGCTGGATTTAACTCCATTCACCACCACTCTCTGAGCCTGGCCCTCCAGCCACCTCCTTACCCAGCCAAGCGTGTATCCGTCTAAGCCACGGGCTGCCAGCTTCTGCAGGTTATATGTATTTCAGGTTACTCGGACATTTCTCAGAAGAGCTATCATTCCACAAAAATTTTGCATTTTGGAAGCATTTTAAGCTGAATCAATGCATCCTGCTTTGATTTGGGAATAAGGTTATAGAGATTAAGAGTTATTCTAGAAAGGCAACTCAATACTTCAGGAGAATTTGGACATTTAGAGAAAACTTTGGTGTAGAGAGGAGGTTGCTACACACTGAACCTGCAGTCTCTTTCCATGACTTTTTTTTTGGCTCTGGAGTCTATCCAGGTAAGGTGCCAGGTAGGTCTCTTCAGCCACTAAAGTCTAGCAAGGGCGTTAAAGACTATTCAAGGTGCTTTTGTTGAATAACATGGATGAAGAAAACAGCAACAAAATATATGCATGAACTCACCTAGGCCTAAGAAGTCTCAGGGCGCAGCCTTCCTATCCTGCAGAACTATTAGCAAGATGTCAACAATCAGATTTTAATAATTTCAAAGGCAGCTTATTACTTCCATAATGTCATTCTTTTGTGTATAAAATTGCTGCCCAAACCATGTACACCAGGAGTGACACCTACTCAAAAAAGGTCTTTCTTAGAATTTTCCCCAATTTAGTGCTTAGGACAGCAGATGAGTCCTATTTTCTTTGATACCCCATTCAGTTGACTTCTCTATACATGCATTGAACGTGCTATGTATTAACAGCCAAGTAGGCCACTGCAAGCAGTTTTATTTGAGACTGGAAACTTGCTGGTTTGACCTGTTTCTCAAGAGAAAAGTGTCATCTAAACAGGACAAAATTGTTTTGTATTTTTCCTGCCTATTTTCTTCTTCTGAGCACTTTCCTTTTAATCCCATAAAGCAAAAGGTCGCTGTTCTAGAGGATATTTTCTTTTTTTCTTAAAAACAACAACAACATAATTAAAGAAATAAGTGTAGAAACATTTTTCTTCATATTATACACTGCTAATGTTCTTCAATTCATACCTTGCCAGAATGACCTCTAGTCCTTGTGGACGGAAAGCAACATTTGTTGTAATTTGTTAGCATTACACGCAAAGAGCTTTTGAGTTTAAAAGTGTCCCACACTGAAATGCCCAAGACTGGCTTTTTCATCACTTCTACTGGTGCATGGCAAAAAAAAGATCCTCTAGATCATTGTATTAAGCCTCATTAAGGAGAAGTGAGCCAGTTATATTCCCTCCTCCTCTCCACAAATTAGTTGTTGCCAAAAGAAAAACAAAAAAAGATTTTAAAAAGATAGTTCTCATATCCTTCAAGACTGCTGTGTGCCACTTACTGATCTTGGTGGAGAACTTAGCTTGCAGTGAGCTTCCACAGCCTGTCACATGTAAAATTCATCCTACATGATGACTTAAGCATCAGTTGCATCATTAATGTGTTTCTGTCTGCAGAATGTTTTTTGCACTTTGCCAGATGAGACAGAAAAGAGACAAATTGTTGCTGTGCACATGCAATTTTCTAATACAAACAATACAGGCATTATTATTCTTGGAAATGCATTTGGAAAATCTTACTCTACCTTGTGTCATATGCAATAGGATGACAGGTAGGCGAGGCACTGCAAAGTGTATGTGGTGTAAGAACGTGTAGTCAACAGGTACAATAAATACCTGTGTGCGTGTTCTTGTCTGAACACATAAATAGAGCCACCCACACATACACATACAAAGCTATGTCTTATGAGGAGTGGCTGAGGGAACTGGGATTGTTCAGCCTGGAGAAGAGGCGGTTCCAGGGAGACCTTATTGCCCCCTGCAACTGCCTGAAAGGAGGTTCTAGTGTGGTGGGGATCAGCCTCTTCTCCCAGGTAACAGAGAAAGGACAAGAGGTAATGGCCTCAAGTTGTGCCAAGGGAGGTTCAGGTTGGATATTAAGGAAAATTTCTTCTCAGAAAGAGTGGTTGGGTATTGGCACAGGCTGCCCAGGGAGGTGGTGGAGTCATCATCCCTGGAGGTGTTCAAGATCCTCATGGATGTGGCACTGAGGGACATGGTCAATGGGCATGGTAGGGATGGGTTGATGGTTGGACTTGATGATCTTAGTAGTCTTTCCAACCTTAATGATTCTATGATTTTATGCTCAAATATACAGGTAGTGGGAGGAGGGACAGGTAACCCGGGAGAAGTATAGGGATGCTGCTATGTATAGTATCATGTAGTATAGGATGGGGTCAGGAAGGACAAGGTCCAACTGAAACTCAACAGAGCAAGGGGTGCAAAGAAAGATAAGAATGGCTTTTATAGGTACCCCAGTTAATAGCACCAGGTGTCCTACAGCTTTGTCAAAGACAAAAATCTTCAGCTCACTTGCTCGCACAAACCTGCTTGCTCCAAGCTAAAAAGAATCCTGCTTATGAACAAAATAATATGTATTATTTCACTGCTTGTTCTAGCACCAACCTTATAATTACTGCATTCTCAGCTATCTCCCACATCCCCCTTGAGCTGTGAATTACAAGCTTTCAGCATAAGGGATACTAGTCTTGTGGCATGATTAGATTACCGTTTCCACAGGTTGCCTGTGCAGAAGAATAGCTCATCTAGGGATGAATAGATTCATTTGCCTGAAGATAATTTTCTTTACCTTTCAGACTATCACCTGTGTCTAACAGGTGAGAAAAGAACAGAAATTCAGTGCAGGTCAACTTCCCTTAGAAAATAACCCAAACCTCTAGTTTTTCTGCTCCAGAATTTGAAGGTAAGCAGGTCTGGGGTTTTGTCTGCCTGCTCAAAAGAAAGCTGTTGTTTGCAGAGTGCAGATACACACCTGTTCTCTGCTGAAGACTGAATGCGTTAGTCACTAAGAAGCATAATGAAAGTAGCCATTTTATGTTTTTTATAGAGCACAGTCTTGGAGAGGAGAAGCGCACCCACACGTCACTTTTGATGTGCTATTGAATAGAATCCAAAGATTATAAATATTATATTAGGCATTTAAAGGTTAAAAAGGTAATTTGCATGGAGTAAATATTTCTCTTTGGAATTCAGGAGAACATAATATAATAGCTTTGAATTTGAAGTAAGAACCAGAGCTTAAGGATGTTTCTCATCTGCAGGTTATATGTAGCATGAAAATGTTAACTATGAATGTTTATAAGTGCACAGAGCTGGATCAGCAGTACTGCAGTGACACCTGTCTTGGTAATGCAGAGCATCCTTTTTCCAGCTCAATGGGTTTCTTGTGACCCACACAGAACTCCAAAGAAGTTGGGGGAAATTCATGACTCCTCCCGTCCTCATGTTTGTAGATGAAATTCCTACCACTCATTTGTGGCCTACTTGGTGCTCTTATCACCAGAGAGTTCTTATCAACTCTCTGTTTTATGACTTTCTTACTTTAATACAGTCTCCGGACCATCTGCAAACCACCTACCAGTCCTGGCAGTTCACACAATTTGGGAAACATGGCTTTTTATACTCCTGTTTAGTTATTACATTAAAACCTTATTAAAGAGGCAAATCTAAACAACTTCAGAGATGTTCAAGGAGAACCACAGATTTCTTCTTGACACGCACCATTATGCAGTAAAAGAACATTCAGTAAAACATGGGCATATTTATTATTCAACAGATTACACTCCATTGCAGCTTAAATTAGTTGAAAAGAAAAAGGATGGCGTTATTTAATTAATGATGGTTTGCAAATTGCATCTAGGGAGAGAACTGCTGCCTTTTCAGCTATTGTGAGACCATGTGGCCACGTGAGCACTGCTCACAGAAATGCTTCTCCCTGCTCTCACTCACACATGTCTTTCTCTTGACTTTGTACTGACTGCTCCTGAATGGTTTTGCATTCAAACAAGCATCTAGGCAAGCAAAAACATGCTGCCTGCAGAAAAAAGAAACCCTTTGCTTCAAAGTGCCCACGTCTTTCTCTGCATAGGACAACCATTCACTACATCTTCTCCCCTGGCCTTTCTCCAGACTTTCTGCCCCCTCCCTAGTTCTGCTTCACATTGCAGCCCTTCTGATGCTCCTTCCTACTCCCTCAGTATCCCACAAGCTGGTACACAGATGAGTTTGTTCTTCCTTACAGACTCTTGGGACACCATATTTCTGTCTGAGAGTTCAATGCATCACACTGCCTTTCATATCTTGTGCTTGTGCTTATTTTGTGTCAAATAGCAACGTAATGAGTTTCATACTCTTTGTACAGAAGGATAAAATCCCTCACTGCATTGTCTATGTGTAAAACACCTACAATTTTGCAGCATGGTTTTTCAAGATCCCAGATACGATGTGACTCCTACATACTGTTATCAACTCGGCTAATTTCAGGTCCCTGCTGAGAAAGGAAATCTGAGACACAAAACACAAAAAGCATTCACAATCCACTCAGAAAACATTTCCAGAAAATAAGAAGAGAAGAACTTGTATAAATGGCTAGAGATGCCTAGAAAAAACAGGTACTCTGAACAAGTAACTCATCTTAAGCCAGTTATATTTGGAGAGGCTGAAGTGCCCTTTGGAATTGCAATTGCTCTCCTCCTCTGCTAAACGACAGGCCCAGATGATGAACTTTGGGTGGCAAATTTGACAGTGTTAAAGAACTCTTGTAAATTGCTGCACAAACTCATCTGTATTTATATCTCATCCCTTCTTTATATTTTTTTGTTAAGCCCCGAGATGAAAATCTGCAGACAAAGAGATTCTATTCCAGCTACAGTGTTTATATAGTGATATAGTGCATGTAGATGAGCAAAAGGGCTCTGTTTGGTGTCCGTTGAGCACTGTGGAACTGAAACCAGCAGTTTGTAGATCGTTCTCTCATATTGCAGAAGGAACAAGCACCCCTTTCTTCTGCTATGATTTTCTCTGAGTTAACAGCAGAAATTGTCCTTATGGGATCTCTGAAGTGCATTGTGAATGATGTATGGAACGCTGTTTCCCTGTCTTCTGTGGGCAAGTTCAACTGTGCTGCTTGCAACATCCATCATCAGAGGGCTTGCACTGTTTCCAGAGCCAACCACTGTGATCCAGCTTACCAGAAAGAAGCTATTCAGTTTCAGTGAAGAATAATAATTTCTCATTTTTAAAAGTCCTCCTGGCAAAAAGCTTATGTAGCTCCTGTCTCAGCTCCTACCATGCCTCAGAACCTCTTAAAAGCATGTCTTATATTCTTTCATTGGTTCAACATGTGCTTAAAGTGTGATGCTAAGAAAGAACCAAGGGAGATTCAAAAGTCTGCCCCACTAGTGAGCACACTACATAATACAGTCAACAAGCAGACCACTATAGCCCACCTGTTCTTTTTTTCCATCCACAAAAATGTACTTCATTAAAGATATCACTAAATGAGTGATCTCAGACAATAAGTAGTTTCACCAGCAAGCTGGCTTGTACTGGTCCCCTGCTTGGCATGCTACTTTGCCCTCTGGCTTGGCCATCAGAGACCTGTGATGTTTATGTGCTGAGTCTCAGGGAGCAAGGTAGAATTTGGGCTGTCTTGACTCAGTTCTGAGGGTTTTGCAGCCCACCATCAGTTTGGAAAGAATCAGGTGATTTCTTGGTGTAAAAACAAATATTTTGGTATCCAGCTCCACTGTCATTTTTCTGAGACTCGGGGACTTTTGGGGAAGTACAAACTGTGCTCACATTTGAGTTACTAACATAGGCAGAAAATTTAAGCAAGGTGCCCTTAGTTGCTGACTGTGTGAGCAAATCAGATAGACACTCAAGAAATTAGATTTGTGTCAATAGATCC
Source organism: Excalfactoria chinensis (assembly GCF_039878825.1). NCBI lineage: Eukaryota > Metazoa > Chordata > Aves > Galliformes > Phasianidae > Excalfactoria > Excalfactoria chinensis. The sequence continues at coordinate 46,531,994 of NC_092826.1, forward strand.
TTCTGCTGATGCAAGGGCTGTCCTGCAGGCTGCACTCAAAATCAAGCAAAGTTGGTTTTGAATGTTTACTTCTGAAAATTAATCATAAAATGGGTTATTTTAAATGAACCAAATCTTGATTTCCTTATGGATCTGAATAATTTGCATACATGGAAAATATAGGACAATACTTTACTTCTGCTCTCAAGCAATTAAAAGTGAAACTTCTGACATTTGCATGCAATGGGTTCCCTGTTTCCTCACATTGCCATGTCCTGTTTATACATTACCCATCCAAGGTTTATATACTTCATGCACATAATTGCTTTTGATCCTGTGCTGGAAACAAATTACATAAGACAGCCAAACTTCTCCTAACCAGGTATACATCTGCAGCCTCCCTGAAGCTTGCTGACAGTTAATTCACATATCCTGTGGCTGCACAAGGGGTAGCATTCCTGGTGCCCCTGTGAGGTTACAGACTGCTCCCACCCCACACAGCTAAATCAAAGCATTCCAAGAAACCAAAGGGACAGTCAAGTCTCTGGAATTTCAAAGCAAACATTTCTGCACGTCTGGTGCTTCAGCATCAGCCAAAAGTAATTTCTCCTGGTAATCACATGCTTGGTTTAGCACAACAGGCTCACTTCTGCTTTCCATCTGACGATAGAACAGGGCCTTGCTCCTGGTTTGACCCACACCTAGAGAAGGCTGTGGAGGTCAATACACAGGTATAAATGGAAAAGGACCCAGATCTGGGTTGTATACATAAAATCATTTGAGTTGGAAGGGACCCTTGAAGGCCATACAGTCCAACTCTTCTGTAATGAACAGGGGCACTTACAGCTACGTCAGGATGCTCAGAGCTCCATCCGCCCTGACCTTGAGTGTCTCTAAGGACAGGGCATCCACCACCTCTCTCGGCAACAATCACCCTGATTGTAAAAAAACCTTCTTCCTTATCTAAATCTCCTCTCCTTTAGTATAAAACCATAACATTGCTGTCACGTATTAGGAAGGCATGATTATTCTCGTAGTGAAACTCTTCAGTCTTCTGAGGAGTATGCCTGCTGTGTAGAAGTGAACTACTGGTAGTGGGAGGTCACTTTGTGGGCCTGCAAACAGCCCAGGCCACAAAACACCTGAATACTAACAGATGACAACTCTAATACTGATTTTTCAAAGAATGCTAAAGCATATGAAGAACACAATAATCATAACTGACATAGCCAACATTTAATTTACCAACAGCAAAGACTCACAAAATGCTGCCCTGCTCACAGGCAGAGCTTCCAGTTTGTACCAAACCTCTGACTCACAGCTCTGATAGCTGAAGCTGTTAAGAGATAAGTAGTTAGGCCTAGCTGTGCTGAAGTCAAATTCACCCTCTCTCGGCCCTCTCAAGGAAGGCACCACTTATGATGTGCATGGAATGTATCATTGTGCAGTTATAATGCAATACAGTATTCAGTATATATATAAATGTATATATATATGTATATTTTTAGCAGATACAAATCTAAAAAGACTCCTTATGAATCAGTGTAAGGTTTTTTTGTTTGTTTGTTTTTAAAATATGGTGTCTACAGAACAACGACTGAGAGAAGAGGAAGGAAAGAAAGCAGGTCTAAATTTGACACCAGGGTTCTGGACTCCACTCACCACAAAACCTAAGGACAGGTGTATTCCATAGAGTCATAGAATGGCTTGGGTTGAAGGGACCTCAAGGATCATCAGGTTTTGACCCTCCTGCTACAGTCAGGGTTGCCAGCTGGTAGATCAAGTACTTGATCAAGTTGCCCAGGGCCCCACATAACCTGGCTCTGAACAGGGAATGAACAGCCTGAGCTGTCTCTGAGCAGCCTGCACCAGCACCTCACTACTGTTTCAGAAGATCCCCCTCACATCTAATAATTCTCTCACTTTAGTCATATGAGAAAGTGAAACTCTCTTTCACACAATGTGTTCTCAGTCATTCTTACTTTATTCCTAATGCTCTCAGATATTTCCACCCTTGGTTGGTCTTCTTTGTTCCAGGCTTCTTTAATTGGATCATCTCCCAGGTTCTGGGGGGAACCCTCTGTTAGAGTAGCTCCTGAGGATAAAGCCACTATACAATGAAATTAAGAGATGTTGAATTAATAAAGTATTGACTAAGGATATGATTGTTTGCAGTAGAATTACTGGAAACAAGCAGTAGTATTACTGGAAACTACTTTTAACTAACCTGTAACACTTGTGCATCCACATTCCAGTGTTTTTTTTTCTTTATTTCTTTATAACATTCTGCATCTGTGAATTATGTGATCTGTAAATTTGGATTTCAGCTTCTGCATTTCCTACACTCAGCCTTAGAGATCCCAAATGTGTGGGTACCACTTGAACTAATTTTCCCAACCCTGTTTCATTTTTGCACTCTCCAGGTGTAAATGTAGCTGCTTGACACATACAAAAGCCCTTGACATAACAATATATGCACCATCCTGCAGTAAATGCAAACAGGAGGCTGCTTTATCTCATTGGGTTTTCAGTCTTTTCTCTCTCTGCCTTGAGCCATGTCACATAACCTTATTTGCTTTAAAGAATAATCCTAAAAATACTTCTCAGGAACCTGGCTAATCTGGCATCACTTATGTTTCAGATATTTCAAGGAAGACCTTGAAACAACATTTAGTTAACAGGCAGCATGTAGCTATGGACATAATTATTTTTGAGGTAAAGAACTTGAACTGAATGTGCACATGGTTTACGTATTTTTGATTATTATTATTATTATTATTTTTTAGAGAAGTCCCTAATGAAGCACATTTCCCATCCCACAAGGCATAACAGCCTGCAAAAAATGGTGAAGATGTTGGCTTCCCATTAATAATTCAATCTTTTTTCCTACCACAGTGGAAATCATTGAGCAATTATTTTTTGACTTTTGAGCTGTTTGCTCAGATAGATAGGTTTGCAAATAACTCCCTGCTTTCATAGGTCTGCTACATTAAAAACAAACAAACAAATAAATAAATAGCAACCTATCTCTTGTTCTGGAAGATGTCAAGGATTACTGCAAAAAGTAATGGATTCTTCAACAACCACCATAGGTGTTCTGTCTGCATTTTATCCACAATATTTGATATATGTCAATAAGCAGTGATATCCATTACTATTCACTTCAAAAACAAGTAGTGAATGTTCTGGGAAAAGTTTATAAACTCTGAATCAATGCAAGAGGTTCTTAAAATCACCACCATCTAATTGATGAAGAGTTCAGGATCACTTCTGTGCTTAAGAAACATAGTTTACGTGACTCAGCCAGGGTTTGTATTACACTAATATCAGGCCTTTCTAATAGCAACAAGCATAGCTAAGTGTTGGAACCTCAGGCATGAGGGACTGAGAGAAGAGGCAGAATACAGGTTTAGATATTTTGAGGACATATTGTTCCTACCACAACCAAACAGGACACAATGGCTGCTGCAACATGTTATCAAACAGGGCAGTCAACTCACCAATGCTGCTACTTCTTTCTGTTCGAACATGTTCGAAGTGCTGCTTCTTTTTCCTTTCTTTTGACTTACTATAACCAAAACCACATTTTTGTGGTAAGAAGGAATGAGGATGGCTCCATATTTTAGACTGTGGAAGGCTATGACTGTGCTAGTGAAACTATATTAAGAAGCCTGGGATAAAGTGTTCAATAACTAATAACGAATTTACTCACTGTCTACATTCAAAGTATGCAAAAAGCTGATGCGTTTTTGTGATGCAGCATCACTCTATAATAGCTCTTGTGGATCTGGGTCAGGTTTTAGCATCTGTTTATAAGCTGCTCACTTCAACAGTACCTTGGAATATTCAGCATTCCTGGTGCGTCGCTGAGCGTTTGTACCACAGCTGCCTCTTACTGCTCTGTTTGCTAATGGAAACTTCTGTGAAGGGCAGAAAGATTGGTGACTTCAAAACACCTGCAAAAACCATCTGAGTACCTGAGAACAGAACAGTGCTCTTTGAACTCTCCATGGAAAACATTTACAAAAAGGAAACTATACTGCTCAAAGAGACATTACGTTACTTTACAGACAAAAAAGTATGTAGCGGAGATGAGATTAAAAGTCCCTATTGTCAGATTAGGATTAAAGAAATGGAGCGTTGTAGAATTTACTCTGAAATCAAACATTATACAAGGTGGAATTCAGCGGTGAAGTTAAATATGAAATAAATCCAGCATGATTACAGAAGGGCAACATAACCCTGTCCCTGCAGTGACCCATGTAATAGCTCTGTGCCGGTGCTGTGATGACATGTCAGCAGTCTCACGTTAAACATCCTTTAAGGGCACATTAGGTTCTCCTCTGTGCTTCCAGGAGTTTCCTTCCAGGAGAAATTACTTGGCCGATGCTCCTTGATGAACATATTTCAGTGCCTTCTGCCCTCTCTCCCCACATAACCTGCGAACAGCTCTGAGCCGTCCTCTCCTGACCTTCCTCCTCAGCTGACCCCTCTGATCTGTGAAGGAATCCTTGCTACTTCAAGATACCAGTTTACTTCTTTCTGTCTTTCTTTCTCTTTTTAGCTGCAATTCCTACACAGGAGCTTGTTCAATACAGCCATTGCATGCAAATACTTCTGGAGGGATGGAGTCCCATATTGAGGTTCTCTGCCTGCCCTGCAAGAAACACACTGATTAAGTGGCCACAGGAAGGAGGCCTAGCCACAATACTTCCCTAGATGTCATGTGTTTTAAACCTGTCAAACACCAAGCACTGTCTTCATGAGGCAAGAAAGTAAAAGGGGGAGAGAACCCCTCAGAGCCACAGCAGGAGCAGAGATGAATGAGTACATGTGCAGCACATCCACACATCAGGTAAATACCGGGCTGAGTATTTTGCCAGCAGGAAAATGCCACAGATATGGGGGGGGGGGGGGGGGGGGGCGATATTGAAGTTACACATAAGATGGCATTTAATGTTGGCACTTCATTTCACTTAGCTCTTCCAGAAACTTAACCCTGAAGTTCTAAGACCAGGAGATCTTAAAACACTGTCATTATTCCACAGATGCTGCAGGCATTCAGGGGGATGTTGGCAGAATGAAGAAAGCACAAACTTCTTATTTCAAGGCCACAATTATTACCTTCAAGCCTGAAGACTGGTAATAGTGAGAATAATTTTTCCATGAGAAACAGAGCTGCTGATCCAGCTTCCCCTGGATCTCTTCTTTCTCACTTCATTGCTCCCCTCCCTCCACAAACTCCATCTTCTCTTCACTTCATCCTTCTTCAGTCCCTTGCTCCAGGGCCTCCACCTCTCCTCTCCATGGGGGACACACATTTAGTTTCACATTTCTACCTTGTTACTGATTTTTACAAAACCCAACAGAACACAAGCACTTCAGAGAGCATTTCCTTTCTTATAGCTAGTTGAACTACACCAAAGGGTTAAAAAGTTATCCAGGGAGATATGGTTGATTACACTCTGTTTGCCTGCCATGCTGTGGGAGAATGCAGGAAACCAAGCTGAAATCAGTTACTCCTTTAAACAAAAGAAAGGGAAAGAATTTTGTAATGAGACAGCTGATTCATAATTCTGCTGTGCTATCATGACAGTGTAAAGCTTGAGATGCATGGCACTCTGTCACTAAAGCTGCTTGTGATAGGAATGCCTATCATGGACAATTTGGAAGTGCGTGCTCTTGGAGGACCTGTGATCCCCTAACTCCTTGACTGTCTTTGTTTGCACATTGTAAGGAACTCCTTCATTAACCAGGGAGTAACTTTGCAGTCAGGATGTGCATGTTTTCATCCATGGAGAATGAATTTCCTGTTTTTAGTGTAAAATTCAGTGTAAGGAACCACAGTGAAGAACTGCATCTGTCACCTGAGATGTACATTTTAACAAACATTGGCAAAGACATTTTGAAGTATTTATCTAAATTATTTATCTAGCTCTATTATCTATCTCAATGTCAGCCTCCTTTAATATCACCATTTGCTGCTGCTGGATCCTGCAGCAAAGCACAGTTCATTATGCAGACTGGACATATGAGATTTATTAAAATCTATCAGTTCGTGACAAATGCAGTAAAAAGCAAGTAAGAAAGAAGAGGTATATTTCACCTTCATGTATAGCCCGTTTATCAGTGCATATACTTTCCACTTATACAAAACTTCCCTTTTGTTTTTCTTGATGAAAAAAACCACAAAGTTATTTCTTGTGCCTCGTATGCTGTTCTTTTTCACCACAAGCAAACGCGTATTTCCCCACATGTAGATGAGGAAATGGCCACAGGCTTGTTGAAGGGAATAACAGAAATTACCCAGGTTTCCTAGTAGTTCCTAGCATTTCCAAAGCTGATAAAAAAGCTCTCAAAGTTCTGGTCTTCAAATTAGATTAATATTCCCATAATAATCATTTGCATCCAAATGGTCTGAAAATCAGAATATAAGGAAAAAACAATTTCCAAACCTGCAGTCTGTTCAGCAGGGACTGAACCACCCTGATACTACAGCCTCCTTTTTAAATCCAGAAAGCATAAACACTGACTAATATTACTTCTGGGAGACTTTACTTAGCATACTTTGTGTGGGAGTTTTCTAAAAGGTTACCCCAATAAATGATTTACCAGGGCTGTAAAAAGAAGAAGAAAGCACTGAGCTGGCTTCTCAAGACAAATGACTTTCCTCACCCACTCCCTGAAACCCTTTAAAAACTCCTCATAATGATTAACTTTCCAGAATTCTAAAATCTGCTCAAGATCAGGCCCAGTAACTCCCACGTGTGTCTCCCATGATAAAGATCCTGTGCGGTCTGGGACTGAATCTCACTTGGTGCATGCACGTTTGGTGTTGGCATATAGTTTTACTTGGGTTTTCTTGCAGTGTCCTCATAACACAGAATCGATGTTTTATAATGTAACATATTTTTCTTTTTAACTAAACAAAAAACAAGATGTGTTTTGCCTGCCTTTTTATATTTGTTTCATTGAGACAGTTTATTTCAGGCAAAGCAGAGATGAAACCAGACTGGCAGTGAGGGAGGAAGAGGCAAATGTGAAGATGCCAGCATCAGCAGAGAGCAGTGATAAGGCAGACAGAAAGAAATGGCTTTGCACACCCGGAGGGTCCCTGCCTTCTTGAAATGCCAGTGCCTCACTGGGACCCCCAAGGGATTTCACAATGTGTACAACAAAGAAATGATGGTAAGAGACACAGGGAGGAAAATAAATGAGAACAAGAACAAGAAAAAAAATATCATGGGTATCACTACACCTCGTTAGAGGTGCTTTATGGCAATAAACAATGCTATGCATTCCTGGTGATAATGATCTTGCGGTTCACTCTATGCCTATCCTAATTTCACCTACTGTGCTGCTGCTGTCTAATATCGGATATTTAAATGAAAGATGAGCTAGGAAATTAGATTCCATTATAACAACATCAGGTATAATAAGCAAAGCTGTGGAAAACAGCATCTCTCTTCCTTTGCTGCTTCTACATCTAGCATTTCCAGAGGTGTCCAGCACCAATCCGCAGATGTTAATAAGAACCATTGTTTCCTATTCTATTTATTTTACTGAAGGGGAAACTGAGGCACAGAACACCTTGCCTAAGAACACAGACCTAGCAAGCAGCTGCACTTGCATGCTTTAACCATTTCTGCTGACTCCGTATAGAATATTATTATTTAATATTAATTAATTGCAATTTGAAGCAGACAAACCCATACGAAGGCCTCAGTAGCACTGTCTGTACACAGGAGAGCTTCTGCTCCCCAGAGCAGCTCCTGGGAGGACTGCAACTTTAATAGCCCACAAAAGGGAACCAAGATCTTTTAAAACATTACTCCCATAGCAGTTTTAATTATGGCAGGTCATTACTCAGTAAACCAGTGCTCTGGGGCCTCTTACTGAGCAGTGCAGCCCTGGTATCCCCAGCTGCAGCTGCCATTCCAGGCTGGAGCATCTCACCATGCTCACAAAAGCAATCACAGAAACATTCTAAGAGCCTTAGCAGAGGTAGGGCAGATCCTCCACCTATTCCCATGAGGGCAACCAGCAAGCAAAACTCTGGAGGAGAAGACCTTTTGGGGTTGTGGTTGCTGTCGCAGGTCCCTCACAGCACTCATTTGGTGCCTTAGGGCTGCACATGCCTTTGATACGCGGTATGGTCATTCTGAAAGGCTCTCATCCACCTTCCCATCCTGTAGCTTATGGAGGTCTACTGTGACCTTACATATCCTAATGTGCCTCCTGCTGGGACTGCTGCTCCCCAGCAGGTCTCCTAGGCATTCAGGCGCTGGTTTGCAGGCCTGGCACGGAGCAGTGCTAACAGGCAGCAGCTCTGAAGGAAGGGAGTCATGGCTTTGAAAAAGAACACCACCACCAAGCAGACTCAAAAAAGAGCCACACTATTTATTTTCCTGGGAGGTGAGTGGGAAGGCGTTCAAAGCATGGCTGTTATGCTGTTCTGGCACAGAAAGCACTTTTCCAAATTGAAATCTTCCATTGGAGCGTCTTGGAAAACAGTGCGTGGTTTCTAACCACAGCTCTTTCCTTTTCTTTGGGAGGAGTGTGGGCCACATCCACAAGCATCTGTGCTGGCTGACCCCAAGGCCCACAGGTAGCAAACCCAAACACCCTTTAAAAAGGACCTCAGGGACTGGGAGAGCAAAAGGAGAGGTTTTCTGAGGTGGGGAGTGAGAAGAAGTTGTTATTTGCTGGCACAGGGGGAAGAAACGAAGGATGCTGAAAGGGTACTGGGCAGCTGCTTTTCCTGTTACTGTGGGAGCCAAGAGGAGCCTTTGATCTACTGAGCAGGCCTGGGCTGCCCGCCAGGGCCTGTATCCTTTCTCCAGCAGCGACAGCAGGCTTCCTTGCTCGTTCATCTCCCACCGCTGAGTCAAAAAACAAGTGATGTAACTCATACAGAGACCTCACTGAAACACTGCTGTTATCACTGGATCTGCAGAAAACACATGCCACGGGAGCCTCAATCTGGAATAATCTTCTTGCCCGAGACAAGGGAAAAAAATAAATAATCCAGAGGTCCTCTGGATTACATCTTGCAAAACCTCATAAAACCCCCTTGTGTACTACGAATTAAACCCATTGGCTCCGCAGTTGTATTGCTATGTCAGCATAGCACCTTGGCCAAGCAAGTCCCTCTCCAAATTTTCTTACACTCTTAACTCTACCGATCAGAAACTGCAAATAGGAATATGGCTTTCTGATCTTTATCTTGAAAGATGCCAACAATACAGCATTTTTTGAAGAAGTTAGTACAGAGTGACTAAAACCAGCCTGCGTGACCTGTGTTGCTGCCCAGGAAAAGGGAACATGATGGCAGATAGGTTTTTCAACTCTGACCAGATCATAGACCATAGAATAAAAACTGAGTTTAGAAATCATTGACTACTTTTTTCTTTTAGTGCACACAATAAACTTTCTCAGGGTTTTTTTTCAACTGATGGTCCTAAAACCCTCCTTGTTTCTTCCACAGACACTTCCTCAGTAGTGTATAGTTACTTGAAAACAGGCCAGTATGTGTTGAGGGATGTCATAGCTAGAGTAAACCTGTTCTGACAATGAGAATTGCTATCAATATTAGAGAAGTAGTTTTGCTCACTGCAATACTCCAGCAGCTGTCAAAACTCAGTCAAGTCACCACTGCCACCCCCGATGGTGGCGATGCCAGTGATGTCATTTGTTTGCTACTAGAACAAGGCAAATCCCTCTTCACTCTCTTTTATCTACTCTCCCACCGCCAGTGACCTCCCGCTTAGCCATTTCCCTAGTCTGATGTAGTATTCTTTGGAATTGATAACCCTTATTGAATTTTTCTTTCATACAGTTGCTTCTTGAACCTGTATAGTAACATAAAGTATCTAAGTATTCTTGCATGTGTTTTGTAAAAACAGTGAATGCTCTTCCCTAGCCACGTGCAATTCAATTTTAGTCTTGGCTGCAGTGTTTGATGCACAAACTCAGATGTGAACGATCCAAATCGTATATTACAAGTTCTCACATCACTTATGTACTTTCACAAGTTTTCTTTTTCTAGCTTTCCCATTCACCCCTACAAGTTTTCTATCCACCTTTACATGTCAACAGAGCATTCCACAAACACTCTTCAACTGTTCATGTAGGCGCTTATCCAATCAGAGCTGCGAGCCGTTCTTTCTTTTTCTAGAGGTGTCCTCCATTCTTATGCTGTTTATCTTGCACCACAGCTGCTGCTCTGTACAGCCCTTCTTGTATTCCCACACTTGGCACACAAACATGCTGTGCTGTGTGTGATTCTCTCCTTGCGTTTTCCCTACCTGCAGTTGTTTGCCTCACTGCTGATGACAATGCAAAGACTGAAGTGTAAGAAGAAAAGAAACACTTGCAGATGTGGAAATATGCTGATGTAAAATGTTTGTCAAATGGAAAAGAACAACGAGGATGTTTTCCATCTTTTAGGCTATCCATTTTGGAAAAAGAAAATGCAGAATTTGTTCAAAAAGACAGTTGAGACTTTGCTTTTTAAGGGAACCAAAAGATGGGGCTTTTCCCACTTTTTTTCATTTTAACTTTGTCATCAGTAATGCAGACAAAAACTATAGAAATGTCAGTTGAGTTTATAGGAAATTAACACAAACATAACTAGAGATAGATAGCTCTGAAGACCAACTGGAAGGACACAGCAGACAATCCCTCTTTACTTTCTCCACAGCTACATAGAAGGTTAAGCTGTAAGGAGTCAGTGTGAAGACACATCAAAACTATCATGTTAGAAGGTATTAGTAACCTGGAATTTGGCCCAACTGGGTGACACAAAAACCATTTTGTCATGACAGATTTTGCTCACCATTGGCATTCTAAACCTGAAGGCAAGTGATGACTTGGTCTTTTCTTGGCCACAAAATGCATGGCCATGGCCTCCAACAGCTACTGTCACTCACCTTTTTGATAAGGCATCAGCAAGAGGTGTAAGGACCTTCCTTCTAGAATACAAAGTCAAGCAGCCCAAATTTGGAGATCAGAAGGGTGAGAATGCCAGTTGTTCTCTAGCTAGTAGCTCTTCTTTCTTTCCTTTTCCTATGCCCATGGCTCTGGCAAATGACTTGCACACATGGAAAAGTTCCTAAATTGGTACCAGCCAGATCTTACTTAGCATAGTGGGCTCCTGGGATGTAGAGCTGGGGCTCAGCCTGCTGGAAAACTAGCTCAGGATATATGCTTTAGCAATCTGGTAGTAATAAAAACCAGCAGCATATCTCCTAAGCCTCTTCCCTGAGACTGCTGACAGTTCTATATGTCTAGCATGCAACTGGCAGCAGACAAAGGGAAGTAAACCTATATAGGCTGAAGTAAAAAAAAAAACAAACCTCACTAAACCAGATGTATTGCAGCTATCATAGTTTCCACTGTTTTTTTTTTTTTTGTTTTTTTTTTGGTTTTTTTTTTTTTTTGCACATCTTTGAGAATTGCCACTCTGAAATGCCATCAGCTGACTGGCTATAATATCTAACAAATATGTTCATGTTTATATACATCCCTAGCTTCATTTCCCACATGTACACATTTGAAAAGCCTCATGTTTTGCAGCCTTCACCCAAACATCTGCAATCATTTAAGGAATAAAGCGGTCTGCCATCTCAGCCTAGCCTGTTCAGCACACACTACAACTGATGTCATTCTGGTATGCTGGCTTTTCAAAAGAAACAAATAGGTTTCCAGGCAAACCACATCACAGAACATGCCACGGTTATCAGTTCTACGAGCCTCACTGGCTCAGCTGCTAGCACTGGGTTTCATCACATCTTCCTGAGGTCAGGCAGGGAAATGCTAGGCCAGCAATACACATCTGTGTGTGTACAAATAGCCTCAGACTGTTGTTCTCGCCTCAGCTGCCCCCCAAAATAATCTTCCGCAAAACAAGAGAGCTGTCAAGCAGAGGCTTGGCTGAAGACAGATTTTAATAAGAATCATGCTATGTTCTTGAATGTGGGTGTTTTGTGTGTCATTTTGGGAATGAAAGAAAACAGACTGAATGAAACAGAGGTTGCTACTGCACTATCACCATATTATTAAAAGCTCCTCAAATTTACTTATGGAAGTGTGTTCTGATGCTTCTTGTCTCTACTCTAGCCCACACCAGAGCTAAGGTGGAAAATTGACTCCCAGAAGATCCTAGAGAGTAGGAGTAGGACTGGATGCAGGAAGAACTGCTTAGACCATCACTTCTCTAATCCAGAAAACAAGGCTAGATGTATTTTGGATCTCCATATGATCCTGCGTGGATCTGAGTGCCAGTGAGTGACAGATTAGACTGGACACAACAGAGACAAAGCAGAACCACCTCCAGGGCTGCTCTCAGCTAGCTGGGATGTACTTTTGGTTAGCAGTTTTGGGTGTAACCTAGGCTGGTGCTTATGCAACTTTTCTGATGCAAATTCTGATGCAAAAATGAAATGAGAGAGTTCTAGTAACAAGGCTGAGAGCACGCTTACAGCTCAGCATTGGAGGGTATTGATTAAACACTTTGCTGACTAGGCCTGACAAGGCAGCAGTGATAAAATTACATCAGGTTCTAAGTCAGTCTCCAGACAGGTAAACTTTCCACCCAAACATCCTTCATTAAAATTAGAGGAATAAACTAGTCCGGCGACATGAAGGAATGCTGAGTTTGTGATTAATATGTAAACTGTTGGGAATAAGATGCCACACTACCTTGACAATGGTTTTGAACCCAGCTGAGTTAGGGAAAATATGACGTAGGAGATTATTTGATGAAGATATGTTTTTTGAAAGGCCACAATATCAAATGAAGTGTCCAAAGAGCTCTATGTAAAAAGGTATGACATGAATAAAGGAAACGTAGAAGTTGGCTGCAGAGATGCTTGTGATTCGAGAGTTTCACCCCTGGAAGAGCTTCTCTTCCTTGTCTGCATTCTGTAGGCATGCCACATGCTGCTGAGACTGAGGTTTGTTCTGTTGTAGAAAATGAGCTCTTAGTGTTGTTCAAAATAGGAAATCAAAACCATGGATTTATAAAGATCTGTTATTAAAAAGGAAATGTAAGAGCATCTCAAGCCATATTTTCACAAGAACACTCTGACCTTTTTATCCTTGGTCTTATTGCTCTTGTCCCCAGTGTGGGATTTCTTTTCACAGATACAGATCCTGAAAGATCCTAGTGAGAAGTGATTCTTCACATTATGAATGCCTAGTTTGCTGTCTTTTCCTGCTGCCTGGCAAACCTTCTGATATCTAATGATCATCTATTGTGATGATTACATCTGAATCTAAGTCCTTCTGGGCACTGCAAATAACTGCATGTACCGCCTTCATTTTAAACAGAAGCAATTGCTCCAACAGTTTAGAAGCCTTGTCCTTTCCACAGGCATGCTTATCTGATGAATAAATTAACATATACAAGCATGTAACTTCCCTTTGTTTCTGCCTCATCCAACAGCATCATACCGCTATTCCTTTCTGACTTGAGATCCAGTCAGTTGTGTGCAAGATAGTTGTTACTGATGAGAAGGGGCTGTGGTGATGGAGTGAGCATCAACCTTTGTATCCGTTAACAAAGAATAAAGGGAGTCTGGCTTCCTTCAAGCCTGGAAGAATCAGACAATATGAGAAAGATTTCTATCTTGCTAACCTAAACTGCTAATAGCGCATATTTTAACCAAAAATAGTCACTCCATACTGCTCCCCCCTCCATACTGTCATGTCTGGAGGTTTTCTGTGCTATATCTGGCTTTTTGTTAATGAACCCATGAGCATTTCTGTTGTTTATGTCATGCACCAAGAGATACAGCTCACAGATCAGTGCCCTGGCTCCTGTGTCTGCTGTTCACCACATTTTTATGTTTTGGGTGATGTCAGCATACTGATTTCAGTTTGTTTTAAATATCAATACCCAGCAGAGGACCATGGCTAAACCCATGAGCTCCTGTGCAGATTCTCCTTGTTCCTCAGCAAACTGATATCCATCAAACTGGGTAGGAGGTTCCATCATAAAAGCTACTTTACAAATGTATTATTTCCCTTCATCACAGTGCTACAGTACTGCTGCAGAAGAAACATCTGCCCTATTCAGGAGTTGTGGGCAAATCACACAGAAATGTTTTAGTCTCACATGGAAATGTCAAATAGAAACATTTAAATGTCTGTGGTGACGATGTCCTCAGTGAAAGGGTTGTTTACTCATTTCATGCCCTCTCAGAACATGTAAAGGCCAAGGTTTGACGACAATTGTACTCCATGGTAGCATCAGTGCAGGTACTGGAACCACTTCCTGCCCATTCTGCAGTACAACATCCCTACTGGTACCAAAGCACAGCTGTGGGATGTTGCCATCAGCCAGATCAGGTACATGACTCACACCACTGATTTTACATTCAGGCTGTTTTCCTTTCCCTTCCCTGATTTTATTTTATTATTATTTTTTTTTAAATTTATTTATTTATTTATTTTTTTAAAGCCAGATTCATGGCTTTGCTTTAGAGAACAGCCATATCAGCAGAGCTGGAGGGAGCAATAAGCTGTGAAATAGGGCCATGGTATGACAGTGTTGTTTCTGAGGACAGCGTACTGTCAGAACAGACAAACCTGAGGAGTGTAGAGAAGCCCCTGTCTTTCCACTGGCTACAAAAACAACCTCAGGAAATTTACTTTCCTAAGGTGAAGTTGGCCTTTACATACACCCCTCACTTCTTTCCACATTCTGTGTAGACTGAAGTCTCTATGTTGATGTATACATTCAGAATTAGGAGAAATATATTACTTTATAACTAGGGAATCGGCCCTGAAGTCCCAGTAACACTGGTATTTAAACAGATTTACATAAGAAAACCCACTTAAACATCTGGTCTGCATAAGGGTTTCTGTGATTTTTACCAGGCACCCATCCACACCATTAATTGCCCAAATACATTTCTCCTCCCTTATGCTTGTGTTGGTGTAATTAAGATGAGAATTTGATTATATTTCTCTCAGGGTTCTTTTTACCTATTGAAAGAAAAAGATTTACTGCCTGCTAATTTGTGTATGGGTCTGATTTAATGAATCAACAATTAAACATCCACCTCTACTGACACCCACCTCTAATAATCTTTTAACGAGATCTCTACAGTGCAAGTCAACAACCTGAACGGATGTTCTTCTGCGTTCACTGTTATAACAGTTCCAAGAGGCTCTTTTTATGACGGTGAGCTCTATAAAGCCGACACACCTGAAAAGAAAATAGGTTGGTCTCTGTAACAGCTCACACAGCTGCAATAAAACTGTCAAAATTATTAACCATGTTGTGGAATCCTTCAGTGTGGCAGTGTGGCAGTATCCTGGCAGGTATACCATTGAACTTCAGGCTCCACCTGGATTTACTTTGATATATGTAAATGAAGTAAATGCCTTATCAAAGGTGACTTTTGTAAAATGCCCTAGAATTTCAGAATAGAAATTTGAAATCTTTTCTGCTGAAAAGACAGCAGGATTGATCGTGTAAGGAATTTCTCTTTGCTTTCTAATCTACAGGTGAAACATGGTGTACCGGCTATGGAAAGCGAAGCACCATGTAAATAATAGCAACTGAGAGCAGCCAGTGCAGAAGCATTAATTACATGAGGAGAAAAAGCAGTGAGCGAGTCTCAGTTTTAGTCCATTGTCCTGGAAGTTCAGCTGCAAACTGCAGAAGCTTCCCATCTGCCCCAGCATTGTGCAGATTATAATGGGGTTCAGTTAGTTTGTTCATTGAAATGCTTTTCTAAAAAATACTGGCACAAGATTCACCTCGGAGTTGTCTGTTTTCTTTGTATCAATTACTGAAAATCAAGGTGCTGTGAGAGCCTCTACACAAAGAGCCCAGGGGATTCATCTTTCCTGGCCTGGGCCAGCTGGGGCTTTGTGGGCTCCTTCTGGCTTTCAGCAGGCACAGAGTCAAAACACAGGTCTAGCAGCTGGGAGGGCAGAGGCACAGACATGGCATGCTGCAGATGAAGTGCACGGGATGCTGACAGTCACTGGAGGTTCACATATGTTGGCTCTGTGCCTTCTGGGTTAAGACTTGTGTGGTGTGAGGATCCTTTGCAGACATGGGGCAAAGTTGAAGAACAGTGGTGTTCCTCAGCTGTTTCAGATCTACCTGTGAGATCAAGAAATGTGGCCTGTTGCAGAGAATAGCTCTGTATGTTATTATTATACAGTATGCTTGATAGTATTGTATATGGTCCCAATAAAGTCCCAAAACTTTAAAATTCCAATGTAAATATATGAATCTGGCTTCTTTCCTACCTGCATGCCTAGATTTACTTCCGAAGCAAGTCGAGGCAGCTGAAGAGATGGCTGTATCTTGGCCCTTTCTGGCAAAATGAACTTTTCTGGACATGACATGGACACTGTGTATAAGTGTGTGTATATGTGTGGATGGACTACAGGGAAAGACTCATTTAATAAACTGGTGAAAATGCTAATTTCTTATTTCTTGCTCATCTGGCTCTGGGTTCTGAAAAGTGTGCCCTTAGCATTGAGAAGTTATTGGGCTGTAGGTGTGGGGAAGTTGTGATATCACCATCTCTGGAGGTGCTCAAGAAACGTGTGGATATGGCACTGGGGGACATGGTTAGTGGTTGTGGTGGTGATGGGCTGATGGTTGGACATGATGGTCTTACTGGTCTTTTCCAACCTTAATAATTCTGTGATTGTACATGTAGCAACTTCTTGGTACAAAGCATGCGTTAGAGTCAACACAGATAAAGATGAGGAATGCAGCCTCTACCAAATATTGCTGGAATTAATAGCTTCACCACTTACATTTTTGTAAAGTCGTATCACCTGCACTTTCCCTTCTGTTTAGAAACAGTTGCGCTATTTGAAAGCGCTGCATCCAGAGGTACTCCTCTTGTAGCTCTGCAGTAGAGCAATAACTCCCTCTGGTGTTTGCCTGTTCTTGTTACTTCCTCAGCCACAGCATCCTGCCAGATTACGTGTGTGCTGCATTTAGTGTTTCCTCGTTACTTCACACTGTGACCAGGAAGGATAGTGTGTGCCTGTCAGGCAGACACTGGTCCCACGTCACTCCCATTTACAGGTGTATATCACCTGGATACAGAAAAGTGAACTGTCAAAGTGCTGCTGAGTGGCTCGCTCTGCCAAAGGTTCGTTAACATACTCCCTGCCTTTATATAATGACACTAACAGTAGGCTAATTGCAATGTGTCTAGATGCTTTATTTGATGAATACAAGAACTTACCAACCTGATCCTAAGTGAGTCAGGATGCATATAAGGGATATGTCAAGTGGCTGGCTGTGAGATCAGAGTTAATGAATTACTGCACTCTGTTCATGGGACAGACAATGTGGGACTGTCATCCAGCTGAAACTTATTTACAGGGCTGCTGTCACAGCTTCAAAGCTTAAATCTGACCTACAGGTGAGATTCAAGTAGAATCTGCAGGCAGAGGAAGCAAAATGAGATGAGAGACAATCTCCCATCTTTAAGATTAAACCACTGTCCATCCAGTTCCACAGTAATGATGACTGGCAATTTTTAACATAAAATTTACAAGAAAATATAAAGTAATCATACAATAATTTATAAATAAGCATCTTTTTTTTAAAATTATTATTATTATTATTATTATTTTTCCCCAACAAAAATTTGCTGCAATCAGCTAAATAAAACAAATCTACAAGATGAGATGAAGGAAATGAATTGAGATATGCCATTTGCAAATAAAAAAAGAAGAGGCTATTTTGCTGGGCAGTTTGATAGGAGCTATTTCTGGAGAATCAGACGATCATTCAGCTGGATGTCCCCCCCAACCAACACTGAGGCTTTTTACATTTGACCTAAATGTCCGGAGGGATTTATGTTTTCTTCAGCATATCACAGAACAGGAATCTATAAGCTGATTACTGTTGTTGTTAATTCACTTGTGAATGCAACACATCTTTGCATATTCCAAGCACAATATGGAGCTAAAATCATAAAAATTAAAAGACTCTCTCTCTAGAAAGCTCCCACTAAATCCTGGCTGTCTGGCACCCTGATCCTCGTTACAAATAACCCTGTGGCAGAAGGCTCCCCAGCCTTGTATTATACAAAATGCGTAACTATAGTACACCTTTCATGTAAAGCAACTCCCTTTTAATGTGCAGTAATCTGCTATTCTCTTTGTCTCACAGATAGTAATCCATTTGCATATGGTAATCCTCAAAATCACATATGCTCTTTAAAGCTCTTCTTTTGGAAATTATTCATATCCATTTATTTATTTATTTATTTATTTCTCTTTTTCTGGGCATTGGCAACTAAATACCCAAAGCTTTTTCATCTGTCTTGGATCAATGCAGCCAGAATTTTTTTGTGTTCCGGTTTCACTGCTAGGCTGGAAGTGGGTCAACAAATGAGCAAACAGTTTCTAGTCATCCAGCAGAACTGTAGTGTGCCCGTTTTTTGTTTGGCCAAGACAGAGACACAAGCTTTATGAAAGAGTTAACAGGAAACAAGTGAAATGACATTATTTTCTATGTGGGTCAGAGAACAGAGAATCAGAGAAAAAAAAATAGATTTAGTTGTCTGGAATGATTTAAAAATATATCCTCTTGTTCTACTGAAACAGGATGGTAACAAAGAAAATTCTCACTTCAGCAGTAAGAACCCAACCCACTAGCACCTGGACATTTACAAGCATGCTAACAGCTACTCAGAGCTTCATTACTGCGAGATGAAGCGTTTCGAGTTATTGCTGCCTTAAGTCAGACGCTGGGGATTTATAACAATGTTTTAATGAGAGAAGAATATTTATTTAAATGACTTCATCATGAAAGTAGGTGAATCTCATCAGGTCAAATGTAAGATCTTATGTGTTATAATTGCAGGACGTGAAGAGTATTATCCTTAGAGTTCGAAACATCTTTTTCTTTTCTAATAAATGTGCCATAAGCAATTGATAGCAAGCGAGATGGAGTACAGCTTTCAGTGATACAGCAGCACAACTTGCTGATCTGATCATCTCATTTTGCTTGTCCAAGCCAAGTTGGCTTGTATTACTTACTGAAAAGGCCAAGCTCTGAAATTTCTCCAAGTTTATCTTTTACAGAGGTCAGGGTCTACTCCCAGCAGGGCAGATCCTGGATGCATTGCTGAGGCTTAGGGGTGTTGGAGCGGGTCCAAAGGAGACCATGAAGATAATCAGAGGGCTGGAACACCTCTTTATGAAGAAAGGCTGTGGGAGCTGGGCTTGTTCTGCTTGGAGAAGAGATAAGACTCTGGGGAGACCTTATTGTACTTGAAAGGTGCTTATAGCAGAAGAGGGATTGACTTTTTACATGGTCTGATTGTGATAGGACAAATAATGGCTTTAAACTAAAAGAGCAGAGATTTAGATTGGATGTTAGGAAGAAATTCTTTACTCAGAGGGCAGTGAAGTACTGGCACTGCTTCCCAGAGAACCTGTGGTGCTCCATCCCTGGAGGCACTCAAGGCCAGGTTGGATGGGGCCCTGGGAAGCTGAGCTGGTAATCCTGCCCATGGCACTAGATGGGAATGGGTGGGCTTTGAGGTCCTTCCAAAAGAAGCCATTCTATGATTCTATGATGATTACTTTTGCCCTTTATGGGAGGTACACCTTGCTGACCTCAGGGATGGGTATGACCCATCCACAACACCTCTGTGTTGGTCTGTCCTAGAAATCCACGTTGTCTTCCCCTCTTCTGAGTCTCTGGGCAGAGCAAGGGATCAGCTTCAGGCTCTAGGTCAGCTGCTGACTCACAGCAGCTGCACTGAAAGTGGTGAATAAATCCCAGAGCTAAGTTAATGTTTCACAATGCCATTTTAGCCACGCGACTAAAAGAGGCTTAAGGCTTCTCCTGAAGTTCTGTGAAGTTCATCCTCATAGAAAATCAAAATTACTTTGTATGTACTTCATTCAGATGAGTCACAAACTGGCATGTGAGCTCCCTAGTTTCGGTGGTCTCCCAGCTTAACCTGCTCTGGATGTAGTTTGAAGTTTAGGAATCCCACTGCAGCCCTCTTTGCAGTGAAGTAGGGTAGCACGTGTGCCAGAGCTCACAGCCTGCCTCCCAGGCACAACAGGAATGATAAATAGGACTGATAAACACTCCAAGCTGAAGTGTGCTGCATGTGGGAATCAGGCAGTACTATTTCTAAAAGAAAGACAGGAAATTAGGCTCTCTTATGTCTTTTCAAATGTTTACAGTAAATCAGCAAAATTAATGGTTCTAGCAGAGAGGAACTCTACTCTCACTGAGAAACACACTGTGCTCCAAGCAAACTAGCCAAATATTAATTTCCTTACAGCTGTTTTTGCCATTTATTTCCCTCATTTGCCAAAATTAAGTCAGCTGAATTTTCTCATGAGTGCAAACATTTGTGTTGCAAAAAATAAGGAATTCAGTGATTTCATCAATTTTTAGGAAACAAAGTTAACTTTAAGGGCTGATCTTCCTGTCTCACATAAAGACCAGAAAGTCCAGATGATAGGTTTGAAACATTCGGATAACTTAACTGGTTGTGAGAAGTCTTAGATTCTAAACACTGGAGGCAAACACTTGCTAAAAAGATCGATTTTAATTTGTTGGGCAGAAAAAAAAAAGGGAGGTAAACCACCAACCTTACAAGTGACACTGTTGGGAAGATGCTGAAGAAAATTATTCATGTATTTAATTATTTCATATTCATGACTCATGAATATGAAAAAGAAGTAACCTCAGTTCCTCCATTCCCCTCTAAGAAGGAATAGAAGTCCAGCTGCCATGGGAATGTGCTTGATTCTGCTTTAGTCCTCCTCTAGTTGACAGGAAGCAACTTTTTTTTGACAAAACTTGATGAAGTAACCACCTTGCCAAATTTCTTTAGCAGCATATTGATCAGAAACACAACTTTTTAGTTATGAAATATATCATCACAGTTTCTTAACACTAACAATCTGCATAATCACTCCCAAATCACTGCTTTAATGCCTGTTGAATGAAAAAAAAAATCATTGAGGTGTAAGCTAATGTTTATAGTTAATACTCCTACTGGTTCTTCTTAATTCTTGATTGAAATGCAATTAAAAGAACAGGAATTAATATAGAAGCCAATATAAATCCATTTCATATATATTATTAGTATGAAAAGAAGAAAAGCTCAATATTTAAACAAAAAGCTTAAAGTTATCAGCACCTACAAGACTTGAATCAGAATGTCCACATTAAAATTCAGGCTCTAATTCCTTTTATATTTCAGCTTTCTCATCAGTGATACGGGAATAATAATCTTCATTTTTTTCATTCATGGACTGTTTCAAGGATGAATAATACGATGTCAGTGTTGAGTATTACCACAACTAGTTTTAAAAGCATGAATGAAATCACAAAGATTTGTTACAAAAGACAGATTATTTGAAACCATGAATACTGAACAGCAAATTTAGCGGGAAATAAAAATGGTCTGACAAGGAAATGAAATAAATCTTTTTTTTTTTTTTTCTCCAATGGCAAGAAAACAAAGATTTCAGAAATTGCTGCATGACATTTTCTTTGCATAATTTCCACTTAAAAGACCATTCTGAAGATATTTATGGCCCCCGTATAGGCACAGCCATATTTTGGCGTGTATGTGGGTAGATGGTCACGGATATCACCTACCTACCTCTTCTCTGCAGTGTTTTTTCCAGGATTCACTCCACTGATAAACACAGGAGCAAAATGTTTTGGAAAATCTGGCACTTTAACTTCATTATTCATTACACTGTTGACAGAATTTCATGCCAGTGAATAACTGTTTATCATTCAAAACAACGTTGCTTGGTGGACATTAGCAGTTTTCCTCTCAGAAAAGACAATCAAAAGTCAAGTCTCACATTTACACCTATGACAGAAAGACACAAATTCCAACCCACTTCACATTATGAAGTACTAGTATGATTTTCCATATAAGTACATGTGTTTGAGTTGCAGGACCAGGAACTGATTTAGCCATCCTTGCAAAGACAAACTCAAAATCATCCTCTATTAGTTTATAGAAAACTTTCAGGACCAGTTATGTGAATTAAAGATATAGCATGGGTAACCTCTGACAAGGTGTGTGCAAAGGTCTCCCACTGTGTGTTGTTGTTTCGTATGGATTTGTATTGATGTTTTTATGATCTAATTGAGGAACCATTTGTTTGTTGTACAGTATAGCGAGAAAAATGAGATTATTTTAAAAGTGACTGTAAAATCATCAAATTTTGCACGCTGGTACACTCATCTGCATGGTCATAGACCTCTTCTGTCCTGACTGATTCAATCTGGAAGAGCACTGAAACGACCTCATATGACATATAATTTTCAACACTAAGATACCATGAGTATATTCTGTAGAAAGTGAACCCTTTATAAATTGCATTTGCAGTTACTGTGACAGTTATTTGAAGAGAAAACAGCATAATGATAGACATTGGTCTAGGTTATTAATTTCCACAGAAAACTGAGGTAGAACATATGATCTCATTTAGTTGTCGTAAGATCTATGAAGATGTCATCCTTTGTCACTTCAAAGTAGCTTTAAAACCTTAATTTAAGACGTGGGTCTATCATTATGTCAAATCCCAAGCTTTTAAGACCAAACACATGATTAGCGTTGTCAAACCCATCAAAACTCAACAACTTTGGCAGATACTAAATGCAGTAGCTCCAACTTGCTTGTTGGCAACTGGGTTGGCTGCAAGTGTGTCTTCTGTGGGACATGGTTGGGATGCTTCTCTGGGACAGTTCCAGGGTCTTCTGTCTCCTGCTCCTGGCAGCCTCTTGGGGTGACTTTCACCTCCTCTTAAAAGGCTCTGGGAAAGCCTGAGAAAGCAAAGAGCTTTCTAGATGATGGAGGGACAGTGAAGGGATTGAACAGGTGGCTGGTTGCTTGACTTTCTGTTTAATTGGCCATCCTAATGTTGCTGAGATCAAATTATACTGTTTACAGTGTGTTGTGAAACCTGACTTTGGACAGGGCATTTTTCATTATTATTGAAATCAAGTAACTGAATGCAAAGGGCAGCTGTGCAAGAAACGTATTTTGAAGCCAACACTGTATCCTGTTACATTCTACTGCAAAAGTACACCAGGCAGTGTCAGAGCATGTAAGTTTTAGCATCTATCCGGAATGAAGACATACTATGAGAACTTCTAAAAACCACTTTAGCTTTTCAGTTTTCAATGACTTATTTCTTGTACAGTTGTTATGTGCCCAAATCTATACGGCTCAGGTTTTGAAACCATAAAAACAAATATATGTGTAAAACTTATGAAAGATTTTTCATACCATAAATTGGTAATTTCAACTTTGATACATCAAGTCCTTATAGGATTTGAAGGAAGCAGCTGCTCAGAACAATTAGGCAGCTGGAGATCAACCCTCTGCAGTGATAAAAAGCTCCGGTTTCTGAGCCTGCAAGGATATCAGATTTTAAACAGTGACGTCTTAACTTGCAGAAGAGATGTCACTGCTGTTTTGGGTTTCAAGAAAAGGAATGACTTCTGGGGCTAAATGGAAAGCTAAGAAGGAAACATTCTGGGGATGTATTAAGGCTGGAAGCTCCTTGAAATAGCAACCATTTGAAATGCCCCAATATAATACTTCTTTCTAAAGATTAATTATCAATACATTTACCTTTTCTAAAATGCTTGATTTTTAGCCCTGCCAACAGTATATTCTAGTGCATTTGTGTGCAATACATCTCACAAAACAAAGGCAAAACTATATCATCCTCTAGGATCCCTTTATTCTGGACTTTTTTAGTTTCTGCCAGTTTATTTTTAATAATAGCTTTTCAAGGGGGCTAAATTTATTATTATGTTTCATCAGCTCTATAGACAAATACTGCATGGACAGCAGTGCTCTACATATATCAACACTGAATTTATCAAGCATTCAAGAACCAGGGAAACCACTCAGAGCTAGCCAGGTCCTACAGGACTCCCCAGCAGTCCTTAGCTCTGCTTGCACATTCTGCTGATGAAAGAACATCATATGATTGCTGAAATGACTTCTTAGGGGGAAAAAAGCAATCCTCCTTATGAGCAGATCTGATTACAAAAAACACATCCTGGACATCCTACCAAAAAGACGCACACAGGGACATAAAGCTACACTTCAAACTAAATTTGGGTAGGGGAGAAAACAGCAAAGAGATTAGGCACATGCATTATATATTTTGCTATATAATCTATGTAGCTACAACATATAAGCCTCCTAGAGGCTGTCAGAAGAACCATGGAAGCACTCAAAATGTAAAAATTTACAGCTCCCATAAGCCTAAGCTTAGCTTCCTTGACTGTTTCCATGCAAAATGACTACTGATTCGGTACAAAGAATAAGCGATGCTCATCTGACCAGCAGCTATCATTTGTTGGCTTTTTCTGCTTACTCAGCAGACAGTTCCATCATAGATCGACTAAATACAGCTAACACTACACCCTAAAGACAGAATTAATGTTTCCCTTGGAGGCTAATCTTTTCTTTCAGAATGACTGTGTTTTAAAGGCATCCTTTTAAGGAAAAGGGAGGCTAGTTGCTACCATTTCAGAGATAGGGGAATAAGAAGTAATTCAATTAAATTTAAGATTTAAATTTAAGAATTGTGACTGCCCAATCTGAGATGCTATCTAATTTTCCACATTACATCATCCCTTATGTGCAAGGCAGAACTCTATGTGACTTCAGTTCTACCTGAGAACCTCCATGAACTAAGTCTGCATCTCAGACCAGAAACCTAAAATACAAGAACTTAAAGCAAGCAGACATCAGAGGGAAATTACTTGTTTCACATCACTCAGGAGCTTTGCGCCAGAACTGGGACAGCTCTCCACGGATCTGACTATGAGATCATCCTTTTCACTTCTGCAAGTCCCCAGTCTCCTGTAGCACACTCCTTCTGACTTCTGTAACAAATGAACCTTGGGATCGGTGGACAGTAGCTTCCTTTATTTCTTATCCCCAGACAACCTCTGATTATCTCCCAAACACAGTCCAGCCTACCCACTAAGGGAGGAAGGTAAACACCTTCCAGGAAACAAAGGACAAGACCTGTAATTAAAGACTGTGACACTGAACAGGTGTGCAACTGAGCCAAAATAATCTAAATTTAAGTGTTGTGTTTTCTACTTTATGACTATATCATGTGAGGACTTTAACTGTGCTCTTTTAATATCATTCCAGTTGCATAATTTCCTCTGTTTACAAAAAGCAACATGAAAAAACAAAGAAAAAAAAAAGAAAAACTTCCATTGTGAAGCATCACACTGAAAACTATGAGCATCCTTACAAGACTGAAACCCACCTCACTGCTGGCTGAAGCACGCAGGTAATGGATGGTGGTGGCTGTCACACTCCAGGGAGACTCACATGAGATGCTTGTGGACATTTGCCAATGAAGGATGAAATACCTCAGGAAGGAGACCCAGGATCTGAAGGCAAGTGTTTTCCATGAGGGAACACACACCTCTACTGCTCCTTACCAATTAATGATTCTTCTACTTTATTCCCATTTATTTTCCTCTAGCACTTCCATGCAACCCCAGGCTCACTCTCCTGTTTCATCAGCTGCTCCTCAGGCATCTTTCCCAAGTCAAGATACTTTCTTGCCATCCAAATCGTGGTTCTCCCTCCGATGGTTCCTGCTCCCAATCTCTGCTTCTGGTCTCAGGCTCCTTAGCAGTTCCTACAGCTTCTCCTGCTATGACTACCAAAGGTTTTTTCACCTTCTGTCTTCCCCATCTCCCTCCTCTGTCTGATCCAACCACACTTCCTTGGCAGGGACAGTAGGCACTTACCATGCCTGAAGCTTGTTTGGACACCACACTTCTTCCAGTAGAATGTGATTGCAACAGGGGGTGTGGGAAGGCTCTGGTAGAGCCTGCTGTGCCTGCAGCCTGCTGAGGAGAGCAGGGAACAGACACTGACAGGACTCAGGATGGATGAGAGAAAAGTGCCTGAAAGCAGAGCAGACTGAACAACTCAATTCCATACATTTCTATGCCACTCAGAAAGCCACAAGGCTGAACAAAGCCAGGCCTGGAAGCAAGGATGCCTTGGGCAGGTGGTGATTTGTTTCTCAGCCTTTTTAAAATTTTTTAAATTTCTGTGCTGTCTTGCTGAGTCACCTTGAGCTCCCTGTATTTAAAAAACTACTTGAGATTATAGTCTGAAAAACATATCTTCCTGAGTTTAAAAGCTTTTCTGAGTCTGTCTGGGAAACTTGCTATGAGGAATAGGCTGAGGCTGATCTACCTCAAATCATCAATGGATTTTTCAGGTACTGGAAGAGAGCAATAAGGTCTCACCTCAGCCTCCTTTTCTCCAGACTAAACAGCCTCCTTCAGTCTCTCCTCATAGTGCATATTCTCCAAGCCCTTCACAAGCCTCGTTGCCCTTCTTTGGACCTGCTCCAGCACCTCCATGTCCTTTCTGTACTGAGGTGCCCAAAACTGAACATAGTATTCAAGGTGAGGCCTCACCTATGCCAAATACAGGGGCAGGATGACTTCCCTAGTCCTGCTCACCACACCATTCCTGATACAAGCCAGGATGCCATTGGCCTTCTTGGCCACCTGGGCACACTGCTGGCTCATATTCAGCCAACTGTCCATCAGCAGACCAAGGTCCCTTTCCATCAGGCAACTTTACAGCCACTCCTCCCCAAGCCTGTAGGGTTGCCTGGGGTTGTTGTGACCAAAATGCAAGACCTGACATTTGGCCTTATTGAAACACATACAGTTAACTCTGGCCCATTGATTCAGTCTATCTCTATCCAGGTTCCTCTGTAGTGCCTTTCTCCCCTCAAGTAGATCAACACCCTCCCAGCATAGTGTCACTGAATGGACTTGAGGTCCTATCCCAGCTGATCCTCTCTCTGACCATAGCAGGTCCTTTTAGAGATCTCAGTTTAACACTTTTCATTCTGTGGCTTTCCACCTCAGTCATCTCACCTTGCCAAGTCTCCACCCTCCCAACATCTACTACAGCGCCATACTGGTTTCACATCCATCTCAGAGTCACTGGCACTTTGTAGGTAACTTCATCTGCTTTGTCTACCTGACATGTTGCACTTGCATCACCCCAAGTGTAGTTTCTCCAGGCAAAAAATTGACCCTTGTTTTGAACATCTGTCTTCCAAGCTTTCAGAAAAGAGTGGCAACTTTTTCCTACTTTTTAAATTTTTTAAAATTTTAAATATTTATTTATTTATTTATTTTATATTATGAAGGACATTGTCATGGTGTAGTACTTGAAAGCTTTTTTGAGGAATCACAGAATCACAGAATTGTAGGGGTTGGAATCTTCAGCTTCTGAAATAAAACCATCTTGCTGAACATCCTATGTATTAAAAAGGACTGTGGAAGACAGTAAACATTTGCATTCTGCTACAGTCTCCTCACTAGGAAGCAATTCTGGCTACAAAACAACTTTGAGGGAAACAGATATTCATACATAGCTCCAGCACTGCGTGGTAGGGCTTACTGCTGATGGTAATGCAGAATGCTGGAGGAGGAAGAATCCATTTTGGTCACTGGTCTTTAGGAAAGTTATGACCTAGATTTGCATTTTCCTCCAATGCAGTTCTCGTTTATTTCAGTTTGAAATTATCCTCTGTCAAAATCACAAGCATGTATACTTCAGTGGAATATCAATGCAGACTGGAATTTTCTGCCTGGAACTAATTTGCACCCTAAATTAGGGGTAAAAACAATGGAATTGATTGATGCAAGTAATAAAAACTGGAAAATTCATGAAAAAAAAAGTCTTTCAAGATTGAATAAAGCTGACAAACTAAAAATTACCAAAACTGGGGCACAACAGCAGCATTCAAGAAAACAAGCATTGCTTAGTAATTTGCAAACCTCTGCAATAGAATGGGCACATTTCAAGTAGAGCACCTGTTGAAGGATTTTATTAGCCTTCTAAATCAAAAACGTCATTTTATACTCCTCGTTTCCAGGATCAGATGTCAGTCTCCTTGGAAGCAAGAGGTACAGCAGATAATGACCTCTGTTGTGTTTTCCACGCTGCTTGCTACTTTCCAAGCATGTTTTTCTCTAAATGTGATGAGAGTGGTTTTCATTTTAGCAAGTGAGGGGAATGCTGGTATTATGGCAGTTTTATGAGCATGAAAAGTAAAGGCCACCCAGATGAACTTCTCTCCTTGGAACTGTTTGTTCTCAGCACTTGCTACAGCTGTGAAATTCAGAGCTGTGCCTTGGCTGCTGTGAGCTACAGCGTCACACGGTCATGCATCACAGCACGTGAAGCACTCAGGCTGTGAATAAGGTAGCACTAAGCACACCTGCACCTTTTGTGTGTGTGTGTGATTTACACGGATATCTTCAGCTGCTTGGCTTCAATAGACATGAAGTAACAGCTTTACTTCTGATATCCAGTCAGGATGATATAAAAAATCTATATTTCAGGGCAAACCTCACTTCAGCTACAGTGCTGCCTTGAGTGTTCAATAAGAATTCTTAACATTCCAGTCAGAATACATAAAGAAACTCAGAATACATAAAGTTGTATCTTCAGATCATCTGAACCAGGCTTAATTCATTTATTTTTAGGGTAATTGTATTTTGTTTAAACCTAGTTAGCAGTTTTGTACCTTGTGCAAGATTAGATTCTCGTGTCCAATTCTGACCCATTAATGAAATGAGAGTTCCCTAAAGGCAATCAAATGGGACAAATCAGCACATACACATGCTGCTATTAAAAAGCTTGACCCTGTGCCACCCAGCCCATGCATGTGAATGAAATACATGCCTTATATTCCCTTATATTGATTTTAGAGTTTTGAATTTATGTGTTGGAAGAACACAATATACTGTAATTGTACAGTATTTGTAACAATTTCTGCAAAAAAGAGATTTTTCTGAAAGAACAATCATGAAAGGGAACGGAACCAGTCAGATTACTGGCACAGCTTCCTGCTGAGTGTGATTAGATAAAGGGAAAAAGAAGACCGGAAAAAATTGATCCCCTCAGCAGTATTTGCCATAATTATATGCAGGATAAGAAATTAGCTATTATTCCACTGTTAAATTCCTCAAGTGGCAAGAATGAACAATCTTGTATAATCAACTCGTTCAATCTAGGCTATACAGAATGAAGATTCCATTAAAAAAAAAAGGGAAAAAAAAAAAAAAAAGAGAAAAAAAAAGGAAAAAAAAGGAGATGTGGGTAATCAGGTTATGCCAACCTGTTAATTTTCAGTCCTTCAGTAGCCCAGCAACTTCTGTTTAAAAGAGGTTTTCATTTTCAAGATGTGGAGTCATTAAATTTCACACATACATACATTTTGTTCTTCGCTAGTTGCAATGCAGGAAACCCTTTAAATCTCAAGAATTGTACTTGCAAGCCCGACTCTCTGCAATGGCTCACTGCTGGCACAACCTGCCCTATTGGGGCAGTCCTAGTCAGGTGAAATAATTCTGAGAAGATACGCATGACTTACTAACTGAAAGGAGGAATAGGCTATGTAGCCTAATGAGAATGAGGGACTGCCCTTAACGCAACTGAGCTCAGTGAAACAGCACCAATGAAATGGTGAAAGCCCATGGACTAACAGCTGACCCAGGTACTGGAGTCAAACACTAGTACAGCTACGTGAGTTTCTCAATGTAAAACTTCTCAGAGCTTCTGGTTTCCAAAAATCAGAAACAGTTATGCAGTTATTCAAATTATCTACACGAGCCAAATGAAAAGGAAACAAAAGCAAGGCACTGTGGAAAGGAACATCTTGTCTGAGAGATAGCTATATACTGTTCAAAAAAGCAAGAGAAAAATATGCTGTGTTTAGCATGCCTCTAGATTAGCAATGCTCTGTCCCCAAATGCAGCCTGTTTGGTTCCCATTTCTTCTATTACAAATGTCACAGACAGGATGATCTTACAGTTCATGCCTGGGTGGGTGAGCTTAGCTGCAGTACTACTATGAGCCACACAGACCCAGTCTGCTGAGATGGCCTTGCTGCTATTCTAAATGATAAAAGAATTGTTAAGTGAAGCAGAGAAAAGAAGGAAAAAGAAAATCTGATTCTGGGTCTCTGAACCACCTCTTGAGTTGGCAGAGCTGTGACGCACCATCTCCACATTGCTCCCTGCCACCTCCCTCATGGCTGGCAGTGGCACCTGACTGCAGGAGCTGCCTAGTTTGTCCAACTGCAAATCTGACTGTGAATGCATAGTGCTCCTCTTCACGCTTATCAGAAGGGTGAAATAGAAAGAAACAAAAAAACTATCATATAGGCAAAATTTAGAGGAAATAATGACTGTGGCAGCCATGATTGGTTAGAATGTATGTGAATGGCAGAGAGAGATGCAGAGCAGTAATATTATGATAAGAGATTGCATTTAGAAGAGACAAAATAAGAATGTAACAGATACGAATTCAGAGGAGGCAGCTGTATTTGAGAGGCGGCTGTAGAGATGGAAATTCACAATTAAATGCCTTGTGACAACATCATCTCCAGATATCTGTATGTAGTGATTAATTGATGTGCCATGGGCATCTAGGTCACCATCCATGTGACCCAGAATAAATACTTTATCTTTTTTCTGTACATACCACAGGCCCAGATGCAGCAAATGCTTTTACAATGTATAATTTTTATATTCCAGTTTACAGCTTTTAGACAAAGGCAAATGCTAATCTGCCTCTCTCTGTGGCATTATATTAGGAAAACAATAGAAAAAAATCATTCTCTGAAAGAGTGGTGAGGCAGTGGTACAGCCTGCCCGAGTAGGTGGTGGAGTCACCATCCCTGGAGGTATTCAAGAAACATTTAGATGTTGTACTGAGGGACACGGTTTAGTGGGAAAATATTGGTGGTAGGTGGGTGGTTAGACTGGAAGATCTTAAAATTCTTTTCAGCTTTGGTGATTCTATGATTTCAAGCACTAGGAATTTGCCTCATAATATACGGTTATGCACTACTGGTTGGTAGTCCCTCAGTTTCTGTGAAACTGTCAACTGCATACACCCGGTTCAAGGAGAAGTCAGTTGTCTGCTGGAGGTGCTGCTGTCTGATAAACATATCTGAATTTTTCATATGAAAACTAAAAATACAAGTGATAAAAATGAGTGCAGACACAATTCTGTTTTTTCCTCCAAAACAGCATTATGCAATATCCGGAGAACTGTTGACTATAAAAATCAGAATAAATGGCCTAGGAGAAGTGAGGTGACTGACAAGAGTGTCGTGAGGTCATCAGATGTAGTTTATTAAACAGCAGTGTTTATTGAGTAAATGAGTTATCCCATTAGCTTCTGCTTGTCCCCAAACAAATCTTCATTAACCAGCCCCTTCTGCCAAGCGTAGCAAACAGCTCAGGCTTTATTACTGCAGGGAGTCAGCATGGGCTGAGCCAGAGAAACCACAATGTAAATACAAATCTAGGGGAAGACATGCCAGTTGCTTTCAACGTCAGCCAAGTCCTAAAATATGGATTCAGTAGAGACAGCATCAGAAAGCTGCAGTGAGAGTAAAGACAAATCAAAGTGCATGAAATCCAAAGTTCCTTACAGGAACATGTTTTAGGCAGACAGACTGATAAGAATCAGCAAAGCAGCTAAAGTGCAAAGTGGAAAGCTGACTGGCAGATGCCTGGTACATAAGCAGCACATGAAACATTTGCAGCCCTCAATATACAAAGTGATTTAACTGACATTACCACTTTTTCAATGTGAGTCTCTTTTCACTTTAGCTGGTTTGAGAAATGCAAAACGTTCCCCCATGTTGAAGGAAAGCCATCGCTCTGTGACTTACTGCACTTTGAGAAAGATGCATGTTAAAAGGCTCCAGTGAAAAGATGCCTGCTTTCTCCTGCTTACAGAAAGCAAATGTGCACCAGTTTTATTTCCAAAGTAAAATGTTTTTCATAACAATATGAATGAGCTAGATATTGCTGACAGCTTGAATTAATAATTTCCCTGAGCTTCTTTCTCTCTCCTAAGAAGCACAATGCCATGCTCCAAAAACAATAATAGATTTTTCAAGAGGAAAATGTAGATGTAAAAGATGCTGCCAGATGTTGCCAAAAGGAGCCAGTGCACTTCAGTGACAGAAGCTGACAGTGCCTTGAGCTCCATAGAAGTTAACATCACTTTGAAAGCGAGAAAATGAAATGTGGTTTTGAAAGTGGAAATCCAGACCAGTAGATATGCCTAATACAATACCTGTGATTAATGTCCTATGTCCAGAATTACTATACTGAAGTTACTGGATAACCACACTGCTTATTTTTGGAGACTACCTATAGTAATTGGCAACAGTTTGCAATTACATAGGTTCTGGACCTTTATGCTTCTGCTTTTGCATGGGTATTGGCCAGAATGCCACCCTGAAAGGGTCCCTGACTCTCCACCAGGCATGCTGGAGAGGAGTAAAGATGGAGTAAATATTCCTTTCCTCCTCCTCCTCATCTGACAAAGGTAGCCAATTTTTCAAAGGCAATACAAAGGAGGTATGTGTACCAATCAACACACTAAGGAGAAGACATGGATGGCTGGTGAGAAGTGCATGTTGCTACAGTAGGAATAGGAAGAATCTCTTTAATAGGGACCTGTTAGTTGACCGGTCTTTTTGTATCACTGTTTAGCACACATATATGAAATATGGTGTCAGTAGTCAGTTCACAGTATAATTTTATAGAGAACAGATGAAAGGTACCTGGGGTTGTTCCACCTCATCCTGCTAAATGCAATCTCCTTGCTAATTCCGGGAGTGAAAAGAGAGAGAAACTCTTCCTACCCCTTCTATCTATGAATATAATTGAAACAATCTTGACATTAGTTAAAAATCAGGTTTTCTTGTGCTACAACTTGGTCCATTCCTATATGACAGAGAAAAGATAATACTTACATCACTGCCATTCCTTAGAATTTCATCTTTTCTAGGAAAGCAAAATCTCATCTTTTCTAATGGAAAACGAAAACCAGCGCTTGAAATGATTGCTCAGAAACTATGCTTTGCAAGATATTTCTACACTGCTCCCTAGGGTCTGGTTGCAAGATTTGAGTTTTTGTCAGCAGAAGTCTAGAAATCCTTACAATCATATCTTTAACAAAATATAAACTGGATTCCAACAGATTCATATTCCTGATCTGGACTCTTTAAGTTGTTAAGGCACTTACAGTGAAACAGAGGAGCCAGATGTTTCTGAGACACCAAGCATATGGAAATTGTGAGCTGATTCTATGATGCTGGCAGCTGAGGACACTCAGCACCTTTCACAATTAGACCTTCAATTAACAAAGTTTACAGGAAAAAAAAAATCTGTCTCACTTCTGCAGCTTTATGACATACTGTTCAGATCTGCAATATTGTATTTTAAATATTAAAAAGTGTATCTACAAAGCAGATGGAGAAAGAGTTAGCATCCACTTGATGAAATTCCAACACTTCTGCTCTGGTCCCATGAATTCCCAAAGCTCTTTAAGCTTTCTGTCCAGTGCCTACTCTAATCTGTCATGTTTGTTACTTTCCATTCACTAGTTACTCTAGCCTTGTAAAGACACTAAAGGGGTTCTGGAAGCAATTACTTCAATGGCCATCTCATATTCCTCCCTATCCCCTGCCTGTAGAGGAATTGGAGACTCTTCACAACCAGAAAACATGCTCTAAAATGTGTCAACAACTGGTTACACTGGCGGATCAAATGGTAGCAACATAATGTGCTGGGTAGCACTTATTCTCCATCTAGCCTACATACCAATTAATGTGTGATGAAGGAATAAAGAGAAGTTGAAGCATTTTGGAAGAATTCAAAAGACCTGTGCAAGGAAAGATGTTAATAATTCTACATTTTGTTAAATGAGCGGTTTTTGAAACACAGGACACATTTCTGTTTCATGAGCTATTCTAGACCCTCTTTGCTGCTGCTGAAAATTAGTTGCTTCCTTGTTTTTCTCCCACATCTCTTTTCTTACCCATCAAACTCATCACCTTCCAATGAAAGGAGGTCTATCCAACTAGGAAAAAGTATTATGCTAAAAGACTGCTCTTGCTCATATTTATTTTCAGACATGTTTTCTCCATTGGTACACGTCACCTGAAATCTGTGGGGATAGGCTATTATATTTTATTAAATTTATTGCATTAAAAAAACACGTTTTCAGGCTCAGTACATCTTCACCCTACTTCATTTACTCAACAGTCTCACCAGAGATCACAAGATGTGAGACCCAGATTTGCCCTTAGTGTGAGCCTTCTTAACTCAGTTCATCAGAAAGGAGACACATATTTTCATTCTCAGCAAGCTTTAACAGAAACAGGAAAAGGCTTTCAGGACTGCTGCATGTGAAGTCCAGAAAAGGGGGTGGCTGGGGAAGTAAATCATATGAGTTGAGGGCATTTTGATTTACAATACCAGGTCTGATGCATGGAAGTACACTGTACCCGAGCAGATGCCAGTGGCCCACAGGTAGATGATGTGAGATTAAACACAACCACTGAATGATGCTCTATACTTCGTGCTAATGCAACTTGGCTCTTCAGCTGTGGATGAAGTCCCAGAGGATGTTGGAAATCTTAACTAACAATTTCTTGCCCTTATTTGCCCTCTTTTTCAGAAAAGAGAACAAGTGTTAGCTGTGCATTAACATCACTTTTAACATGATTTAGCTTTTCTGTAGCAGTATTCCAAAGAAAGAAAGAGACCGTGTAAAGAGAGGTGAATAAAGGCAGAGGCAGCTCCCTTGTAATTAAACCTCAAGATAATGAGCTTCACCTAAATGAGGGCATGCAACCTTGCAAAAGGTATTATCATAGCTTCCAACACAAATTCAATACTTCCCCTTACCTGACCTCCATCACTCTGAATACCTTCTTCCTCTGTGTTCCCACTTTCATTTGAAGGGGCAAATGATAAAACATCATGAGAGAGTTCAGGGAAGTACATGAGATAAGACAGTGTATGACTGTGGGATGGAGCAAAAGTGAATTCTTTCACTTGGGTGTAAATTACACTTCACACAAAATGGAAAGCTGCAGATTTTCTCTGGAACTGCCTGAGGCAATCAGACTGGGGCTAGTCATTCCTGGATAGGTTTGAATATACCACAGTTTGTGTATTTTTGGTTTGCTAAAACCATAGCTTTATTTCACCGACAGGAGTGCATAACTGCATTCGACTCTTTGCAAAGTTCAGGATTAGAAGTAACACCCTATGCAAAGAGGGTTTAGCAAAAGCAAGCAGGAGCAAGGAATTCCAAAGCAGAAATAGCCTGCTTTGTTTGAACAAAAAGCCTGCCAGTCTTTATTTCGTTATGCTATTACAGCATTCTAACTTCCATCTAAACCTTCCCAGAGGGATGCAGTCTGCACTTTACTTTAGCTAAGCACTGAATTTATTTGAAGTCATTACAGAAAAAAAAAAAAAAAAAAAAAAAAAGAAAAAAGTTATCAAGTCATCATTGTCTTGACTGTAGAGAGATGAAGAATAGGTGTCTTTTTCAGTAGAACAAGTAAGAGCTCTGTCATACCAGAGGATTTTCTAATATTATTTATAGTTACCTTTTTTTCTCTCCTCTGACAGTTCAGCTCAACTCCTTGATCAGAGCAACTAGGAATTGTTCTGCTCAGATGGCTTACTGCATTTTGAATGGAATGCAATTTAGTGCTCTCCCATCTGACCATAGCCAGATTCAGTAAGGGAGAACAATTTCCAAAGACCAACACACCATTCCTCTCTGCTGGAGGCCGGACAAAGACTGAAGCATTAGAACAGATTACCCACATCTGCCTACAGCTGCCTTTGATAAAAGGGACTGTTAGGCTGTAATGGCAGCTGGACTGTCCTACTCTGCAAGATAACATCAGGTGTTTTCCAAATTGAGCATCTGAGTTGTGTTGTGCTTTGAAATTGAGTATTGTATGAAGCAGTGCAGTAAGATCAGTGTAACAGCACAGAAGAGCTTCTCATTTTTTTTTCTTTTTAAATGCAAAGATTTATTTGCTGCCACACTTCCTTTGAGTTTATCTGTGGCATTACTAAAGAAAAAAGGCAGTGTTTTTTACAAAAAGTGGTTAACCATACATATACCCCATAGACCATAATAGTTTATCTGAGCCAACTGCAGTTAGACTACTTCATAAACATATATTTAGGAATCATTAAATATGTAATTATTTACCCAATCTGGTACCTAGTACATATCAACTTTCAAATGGGAAATTACCAATATGATGGAACACAACAGTTCCACACAAATTGCTCTAACACAAGAGGAGCCATGCAGAATTGTAATCATTACAAATGCTTATTAAAAATTACCTGTTTTGTTTGTTTGCTTGTTTGTTTGTTTGTTTTGGAATTCCAAAATTACTCAGTAACTTTAAGAAGCCCATCATCACCAATTATCTCATATACATATATATACATATTTATCACTTGGAATACACGATGGTCCAAGAGAACTCTGTAAATATTATCTGAGGACAACAAAAAAAACATCCAGGTTTCTCCTAAATGAACTGTTTGAAACTCACTTCAGATGAGTGCAATACACTGCTGAGGACTGGGCAGTAGCACACGCTAGGAACAACAACTTGGGTTACTTTTATCCCCTAGATGGATTAATTAAGCATAGCCCCTTCAGGAAAGAGCCCTAAGTCTTGCTTCCCTAAAGAACTGCAGTTAAAACCGATCACATTCATATTATTTTCCTAAAATAGACTAATTATTACTGAAAATGTGATTGCATTATATAAATTGGGTCATGTCTTCTGCTTACTAATCCATCTCATTTCTGTCACCACCATCACAAAAACACTGCACTTAAAATAATCCAAAACAAAGAAAAGATTCACATCTTTGTTGTGTTTCTCTGTTACGTGGTAACTCAATGAACTGCCTTTCATTAGTTTTTGATATCTTAGCTAAAGGACAACATACATCTAATGCTCAGGATTCTGCTGTTTTGGAGTGATGACCAGGCCCTGAGCACAGCACTTTGGATAAAGGTTACACTATCTGAAAGTGGAAAAAGACAGTGGGTTTGCTTTATATTCTGATTCACATTTTACCTATTAGGTGTAATTATAAGTCAGTGCTGCTGTGGGAAATCTTTTTCTCTCAGAGAGTGGTCAGGCACTGGAATGGCTGCCCAGGGAGGTGGTGGAGTCGCTGTCCCTGGCAGTGTTCAAGAGGTGTCTGGATGAGGAGCTACAAGATATGGGTTAGTGGCTTAGTGGATAATAATGGTGATGATGGGTGTGGGCAGTAATGGTGATGATGGGACCTACTAGATGATCTTGTAGGTCCTTTCCAACCTTGTGATCCTATGATTCTATATGACCTGTAATATTTTGTGAACACTGAGACACTTTAATGTACTAGGACGAGCATGGCTTCTGGCTCCAGGTGGGGTGCCTATAGCACTTACATACCAGTAGTAGTGAGGGGCAACATGATGGGACAGAATTGTCTCACTGGAGTTGTTTAGTACTGTCTCACTGGAGTTGTTTAGTACATCTAACTGGGCCTCTGGACCCACACATGACAACCCAGATAGTGATATACCTTATAACACCCATGCAGAACTCAAACCCTTAATCAGTCTGTACTGCTTGAGGGAGAACTACGCAAATTGAATCATGTCATCATAACACTAAGGTTTGAAAAGACCACTAAGATCATCTAGTCAAACCATCTATTTACCACCAGTACTGCCCACTAACCCATGTCCTTCGTTGCCATATCTACATGTTTTTTGAAGACCTCCAGGGATGGTGATTCCACCATCTCCCTGGGCAGCCTGTGCCACTGTCCAACCACTCTTTCTGAAAAGAAATATTTCCTAATATCCAACCTCAACCTCCTCTGGTGCAACTTAAAGCCATTACCTTTCACCCTTTAACATTACCGGGGAGAAGAGGCCAACCCCCTACCTCATTACAACATCCATTCAGGGAGTTGTAGGGAGCAATAAGGCCTCCTCTGAGCCTCCTTTTCTCCAGACTGAACAATCCCAGTTCCCTCAGCTGCTCCCCATAAGATCTGTGCTCCAGACCCTTCACAGCTTAGTTGCCCTTCTCTGTTTACGCTCCAGGGCCATGAAGTCTTCCTTGTATTGAGGGGCCCAAAACTGAACAGTTCTTGAGGTATGGCCTCACCATTGTTGAGTAAAAGACTGAGATGATATGAAATGATTATCAATTTTCTGTGTGCAATAGAATCGAGAGATATTAATAAGTTGCAGAAAATATTTAGGCACATTCCATCCAGAAATATGCAAAGGATATCTGAAATATCTTTCATCTTGGTACAATTGTTAAAACAATACTAATAAATAATGAAACATTTCATGCAACTAATCGCTGCAGCCTCCTC
Source organism: Excalfactoria chinensis (assembly GCF_039878825.1). Classification (NCBI taxonomy): domain Eukaryota; kingdom Metazoa; phylum Chordata; class Aves; order Galliformes; family Phasianidae; genus Excalfactoria; species Excalfactoria chinensis. The sequence goes on from NC_092826.1 coordinate 46,570,314, forward strand.
TATTTGTGCTGCCAATAGCCTTCCTCATTAAAATCCCTTTTGATGAAATGACATAGATTTCTCTTAAATATCTCCTTCATTTGAAAAAATAATAATAAAAAACCCAAACACAACAAACAACATGCTTTTTCTTGCTTCAATGGAAACTGTCAAACCTACAAGTCTCATGGCTGTTCTATTCCCAGCATCAGAAAAAGCTGGCAGGGTCCCACAGCACAGCGGGCTGAAGGACAATCAGCAGTATATCCTTGTGCTAAGGATATCTGATGAGCAATCTTGGACAAAGCAGAGCCTGCAGTCTGAGGGAGGCTGAGTGCTGGTGAGAACACATCTGTGGTCTGTGCCCAGTATGGCACTCTCAGTACAAGAGTCCCAGTGGAAAAGCAACACTGACAGAGATAGGGGGTCTGGAGCACAATGTACCCATACAGGCTGAAAGGTAGATTTGTCAGTCTGGAGGCTGTGAGAAACCTACTGGATGAGTGGTTATGGAGAAGGCTGAGTCATGCATTTGTCAGACATGCACAAAAAAAAAGGACCGGAGATAATGGGCACAAGTTGCACAAGGGAAATTCTAGTTATTTTTAAGAAAAAGAAGTTCACACTGTAGTGTAGTTTTGTGCTGGAAAAGGCAGCCCAGAAACACCATGCAATTTTCATTTTTGGAGATATACAAAGACAACCGGAAAAGCCAAACATACAAAGTGTTATCTGAACCAAAGCGGAATTGCCCTAAGCTTCTGGAAATGTCCACAAAGACCAACACAGCCCATCATGATATTTTAAGATCACAGTTTTAAATGCTTAAGGCTGTCTTTCCAAGTCCTGGAAGTGTCTCAATAAAAGTCCAAGCAATTTAGAGTTTCAAAGATTAAATTCAGTATTCATAGTCAGAGAAAAGAGCCAGAATGAAGGAGGAAGTTGAAAAATTGGTATAATGCATCCCAATGCCTGACACTGCCTAAATGGCTAACTGCTGTAACTGCCAAGCATTTCTAATGTAGGGATCCATGTAATATTTATTCCAGTAATCCCATCTTCCAGGTCACAGAGTTCTGTATGCCCAAAAGGTAAAACAGAATTTATCAGACTTATTTCAGTTCCTAACCTCAGCATAAAATTACACAGCACACAAACCGACCTGCCAAGTTTTTGGGTACAGCTAACATTTCCAGGGCTGACTCTCTCATATCTCAGCCCTGCCTTTGTCTCAGGCAATTTTCATCAGAACAGTTTCCGTAAGTGCCAGCAACATGCTTCAAGTCAGTCAGAAATTTTCCAGCAAGAGCTGTTTTCTCAGTTTTTCTCATTAAAAACCTCCACCAGCATCAAAAACGTGTGTGTGTGTGTGTGTGTGTGTGTGTGTGTGCATTCGTGATGTGGAACTTAAAATTCATAAAGCTGACTTTTGGGATAGACAAGATGAAACTTGCTCAAGCTACAGTCAGATGCCTCTGTAATTAGAAACAGTGTTCTCCTCCAAGGTCAGCTCCTCTTTAGTAAAGGAAAACTTCCTTAAGTGCTGGTTTAAGCAATTTGATTGTGGATTCAAAGGCAGACTTCATGTCAGGATTACTCAGGGAAACAGAGGAAATGAACCATATAAATTCTTTGTCAAACAGTTTTCTAACACTCCCATTCTATTTTTAGGTTCGACATCTGCAGAAGGTCTTAACTTCATTATATTTCTTCAGGCTTTCTGCAGAGATACCTTCATTTTTGGTACGGATCCAGAAACCAACCCTGGCTTCATTTGGAAACCAAATTTGAAATCCTTATTCCTTTCTGGACAGAACTGTCTTTGAAAGGACAGTCCCAAGGAGTCCCAGAGAGCTTGGACACAGCTGGGGTACAGTCAGTTCCAGCCTCCTTCTCCACAGGCTTTGATTTTATTCTTGAATTCCGCCTGGCACATGTCTATTTTTAATGCCATTTGCATTTTTTTTTCCCAGTTGGCTAGGCAGCCCCTTAGAGATTTTCCACAAGTACCTGACCTCTCTTGGTCAGATGTTCCAGAGAACGGAAGGAGAACAGCTTGCTCAGCCAAAGCCCTGTAATTAGCATACACTGTGATAACTCTCAGTCCTTCTCTAACCTGCTGGCTGCACAGCATGATTTCCTTGGGATTTTTGTTTGCTTTGCTTTTAATCAGAAGTGTAATATTACTGAGAATCGCCAGATGGCATTGCTGCAGATAATTCTGATATTTCTGTTTATCTAAATGTAGAGAAGCTAGATATTGAAAAATGCCTATTGCAATCCATGCAGATTTTTTCCCGATGTTATTGCTTGATCTTAGCTACAGAGATGACATTTTCAACATAAACTTAGCCAGTCTTAATTATGTATTTGCAACTACATATGCTAATGCTTGAGCCCTCTCAACATGACATGGCTTATCTGTGTTGCAAAGGAGAGTGCATGGCTGCACAGACATGCTTTAGAAACAGGATATACAAGGTTTTCCTACATTGTACAAGTCAGACAGGAGATGTTTTTTAGACTACCTTAAAATTGTATTGTCTCTTAATCACTATACTCTTTAGGCACACTGAAGTGAATTATAAGCATTTTAAGTTCTTAAAACGTTGCCTGTTTAGAGTGGGAATCTGCTGTCTGAAAAGTTTCAGCTACAATGGCTGCATCTGCAAATAACCAGGGATCAAATTATGTCCTAATTCACACCTCATTAAGTACCTCTGAAGAGACCAAATGACACAGGTAGTAACTTTTAGTGTAGGCTATGCTGTACAACATATGCCAGCACCTTGGGGCTGCACAGCCCAGCTCTGAGACCAGCTTGGCAGTGTGGGGCCAGCTGGGATGGCTGTACCTCTTTAACTTCCATCATGGTAAGGTTGTGATGGGGCACAGTCTGTATCACCATATGAAGTGGTAAACTCGCATTTTCTCTTCTCCATTTGATAATCCTTCTCTTAAAACAAAAAATAAAACAAAATTTAGCCTACAAGAATGCCTTATGAATGAAGTACTCGCCTCCCAGATGCATGCAGAAGCCAGGTGCAGTCACTTCACCACACTGCTGCAGCTGCAAAAAGACCAGAGCAGGCCACAGAGGCCACCAGCTGGTAGAGCACATTCCCAGGAATCCAACAGATAGTGGTATGTTACTAGAACTGTAACAGTGACTGATTTTAGAACAAAACCTGTGCGGCAAAAGGAAATTAGAACCTGAGGCAGCTACCAGTGTAGCACACACTAGTGTGTCTTGTCTATGTAACTAGTTCATATTTTTATTCAGATACCCTGGAAGGCTGTGGGCCATTTTTCTGGAGGAATAGTTTTGAATGCAGTGGGCATGTAGTCCTTTTTTTCTCTTCAATTGCCATCGTGCTGGCATTTTCCTGTACTACCAGCAGTCAAACAAATTCCCACTATTAATGTATGATCACAGCTTTGAGCATTAGTGAATGAGAAGTCAAGTCCCTGAGGAAAGATCGAATGCTGATGAAAGAAACCTCCCTTGGCTGAACAGGTAGAGGCGTTTCTGGAGCAGAAGGACAGCTCTCTCATTAGGGAATGTTAAATCCATTCTTTAGATCATAGCTACCCCCTGTTTCTCACAAAAGAATTTGAAACATCACCTTAGTAGAGGTAAGACGGATATCTTCCTTTTTTCTTTATACCTGTCTCGCTGCCATATAGTTTCTTATTTTATTGAGGCCAGTATTAATAGAAACCATCAAAGAGGTCTTTCCTAGGATTGTTTTCCCAGTCACAGGCAACAGCAAGTTAGTCAATACAGATGTTTTTGGATGGAGTTAATTCAGCACTAATCCTCATTAAATGGATGAAGGAATGTAAGTCAGGTAATAAAAGAGAAGTTGTCTGAAATACCAATGCAAAAGATGGGCCCTTGGGAGTCCAAGAATTAAAAAATGAGAAACATAACTCAGTAAAACTCCCACAGCAGAAAACATATCTACAGCAGTCTCTAAATGCCTCTATGGATGTCCAAGGAGAGAGCTGCAAATCACTTATCTATCTGGGTTTGAAGGGGCTGTCTACAGAAGCAGTTATGCGAGATAGACCCAGCGGATTACATTTTTCAATAACATTGCCTTGTTCTTACGATTTTTTAATAAAGCCAGCTACCCAGAGAAGAGACCAGAACTCTGTAATTGTGTTACAAAAAAGCAGCTTGAACCAGAGACATTTTACAATAAATAATTTCCTCTTATGGGTTTTCCAAGCATATTTGGCTGGTGCATACAGCCCCCTTCTCCATTTACACACCTCATTTATACAACCCACGCGTCCCCAAACAGGGATACTGTTATTCTAAGCGACAGAAACAACCTCTTAGGGTTAAAGTTATTGTCTCTCGGATTAATGAACAGTCATTTTACAAAGCAAAAATACTAACAAAATTGTTCACAAATAAATGAAGAGACACTCTGAGATGTCCAAGATGGCAAAAACTCACTGAGAAATCCTTGAAAACCCCCATCCTTCAGCTTTTGCCTCAGAACGTTTGACACGAGCTAAAGCCCTGCAATGAATTAACACAACCCCTTTGTAAATCCTGTCTTTGTGGCGTAGTGCAAACCCTTTGTGCATGCAGGCACTACTTTTGCAGAAGAAATTTTGTCAGATGAACGCTGTTTCTTAATTGTTAGTGAATTAGATGAGAACTCCTCTGCGGCATTTGTTAAGAATGCTTTGATGCCTGTGATGTATTGCCAATGTATTTCTAACAGTTTTAGAAAAATCATGAATTAAGCTGAATATTTTTGGTTAAAAGGATTGAAAGCATCCTTTGATGACATAAACCGATTGACAAGAGGCTTTATAAAAAGACTTGAGTGAGTGAGTGAGAGATTAGGAACCTGCAACGTACAAACAACTGCAGCTGGGAGACAGGAGACAGAAAAACTAGAAGTTTAGAATACAGAATACAGAAGTTACAGAACCTGGAAGAGAGATAGTGGGCACAGTGAAAAACTGTAATAGTAAATATTAGTTATGAATATGAAGAGTACATGAATAGTAAATGAAGTTTGCGTAAAACAGAGAAGCTGGAAGAAACATGTTGTCCTTTATTCTCTGACAGAGAAGAGCACATGCATGCAATAGTTCCTACCTCTTGCTGTCCTGAATACAAGAGGTGGATTTGGATTTTGGTTTCTGACTTGCTTTTTTTCCCCACAAAGCACTAATTTTGTCGTCAGTATCTGTAATTCATCATGGTTATTTCCAAAAGAAAAGCAACCCTGATAAATGTTTGGATCTCTCATATTTAGATTCAAACCTCACCCCCTTGCAAAGCTTGAGTCATTTTTGATGTAGAAGAAGTAGCAACAAAGTGTGAACATGCATGCATGTTTTGACCTGCAGACTTCTCCTTCATTCCCAACCCTACAATACAGCTGAAGAGATGTACCAGCCATTAATCAGCACATCCAGTAACTTCCAACTTACTGAAAGCACAACATCTCTCAAAGCAAAATTCAGCTTAGGGACCCTGATGAAAGCCAGCAGAGCTGTTAGCCCACAGCCTTCTTACTCAGCCTTGCTAAATTGCGATTGCTCTTCTGGGGATGAGAACAGGAGGAGATATGACCTTGGACTTCCCTTCTGTGTGCTCTGAGCACAGAATAAATTAGCTTGGACACAGTAAACAACACAACTGCATCAGCCTGGGTCTGTGCCTAGTTTCAAGCTGATTAGTCTGTCCAGCTCCCTGCTGCAACACAGACTTATGGGTTTGTGTCTGGAAGAGAACTGATGGCTGACCTGATGGAGCTGCACAGAAAGGTACCTCCGTTTTTGTCACCCCTGTGCATTTCCCATTTTGTTACTCACCAGTACTGCTCTGGATGGTCCTCACTGTAGTGGTTGTTCGCGGCGGAGAAGAAGACCGCAGTGATATGCACTCATCATCTTGGGAGCAGCCCTTCTCAATGGCTCTCACATAGCTGTGGCTCCTCATACGGAAGCAGCCTGGCATTGGCAGGTCCAGGGCCTCCACTGCCTGAGACTCAAGCTCACTGAACACCGACTCACAGACGGACTCAAACTGACCATTCACCTCCATCTCACTCACCTGCGGGCAAAGATAAGCAGGTTCAGCATGCAAAAAATAGATGTTTTATGCAGATATTTTTATTTCAGCCCTTGATTCCAGCCAAGACCAGTGGGAAGCTGGAAGTCTCCGTAACAGCACCCGATTTTCCTCACCCCTGGAAGATGAAGTTTTGACAATTATGACCATTAAACTGAAAAACAAAAATCACACTTTCTTTGGTGGTTGCAGAAAATAAAGGTCAGCTTAACCTTGGGGCACAATCAATGCAAGCCAAAGGCAATGACAGTGGAAGCTCAAGTGCGGACACAGTAACAAACAGTGAGAAAGAGGAGGCTGGTGTGGGAAGAAGCTTTGCTGCAGGGGGAAATTCTTTGTGTAATTACATATTCTGGCGGACTCCTTTGAGAGGTGCGAGGGAAACCTTAGGCCCTTTGTGGAGCATACACTAGGTGGTGACAAAGACTTCCACTCAACACGAGTTCAAGAACAAAAGGATTGCAGCTTTGCTGCAGATTTTGTGAACCTGAAAATCACTTATCTGTGCTTATATATGAATGGATGCTCACATTTCCAAACTCATAATTGAGCCCTGAGCTTGGCATTAAAGCATAATGATTATCACTGTAGGATATATGCACACAAAAAAATCATCACTTAATGGTTTTACTATTTTTCAAGCATGCAAAAAAGCCAACATTCCAGAAGGTACGACTTAAGAGTGACAAAAAAATTAGGATGGCTCTTAGTAAGGAAAGCATTATGCCAAGTAATTTGTACACATAAATGAAAAAGACAGTCTCAAGAACATATTGTTTTATCACTGTGAAAGTTGCTTGAAGTAGTATGGATAGATCATGGAGAACGCATTATACAGAACAGTTATAAATGGTGGAGGACAGTGATATCCCTGCATAAACATTTCTGAATTAGGACTTAAAAATTTCTTTTCTTACTCATATCGACAAATGGCACTAATTCTTTGTCAGACAGCTTTGTCTAAGAGCTTGGTGACCAGCTAAATAAGTAAGCTAACCTAATGCTCACGTAGTTTCCTTTGAGACTTTCATTTCCATGCTGCTTCTCTTAGATACATCCTAACCCTTCTGCTAGAGCATCAGCCCTTATGCAAAGTGCTTCACTATATTATACACAGGTGGATACTCTCAAGCTACAATGTCCAAAGACAGAATATCACAGAAACTCAAACCACAAATTCATACTGAATGACCCATACATTTGGTACAGCTGAAGTCTTACTATCAATAACATCACTAGCTTTTCTTTTTGACATTCATTGATCTGACATCCCAGTGTTAAGGGGAATCACAGCATCACAGATCCTGTCTGCTATGCTTCTAGACCTGCTTAACAAAGTTATTTTATCCAGGAGATTTATCTGAATGATGCACTTAAGCAAACAAGCCCAAAGTCACACTAAGGAGCTACAGGATTTAGCAGATTGAGCTACTGGCCCGCTGCCCTGTGAAATGCTGGCACTTTTGCACTTCTTTCAGATCTGTCCCTGGCCAAATTAACTGCACAGGCATATTGTAGGAAAGGAGAAGCTACTTTATGATGTTAAAATTCATAAACAGAATGAGTCACAGTGGGACTTACTGTTCATCTGGCTTAGAGTGAACATGAAACAGCCTAACAGAATTTCAGGTAGATAAGATAAGCAGACCTTTGCACTTAGTATATTCTGTGATACAAGACACTCAGGGTTAAGAATGAATACAACAAGATGATAAAAGTTTTGAAAATATAGTAATATTCTTGTAAGAATATTGTGGAATTCATTTTCCTTTAGCGTTACAGTCAGCTTCTACATGATTTTTTGAGGGATGTTCAGAGAATTTGATTTCAGACCAGATCCTTACGACACAAGTAGAAGGACACTGTTGATGAGCACCTGCTTTTGGATAAGATAAACAAAAGATCAGCCTGCTTCTCCTTCAAACAAACTGCATATTGTCCTACTCATCCTTTCGCAAAAAGAAGGCTATGGCATTAACAAATGTTGCATCCTCACAAACAAAACTGTGTGAAAACTTTAGTAATAATAATAAAAAGTAAATGCTTTGAAAGCACGTGGCATGCAATGGATTGAGTCTATTTAAAGCAAAACAGTGCTTCTGCTTGGTTTGGTGAGTGATGCCCTGGTCTTCCATGCATGCACCCACCTGACTGATGGTACTCATGGCTCTCATGTAGCTCTCATTGCGTGAGCGGAACTTGGGGGATGTCAGCAGCCCTGCAGGGTCCAGGCTGTCCAAGCTCCTGTTGATTGAGACTTCGCTCACTGCCCTCAGGTAACTGTGGCTCCGAATCTGAAGCTTTGGCGAGTGTTCACTGGATATCCTGAAAGGTTTGTGGGAAAAGAAAGGAAAAAAAGATATTTCATCAAACACAACTGGCCTCACTAGAAGCGGGGATAAGCAAGTGCTTTTCACTGGGACTTTGAATCAGTGATTATCCTTATTTCATAAATACACAGATCACTTTTGTTTGGATTACTCCTCGCTTTCATTTGGTGGAAAGAGAGATGTAAAGTGTAAACTGTGCCCAAGCAGATTTGTAACATAACTTTTATTTACTGGCAGCAGCACAGCAAAATTTTATGTTGTGTTGATGGTGGCAGCTACCAGCCCCAATAAAAACTTTACCATGTGGGACAAGAGGAGCAGTGACATTGAAATGACTCCATGTGTAGGTTTTAAAAGGCCAAGTGGAACCACTGAGGTGAGAGAAGTAGAAGTAAGTGCTTAGAGGTGAATGCTGCAACCACTAAATCAGACAGAGAGCGTGATGAGGAAAGGAGTGGCCTGAGACTAAATCTGTGAGTATTAACCTCAAAACACCTGCCAAACACTTCTTGATCTGGCCAGAGGTTTTATTTTTAAGTGCTCGCTCCTCTCTCAGAAAGGCTGTTGTTGATCAGACCTGGCTCTGTGATTCATGCATGTTCTTGTTAAATAGGGATGGAGTCTTCAAGGTCATATGAGCAAATAGTGCAGGCAGATCAACCACAACACGCAAAATGACATCACAGCATAGCTTAACTCAGGAAATCACTCCAGCAATCATGGTTGAATTTGATGTGCTTTAATTTTAGATTTTAATTCTGGCTGAAGGTGCAATTTGAGAAAATATAGACCAGGTAAGTAGCTTTACATGACTTGATGTCGAATTAGAAGTGTGAAAACCACAGCTGTATTCCTGAAGTGGAAACAACCCTCATCTTTACAACACAGGTGTTAAATGAGATGGACAAGTAGTAACATAAGTAATGTTGCAAACTGCAATACTCAGGAATCAGCTCCTGAGTACTTAGGGTCAGCTTGCAAGGCTCATAACATCTAAATACAATTTTCCACTTGTGAGATGTTTTACCCTCTGAAAATGCTTAGTAAGTGTTGTCTTCACAATCTGAAGTACCCATAAAGATGTGAGTCACAAAAAAAGTGATATATGTCTTTTATGATTCAAATATGTTTTTTGGATATATCTTTTAAACAATGAACAGATAACGTATTGAAAGGGTATTTGTATTGAAATACCTTCAATATTCTCCAAGAATTGCAAAGCCAACAGATTAAATTGACAAAAATTTACATTTTGAAAGGTATATCATTCGTGGATACTTGCGTGTATATGAACAAAATATTTGTTACCTAATTAAAGGCTTAAACTTGGTTAACTAACGTTTAGAAATGCAAACCCAGTTGACCTGAAAGAAGAGATTGTACGTTTAATTTGTCAAGCATTTGCAGATATTTTGCACGCAAGTAACTAATTATGGCAATTAGTATGAGCAATTTCCCAGGGGCATATGCACTTCTGTAACTGTCAATGTATTTTTAGGAGGACAAGTCCGTTGTGTAATTGCACACCTAAGTAGCACAGCAAATGGGCCTACTTCTGAATAGTTCAATACAGTAATAAAATCTAGGCCATCTCTGAAATACTGCATTATCTGGCTGCTAATTACCTGCCTAATAAAAATATAAAAACTTATACTAATTACTAGGTATTCTTATCACAAAGATATATCCTTTGCTTGCCATTTTCAGTGGGTATGCAGTGCAATACTCAAAGGAGCCATTTGCATATGCTCTGACTCCTTTAGCCATTTGATTCCACATGTAAGAAGTAGAAACCTTTTTAGATGTCAGAATTAGTAATGTTTCAAATGACTCAAAAGAACGAAGGGAAAATGATGAAAAAACAACCATTAGAAAACGCTGCCAGCTACAGCATTTTTATAACTAACACATACCATACATCTCTTGGAAAAACAAAGAATCCTGTCTGTTAGTTGATAGAAATATAGAAATAAAAAGAATAAAACAGTTAAAAAGACAGAATGAATAATTCAACAGACATTATTTTTTTTTTTCAGATGCATGCAAGCTTCCTCACTCCCCTGCAGATCTGTAAACTGATCAGCGTTGCCTGAACTGCATTTCTTAAATTAATTCAAAATGTACTTCATGAATATGTTGTGAACAGTTTGCTGCCAGTATGTGACATGCAAAATTCAAATATGCTTGATTAGCTGCCAGTTAGTCAAACGTGTCACCTGGGGCTGTCGCTGTTCACTGATTAGCTGAGCTCACAAGAATAAACTGCAGCACATGGCAAAATTCAGTGCACAGATAGATAGTGCCAGACAGAAATTTGCAAGTGCTGAGGCAGGTGCCCTCTAAAGACTGGAAGCACTATATCAAGGTGCAGGCATGCAGGTCAGCAAGGTTTTGATGTCGTACCCAGGGCACAGATGCTACCACAATCATGGAAAGTACTCACAAAGATACAGAAATTCATTTTTATGTGCATTTGCATTGCATAAGAATGCTTTCCCAACTTTGCAGAAAACAAGGGCATGCATCCATGAGAGAAAACACTTTCCTGCTGTTTCAGATGTGGGTGGTCAGCACAGCTGCCTCCTTTCTCTGAGTACTTTTGTTCCTGAATATAAAAAACCTGCCAGTTTGGTGCATATCTAGAACAATATCTAGAACAACATTTTAAAGGTGGCCACTTATTTTAGTCTGTGCATATCTCCCATCTGTTGTTTAAACCTGACTAGGATATTGGCAGCTACTGGAGGAGGTGCCTTCCTTCTTACTGATTGCTACAGTCACTGATTCACTGGGTGTAGCAATAGGGGAAAGATATTAAAGCACAGATGAAGAAACATCCATAGGTTTCCATTTATGATGATTAATATTATCTTCATATCTGTGCAATAAATTGTCACTATATTCTATAGTACACTTCAATGAACAGCTGAAAGGCTGATGAATTTTGAAATCATTCATCTCAGTCAAGAGTACGGCTACATACGATAGGAAAACATCTGAATGTCTGATTTATTGTTTTCAGAGTTTCTATTACCTATAACATGTAAATGAAAATAACCTATTCTTTCTTATGGGTTCAACTGCATATTCTGTTTATTCTGCTTTACCTAAACTTTTTTTTTGGTGACAACCTAGTTTCCACAACTCAGTATAATGGGCAAGGGACTCAGACTTTGGGACTCCATGCATTAGATATATTAAGTGGCAGAAGGCAGATGTGAGTTATTAAACTTATTCGGTGTCTTCCTCAGGTGTGCTGCATCATTTCTGTGCTTCAGTGTCTGCCTGTGTAGTAATGTGGGACAAGCACTCACTGTAATATGGTCCTGAACTCAGAGCCCAGGACTCTGCTTGACCCTACTGTGGAGCCCAATGGGACTGACTGGAGAAGTTGTGCTGAGGTGGGTGGAGATGAGGTTTCACAGAATCACCAAGGTTGGAAAAGACCTCCAAGATCATCTAGTCCAACTGTCCACCCACCACCAGTATTTCCCCACTAACCATGTTCTTCAGTGCAACATCTGTATGTTCTTGAACACCTTCAGAGACGGTGACTTCACCACATCCCTGGGCAGCCACATCCCACTGCCTGACTGCTATTTTGGAGAAGTTTTTCCTAACACCAAGCCTAGACGTTTGCTGAGTCCTGGTGAGAAACAAAGGCTTCTCTGGGTGAAGGAAGGCCAAAGTCTCTGACACTGTACCTCAAGAAACTTTGAAGTATCCAACCTGTGAAAGCAAAACACTATTGAAAGCCTGTGAGATGGTCTTACAAGGAGAAGAGCACTAATTTAAGCAGAAAGTAGGTTTTAGCGAATCATCTATAACAGAAGATCACATAGACGTGCAAAGGAAATATTTAAGCTGCCTCTGCATACTGCCCTTTGATTTCTGCTCTTTATCTTTTAGACATACTGAGATTGAGTCTCTCATTTTCATTCAGGTATAGAAATGAAAGGACTTAAAATGCACACATAATCACCTCTAACACCATTGCAACATACATTCTTTCAGTCACCTTCTAAGATGATCACCAGGATTAGCAAGGAGAGAAGAATAGCCATAAATTCTCTTTATAAACTGCCTTGTTGTTTATGACTCATATATTCTGTCTAGAATTTAGCTAATTCACATATATATTAAACGCTGAAAAACCATAACCTTAGCAGGGTGAAAATGAAGTAGCTTTAATATGTATTCATTGAAGAATTTATTTCCTTTGAAAAAGGCTTTGAAATGACAAAGCAGGCAAGAAAGATTTCCCTGTTTACAAGAACTGGCAAGTTTAGTTTTTAATATTTTCTTTTCATTTAAGAAAGATGTCATAGATGTGGTTTTTGTCGAAGACACTGTCATTTACAGCACTTCATTTCTGAATGAAGGCAGGGAGAGACTAGACTGACAATGGCTGCATCCCCTTAGCTTAGATGTATAAAATAACAGGAAAAAGTGTTGTAAGGAAAAGCATTTCTGAGACCTGATTCTCTTCCCCAAAGTTCAGCATTCAGATTCATAGCACAAAGCACAGGGTTGTGCCAGCTGGGTGTGGTGCTATGCCAACACAAAATGACAAAGCGGAATAAAGGAAAGGTCATAGAATCATAGAATGGTTTGGATCAGAAGGGACCTTTAAGATCAACTAATTCTACCTTCCCCCCACCCTCTCCCTTTCTATAGGCAGGGATAGAGAATAAGTCCTGAATACCTTTGGAAGCCAGCAAAGGAGTGTACTAGAACCAGCCTTCAAGCAAACAAAAAGTCCCCAGAACTACATCACACACACCAAGCCAAACAAGAAGACGAAAACCAGTCCAATTCTACAACCTCCCATCATTACTCAATTTTCCAGCTTTTTTCTAGCTTGCAATGGACAGTCTGGTTCTGGGAGGTTTGATTACCATAGGCTGAATGCCCCACCTCCAGCTTGGCTACTGGGTCTGCCCAATATACATCTCTGTGATTTGTTTCATCTGCATTTTGGCTTTGCCAGAAGGAAGAATAACTGCAGTCTGACACAGAGCAAACATTGAAGGACATCAGGGAAGAACATGTACAGAACAAAGGCATTCAAGTGCATCCGTCTGACTCCAGCCATGACACGGATCAGCAGCCTGGGGTAATTTAATCATGTTGGCACCCATGTTCTGCTGCGTTTTCAGTACAGTGTACAAAAGGCTGTCATGCTACTGGCAGAGACAACAGCAGTACAAAAACACTTTTGAGCATCTTCTCCCCTCACCAGAGATTTTTTTATGGTTTTTGAAGATCTCTGATTCTGTTTTTGTTTAGGATCAAATGAACCTCCTCAAGAAAGCAATCAAAGCAAACAAACAGCAACCAAAAAATCAAGAAGTCTATCAGTGTAGCATCACACATCTCTCTAACGTGTCTATATCCAGCTGTTGCAGATTTTTGAGTAAGCATATGGTGTTCTGCCAGAGACCTTGTTTGTTTCACAGAGGACAGCAGGAACTTCATCAACTTGTTTTTTTCTTTTTCTCCCCCTCCTCCCCTCCATCAGCACTTGCTTCTATAAAGCACAGTTGCCTTTAAAGCCCTCCATGTTGGGCTATTGCCAGCTTCAGAATCAGCCATGATACCACTTCTTTGAGATTTCATTAGGGGGAAACTATTTTTCTCAAAAGACATTGAAGCTTGGGGATGGGAATCAGTTCTTTTTTTAACTGAAGATAGGGGATGATGTTGTATGACCATATTCACTCCTTTGTAAGGGCTAAAATGTTACCAAACAAAGCTGACTGCTGCATAAAAGCTATCAACACACATCAAAACAAGGATCCTCCTTTAATTCAAAGATCCTTTCAGATGATACATAAAGTCAAAAGAACTGGCTGATGAACTGAAGGATCCTTTCACCTGCCACTGACATGCTGAGTCATCCCCATGCATTCTAGACATGGTCAAAGAATAGAGCATAGCACGGAATTGACACATTGTGCCATGTGCAATTGAGTTGGCAAGAGCAGATGGAAGATGATGCGGACAGACATTATACAATTCTCTTTAATCAGAAATCTGGTCTACATACTGGTGTTGATTCCTATGTGGGGGTGTGTGTGGGGGTAACAGTTGTGAGTATTCTTTTTTTCCACCCTAGAGAGTGAGAAGAGATGCTGAAGTGTAGAAACAGCTCAACCCAATGAACCAGCTCAACCCAGTGATGCCAGGGTAAGCTGTTACTGCACAATATGCAGTTTTTATTTACACTAGAAGAGAACTGCAACACTTACCATGGTAAGACGTACCATCTTTGAGAGCAATCACCTTGACAAATCAGCTTTCCTCTCAGAAGACCCACAGAGAAAAGCTGAGGGCCTCATTTCCTTATTACCAACCTTACCAAGTCTATGTTTAAAGAGATTTTAGAGACTCTTTCTTCCAGAAAAGATCTCTGAACCTACATCAAACACAACACCAGGCTCTTCTGTGGGTTTCTGAGGGATCCTTCTCTGACAGCACAGATGCTTCATCTGCATTAGGGCCCACTCTTCCAAATCCTCTCCAACAGCCCAGCCCTTCTTTCCATTAAATTCCTACATCACTGCTTTGTTGAACTCTCCACTCTATTTTCTGTCACAAAAATCTTCCTGCAGAAGGCACTGTCATCTCCTCTCAGCTCATCCCTCTGATCCCACATCACACCACGTTCCTGGTGACTTGTGCTGCCCCTTCCCTCTAGTGAGATTTAAGTCATCTGCAGTCTGGGAACTCTCATTTTGTAAGTCAAGCACTTTGCTTTGCCAGTCAAACCCGCAAACATGTTTGCTGAGAGGAGGTGACATCAACCACAAGCTTCTACCTTCTCCCACTTTAACCTGGACAACATCCAGTGTTACCTCACCACTGGTGGAAGAAGAAGGCACACTAACTTAATTTTGAGTGATGGAGATTCTCTATTATTCAAATATTTGTAGCTACAGTGCACCTTTCAAGACTGGGTATCTACATCAGTGCTTTTTGATGAGCTCCACAAACTGGTCTGCTCTGAAGATGTGCTGTAACACCAAAAATTATCTACCGTGTGAGGGAAGTCTCTCTAAGAAGTAGGGCAGGTGATGCCACCAGGCCTGCACAGGCACAGCTTTTGGCACTGGACATAGACCACTAAACACCCTAATATTTTAATTGTGGTTATTACTTTAAGTGCATAAAATCATTCTGTCATTTTCCTACTTCTCTCATGTGTCTGCTAACACAAGGAAAACATTCTTGTGCACACCTGCAGATCTGTACTTCCTGATGCTTTTAGGGCAAACAGTAAAGTTTGAATTTCTTAGATAGTTCCTAGTTAGAATACTGACAGAGCTATTCAGGGTATCTGAAACCAAGATATTTCCCATTTTCAGTCCTTGTGTTGTTCTTAAAAAACCCTGGTTTCTACAAGCTTGGACCTCACAGCCTAATTTAATTTTCAGGTCTCCATCATTCATATATTGGAAGTCTGATTAATTCTGCCACTGGGAAAACCCAAGAAGTGCAGCTCTCAGCCAAATCACAAGCTGTTGCTTTCCAGGAATGTCACCCCAGCTCCTGCAGAGCTAGCTGCATCGCCAGCCCTCTGCTTAGCACCATGGCTTCTGCCGAAGTACCAGCTTGCTCCCAGGAGTGGGAGGATAGCATCCTGCTCAGCTCAAAGAGATCTTCTGGGCAGACTTCCCAAAACTGAACATATTCCTGCGCTGAACTGACATATGATATCAGTTAGTATTTACCTACAGGTGATGTTTTCCAGGAAAATACAAAAAAAAAAGAGAAGTATTTGCTGTTGAGTGTCAAAGCTTAGAGTATTTTTCAGTGCACATTTTCAGGGGTGATCATCCCCAGCTCCATGTGGAGCAGTAACCAGGTGATGGTCCCCTGTGCACTGCATGGAGTCTGCAGGAATCTGCTCCAATACACTTTGCTCAGTAAGACATTTCCCAACACCCAGGCTAGATCTGTATAAACGTCTCCCACTGAGAACAGGAACACATCTCAGTTTTGCAAGTCAGCACCATTTCTCCAACACCTTTCCATGAATAAGCGGCCACCTGTGTTTTTCCAAAAATTTGTATTACAGAGACAGCCCTTCCCACTTCCTATTCAGCCTTCTGCTGTTTCAAAAGTTTCAGATGCCTACTAAAAAAAAATGCAGATTCAACACCAGCTGTACAGATGTGCTACCGGAACAAAAGCATTGGAGAAACTCTGAAAAGCAAGGACATCTCAAAGCAATGAGGAGGGAGAAATACCAAATACAACTAAGCTAAGAAGCTGAGCTAACCCTCACATATCATTGAGTAACAGCACAACCTTCAAAAAGTCTGAGGAAAGATGATTCAATCCAGGGACAAGCACACAATGTGACTATATGCCCCTGCTGTGGCATGCATTATTTCTCGGTAACACCTGCAAGCTGGTGAATTGCACTATAATATATACAGGTGCTGGTTGTGGGTTTTATCTTCTTTTGTCTCTTGATGCAATTTACAAAGGTTATATGTGCACTCTCACTAATACTTTGTTTTGGTATCCTCTGCTTTAGCTGGTTTTTATTTGAAGAACACTAAGCAGTTTAAAGTGCCAGAAGATTGCTTTTCCTTATTTTCCAGGCAAGTAATTTTGACTTACTATGTTTTGTTTCTCTGCAGACACCTGGGAGGTGTTGACTTGAAATGCCAAGTCAACTTGATGTCTGGCTTGAACGCCAGCCTCTCCTGACAGCATTGAGGAGCTTGCGAGGGGGGTGAGAAGACAGAGCAGTGACCTCCTGCATAACTTCACTGCGGGTTTCTCAAGCTGTGTCTGGATGAACACAGCTTGGAGCTCAGGTGTGACCTGCAGCTGTCTTTTCCCGTTAAAAAAGTCTGTCAGGGGAGAAACTGTTCAGATGGGTGTTAGCACTGTCTAAGATAAAACCTTGCAGCTTTTCCTCTCATACCAAAGAAGCTAGAAACATTTTTCTCTGTATTTTTACCAGAAGTGCTATCTAGGATGCAAGTAAATTAAAAAGTAATGGTATGAAGCAGGGCTTCTAACAAATCCTCTGCTGATTGTCTGGGCTGCAGTCTCTCCTGCTCTAGGAGATTTTCCCTTTTACTCCAATCATCACAGCCATAGCAATATCCCAGGAGCAGGGAGACTTTCCCTCCACATAACTTTACCAAAGCCATTCCTCAGCAAAGAGAAGCCCCTACCACTTCCCCTTCAGCTGCTTTCACTTCAAAAGAAATCCTTTGAAAGAAACCCAGATAATTCAAGAAACCTAGCAGTCGATATATGTTTCATGATTCACTATTTCCATTCCAAAGTCTTTGTAGTGGTTAAGGAAAGATCCATCTGCTGTACTGAGATGCAGTGTGAAATGGTAACTGAGTATTTCAGGTACATGTGAAATACACCACTATCTGGACAATGTGGTTCGTAAGTGTGCTTATAAACAGGACCAAGCCACTGCAAGCCTCCAGCAGGAAGTCTACAGTTTACATCCATTAGAAAAAAACTTTTCTTATAAGACCAATGTTCAAATGATTTAAAATGCTGCTTAAGATGCATTTTTATATGTATTAGTATTAAAAAAACAACAACAACAAAACAGAGGCCTTATGTGTTACAAGCTATTCTTTGGCCAAGCTTTTTCACAGTGGATCCCAGTGAAGCAGAATTAATTATATTTTGAGGTATGAGAGAACAAAGGAAAAAAAAACCTTGAGAAGCTTGTGTAATAATGCTAAATCCAGCTGGAGATTAAAAGGGACTTTTTTCCCCCCAATTATTGAAAACAGCTATCTTTTAATTCAGTGAAAATTAAATACTCTGAAACATTTATTTGGTCCTGAGATTAAGAAACAGAGAACCAGTTATGGCACTGCTAATCATGCTGTTAATGTCAAGGGCGGTGATTCAGATGGAGTCAATAAGAATGAAAAAATAGTTCTGAAAAGCGGATCCTCTTCAGGGTGGAAGACATTCAAGGGGTTGATGCACCTCATTTTAAAAGAGGAAAACCCTTAATATGTGAGTAAGTCAGATGGCACCTTGACCTGTAACAACTGGCATTCTGAAGTACTTCCAAATACATATTTAATTGTCAGAATTAAAAAGTGTGCATTTCTTAATTGGAACACTGCTCTTTTTCAATGAAAAACTCAAAAAAAATTTAATCCTCTGAAGTCAGATGAAAAAGAAAAGTACCCAGATTTCTGTGTTTGCTTAGGAAAATGAAGAAAACTTGTTCATCAGAAAGGACTGATTAACAGTGGGCACTTACGCCATATAAATCAGAATCCTGTAGACTATTCATGAAGGAGATAAAAACCTTTTCCTTTCCAGAATGCAATGATAGGTTATATGGTGAAGCTGAAGATGGCTCAAATGAAAACATGCAGATATCTGTGTTTTTGTTTAAAACACCATAACAAAAACACCCTAAAAACTAGAATTTCTAGAATAAGTAAACTCTACTTGGCACTTAAAACTACTGTCAATGGACTATGTATGATTCATGAGTTCAGCTGTTGATGCTGACGGAAGTTTGTTGTGACCTGGAGGGAAAGTCATATAAACTCTCAGGCTTAGCAAACAGGTACACTGATATTTCCCTACAGCACCTCTCAGGTGGGTTCATGATGTTGAATTAAAGTTTGCAGACATGACTGAGGTTCTCCAATGGAAAAGAATAGCAGCATCATGTTTTTATTGTATTACTGGAGGCAAAAGAGACAGAATGACTGAGATAATAAAGTTCAACTCCAGAGACAGATACTCCACACACAGCGAAACAGCTGAACAATAAAAGAGAAAAGAATGCTCAGTGTGATGGTCAAAAGATACTTTAGAAGAAATGAATTTTTAAATTAGAATAATTTCTGACTGTATGGTGCTTTACACTCATCTCAAGTCAATGGTTTTGCTGAGGAAATATAGAACTGTTTGAAAAGCTCTGCAGCCTACCGAACATACAGAAAAGTTTAATGCATAAAATGTTCGTTCTACGCAAAGGAAAATGGAACCTACATTACTTTCTTGAGCCTCATTGTTCTTATGAGGGGAGGCTGCAATTCTGCTGTGAAGTTGATTAATTTAATTGACAGCATGAGTAGGTGCTGTCTTCCTTGAATGTTTGTTGTATATGCAGCAACTATTTTTACCGCTCAGATTTTTGTCATCTTGAATAGGAAAAAAAAACCCTAAGTTTTGGTAATGTATCCTAACCCCATTTATTGTTGTCAGAACAACAGGAAGAAGCAGGTCCAGAGGAGGGCTACTAAGATCAGAGGGTTGGAGAACCTCTCCTATGAGGAAAGGTTGAAGAAACTGGGCTTCTTTAGCTTGGAGAAGAGAAGGCTCTAGGGAGACCTCATTGTGTCTTTCCAGTACTTGAAGGCAGCATATAAACAGGAGGGGGAACGGCTGTTTACAAGAGTAGACAGTGACTGGACAAGGGGGAATGGTTTTAAACTAAGACAGGAGAGGTTTAGGTTAGATATCAGGAGGAAGTTTTTCACACAGAGGGTGGTGACACACTGGAACAGGTTGCCCAAGGAGATTGTGGATGCCCCATCCCTGGAGGCATTCAAGCATAAAGAAATACATAGACACACCCTGATAGAGAAAGCACTCATACCAAGCTTGCTATCTGAACAGTCTCCACTCTTAGACCATGACTGGACAAATAAAGCTGCTTCAAATTAACTCGTTCAGTTTAATGTGCATCACAGGTCAGCTGTGTTAAATTGCTTGGATTTGGTTCAGTGTACCACGTGGAACCACAGAAATGCAAAATAAGTGGGGTCATCTTCTGTATGTTACTGCTACTGGAAATCATGGATGTACAGAAGGGATTGAAAAAGCTTCAGAACACCGTGGAAAGTTGGCCTTGATCAGCAAGGCTAATCTGGCACACAGTCATGGCCACGTATACAGGGGCACCAAGTGGGCATGGCACTGGAAGATGTTAGCCTGAAAAACATAAGTTCCCAGTAGCTTAGCTAATGGAATAATTCAACAAGATGTTAATAAAGAGCTCTGGTTATTCTCCCTGGAGCCAGCCAGCCACTAGAGGGAGGAATAATGTAGCGCTGCCACGGATAGCAATTTATTACACTTCTGCAATACATTATTATTTTTTTTAAAGCTCCCCTCATGAGGCTTGACAAATCTTTTCAGTAAAAGGAACAACCCTCTAGTTTTCACTGTTGGTGAAGAAAGCACACAAAGTTCAAGGGCTCAGGAAACAGAGAGGATATAAAAAAATGCAACACATCTATCACCCCTTAGAATATATTCTGATTTTTACAGCCCAGATGAATTGAGGACCCGACTTCCAATTAATTAGGATTCATAGAGCAATTTGCTTTCACAGCATTCGTCACGTCGTTACAGAAGTGGTAGGATTTAAAGCTTTTTTAATGTGTTTTTCATGAAGGAAAGCACTTTCCTCGGTGACTGGAAAGGACAGGTCAGCACTGCAGTTGAAAAAGGAATTGTCCTTCTCTACAGCAATGGGTAACTTGCTAAAAAAGTTACTTTCACATTTTTTAAGACTGAAGGTATTCAAAAGCAGAAAACAAAGAAAAGCCCAGAGCAGTAATACACTTACACTATACAATGCCTGCATTACCAATCTTGCTTGTTTCACTACAGATAACTATGCTAAATATCCATTTTTAGCAGTAAGGAAGCAATTCTGACATCAGAAGGCAGATTTTTGTATATACATCTATTCGCTATTCACTGATGAGAACTATTCAGTAATGAGAAAACACTAAAAATTAAAAAGTTGTTTTTTATCTGAAGGCAGGCAAGGAAGTAATTAGGCATTTGCTACACATTCAGTTGATCAGATCCTGAGTTTTGCTGAAGGTCTGTCAAGGGGAAAATCTGAGCTGCGTTTTTTCCCCTCAACTTAGACAAATTCTGCTTACATTAGTGGGCTCAGTCCCCATCCCCCCTCCTAAATACTAGCTTTAGTCTCAGCAGGAGAAGATTAATCAGTAACTCCTCATAAAATACTATGGAAAGCTCAAAGATTATCTCTGTTGTGAGCTCTGGGGTCTCACTACAATCTTGGAGCTATAAGCAGGATGCTGCTTCTATGTAAGATCAGATAGGTTTTTCTGTCTCTGACTCTCAGTGGATTGCGTTGCCATCAGCCAAGGGCCATTGGTGCTGCTGTCTCTTCTCCTCTTTAGAGGAGAGAATCAGATTGGATATAAGGAAGAAGATGGGGTTTTTGTTGTTGTTGTTTTTAACAGTACAAGTGGTGAAGCACAGGAACATTTTGCTTGGAGAAGTGGTGGATGCCCCATCCCGGGAGACACTCAAGGTCTGGCTGGATAGGGCTCTGAGCAACTTGATCTGCTATAAGTGTCCTTGCTTATTGCAGGGAATTGGACTAGGTGACCTTTGAGAGTCCCTTCCAACTCAAACAATTCTATTCTTTGATTCTCCAAAGAGGAGAAATGAGACCTTAACAGAAACCAGTGTTCCTCGCAGCCTTCCAAATGGCTTTCATCAGCAAATTTGCAGGTTTTCCAGGAATAGGGTTGTAAAGAGGATGCAGTGGGAACCCTCCACTACCCAGCCAGACTAGACTGTAATTGTCAGCCTGTGAACTCTCTTCTCTATGCAGCCTATTTCATGGCACCTCCATCTCTGAGATATTTTCCTAGCTCTGCAGGCCTTCCCTATGGAATTAAAAAAAAAAACACAAAAAGAAACAAAACCATTTTAAGATTTCCTTATGTTATGGTGTGAAGGGTAACAAATTCCCTTTATAGAGAAGTGAGTGGGAAGCAGTGTGTTAGCATGCATGGGTAGGGCACAGAGGGATGGGGAGAGGTAGGATTAGCTGGAAGGAAGGCTGCCTAGCTGTCATCTATTCCCTGTGAAAGCATCTGAACCACCTCTGGGACATATGTTAGCAATGGGTGTGGGCTGGATGGCAGGAAGAGAGGGGGAGAGGTGCCAAGGAATGGGACAGTTGTAGGTATGGATTTCAACAGACAGCAGAATGCAAATTACATGAGTTACTGTTAGTCCAAAGAGCTGCATTCATAGGTTGTGGGGAGCACCAGTGGGGAAATACACGGAAGATGCAGCTTCTGCCTTGTGCAGTGTGATGGGGCTCTCCCCAAGCACCTTGGTGAGTACAGGGCAGTGCACTTGCTTGGCTCTTCTCACGCCTACATGAGCACTGCAAGTCAAGTTCTCTCTCCAGGTGCACTGCTCATGATGCTCTTCTCGTACCCAAGCAGCCAAATCATACCTTAGTGTTCCAGAACTATAATTAACCTTAGTGTATCATTTCAAAGCAGAGGAAGCAGTTAGATTTGCCTGAATTGAAACAACAACAACAACAACAACACAAAACATAAAAAACTTGGAAGAATACTGGCAAGATAATGTTTTTAACAAGCAGCTTGGTTAATTCATGGCTAATTCATCCAGTTGTGGAGGGTAGGATGCCGACATTTAAAGCTTCACATGTATTTTTTCAGAGGAAAAAAATAACAGCCAACACACCTTCCAGAGCTCAGATTTTATATGCTACACTTGAGACTTGTAAACAGCACACTGAAGATTCAGATCCCAGTTGCCTAGTATTCCCAAGAACCTTAAGAGAAACAGCCTCACAATCCTTTTTTTTTTTTTTTTTTTTTTTTTTTCTGTGCCATATTCCTATTAAGTCTCATACTCTAGAATAAAAAAGCAAGCATCAAGCTTAGTGTAGATTTAGAGTACTTTGCCTACCCTGTCCAGGAGTGAGATGTTCTCCAAACCTCTGTCTCAGACCTGTGCTGTGGTCATTGGGCGTCCCAGTGTTAGGGCAGAGGAGTGGCATCTATCTCAGGTCTATTTTATTTCACCCTACTCTTTAATGATACTTATTACAAATAAAGATTCTTTATGTATTATTTATCATTCCTATCTACTACATACATCATCTAAGAAAGTATATGACAAAACAAAATCTGAAAACATATCCAAAAGATGAACCATCTCTGCAACATCAACATCAAAACTACCGCCCTGTTTTTAAACAAGCAGCTTTTCAGGTGATTGAAGCTTTGTGTGACTTCAAAATTGATCATTTTGCTGTTCTTTGGGTTGTTGCCTCTAAGGGAATTGATTACTTTAAATAACTGACTACCCTTATGTGACATCCTGCTTGCAAGAACAGCAGCAGGAAATACAGCTGTAACATGCAATTTCAGTGGAACACAAGGGCTAGTCAATCTTTTGCTGGAGGCCAAACACACAGGCAGATATCACAGTCTTCATGAAGGTATAATGAATCTGAAGAAAGGACAATTAGAGTTGAAAGGAGAGATCCAAGTTCATGCTTTTGCACCAGGGTCCATGCACAAGGACTGCCTGGCCATTGGTTATGAACAAGGGCAGCAGACCCAGTTGCCCAAAAAATAACTCCAAAGACAGCTGACAGAGTGACACTAGCCACTGTGTGTAGAGCCATGAAATAAAGACAGTCAGAGCTATTTTTCAGTGCAGCCTGCATGCCTCTGGGCAATAAATGCATGCAGAGAGGACAGCAGGAGTGTTTGTAGCAGAGCAGCTCTAGTTGGGGCCTGGAAACTGTGGGACTAAGACCCATGGAAGACTCACAGTGGTGATATTAGTAACAGGACAAGTAAAAAAGGTTAATATAACCACTAGTGAAAAAATACTTAGCAGGGGCAGGACCAGAAATATAATAAATGCATGCCACGACCTTATTATTTCCAAAGCTGTGAAATTCATTAAAAAAAGAAATAATCAGTATGAAGGTGGAAATGGAGAAATGGTTGATAGTCAGAAAGTTGTTTTGTTGTGTGAAGGGACAGTGAGTCTAAATATAGTATTCTTCTTGCACACCTTGGCTCATAATTGAGGGTGGACACTTATCTCAGTACTTAGGATCATGATTCAGAATTATTAAGGAATTACTTAAAAGAAAACAAACAAAAAAAGGGAGTAAAGAAAAGAGGAAGGAAAAGGACAACAGAAATAATGTCATTCTAACATTCATTCCAACTCTTATCAGTCTAAAATGAATATGGCATCATCCACTCCTTATCAGTTCAAATTCCTTTGTTATTCACAAGCAAACAGCAATCAATTTGTGCCACAAATGAAACAATCTCAGAAAAGTAAAGTAATAGGCAGAGTTACTGCTATGCCAGAAATTACATTCTACCCAACAGTTGATGACTGAACAACTGCAGTGGCACAGCCTGACTCACCAGAATTTCTAGCGAGTCTGAGCAACAAATCTCTGCCAAAGCACTGTTGTCTCACAGCTCTTAGAGCTGTGTGACTGATATGAGGCCAAAAGATTCTGCAACAGTCAAATTCATGACCAGACATTTAGATTGGGCCCCTCTGACTAGACACTGCCAACATTTCTGACATTTTTAACATCTTTGACTACCACTACTGTAGGTTGGGGGAATGATGTGTTGGCTACACACCACCAGGATAAGGAAAATGACCTTTTCTAAGTCAAAAAGTGACACCTCCACCCCTGAAATTCCAGCTTTTATAAATACATTTTCTATCAGCACTACAGAAATAAATACTGTGAGATGAAGTCTTGACTCTTTTGACCTCATCGTTTGACACAGTTTCACCTACAGTAATTTTAAAAATCAGTGTTACCTGAGGTTCTGAGGCTTATGCCATGTTTAGAAGCAATTTTTTTCACTAAGTGTCATTAAAGTAATTTTGAAAAGCAAGGAGCATAAAAAATAAAAGTGAGTCTCTTGTATTATTTTGCATTCTATTCACTTTTAAAATTTTTGTCATGTAGACCATAATAAACATTAACTATTAAAAGAGTTTTAACAAACTTCTGTCTTTTTAATCTACTAATTTATGCCTATATTGGTGTAATAAAGCCATAAAGAATAACTACAAATATACTGGGAACTGGCCCACAGAGGAGTATCTTTCAAAGGGAGATTTTCAATTTCAACTGTAAAAGTAACAAAGGCTTAGCATAGATTTGCAATAGCAATTGTCAGATGTAAAACACGAGATTTATGGACTAGCCCTGAAAGATCCTGAGCTTGCCTTCATCATGATACATCACTGTCACAGTGCAGAGCTGCGCAGGCACAACCCAAGCATGGGTGCCATGGAAATAGAAGGAAAGATCTGGGTGCTCTGGATGTTGCTGCAGGCATTCATGGGTGACAGAACAAGTTAGTGCTTTCTGCAGTCCCTGGCACTGCCGCAGGCCAAGCTGCTGGCAGCTGGGGCACATGCTGCTGGTGTAGTAGAGGGGAGCAGGGAATTGCCACGCAACTCAGCTGCAGCTGCCATCACAGAAATCCCTCACAGGAACTTGGTAGCTGCTGCAATGGTGTTTTCAAGAAAAATAATTTTTCACACCAGCAAATGGCAGTAGCAGTGATCACGTGATGTTTCTGTATCTTTGTGGCAAGCAATGATTGAGAAAGCAAGCAAGCACAAGATTAGAAAGCCTTTAAGTGTTTTCCCTAATTTATCCCCCTCAGAAAAAATCTGCAATTAAGTAAGGAGGAGGAGGGATTTAAAAAGGTCACATCTCATCAGGAGAGCTTTTATTCACGTGGGAGCAGAGCGGTATTTGATGGTGGCCTTCTTGAGCACCTAGCCTTGCAGGGGCCAATGGGCTGCCTCCAGCTTTCACCCACACTGAACCTTAGTAATAGTTTCTTCTATTTGTGAGTACAGAACCATTACTCGCTTCCATGTCTCTCTCTCACCTCAACAACAATGCAAAAGATACCTAAGCATTAGTCTGCAGAAGAAATATACTACTGTTTCTCTTGCAATTTCACATTAAAACTGAACAAAAATTACACTGTTTTAACTTGTTCTATTTTTAATCTCAAGGGGCTCCAGCATTTCATGCTAGAAGAACAGTGCAATTCTAGCTGATCAGGACAGAAAATGATCATGAATAATTGACTTCATTATTGTTGTCTGTTTACTTGTCTTGTTATGTTGGACATTAAGGACTCCACACTGAATTCTGTGCAAGTGCACATCTCTTTTTATGCCTGTGCATTTTCTGCATGGCAGGTTTAATACATCAGCTGAGCTCCCCTTAGTAAACTAAACCAGATAGTACAAGATTACATACTGAGATCCAAGCATGGTATGGCTGGCAGCATGCACAACATGATTTCAAAATGCTAACAATGAAATAACATTTAGAATGCATTACGGAACTGTTCAGTGCTGTTGTGGGTGGGATATCTATATTTACTATTTGACAGTAGGCCAGCAGGAATAATTTGGATCTGATGTGGGTTTTATTTTTATATTCAAAAAATAAGTTAAAGAAAGGAAGTAAGAATGGTGATATTCAGTATCCCAAGAAAAACAGAATCATATAAGATTTGTCTGGAGGGGACTTCATGGGATCATTTGGTCCCTCCTCCTACCTTAGAGCGAGATTAACAATACCTAAATTATTCCTGACAGACATTTTCTACCCTATTCTTCAAGATGTCCAGTGAAGTGATTTCTCTTGGCAATCCACTCCAGTTCTTAACTATCATTACCATTACAAAAATTTTTCTAACATCTAGCTTGTTTGTGTCTTTGCAGTCTGAGGCAGCATTCCTTCTCTTGTCCCCACTGGATATGATTAATTTTCTTTCTGAGGCAGCCTTTCCAGTAGGAAAGAAGTAGGGCAAAAAGTAAACAAAACCTATTTTGTACATCTACATGGAGGGTACATAAAAATGACATCCTGAAAGAGATGACTGAAAAGCACATCTTGCTTCACTGGTTATAGTTTCTTAATGTAAGCCCTCAAGGTGCCCATTATACCCATAAAGTATAGCAAGACAGTGCCTTATGAAACAGATGAGGGGATGGACTCAAATCATTTGCTCTAAAATGAACAAAATCTTAGAGGAGTTAACTGAAGGAAGCTAAAAAACTAGAAGTTCTCTTTTTAACCATAACCATGTTTAGAATAAAGCAAAATGTTGTGTGAAGCTGTTGTGCTCACAAAGAAGCAATTGGTTCTGACAGGTTCTTGGCAATACCAGTCTAAGTATTTTTAGGCAGGCCAATAATCACATGTAGAAGAAAGAGCGGAATGCACCCCTCTGGTAGAAAGGCTCTGTGGCCACACAGCACTCCTTCTCAGGAAGCAGCCTAGGCCCAAGAAATATTCTCCTCTCAGTCTCGGGCCCTTATATGAGCCCACTGTGGCTCCATCCTGGGTCCACCAAGTAAATTACCTTGGTGCTAGGAAAGGATATGGAGCAGATCATCTATAGTGTGATTACACAGCACATGTGGGGCAACCAAGGGACCAAGCCCAGCCAGTGTGGGTTGATGAAAGGCATGTCCTGTTTGACCAACCTCCATTCTCTCTGTTAATGGGTGACCAGCCTAGTAGATGAGAAGGGCTAATAATAGTCTACCAAGATTTTAGCAAAGATTTTGACACTGTCTCCCACAGCATTCTTCTAGAGAGGCTGGCAGCTGCTGGCTTGGACAGGTACACTCTTTGCTGGGTAAAGAGCTGGCCTGATGGGCAGTCCTGCAGAGTTGTGGCAAACGGAGTTAAATCCAGCTGGTGACTGGTGATGAGTGGTGTTCCCCAGGGGTTAGTATTGGATGCCATCCTGTTCAGTATCTTTATTGATGACCTGCACAAGGGGATTGATTGCACCCTCAGTACATTTGCAGAGAATATCAAGTTGAGGGGAAGTGTCAATATGCCTGAGGGCAGGAAGGCCCTATGGAGGAATCTGGTCAGTCTGAATTGCTGGGCTGAGGCCAGTGGGATGATGTTCAACAAGGCAAAGTGTTGGGTCTTGCACTGTGTACACAGCAGTCGCAGGTAAGCTACAGGCTTGGAGTATCTAGAAGACTGTGTGGAAAAAGCAGACCAGGGGGTGTTAGTGCTCAGCTGAACACGAGCCAGCAGTGTGCCAGGGTGGCCAGGAAGGCCAATGGCATCCTGGCTTTGTCAGAAATAGTGTGGCCAGCAGGAACAGCAAAAGTGATTATTCCTTTCTACAGGGGTCTATGAGGAAGAAGCACTTTCCAATAACTGGCAACAGCCATACAAGCTTTATGGTGAATCTAAACAGGGAACCAACGGTTAGCTTAGAAAAACAGGCTTCAAAATTTCAACAGGAATTAGGATTTGAGGAAGAGTTTGAGACTTTTTCTCTCTTATTTCAGCTGCTGTTCAGGCAGATGGGAATATTAAATGATAATCCCAGAGGAAGCTCCAAGTGCCCTCTCACTAGAACTAAGTGAATAGCACAAGTATGGTTATCCAAATATTTACAGATAATTAATATACGTATTATTGACATGTGTTGAATATTAGTTTCCTTTTCATCGTATGGATTAATCACAAAGCTTTTGTTTCAAATGAAAAATATTATACACATAGGTTGTTCTCCAAAACTAATGCTTCCTATCTATTTCCATGGAAGGTACAGCAGATTGAAAGAACACAATAGCTCTATTTGATAGAGCAAATTCTGTGCTAAAAAACACTATTTTCCAACATAATCACCACCATTACCTGTGTATTTTCACCAGTAATTAACAAGAAACTCGTAGATATCTGCGTCAGCAGAGGTGACCCACTGTTGCTATTGCCACTGCTGAAACGCACCACCCACTGCCTCACTGTGCTTACATCAACTGGTTGATCTCCATAAATGTTCAGCAAGCATCAACAAATGTCACTGGGTGCTATTTTTTCCATCTATAGGAATTAAATGGCACACCTTTGCTTCATATGTACTTCCATGTCAGTCACCATTCTGTCAGACTGCCCCTCTGCTGCCAGCTGTCACACAGCAGTAAAATGTGATGGCATATTGGTGGGAAGGTTGAACCTCAACTGCCATACCACCAAAAGCCTCCTGTGATGTTGTGGGCCAACATAATAACATAGGAAGCATTACTTTCGGAGCAGCCCTCATATTAGTGTTGGAATTGCTCATTACTTTTTCAGATAAGTCAGATACCATGTTATGTTCTCTAATTTGAACAAGTGTTCTCATAGTAAGTAGCTGTACGCAAATCCCTCATGTGCATGCACCAACTTGTTCTACATGTTTTCTGGAAGCTTGTTCAGATACTTCCTGAGAACAAATTCAAAGCCAAGGGGAGAAAAATGAATCTTATTTATTAAAAAAATGTTCACCTGATATTCTTGCAAACAATGCGACATCATTCCCTAAGCATTCCCTCCAGCCTGGAGAGCCACAATGACAGTAGCATAGTGACTACACCAGACTCCTGGTGGGCAATACCTTACTTTAGGCACCAGTTAAATAAACATCTCTTTAATCTCTTGGGTGTATGGTTTGTGTGAGGGGACACAAAGTCCTGAACGGATGCTGCTCTGGTACACAAGCATTTTCACATACCCATCACTGGTACTAAGTATTAACTGAACATGCTCTATATACCCACCAGTTGAAAGTTATTGCTGTTATCTTCCTATTGTCAAAAGTCCAATATTTCTCTAAGTTCCTTCAATAAAAGTGCAGTTTCCATCATTATCCTCTGCTTCTTAAATACACACAAAACAGACATCAGATGCTGTAAGAAAATCACTGGATCCAGAGCTACGCTCACCTGCTACTTTTAAATAAATGCATTTTTTTTTCTTTTTTTAAATCATCTTGCCTTCAAATTTTCTTCTGACTTATAAATTATTCAGTGACCTTAATCATACCTGATACATGAGCATGAAAAGCAAGAAAGCATCTCCCTAGCTTCTGTTGAGATGAGATTGCAATAACACATATAAAAAGCTGAGTGCATGCATCAGTGACTGTGGGCTGTGGATGTTGCTACCTAGACCAACAGTAATTCCAGCAGCTGAGCATCCAGAGCTCATGGAGTTTTTCCAGTCTCTTTCAAGGGAGAACCCCAAAATTCCTGCTTCAAACAAGCAAATATAAAAAAGGCTGGAAGGAAAACAGTTTATTCCTAGCTAAAGTTCTGATTAAAATGAGAGATTGCAGCACGAAACAATGAAACACACTTTACTGGAAACATATTGTAAAACGCTAATAAAAATGTTCATCAGACTTATTGTACTAATTAGGAAACTCATTGTTCTCTAATTGGACATTATTCAACAGGAAGGAAAATTAACAAGCTTCCCTGTGTGTGTCTAAAAATCAATCATAAGGAAGATATTGCATCCCCTCACATTTTCCTTCTCTTCTTGCTTTTCTTTGTGATCTGGGCCACTGAAGTTAATGAGATATTTTCATTATTTTAGCAGAATGGGGACAGCACCTCTGTTTAAAGAAAAGAAATGTATGCTATAGTTTATATGACACTTATTTTTTTCCTAGGTGTATTTTTTTGAGCATGTTAAAGTAATATAGAAACACCTTGAAGTAAACATGACTTAATTCATACCTAAGGATGCATGCGATGCTCTATGTTGTAGTGTAGTGTATGGACATCAGATACAACTTTAATTTGTTTGAATTCCAGAATGCCAGTGTGTCAGGCTATAATTATCCTTACATTCTGTTTCATTACTCTCAGTACAGACACAAGAGCAGTATTTTAGTAAAGTTGAGAAAGTGGGAGAATCATCTTTGGAGTTTATGGTATTCCATAGTTTCCTTGGAGCTGTATATTTCAGTTTATGAAGCCATGAAGACATCTACATTTGTTGTTTCACAAGGAAAACCAAAGCTAGAATGATCTCTAGCTTTGACTTCAACATTTAACAACATCCTTGCCATGAGTCATTCCACTTACTGGGTCTGTAGTGTAAAAAGCTTTTTGACCTTTCCTCATCCTTTCATTCAGATTAGTCCTATGTTTGAATACAGACATTATGCAATTTCACCTTTATTTCACCCAGTACAGATGATGCACTCTACCTTCCCATCAGGCTAAATGAATGCTCCCAAGTGTGCGTATCACCTCCCTCCTAATTTATGAAGATAAATTACCATTGGAGTAAAAGTATCCATGAGCTTTGAGATTATACATATTTTTTAATTATATATACATAAATTATTATATTGTATAATACATATACACATACACACACAAGGGCTACTCTGAAAGTAATGCCTCTTATATTATTATGTTGGGCCACCATATCAGTGGCAGATGTTGGTGGCATGGCAGTAGAGGCTGAACCTTCCTGCCAGTATTCTATTACATTTTGTTGTCATGTAACAGATGGCAGCAGAGGGGCAGTCTGACAAAATGATGTCTGACAAGGAAGAGCGTATGAAGCAAAGGTATAGAATTAAACTCCTCCATGCAGAAAAAATTGAACCCATTGACATTAATTGACAATTGCTGAATGTTTTATGGACACAGACTAGTTGATGTGAGCACAGTGAAGCACTGGATGGTGTGTTTCGACAGTAGTGACAGCACTGTGAAAGACAAGCCATATTCTGTGTCACACCAGGATGTGAAAAATGTCTTAATCAGTTCATCTACATAAATCACGAGATTGAGACCAGGGAACTGTTCAGAGCTGAACACTGACCAACCAACACACTGAAGGTAATGATGGCGGCAACATTTGAATATTGGAAAGTTTGTACCAAGTGGGTCTCTCTGTGCTCACACAAGAACAGAAAGCATACTGTATGCAAGTTTGCCAGGACCTACTGAACAAATACAGAGCCAAGGGTGAAGTTCCTTTGATCGCATCGTTACTGGTAGTGACGTGGTGTCACTACTATGAGCCAAAGTCAAAGCAGCAGTCCATGGAGTGGTGACATGTCAATTTCCCATTAAAGAAAAAGTTCAAGATGAAGCCCTCAGCAATTAAAGTGATGTACGTTGTCTTTGGAATAGGAAAGGAGTGATCATTCTGGAACTCCTGCAACCTAGACAAAGTATTAGCTCTGACTGCTACATCATGATGTTGACTAAGCGGAAGGTTCAAACTTCTAGAGTCAGGCCAGAGAAGAAGACAACCTTTCTCTTGCAACTGGATAATAATGTCAGCCCTATATCGCTTTGAAGACCATGGAACACAGTCAGAGTCTTAGCTGGACTATCCTACCACACTCACCGTACAGTTCAAATGTGGCACCTTCTGACTTCCATCTGTTCAGGATGATGAAAGAAGGACCATGTGGGCAACATTTTCCTAGTAATAGCACTATTCAGCAGCTTTAATATTGTGGGTCACCTCCATCGGTGAAGAGATTTTGAGTATGGCACACAGGCTCTTGTTCATTGCTGGCAAAAATGCATAGCTAATGGTGATACCTATATTGAAAAACAGCACTTGATATCTGAGAGTTTGCTTTATCAAACTGTTATTTGGCTTTTTGTATCTGTAGTAGTTTCCATGGAAACAAATATAAGGCATTACTTTCAGAGTGACCTATGCATATATACACGCTTATTTTGTAATATATTGGCTTTGGAAAGTTTCTAATCAGCTTTAAAGTCAGGAATTGGTTGGCTTATTCTAAATGTCACTCATCTGTGAAGAAATAAGCCGTAAGAAGAGTGGTGGCTACAATGGAACTTACACAGACAAATTCTGTACCATTGGGGGAAAAAAAGAAAAGCATAAAGCCATATAGAATCATAGAATCACTATGGTTGGAAAAGACATCTAAGAACATCAAGTCCAACCCTCCACTAACCACCAATATCACTCACTAAACCATGTCCCTAAGCACCACACCTACCCTTTCATTAAACACCTCCAAGGATGGTGACTGCACCACCTTCCTGGGCAGCCAGCTACACCAGGAGGATACTGTGGAAGACAGTGTCACAGTCTTTGCTAAAATCTAGGAAGACTACATCAACAGCCTTTCCCTCATCCATCAGAAGGGTCACTCAATCATAGACAGCAGAATGAAGCAGGAAAACTGTGGTAACAAGATACATCTCTTAGACCTTTTATCCTCAGAGTTTTCCAGTTCTTTTCATATATCTCATCTTTTAAGGTAGGAAAGTGCTGCCATCTATTTTTGCTTTGGGTTGACTCACTAGCTACTACTGAGTCCTTACACTTTTGAATGACTCTAGGAGATGACTGCAGGTCTGCATCCTATACAGCAACAAATCTTTATAAAGTTTATTGGAACTTCCTATCTTCAGTCTTTAGTAAAGTTGACTAAAGTTAGCTAATAGATTCAAGAGGGACTGGGAAGTGGAAAGGAGATGCTAGCATGTGGGTAGGTAATGTAACTGTATACCTTTTTTTCTCCCCCGCTGAAAACTGGGCTAAACGTGACCAAGGTACATAAAGACTGTGAAGCAGTAACTCCTGAATGAAGCTCAGCTGTAATAGAAATGTCAGTTATCCGTTGACTGAATCTTCTTGAGAATTTAGCAAAGTGTTCTGCTTTCTGTCTGCCTACAAATGCAAGATAAATTTCTGCTGTCTTTCAAGAATAGGCAAGAAAATTGCACTTCCCCCCCCCCCCCCAACTGGATCAGTTTATCTGGACTGTGAAAGATTAAACTCTAGGAGGACACTGCCAGCAAAGAGAGAAAAGACTGCTTGCTTCCTGGTAGGATAATGAGAGTGCAGCAGCGGAGGTGTGCATTTCAAGATCATAGCAAGCTGTGCTTTATTCAGAATGGTACCATAGCATTTGATTTGTGCTGTAACCACATGGTAACCATAGCATGGGAGGAATACTGTAGGAGGGAGCTTGTAAAGTGTAGGAAGAAAAAAAACTCAGTGAAAAACAGGAAAATAAATTTGTATTATGTAAAGGGGATGTGACCAAATTGTTCTGATCAGAAGTTATTCCTTATATAAAAAGAAACATTGGTAATAATGAAAATCCTTTCTTAGAAGAGTAGGCACACGAGCAATGGTGGGTAGGTAGGTGGGAGGAACAGCGTGGGTTGTGAGACCAATATTAGACTCAGAAAGGAGTCCCGCAAGATGAAAAATCCTTTCAGAAACAACAGTGAAAGCAAAAGAGGACATGTTCTTCAGTCATTTTTCTGCCAAACATGAAAGTGCAGCTTATTACCTGTTGTACAGGAGACTGCAGTACAAAGAATAGAGTAGCAGAAAGAAATGCAGACGGATTATCACAATTATCACCAAAGAGACCACCAGTTTCACAAGGCAGAAGAAACGCAGTGAAAAAAAAAATGAATATCACCCAACTTTAAATTGTTAATAATGTCTTGCAGGTCAGATAGAAAGTCCACTAGTGTCAATAAAGTGTCTGTTTAAGTGTCTGCTGAACAGAGTAACTTTCAGCTCATTTCCATTAAGCTCTAATTCAGGTGCTAATTGAGCTCAAGTCAACAGTAAGTCAAGTAACTTGCTATTTCACATTACAGGATTGCTTGATGGCCTATATTCAGTGAGTTAGGGACCCTAATTTAGTCTCTGGCATGCAAGATAGTACGACTCTCCGGGTGTAGCCCTGGTATGAATAAACAAGCCTCTCTAGGTCAAGATCAAGTCATGCAACTAGGAAGGTGTGAAGAGGGCTGCAAAACAAACAAACAACAACAACAACAACAAAACAAACAACAAAAAACCTAGCTTAACAGAAGACTTCATTTCCCATTGAGAATTCTTGGCTACTTCTCATATAAAGAAAATACAAAACAACAACAAGAACACCCAACAAATTTATCCTGTTCAGCAGAAGGAACAAAAGCAATGCATAATTACGTTTATTATTGTTTTCCATTTTCCCCTTACCTCCACTGTCCTGAAATTTACATTGTAGTACCTTTAAACTTACATGATTTTTACTAAGTGCAGCTTAAATTATGGCACATTCCTAAAAGCTTTCCTGAATAGAAATGGATTAAACAACACAGAAGCACTTTGCAGAATTACAGTGACTTCCAAGCTAAACCCAAACCTTCTGCTGCCTAGCTAGCCCCTCTGATCTAACATCCTTTGTGGATGAACACTGACCTGCAAGATTTCTTCTTCTTCTTTTTTTTTTTTTTTTTTTAAATACTTCCATATTCTTTTGCAGATTGGACAGAAATGACCAGTAGCAAATCACTGTAATTGATTGTACTATAATGCGGAACTATTGAACATATTTTTCTGTGGTCTCGGGACGGATAAACTCCATTCTTCATGGCATGTCTGTGTATAAAGCAAGGCTTTGTGGAGGTTGTGCTACCTAATGTTTATGTTCACCTTTCTAGGTGACTCTGTGCTGGCTGCCGTAACTAATCACAGAGGGGCAGTTTTGGCTCAGGAAATGGTAAGATAAGGTCTGTTGGATGATGAGAGGAATTGCTGGATCTCCTTGAGCAACCTCTGGCAAGTTCATGAAAATCCCTGCAGAAAACGAGACTACTTTCTCCTCTCAAGACTAATGAAAAAACACACAGCAGACACATTTGCCAACTCCCCCAGAGATAGGCAGGCTGCTACAGAGAGCTGGAATAAGTGTTGTGTGGTCTTCTGGTCTATTCATCACTGATGTCAAAAGCCTGACATTTTTAACAAGGATCAAACACCTTCCTCTACAATCTTTTACTCAGATAGGATTGCAGGGAAAAACATGGGGTAGAGGAAGGAGAGGAATTTAATGAGGGAAACGCAGAAGGAGTCTTTTGTCTCTAATCATGGATACTAGAAGAGATACAGCTCTTTTTGTTTCCATTTTAAAGATACAGCCTTAGGCATGTTGTACTAAAATTAGGTTATTTTTGGTTCGGTGAACTATGATTCACTGCAAATTTTTGCAGATGACAGACAGAAACAATTGTTGCTTTAAATCCACACTTTTTTTTTTTTTTTTATTTTTTTTATTTTATTTTAATGGATGTAATTTATTTTATTGCTTTAGGGGAGCTCTCCATTTTAGAATCATTTAAAAGAAAACATGAATACCAAAACTGTCAATTCATGCAATTTTCATGAGAATTTGGATTCTTTTGAAAGGATTCAATGAAATAAAGTACCATATGACGTAAAACCCATAAATTCTTCTTTGATGTTGACTAAAGCTTTTATAAATAATTTAAGACATTTCAGTTTTGTTTGTATTTTTCCACCAAATAAACAGTGCAATCCCGAATGGACTGAATAGTGGAAACCACGGATTTATCTATTTTCAGAAAGCCATTGTTCTCTTTAATTAACTGTCAGATACCCTCTGATGAGTTGCAAAGACTAGCTTTGAGCTAATTTTACATGTGGTACTCATATATAAACACACAGTTATGTAAACCTTCTGCAGGTGTAAGCTGTAATTCAGCAAATTATTCAAAGAACAGACCTATTGCACTCATGAGCATCTTCAGTTAGCACTAACAGGCTGAAATACTTTGCAAAGTTGAAGTGCAGGCAGTTGGGCCCCTTTGCAAAATAACACTGAAATACATGGCCAAGTCTACCCTCAAAAATAGGTCATTACTAATCACAATTTTTCCTTTACTGGTGTCCAGAAGTGAATAGCAGAATCAAAGATGAACAGACAATACATGTCTTAATTAAGAGCTTTATATAATGTAGAAAAAGTTTGACTTACTTGAGGGTGGTGAGCTCTGTAAGGGATGGCTGGGTGGCCTTGAGATAGCTCTCTCTCCGTGCAGCAATCTTTGGAGATGGCTTCGGACTTGTGTCTGAGTCTCCACTGTCATCATCCCCCATGGCTTTGATGTAACTGCCACTACGCATCCGCCGGCAGGGAATCTCGTCATCTTTGCCTCGTGGAGTGTATCCAGACCATTCATCTTGAGGAACCTGCAGTTATAAACCCAATACTCTTATTAGTGTACTTCTCTGTGATGCAGTTTCACAGCAAGATTTGATCATGCTAAGATACCACAGAACCATTATGAAAATTCACATGGGCAGTGGCCCATCTTCAGTCCCATTTAACTGAGGAGTGCCATTTATGGTGGAGGATCCCTGCTTTTCTTTGGCAACTACCATTTTCATTCAAAGGATTTACAAACTAGAACAGGGTACTCTTGACAAGGCACAAAAAGATGAAATATGAATATAGATTGCAGTCTTTTCAAATGTGAATCCAAACACACCAGACTGATTTTTGGTTCAAGACATACTTCAAGTCACTGTGTCTCAAGGATCACAAGATTAGGTTTGCAACTGTGAAGTTATAATACTATTAATTCTATAGCATAATTAGATTAACCAGACCCTCATCAGTGTGTACGGATCCTCTTTTTGAATTACATTAGTCTGAATATCTGAGTCATACAACTTTTTCCTTTCATACAACAATTTTTCTTATTTTCAGTATTCCTCTTGATCTGAAGTCATGCCCTGCTAAACACACTTGGATGCCTAATTTTTTCCTCTGAGGACTCAAGATTTAATCCTAAAAATGTAATCTAGTTTATATCTTTATCAACATGTTCACTTACAATTCTGTATTCTGTTTCAGGACTCAGACTTCTGAACCACTCCTATTTTTATTTAACTAGTTTTTTCCTTGTATCTTTTTTAAACCAAAAAGACCTTCCCCTCCCCCTCAAGTATCATTTAGTTAATTATTCTGGAAACACTACTTATGTGAAGTATTTACATACTTATGTTCCAGCATTATGCAAAGTTTGTTACTTGTTTTTTTCTTTTTCTTCCTTCTATTGATTTCTTTCTTATCTCTCACCTCCCCGCCCTTTAACATATTTCCATGGTCTTCAAGAATATATGTTGCATAAGGCAGTCAAATTTTTCTTCCTGAACAAATGCATACAGAATTCTATATCCATGGGAAACAATTGAATAAATACACTTAAGATCACTTAAAATATCCTTCTAGTAACGGGATGACTCTGAAGCCTCTAAAGTCTACAGACCGAGAGAGCACAAAGTATTTTCAAAACACACTGTCGGTTTGAATATACAGCCCTGATAAATTTCCTTTTCAAGTAAAAAGGCATTTGCAATGTTTTCCTTCTATGACTTTTGAGTTTACATCTAGACCTCAGATCTGGAAAGCTGATGGTGCACTTATTCGATGTGCACATCTTTGCAATGTGCAAATGAACATAGTACTTGGTAGTGGGTTTGATTTTTGACATACAAGAGTGTGGAACATTTTGCACACCTCCTCTAGCACTGATTCTTGCATTGGTTCTAGGCCTACAGCATCAGCAAACAAAGGAAATTCAATCTGTGTTTGAACAGCCCCCATATACACCTAGGAGCCTATGGCTCCTGCTTGTCAGGCTTGGCTTTTCAAGTCACTCATACAGTTAATGAGTTAACAGAGAAAGACCAAGCTTTGCTGACATTTTGACAAAATGATTGGCCTCCAGTTTGGACTTGAAATCCAATTGCTTTTCAGAAAGTTATTTCATAGCTAAGTAAGACCATAATAGAGAATCCATGACCTCTCAGAGGACATGTACTTTTACCTGTTAAATGCTTTATTCATTATATTTTAGTTAAAGATTTGTGCTCTTTCTCATTAAAAAAAGTTTGTGAATCAGCCTTTAATGCGGCAAATAAAACGTTAATATGACATTAGGGTTGTCATCCTTAACTGGGCAAAAGCCAGAGGAAATAAAGTTACAGTGCTCACACCCATAATTCAGGCAGGTGAACACTTGCAGTTGTATTACATTATAGACAAATAAATTTAGTGCTGTAGTTTATAGCTACAGTACTGATGAGATATAGCTTCGGTGGGCACAATAACTCTGAAATTCCTAAGTTCTGTTATCAATAATCCCATAGAAAAGTACATTACTTTTAATCCCAAAGCTTCTCAAAAGGATTTAGATACAACAGGCCATGTTTTGAAAGCTGTTAGGAATGAATTTGCCACAAAAATTTACACACGCACACACTGCAGATAGATATAAGTGCCCTGTGATGAGCTTTAAAGCCCCTAGCTGCACAAATTGTATGAGATGATCAGAAGGAAGTCTCCAGTTTGAGCTCTGCTAGCTCAGGGAAGTAGGGCAGCTTATAAATAACAGCACAGTATCATTTCAGTAGCTCTTCTGCCTTTTAAGCACTCTAGCTGAAGAAAAAAGCCCTAGCTGTCCGAAAAGAAAGCAGGGGCAAAGCAGTCTCAGACAGTGCCACAAACACACAGTCTGTTTTGTATACTAATTGTTACTTGCATGTGCAAGGAAAAAAAAAAAAAAAAAGAAGATTATACAAATGCAACCCAACTTTCATTGCCATCTGATGGTTTTAAGGGTAAATCCTGTATCAATGAAAAAGATGGCTATAACCACGAAAAGGACCCAAAGTTAGAGAACAGCCTAAAATATCAACCCAGATAGGCTTCTAATTTCAGTTTTTACATTGAGGAAGTCAGAGTGTTGGCACAAACTACCTTACTTGTCTAGGGAAAGGTGCAGCAAAACACAGTAATGGAAATTTGATTCCAAAGGTGGGGGGAATGAGAGGCCTGCTATGTCAGTTAAACACTTCACCCAGTGTTATTGCAGATATGAGGATATTTAAGGTTTGGCATTTCTTGTTTGTTTTCTTTTTCTCCTGATAAGGTTTCAGTATTTAAAGGAATAGTAAGGAAATAAACATGGACCCAACTCCTTTTATTTCAGTTTCACAAGTTGGAAACCCTGATTTCAGAAGACAGGGTAGGAGGAAACAGCAAGCCATAGGGTAAATGTATGAGAGCACTTGCAAGGTAAAGAAATGCAAGTTTTAGAAGTAATTGATCTTTGTCTCTACTGTTAACAGTTATGGTGCTTTGTATAAAAGGATCTTAAAGCACTGTCTGTGTATTTCTTGCCAGGTCAAACAACCCTTAAAGCTCAGCATTTCTCATAGTTTTTTTCTCTGTTTAGAAATTAGAGACATAAAATAACACCAATGTTTTTATATTTCTGTGTCTACAGACAAATACCTTGGGCAATACTTGCTACAAGAACTGACCTGATTTTCAGAGCTGCTTTCTTTGGTGGCAATATGAATGGCTGTAACAGCTTACAGTAGGCAATGCAATTTACTGTCAACAGTAAACCATTTGCATTGTGGGAATGAAGAAAAACATAAAACCCTCTTTAAAATACTAATTGAGAAAATATAACTGATCAAATTATTTCCTGCATTCAGTTTCTGTATATATGGTACTAAATATACTGTAGCACATTTCCTTCTGCTGAGCTAGAAAAACACTGGGGGAATTACCTATGTCAGCCTTCAACTCCTTTTCATTTTTTCACTCAGGAGATCTGCAGAGATTTTCCCACAGGTTCTGACTTCATTTGAATGGCCACTATTATATATCTTGCAAGGTCACACACTATGCTGCGTGCAAGTGTATATGCATGGTAACAGCTTCCTCAGAGGATTAATGGCATTAAGATTGACACACCTGAGATAGAGCTGTTTCATGCTTTTAAGAAAATTGTGTTAGCCAATTACCTTGGCAATCTCTCTTTTTTTTTTTTTTTTTTTTCAATATCAGAATATCAAGCAGAAACATCACTTGTATGATTGTTTCTACTCCTATGAGAAAAGGGGAAGAACTAAACTCAGATCTAACAATGAACATCGTTTTTTATTAAAATAAAACTATTAGCATTCACACTACTGAAGTAAAAAAGATTATATACACTTGTTTCTTTACAAATCAAGTAATCAAGAGTGTGCTTTAATTATACAAAAAAGCCCAGTGAAACATAAAACCAGCATTACTTGAAATACACACAAAATATACAGCAGTAGCCACTGAGCCAGG
Organism: Excalfactoria chinensis; assembly: GCF_039878825.1. Lineage (NCBI taxonomy): Eukaryota > Metazoa > Chordata > Aves > Galliformes > Phasianidae > Excalfactoria > Excalfactoria chinensis. Next base: position 46,611,371 of record NC_092826.1, read on the forward strand.
CAATCTACTTAAAACTGTGACTTCAGTTCTCCAACAGGCACTTAGAAATAAATTGGTTGTTACAAATAAGAAAATTGAGTTTGACTATATACTCTTTTGATTCAGTGACAGGTAAGTTTTGTAAACAGAAGAGAATATGCAGATAACATGCTGCCACCAGCCAATATCTTACCTGGATTCAGTCTCATTCAGTGTACTGGTTATCTGTCCTGTTGTTTAATTGAATTTATGGTCCTCTGGAAGTGGTCACACTTCATCATTAGCCAGACTAGACTGAAAAATCAACTCTGTCCCAGCTGAAACCACTGACCAATTCCTTTAAGCTTTTTATTTTGTATTTTATATTTTTCTTTCCCTAATAGCTAATCCAAATCCCTGAATAAAGAAACTAAGCAAATAGGTATAACGGCCCCACAGTTTTCAGACATTCATTGCAGAAGCTCAGACTTGGTGGTATGTGAAATAAACCTAGCACGTAAGGACAAGGATGAAGAAAACATCATATTCAAGCCCTAAAAATAAGAATTAGAATATCTAGTTTCCTTTTCTTTTTTTTTTTTTTTTCCCCCAGAATTGTTATTAGCTTACCTTATTGCATGAAGTAGCAAACAGACTGTCTCTATAGCAAATTAAGTTCATTATTGATTTGTAGTTTGATTTGGTTTGTTGCAGCTGAAAGCATTAAGGCTTCTCCCTGTGCTTTGCCAAAGCAATGGGGATGACTACAGAAGTAAACACAAGGACTGGAAGGGAGTGGCTAACCATCACTCACAGCAGTAGACTTGTAACTTTAGCTTTCTATTAGTATGCAAATACTTAATGAAATGAAATCACACGACTAAAGAACAATGCTTAATGACTGCTCACTGCAGATTTTCAACCTCATGCAATTTGGTTTCCTTAGCTGTTATTATGCTTCTTCTGTGCCTTGTTATGGAAGTTTCAATTGCCATCTTCCTCTTACTAAGCCTATTCCTAGCACTCGTAAATATTGAATTAATCAGCCCAATGAAGGTAAGCAGCATTTCACTCTATCAATGTGCATGCATGAAAAATAACTGAAGTACACAAAATGTAAAGCAAGTCTTGCAAGCCTTAAAGAACAATATGTATTTAGCAAGTTTCAAGACTTTTCCAAAAGGAAGACAGTGAGGTTGTTTCCATTTAGGGTAAATTTAATATTTTCAGTATCTGCAGCAAGTCCTGATTCAGTTTGTGTGATTTCAGCAGTAGAGTTCTATTATAAATTCATTTAATTTAGTTTTATATGAAGAATATTAATGGCCTGTCTTCAATAGAACATTACTTCCTCAGTCTTGAGTGCCCACACTTTGCATCAAACCTGGATGAGTGCTGTGAAGAACTGCAGTCTCAGTTCCTTTAATGTTAATTTGAAAAGTCAGTATGAATCCTCATAGTAAAACTTCTCCAATTGTTTTTACTGTCTATAATTTTCTTTCATCAAAAGCTTTCTTTATTACTAGCTCAATAATCTGATTCACAGCCTGTCTTATGATAAGAAATGTGTCTCCTGCACAAAACAACCACAACTGGACTCCAAAATTAATTTTCTCCTCCTGTTTTGCATGTAAAAATCCAATCAGCAGTAAAGAGAACCACTTGGACATGCTGGCTACAGACAAGGACTTTCCAGGTTTGCCTCCCTCAAACATTTTCTGCAGAAAGAATGCCAAACAACAGCTATAGATTCTATTATCTAAGGGAAAATGAAGCTCAGACAGACTTGAGTTTAGGTTCTGAATTAAAGCTACTCCAGTGATACTCATGTTTCATCTTTCTCAAAACCCCTGAAGCTTTCCATTGCAGCTTCCAGCTGCCCTTTCAGGGCAGTTGGCTGTAATGAGATAATGCTCCTCTCCCAAGGACAGCAGGAACCTGAAGAATGACTGTTAACATTAATTCCAGTCCTTGAAGGGACACTTTCCACAGCTAGAATGGAGAAATGTTCTTTCACCTCTAGACACCTTCTTTGGGATGAATCACCTCTCTTTCCAATTGCTTCAGCACCTGCATACACTGACTATCTTGCATAACAAAAAAACACGTAAAATGAGATGCCATTTTACCTTTCCTTTGCAACACATGATTACAAGCCCACTATCACCTGGCAAGAAATTAGCCATGGGAGAACATGTTGCTGAATCTGAATCCTTGGAAGAGAAACAGATGTGATGGAGAGAGTATTTTGAAAGAAAAAGCCCTGCTGCTGTTTCTGTTGCTTGACTAGAACTGGATCATCTCCAATGTTATTAATGTTATGCTCTCACAGGCAACGACTGTAAGTAATGCAGTTAACCTACCATCACCAGCTGACTACTAGCTTCTGTCTCATGTTAGTATACAGTGGCCAGTCTTCACTGAAACTTCCAGTGTTTTCTTTTGGATTACTGCAGTTAAGTAGGAGTAAGAATGAAGAAGGGTAAGAAGCTGTTGAGTTCTAGGAAAATTTTACTGGTTTCAGGTCTTAATAGTACATCTTCTCAGTAACACCAAACTATCACCTCTGCTTTGCAACACCATCTCAGTGGATACTGAATCAAGGTCATGGTCTTGACTCACATCTGCTGGGAAGTGAGTTGGTAGAGACCAAGATATCTAGAAGATTTCCCCTCAAAAATATCATCAACAGGTTGAGGTTATATCACTAAAGCAAAACTAGAGAGAAACTTATTTGCATGAAATACTCAGCAACAATTTAAAGACGATCTCTGGATGCCCTGAGCTATCAAAGCTCTCACATTGTCTTATATGCACTGCATAGTGATTAGCCTTTTGTAAGACAAATATGTAACTCTCAGAAGTCATTGTGATAGGACAAGGGGAAATGGCTTCAAACCAGAAGAGGGAAGATTTAGATGGATACACGGAAGAAGTCTTTTACAATAAAGGTACTGGAACAGGTTGCCCAGAGAGGTGGTGGATGCCCCATCCCAGGAGTCACACCAGTTAGGGCTGGATGGAGCTCTGATCAAGCTGATCTAGCTGTGGATGTCCCTGTTCATTGCAGGGGAGCTGGACTGGATGCCCTTTGAGGGTCTCTTCCACTTCAAACAATTCTATGATTCTATGGTTTTAAGTCATATAATCACTTTGCCCTCCACCCAAACAAGACAGTCCATTGCATAAACCCAGGGTAAGTTCATGAAAGTAGATACAACATACAAGAGATTCAAGATCATGTTGTTTAATTCAATGCTAGATAGAAGCTTAGCTGTACAACAGATACAGTGCAGAAGTCTTTGTTGAGCAGAAGAGAAACCATCTCCAGCTGCCCATACCTCAAACCATTTTCCTGACATAGTGGCATTCCCCACTCAATATCTGTGCTACAAATTTCACTCTTGGAAGGAAGAAACAAACAAAATCAACAACTAGATGCAGAAGAAATATTCCTTATTATTTCACACTGAATAAGGAAGTCATGTCACCACTCAGTGCTTTTTTTCCCAGCCACTCTGCAAGTCTCTGTAGGAAATGTTAGGAATTTATCCTGTTTACTTGACTGTATTTGTCTTGAAGGTTTTTGTTAACATTTTTATTTTCTATCTCTTTTTTTTTTTTTTTTTTTTTTTTTTTTTTTTTTTTTTCCCTCCCTGTAAAACTAATGAAAATAATCAGGTTAGAACACTCCAGATATTCTGTACTACAGGAAGGAGTCAAATCTATGACTGAATCAAGTCTTATCCATGTTTATACTATGAGGAACTGAAATAGATAACAAGTGCTCACTTAGCTGAATCCTTAGCTTTCACAAATATTTTTTATAAAAACAGTATACATAACATAGCGTCACCCAAGTATATTGATAAATCCTCTATACTGTATGCCAGCAATACAAAAAAGGGACAGAATTATTTTCTTCAGTGAATGAGCTATGAGAACATAAGGACACTAGCAGGATGAACTGAGAATCATTCTTCAAGTTAATCTGGAAAAAATTAACATTAGTGACAGTATGTTCAATATAAAGAAGTTAAGAATGAGGATAAAACCAAGGGATAGAAAATGACAATGTAAGAAACACAGGCAGATAAAATCACAGCTAAGTGTGACGTACTGACATTGTGCTCTCTTAGTACTTAGATGGCCTCCAATACTGCATTACTCAGAAGCCAAAGGTCAGTTCAGATTTTAATTAACTGATTGAGAACACAGCAGTATTTAAAGTGAAATATATAGCAATATCATTCTCTCCATTCTTTCAAATGACAATTTTTTGGAAAGGTAAATTAATGCACTGCAAGGATGAAGAGGATGGCTGTCCTGAAACATTCTCCTTACTTTTTCTGTCAGTATGGTAAAGGCATCTTAGCAACATTTGCAGGTAGGCTAGATATCCAATATGTAGGTTTACTGGAATTATTTTTATTAATGTATTTGTTAAAAAATAAGCAATTTTCCCCCTTTATTTATAACCTCCACGTGCCCCCAAATTCCATAACTATTCATTCCTTTCACTAACCATCCCTTTGCACTTTTCAAAGGGAAATAAATTAGCTTTGTAGGACTAATAACTTTCTTTTTTTCAGTTTTAATGTAGCTAGTTAGTAATTTGTTTAAAAATCACAGGCATTTAACAATTTCTATATATTTATTATTCCTTTACCTGGTACGTGCCTACGTGCCCTAGACTATGTTGTAACATGTGGCACTTTATTATTTTAAAATTGCTCGTTTAAATTGTTTCACTAGATTTACTACAAAAAAATATTTCTTATATGAGTTGAATAAAATCATTTGAAACTTGCACCTGATATACTTTTAAAATCCAACTGGTAACTTGCAGGAGGAAGCATAGACAATTTGTTTTTAATTCATAACAGATTAAGAGAGAAAAACACAGGTCTTCAGATGCATGAAAAATGGAAGATCAACAACAGTGGACATTAAAACATAACTTTCATATATATGCAAGGATAAACTGAAAAATTAATTTGAATATGATAGTGGTGACAGAAACACAGACAACACAAATGAAGCAGAAGTAGAGAACAGCTGAAAATGCAGATAGACTTTCACAGATAACAGATCTTATGAACTTCTGTGTCTCAAGGATGAACACTTTGCAATGTAAACATGCCACACGAACAAATACTATGACAGATCCTGATCCTTATTAACATCCTGATTTAGGATGAGGTCATACCACATATTTGGTGACCCATGGACACAGAAAGAGGATCAGTACTAACAATGTCTCCTAAGAAACAATGAAAGTGCCTTTTCTATGACTAGAAAGCAAGTCACTTTAACTATTTGATTTTCTTAACACTACAGGACATCCTGCATATTATCATCAACCTTCCCATAGGAAATTGAGCACTGTACCAACCGGAATCATCCGCCACCAGATCCAGTCTTTGAAAAACCAGGAAATGCTTATCACATCCAGAAAGTTGGCTTACAGTTTTTATAGTATTTCCCATAGTCTCCCACCAAAGGATTTTGATGCAAATGCAGAGCTCAGATGATGGCACAGTCGTCCCCACATACCGCACTTCAGCTTTCAGGAGTAACTGTCCTTCTTCAGCCCTGAATATCTGACACAGCTGACTTCAGTCTCATCAAATTGGGTCAACAGAAAACATATGACGAACTCACATTAGAGGGAAAGAGGAATAATGCAAAAAATATCATCCTTTGAATTCTCCATCTCTTAACAAATGGACCAAGGACTGAGGGCAGCAATTACAGGGCATACTGAATAGCAAAAATATCATTAGAGACAAACTATGCCATGTATTTGATACTCAATTAGCTTCAATAATCATGACTTCATAGTGAAACAAAAGTGTCAAAAATATCTAGTAGTGTATTTAAACTCTATTGTTTGCAGAAAAATATGACTGCTTATATTTCATATTTTGCTTAAATCTTAATTATTACAAATGAGAAGCTACTAGAAAAGTGGAAGGTGTCCACTGCTTCATATATTATTATCTCAAGTCAAGGAAACAATTTTGAATAATAACTAAGAGGAAAAAAAAACACAAAAACAGTTCCATCTCACCTTCCCTCAAATCAATCCAACCTGTATCAAATAACACTTTTCCTGAAGTAAAAAGCTGCTCAGTAAAGGATCTCATCTTTCTACTGCACAGCTCCTCATTCTTGAAAGGAGAAATAGAGATAAAAGGGAAAAAGTATTCCAAGACTTAAACTTCACTGAAAGGAAAAGTTTGTGTGACCATCTTTAAACCATCCCATGAGCCAATAACCATTTCTGAGATCCCACAGGCACAGACTGGAGCCAAGCCTCCTTGGTTGCTCCCTCCCCTCAAATTCAGAGGCTGGACACTGCACTTCAGCAGCAAGCTTGGAGCAGAGCCTGCTGGGGTAAGGGAAGGCTGGGATGCGGGAGGACGCTGCATATGGTCCAAATTCCAAGTTATGAGAAATAAGCCCATCTGTAACATGAGCAACTGCCAGCTCCTTTCCTTTGTGGAAAATATCACACTAAGTGAGATAATTGTTATTTCCATGTCTTTACACTGTGAATTCATCCAAATACTTTTGTGCTAAAAACTGTTTCAGGCAGAAATGAACTTGAGTTTATCTGTGACTTCTGACATAGTCAAAGCTACAGGGGTTAAGTTTTTTTTTGTTTTGTTTTATTTTGTTTTACTATGAGTTTGAGATAGCATCACTCCTTCTGTGAATCCAGATACTGTCACAAGAACAGTTTGCATGGACGAAATAGTTGCCTTCCTTCAAGGATCAGAGAGATTATGTCCTGGGCAATAAACGACGGCTTAAATTACAAGTGAGTTGATAAGAGCATCTATTTAACATCTAATGATTTAAATAAAGCAACAAAGAGGCTTTGTTTAATTAAAATCATTATCAGAGTTGTCCAGTACTGACATGAATTTGCAGCTAAGTAGCTTTTATCTCATTTAGTGCATTCCTAATTGTTCTAACAACACAGGATGTCAGTCCTTTGGTACGATGATTAGAAGGTCATCAGGAAAATAACAGATACTCAGAATGCTTCTACATCCCATGGACAGAGGGATACTCTACCATTGTTAATATATATTTACATTACAGGACAGCCAAAAGGCCTCAGTAATAATATTCTGACCTCCATTGTGATGGGCATTGGGGAAACACAAAAGGAACCAGAGTCCAACTCCCAGAGGGCTTGCAGCGTAAAAAAGATGAGTAATGCAGTGAAGGGAAAGGCAATGGGATGAATTCAACAATACAGAGTTTTTACTGTCTATATCCATTCATTATCTTTTTAAGCTGCAAAGGGAGAAGAATGATCCCTATCTACTCCTTTAAAACTACCATGTATGTTTGAATATTTCCAATGTTAATCAAAATCTGAGTAAGATTTTATTATTTTATATTTTTAACTGTTTTAATTCAGTTATACTTCCCTGACCTTTTTTAAACAGGCACAGAATTGGAAAAAATGAAATGAAATGAAATGGAAAACCACAACAAAAGTACAAGTGAGAACATAATCAGGATAAGAAACAAAGTGAGAATTTAGTTATTCTAATTTCTGCTCTTGACAACTGTTGGACATCTATTTCATTCAGACAAAGATAATATCATCTAATTCCACTTCAGGAGTCTATTCCCATCAGTTAAACATTGTTTGAAAGTCCCTATGGAGGGACTTTAAAGCTAATGCTGGCACAGTTTTTTGCTCTTTTCTTGGCATATGGTCATATACTGAGTTGTCAGCTATTTTATCAAAACCGGAGAGGAAGATCGAAGGAGTAAACAAAAACATCAATAAAAGAAATCTCAAGGTCTGAAGTAATCACAACAATCAAGTCTAAGACAACAATTTCTTCTCCCTTACAGAATTCAGACAAAAGAAACTTAATGCAGCCATTCTCAAAAGGTTGCAACCTTAGGCTATTCTGAAACCTCTGTCCCTCCCCAGTCCATATGTACAGCTGTAAACATACTGAGTGCTTATATTACCCCCTCGTCCCACACTCTGATCCCCCAGAGATTAACAGAAAATACACTGATCCTCTTCTTTACATTTAAAGCTTAGAATCCCAGAAGCTGGCATTTAGAATTATTTTGCATGCCATTCATTAATACTTTTTAAGATAATTTTTTAAAATGTGGATGCTACAGTCCTACGCTTTCTCTGCATACTGACTCAAACAACAGAATGTGGAAACTGACATTAAAGCGCCCATACATGAAAACTCGTTACAGTTTCTATACAAATAGACAACAGTCCCACTACAGTAAAATGAAACCAAATTGTCTTAGCAAACCTCTTTTTTCCTCATAGTCTTCTCTCTTCTCTCTGCAACGTTGCTCCATCGTACACACACACTTAGATGTGCCATAGTGCTCTGTTTAAAGTGCATAAATGCTATCCACAGCTCTTCTAAGAATGAAACTGTTTTAATATTTTCTGATCCATGTTCCTGCCACAAACATTCACCGGCAGTATGATAGCTCCAAGAGCAGACATCTGATTCTTGACATTTAAAGATACAATACTGGTGAAAAATAGTGACGCTGTATTAACTGCAAACAGCTTGTGAGGGAGTAGGTGATGTACTCCTAAAATGTATAATCAGAACAAGCAATAATTTCAACCTTTTGCTTTTATATTTTTGACTCAAAGCCATGGAAAAGAGGGAGAGCCAGATAAACAAATCTGGACATTTTGCAATAAGTATTTCAGGAGAATTTATATTCAGTGGCAAAAAGGAACACAGGTTTTTTTCCTGCTGCAGAAAGTATTAAGGTACCTCAGAGTTCCTCAAAAGGGTCTCAAAAGCTTTCATAATAAAACAAGCAGCAAATGGAGACAAATCCTGAAATTACAGAAATCAAAGAATTTGTATCCTGGTAACATTCAGTTAATTGACACTGTAATGCTAACTACAAGCACTACAAGATCACATTCTCTATGCCCCTACTGTGATTGCTTTATAAATGCAAAAAGTACACAAAATGGTCTTATTTTTCCCACATGAAAAAAATTAAGCCTGTACCAACACAAACTGTTTCTTTGAAATACTGAATGCTGACAAAAATAAAATAAAAGAAAGAGGAAAAAGAAAAAGAAAATAGATTTATTTTCAGCTGCATTACCCCTTGTTTGGTGATCAGATACCCCTAAGGAAAGCTGAAATATCAGACCTAGCATCCATCCCCCACAAACACCTGTGATATGGAAGAGCACAGTTAACAGCAATCAGCTCTCCACACTGTACCTGGAGGTACTGACATGACCGTTCCTGTTGACACGTCTCTGCCTTCACCACTGTCTGGTCCATGTTAACTGATGCTTTCTGGTAAACTTCACGGGCTCTGCTCACGGTTAATGTAGAGGACCAAGAGCTTTTCTTCATTAACTGGGAGTCCAAATTCACAGGCAGGTTAGCACAGGTAGAGCATTTGACATCATTATTGCTTCTGGATGACTTCACAGTATGTTCACTAATAGTGTTATAGGCTTCCATGAAATACTGGGAAGAAGAACGATCAGGGCATCTTCCCATGGTCATTACCCCACTGGGACCATGATAAATGCAAACATCATTGTCCAAGTTGTCATCTGAACTCCACCATCCTGATGCATTGGATCTGGGCTTACCTTCTGATCGCCTTTCTTTACTCTTGCTGCGCTTCCCATACCTCATTGTTTGTGACTCCTCTGGGCTCGCTTTACTCCCATTGACGCTCCCCTTGGATGGTCCTTCCAGTGAATGCGACTTGGTAAAGAGCTTTTGGACGGAATGAACCAGGTGTCGGATCCTCCCTGGGCTGTCACTACGGTGCTCCAAGGCAGTCCGCTTGTACTGCAGAGTATGGTAGCCATCCCGATTCAGAGGCAGCTGCCGCTCAAACTGGTCCAAAAGATTGGCAGGAATGCGATTAGTCTTGTTGGCAGTTCCATGGGGAACCAGAGCACACTCATCCTTGAGTTCGTGGTGGGAGTTGTAGTGTCTCCGAGGGAACGTGCTGCTGGCAATCTGATCATTGTAGGGCACCATGCACTCTGCCTGAAAAGAGTTCCTTTGAGTGTAATACGGGTGGTCTGCAGGATGGGGGTCTACCGGGTTTAACAAATATGGCTTCCTGTCTGAGTGATGTGGCAGGCTGTCACACGGAGGGTCACAGGTAACCCCATGATGATGACTACGGCTGCTAGATAAACCCTTCATTGTTGATGTAATGCAGGTCCCAAAGTCATCTAATACGTATGGCTATGCAGCAGGCAGACCTCAGGGAAAGGCCTAGAAGAATGAAGTACAACAGAAACCATGAGATACTCAAGTTATGAGAGCAAACAGCATGTGTACTTTTAGCCTTCATTGTTTTTAGTTATGAAAATAATTGGAATAAACATTTTCTGATTCTTTTTTATAACTTTATTTTTTTTTCCCCATGCCAATAGTGATATGGGATACCTAAGTAACATATAGGCAAAATGTTCTTATTTCACCAGCTAGAAAACAGATGCAAGAACCTTTTCTGATATGAAACTTACCGTTGCTCACTAATCCACAGCAAGATAAGTATCACTGTCTATACTCTCAAACCTCAGTCCTGAAAGCATTCATAGACAAGAACCTCCTAGGAGGCCTTAATTGCTCATCTGATTGTTTTCATGACCAAATAAATGCATTAAGAGAGATCATCTTAATGGAGTGTTTTCTGTTTACTCTGGGCTAAATACAGAGCATGGTACAACTGCTGGGAAATATTCTTCTGTCTCCAGTGCATATCTGTTCAGGAGCAGTTTTACTTTATGTCCATGCTGCCCGTTTGTGCTGTAAATATTTACAGACAATACCAACATTTTATTTCTGCAATATCTTTTCAAGTTAGTTGTAAAATAGTTACACATTTCTCTACCCATCAAAATGAAGCCAAACTATCTGTTTACTTTTGGGTTAGTTTGTTTTATCTACTGTTTACTTACTCCTACTTGTAAAAATACAATCTTACTCTTGCAGTGCAAGGCTTGAGTGTATTTTCCATAATTTTTTTCAGAGTACTAAGAGGTATTTAAATACCCCTACACACTCTACCATCAGGAGAATTAGTATAGACAACATGCATACATTGCTTTAACAGTCTAAGGGATTTCAGCGTTGAATATCCACTATCAGCTATTTGTCGCTGAAGTGAGTCACAGTGTTACAGACTATTGATTACAAGGTGAAAATGCAAATTTTCATCACAAGTGATATAATAACCACTCAGTTTGAAGTCCGATGGCCTCATTTCAGCTCACCCACTAGCTGTACACCACTGCTACAGAAATCTCTGAGCTATTAATATATAAATTACGGGGTTTCAGATGTGGCAAAACATTCTCATGGTGCCATCTCAGCTCCTCATGGGCTGATGGGAGACTTTAGAGGATGCCCTATTATACTGCACAAAACTGGAATGTGAGTCACTCAACTGCTTAATTTCCTTCCAGTATGGCTAATCAAGTCATACATCCAGAAACATTGCTCTTAATATCTTTCCTGAAGTATGGACAGACAGCATAGCAAACACCTTTCCACCATGTTCCTCCAATGTTCTTTCAGAGAAAGTTCATTATTTAACAGATTATATACATTGTACCTACTGGCAAATTGCCAACTATTAAGTTTTCTAAAATAGTTGATATCTGTCTGAAAAAGTATATTCTGCATTTCATCAGAACATATTTTTTAATATTCTCCTGAAACTGTAGTGAGCTTTTTCAATGTTTCAAAGCTACAGTGGATGTCCTTCATTTCACTCTCCCTCGCTGTATTCCTGCAATGAAGAAAATTTTCATTCTCAGGAGATCCTGAATTCCAAATCCAGCTTTTAAAGTACCACGAAAAGGGACTTCAAATACTCCAAATGGATGAGTTCACTGGCTTACTTGAAGAGCACTGTGGTCTAAGGCTCTTTTAAAAGAACAAAAATAATTTATGTAGAGAGCTGACCTTGTCAATTTGACTGTAGTGACGGTGTCAGTTCTAAAGAACATTTTATATCCTAACCAACTTCCTTAAAAATGTAATCTATTAGACTGTGTAATTCAGAATATCCAAAGGGATGTACTAGCAGATCCAATACTTAAACCGTTAAAAATGTGAATTGACCAAGAATATCCCATCAAAAAAATACCACCAAATAAAGACCAAATAGAAATCCTCCAGTTTTAGGTCTCTATGAATAGATATCTATATTTCATACTTGGAGGATTATGAAAATAAGGCTTTAGCCAGTTAATTTTTATTTTAATTCATTAACAATCATGCATTGGTCATCGAGATGATTAATCCTGAGTATAATATGGTTGACAATAGAAAAATGTGCCATACAAGAAGTGCAGTAAAGTGAAACATCCCCAGAACTACTGATACATACATATATATATATATATATATATATTTATATTTATATATATATACATATATATAGTTATGTGGAAAATGAGCGTATGTAGACAAGGAACTGAAAGGATCAATAATTCACAGAATATTCAAGTCATGACAGGTACAGGGGATGTAATAGAATAACTACGAATATGTAATCCTAATACATTATTGGAGCAGAATGGTTGGGTTGAGGAAACACAAAGGACAATCTAATTTATGGGCAGGGGCAGAATAATTTCGCACATCTTGAAGGTAAAAATGAGTTTTAAAAATATGAGTATAGTTTCACAGATGAGAGTAGCAATGTCACCAACTGCATTTTGGATGGACTGGCAATATGTATTGGGCAAGAATTCTGAAAAACTAAAAATGCTTATGAAAAATGGCATTTGTCTGTTACAGAAAGAGATGGGCTTTCCATAAATTGTGGAGGAAGATATAACAAGCTTGGCTAAGCAATGCTGTATGAGCTTGGATGGCATGTAGGATGGTGGAAAAGTTTAAGAGAAAAGATAACATTCAGTTCTGTGCTCATTTTGAGTTTCAGCTGTCAATGAAGTGCTAGAGAAATAAGCAGATGATATGGTCTGCCCAAAAGGAATCAGAGGAACAGATAGGGAAAAACAGAGAAGGTATGCTTAGAAAGCAAAAGATCACAAAGTTACAACAAAAAGAAAAGTGATAAAGCTTTTCAGGAATAGCAGGTTGAAAAATGAAGGAAAAAAAGGGAAGTTACCTGAGCCACAGAGTAATGGACAAACCTAATCAAAAAAGAAATGGGAGCCACCAACCTGTGTAAGAAGGGGTGATGGTACAGTTTCTAAAAAGGGGGAGAAATTGCAATTCAGAGTAAAAACTATTTATTCCCAACTCTTAGAGATAGACAGTGTGTATTATAAGAGCTTTTCTGCTGCAATTGCAGTGAAAACATTTACTGAGGGACAGACTCTGATTTTTTTTTTTTTTTTTTTTTTTTTTTTTTTTTTTATCATGTGCAATTGTGATTAAAGACCATGAGAACTAGCTATTTCTTGTCCAAACTAGGAACATCAAGTTACTCATGAACCAAGACAGGATAACTGATGAACATATTGCATATTAATAAACAATGAAATAGCAGTTTTAAGACAGAAACACCTGATGGCTCAGAATAAGGGACAAAAATTTATGCAGAACTGTAAGGTTGAAGAATGCTTATTATTTTCAGCAATCGTATTACATTTGCTTCTGTTTGCTTGATGATGCCTCAGGTAAGAAGTACACAAATATATTCATCCTTGCTGCTAATACAGCATCCCTAATGAAGAATAATTAATTGGAATAACTTAGTGGCTAGACTCCAATGTAATTAAAAGGAAAATGCATGCAAAATAACAAAAGCTGAATGCACAAATTACACAAACTTCAACAAATTTTATTTAATTAACTACATGGTATTCCAAATTTATTCATAAAACACGTCTTCCTGGAGATATATGTACTCTCTTTTGGAAATACGTGAAATATGTGAAAACTTCTAACTTCTAAAAGACTTACTGATATGCTACATTGCCCTTCAGTTTTATCTCACATGGATGAAGAATTACATTGCTTACATTTTCACAGGAAAATGTGAAAAATAATGAGGTGGCAAATGCTTTCACTGAAATAATATACACATAGGTACACAGACAGTAAGTAGATATTATAGGAGAATGTAATAGATAGTAGATAATAGATAATTAATAACTCAAAATGACTAACAATGAAAACTGGCACATGTTCATTAGAGAATTACAAACTTTCATGATTAGAAATTGATTTTATAGAGTCAGTATGAAGAGTCAACATTGATAATTTTTAGTGATCTGATTATGTTGTAGCAGTTTGTGATCAGAGTAAGGCAAGCTGCAATATGCAAAATATAATGCAAAATGTAAAGTATAAAATCAACTACTAAGGTAACTATCAGAATTAAGGAATTAAAAATGGGGTGTCCAGCAGGGAGAGGGAAGTGATTGTCTCCCTGTATTCAGCTCTTGTGAGGCCCCATCTGAAGTACTGCATCCAGGCCCTGGCAAAAGACAGATGCAGAACTCTTGGATTGGGTCCAGACGAGGGCCACTAGGATGATCAGAGGGCTGGAGCACCTCCCCTGTTAAGAAAGGGTGAGGGAACTGGGCTTGTTTAACATGGAGAAGAGAAGGCTCTGGGGAGACCTCATTGCAGCCTTCCAGTACTTGAAGGGAGAATATAAACAGGAGGGGGAACGGCTGTTTACAAGAGTATACAGTGACTGGACAAGGGGAATGGTTTTAAACTGAGATGGGGAGGTTTAGATTAGAGATTAGGAGGCAGTTTTTCACATAGAGGGTGGTGACGTGCTGGAACAGGTTGCCCAAGGAGGTTGTGGATGCACCATTCTTGGAGGCATTCAGGGCCAGGTTGGATGTGGCTCTGGGCAGCCTGGTCTGGTGGCTGGTGACCCTGCACATAGCAAGGAGGTTGAAACTAGATGATCACTCACTGTGGTTCTTTTCAACCCAGGCCATTCTATGACTCTGTGAATTGCAGTGATACATAAGTCAGTGTATGTGGCTTTGTAGCTTAAGCAGAAAACTTGCACATTACATATAGTAATATCTGGAAAGTGAATAATTACTTTACACACAACATGCTGAAAGAAATGCCCTAATTAAGTGTCATTAGGATAACAGCACCTTAACCTGTGTCTGTTCAGAAACTAAGGAGATTTTTATTCAGTGAACTCATTTCTTCTGAGATACCATTCAGTAAGTTAGATGGAGGTTCTGAATCCTCAGATTTGTACCAGGTCCAGAAAGTGAAGGGCTGATACACAATAGAAAGGCACTCAACATACAATGCCCTGTATGTACAGCTCTGAGCTGAGGAATGCATTGAATCACACACATAAATTGAAATACACATTTAGACCTTTAACTCAGATCACAGCAGACTCTCCAAAAAAATGCTGGGTTACTGTTTGAAGTGGGAGGATGTGAAATACCCTTTTTAGAAATACTATTTGTAGTAATGCTCCCATTTCATGCACTATGGCAAACAAAGAGAGATTCTCATTTCCATATTGAACAGTAAAGTTTCTCAGCATTTGGTTATTTATTTTCTTGCACGCTATGGGATGTTCCAAGGGAAATTCCTTTTCTGTCTTCTCAGACTGTTACAAACACCAGGAACATATGTTTATGCTGAGTGTCAGTCTTCCCCATGCTCCTCACTTTGCAGCAAATCACTTTATCCCAAAGGTCTTGGTATTTTGCAGCCATTCTGTGTGACTTTTCTGTTATATTGCATCACAATAATGAAAATCTAGATACCAATAAAAGGAAACATCTTCTAAAATGCATCCACACACATTTTATTAAAGGTGTTCAGAAGAAAATGAGATCTCCCATTATTTTCCTAATTCACTTTGGCAAGTAATATGAAAGATACTGTGCCTTGGGTAAAACTCTCAAGAGAATGTCTGCATTTTGCTACCATGTCAACAGTCATACCAGGCAACCAGTGCTTAAAATATAATTTAATTTTGAATAGGAGAAGGGCAATCATCGAGAGAAATGTTTTGACCAGGAATATAAATATTCTGACTTTATGGGCAGATCAGGAAGTGGGTGTAAAAAGGTAACTAAATTCTCACTAAGCTCTGAGAAGTCCCATTCAAAAGACACACACACACAAGAAATATCCTCTTTCCCCCAAGCTAGATTTAATGAAAACAGATAATTCTATTTTATTTTCCTGTCTGTAATCCAAACACCCTTTTGCTTGCATATACTTGTGGTGAAAAGATTCACAATTACATTTGATTATTCTTTTTATCCGTGTGCTTTTGGTGAGCAGTGGTGGTGGTCAATAACAGGGTGTTACTTGCCTTGAAGGTCTGGGCTTGGGTTTCTTTTCTTCATCTCTGTGGCTAATAGCAAGTTCATTGTTCATTGGGAGTGTCACAAAAGCTGTAGTCATCAAAGGAACCTAGCATGTAATTAATCTCTGAGTCAAGTCTAAATACATCACATTGCTGAAATTCTTGCAGACCTTATGTCAGTTACATTTTGGCACACAGGTTTGTTTGGTTTTTTTTTTTTTCAGTTCTCTTAGAAGTGTGACTGGCAATAGGCAGGATTGCATATGCAAATCTTGACTCTACAGATAGAAATACTTTACTGTGATCATCTGCACTTCCACTCTCTTCATTTGCACACACAATTAATACTTTGCTTCTTAGAAATTCTGTTATGCTCCAGTGAGTACTGATATAGTGTATAATTAGACTGCTCATGCATTTTCTGCATTACAGGACACAGAGTCACTCTGACACAGAAAGGTACAGCACATTAGTTGGAGAACTTGTGGAGAGTTCCACTGTAAATTCAGAACAATCAATATTTTTCCTTCACTTGGAAAGAAAATGATCAGGAGGTTGACTGTATGACATGCATGTAAGAGAATATATTAAACCAAATCATTCAGTAAGTGGTATACAGGCAGCATTGAAGAGTATACCTCATAAACACATTTAGATGTTACATTTTATACTTCTTATTCTATAGGATGATGAAATTTATGACCTTAAGCTCTATGGAGATTTCAGGTGCATTAGATCCCTTCAAGACTGTTACTTATGAATGCTAAAGGCTCAACTTTACTGGTTAGAATGGGATACTCAGCAGATGAAACCTATATTCAATGCATGCAACCTCTAGTATTTTCTTGTGAAGAACAAGCAATGTCATGCTCTGCAATTTGGCCACCTTGCTCTAAGAAAAAAAAAAAAAAAGCATCTGATCCTCAAGGCAAGGATGGCAAGGTGACCAAGATAAAGAGTTACTATAGAACCTAGTGTATATTTACCAGAGATCTAACGGAAGCTGCCAGTCTTGCAGCAACACACAATATTCAACAGCACAGTTCACTAACACATTTTCCACAACATAATTAACTGGTGTGCAAGCCAGTAGCATGACACATTTGCAATAGAAATCATAGCTAAATTATTGCCTGAGCTTCTCATGTTGGAGGCTTTCATGATCTAGGAGCTTTTTTGCTTATACGTTGAAAAGAGAATATTCACCGACAAGCCAGACAGAACACTTTTTTTTTTTTCAGTCCTATGCACTACAGTCCAGTCCAGGTACACCCAACAAGAAGACCAATACGTATGGCAGAAGGGATATCATGGTTGTCTGGCTTTGCTTGTCTTGAGTAGCAAGGCACATGACTCAAACTGTTTCTAAACTTTCTATTTCTTACTATTTAGAAACCAAGCTAAATAGTATGCTAAATATTAATTTCCCCTCAGAAGAGCACCCAACTCATTTTAATTTAATGAAACATCATTTTATAAGACACATTCTACAGCTCCAGTCTTACTCATAGACCTCGACCTCATTTAACAGAA
The DNA here is from genome assembly GCF_039878825.1 of Excalfactoria chinensis. Taxonomy (NCBI): domain Eukaryota; kingdom Metazoa; phylum Chordata; class Aves; order Galliformes; family Phasianidae; genus Excalfactoria; species Excalfactoria chinensis. The sequence continues at coordinate 46,629,179 of NC_092826.1, forward strand.
ATAAAGATTGATTTCCTTTAAAAATACTCTTCCATGTATGTTGTACTCTTTTAAGAACAAGAAAAGGTGAATTCTACAAAACCACAGAATCATTAGCCTCTATGCTTGTAGATGGCTTCCCATCTTGGTTTTCAATTGGTAGCTCAGTTTGAACTGTGTCACTCCTGAAAAATTGTTGCCAGTCCCAGAAATAATAAACATGGTGTAATAAATTTCCAAGGTCATCATAGAGAAACTTCATGGGAGCTTTACAGAAAAAGACCACTGGTAAGATTTACAATATAATGACGCTATAGAGCTTATTGAGTTTCACAGCTGGACAGCCAATGTTACCCTCACTAGCTAACCAGAAAGAAAAAAAAAAGTAAAGCCTCAGTGAAAATACCTGCTGTTGTAACTACCAGTAAGAATGATCAGTAAGAACTTCCTGTAAAAGCGACTTCATAGCCATATTGCTATTATGGAACTTGACTCTACTCTGCCCTGGTGAGGCCTCATCTGGAATACTGTGTCCAGTTCTGGGCTCCCCAGTACAAAAAAGACAGGGATCTCTTGGAAAGAGTCCAGCAGAGGGCCACAAAGATGGTGAAGGGCCTGGAGCATCTCCCCTATGAGGAGAGACTTAGGGAACTGGGTCTGTTTAGCCTTGAGAAAAGAAGGCTGAGAGGGGACTTGATCCAGGTTTATAAATACCTGAAGTGTGGGAGCCATAGTGGCGATGCTGGTCTCTTTTCAGTAGTGCATGGGGACAGGACTAGGAGTAATGGGCTGAAACTTTAGCATAGGAAGTTCCGCATGAATGTGCGCAAGAACTTCTTTATGGTGAGGGTGACAAAGCACTGGAACAGGCTGCCCAGGGAGGTGGTGGAGTCTCCTTCCCTGGAGATATTCAAGACCCACCTGGATGCCTACTTGTGTGACGTGGTGTAGGGAGCCTGCTTTGGCAGGGGGGTTGGACTCGATGATCTCTAGAGGTCCCTTCCAACCGCTACAATTCTATGATTCTATGACACTATCAAGAAACGTCACTAGTATGATTACTTATTTTGGACACCTTTCAGATCTTCCCAGATCAAGAATCCTCACCATCACATTTTGATTCTTGCCAGCTGCATTCCCTACCCAGGTTTCTGTCATGATGGAGTAGGAAGAGAGATGAAGGAATTATCACCAAGAACATCCTGCTCTTTCTCAAGTGTGGCACTGAGCACTTGACTTGCTCCTATAGAATATTCTGCCCTCTAGCAGAGGGCAAGACTTCTCAACATCTTAATTCAATTCAGCCAAATCTACAGAATCACTAGCTACATCTAATTAATAAGCCAACAACGTAAAAGGTTTTACAAGAATCTTGTAACATCTGATTTGTTTTTCCTTGCCCATAGTTCTGATTAAAAACATAATAATAAAAACAATAGAGCTACTCCATTTTTTTTTTTCCTGTCATAATTTTATACATGTAATTTGTTTCCACTGTGCTCATGCCTATTAAGCAGATTTTTTAAAATGATTTTTTTGGGGGAAATAGATTCAATAATTTGAACATATCTGGCAGAAAGGTTAAAGATCAAGGAATATTTCTGCAAAATTTGTTTTGAACCAGTATATTGAGGTATATAGACAAATGCCACCTGAGAAGAATTACTGTAGGGGTTATTCAACTAAGAATCAGAAAATAATTCCATTAATATGCAAGTAAAATCAAAATGAAGCTTAATTTCTGAACACAAAATACTTCTAATGAAGTCCTGTAAACATCCTGAAAATGATTCATAGAAATAACTTTTTCAGAACAATGAACATATCTTAAACATTTCAGAAATTGCTTTAAGAATAACTTTAAAATCAGAAATCATTGAACAAGTTACCCGATGAAATTACCCATTACAAATACCTGTCTGATGCTAGACAGCTGGGTAAGAAAGATGAATATACATACTATAGCTTGAATTACACAGTTCAGCTTTCTAATGTCATAGAATTAAACTGTCCTTTGTACCTGACTGACCAAATGTTCTTTACTTGATTTGTGAACGATCTTTTACCAGTTTGGTGGAGTCATACAGGATTAACTCTGAAGCTTTCACACTGGGAGAAATATGGTGATACCCTGAAGATAGATGCTATCTATCCTGGTTGTGCAGATACTTCCAGGTACTTCATAGACATGTTCATAGGGAAAACAGTTCTATAGTGAGTTTATAATAACTGTATGCACTCTGTCCATAAGATCATCACAATTCACTAGGCCAAGACATGGAAAATAATAGAAGAACATCTGTTGCAATTGGACAATACAATAAGAAAGGCATTGCAACAAAGGCATGATGATGGAAAGACTGGCATGACAAAAGGTGCTACAAAGGAAGGGAAGACGACTGCTCATTCATATCAGAAGATCCTAGGTTCACAGAAAAAAAAATAATTCACCAAGGAGGGATCTCTAGGAGAGATGCTTAAGGGCAGTCAGCCCTTAAGTGAGGTCTTAGGAGAGGTGCAGACAGGCTCCACCCCTTCTGGTCACACAGTTGAATTGCCTTCACCTGTGCTCCCAGGGCTGTCTGGATTCTTTCCCCACACGATCAATCAGTGGTTCAGGCAGTGACTCAACAGTTACCATACAACATCTTACTGTTGAATTATGCCTGGCTTCATAAGCATATTAGACACCTATACAAGAGTTGCTCCCAAAGTAATGCCTCCTATTTTATGATGTTGGTCCATGACATCAGAGGCAGATGGTGACTGTATGGCAGTAGAGGCTGAAACTAGCCACCACTCTTCCATTACATTTTATTGCCTTATGAAAGATAGCAGCAAAGGGGTAGCCTGACAAAACAGCATCTGACATGGAAGTGTGCATGAAGCCCAGGAGAGTCACTGAATTCTTCCACAAAGAAAAAATGGCACTCACTGACATTCACGGACACTTACTGAATGTTTATAGAGACCAAACAGTGAGTGTGAGCACACCAAGGTGGTGGGTGGTGCATTTCAGCAGTGACAACAGGTCACCTCCACTGGTTCAGATATATATGAATGCAATGTGCAAGCTCTTGTTCATTGCTGGTGAAAATGCATAGCTAATTTTGGTGACTATGTTGAAAAATAGTGCTTTGTAGCTGTATGGTGGAAATAATATAAGTATGGTATTCGTACTATTGGAATAGTACAAATATAGATGGAAATGAATAGCTAGAGAATAACTAAGAAAAAGCACTCACCAACTTTGAGGCCTCCAAGATAGATGCTCACCAACATCAAGGCTCAACACAAGAACTCCACAAAAGAACAATCTCCAGAAAGAGATGCTACCTTAATGGTGGTCAGCCCTTAAATGGGATCTGGGAGAGGTGGAGTCAAGCTCCACCCCTTCCAGAGCACAGCTGAATTACTTTCACCTGTGCTCCCATAGCTGACTCATCACTTGCCTCAGATGGTTAATCAGAGCTTCAGGCTGTGATCAACAGTTTCCCTTACAGTAGCTTAGAATTTGCTCTATCAAACAGAGTTATTTTGCTCTTTGTATCTGTTGTATTTTCCATGGAAATAAACAGGAGGCATTACTTTTGGAGATACATTGTATGTTTCACGTAGGGGGTCAAATACCAAAGCACCAGATTGTGTTGTTTCATAATAGCTTTTGAAGAACCTCAGACACTGTTGACATTACATATAATAAAAATAATTTCAATAAAAACTTTATGTATATGCATTTTGTCAGTAAGTCTAAATCAGCTAAAATATGGTCAAGAATATTTCTACCTCACTTGAGCTTTTTATTCATACTAAGTGTTCCTGAAAACAGGGAATCAAAATTAAGGATCAAGAGAGTAGAAAGGAGTAGAGAAAATTAAAAGAAATAAAAGAAGTGAGAGTTTAATAGTTTAATTCTCCCATCCCCCCCCCCCCCCCCCCCCCCCCCCCCCTTTTTTTTTTAATACTATTTTTAGCAGTGCCCCAATTGATAGAACTTTATAGATCTCAGTGGGATAATTAAACAATTACTTCTGATAATTTCATGGGCTTTGTGAGCTTGAAAGTGGATGGAACTTAACCTCCACTTTTAATACATGCTAATTTAAAGCAGTAATAAGGAATAAATGTTTTCTGTGATATTTACTATGTACAGTTTAAAAACCATTGATAATACATATTAAAAGATAATGGTATTGGCAAGTCCTGCCTTATCATATGGAGCTACCATAAATGTAATGCACAGTAAATAGCTCGTGAAATTTAGTTTATAACTAATGCCAAGTAATAAAGTATTCACACACTGGAATAATAAAGTCTTAAGGTGAAAAGTGTTTTTTTTTTTTTTTCTTTTTTCTTTTTTTTTTTTTTTTCCCTGAGTTCTACTGTAAAGAATCTTGTCATAAATATTTTAAAAAATGAGATAAGTAAGAGATTTAAAACTATTTTTAACTAAATTAAGCTTTAAATTCTGAAGAACTGCCTGCAGAGTAATAGGTAAGTGTGTGTTAAACATTTTCATAATATTGAAAATAGATCAGGAAAGTAGTTCTTTAAAAGATATGCCTTATGAGCAGACCACTATAGATATCAAGCTGTTAATAAATATGGAGAAGATAATAGTAATTCATTGTTAATTCCACCACCTAATTTCATTTTTTTTCATGCTCTTGGCAAAAGCAGGGTGGATTCAAGTAATCTACTTCTATTATGTACTAAAAAGCTGTGATCCCTTAAACCTCAATAGAAATACACAGCATTTTAACTTTACTACATTTTAGCTGTTCAACAAAAATCTCCTCTTTACTTTCAAAACATGAGGTTTGTTGTGTTAAATGGCAGCATTATTGATCATAAGTGGAATAGGCCTGGTCACTACAGAGTTTGTCCCTATACATAAACAAGGACTATACAAAGGCTATAAAGCACCCATAACAATGGATACAATGGAACCACATATTTGTCTCTGTCACAGAGCACAACATGCAGTCATTGAGGTTTTAAAGGTATGAAGTAACAGAATTCGCCACATCTCCAAGCAAACTGTTCTGGTATTTAACCAGACATACATAGGTACTTGTAAATGTGTCTGGTTTCCTGCTATGGAATTTTTGAAACAACTTTTTCAGATAGACCTTACTGTGAGACATTTCCCCCCATCCTGGTATCATGCAGAACTGTTTCATAAACTGAATTCCATTTCTTTTTCTTAAACAACAGCAGAAGGCAAGTTTTCAGGCTTTTTGTAACTTCTGAATCTGCCTTCCATCCAGGCAATGGATAATTGCCCAGAGAAGCTGTGGTGCCCCATCCCTGGAGACACTCAAGGCCAGGTTGGATGGGACCCTGGGCAGCTGAGCTGCTGGAGTCAGCCCTGCCTGTGGCACAGGGTGGAACTGGGTGGGCTTTGAGGTCCCTTCTAGTCCAAGCATTATAAGATACTATGAAAATTGAACACTGATAAAATATACAAAAATATTATTAAGTTTTGTCACTAAATGCAAATCTGTTCTTACAAACTCCTCTTCCTAAAAAGAACTTGACTGAAAACAGCCTGGAACCTTGTCAGAGCATGGCTTGAGCCTTTCCAAGCTTTTCCCGATGACGTTCCTAGGTTGGACTGTAAACAGAATATGACATATAAAGTACAAGATACTTATTCACAGCTGTCTTCTGTTCACTTCAATATATAGATAATTCTCAAGTTCTGGAAATTATGCTCTCACAGAACTCTAGATTCTCATTTTAACAGTAATTAGATAAACCAAGAGCATTTCTCCTGAGACCAGTCCCATTAGCCTGTCTCTTCAGAACTGCAACTCAGGATCATATCCAGTGTCCCAATAAACCAATTTTATTTTCCATTCATGTTTTCAGTCACTACAATCTAAAATCTGTTCTACACAGAGTTCGACCATTTGTGCTTTGAATTCCTGTGTTTCTAGCTAAGTATAACAACACGAAATAAGGTGGGTTCCAGCAATACTGGGATATATATCTCTTTTATCCAGTCTCTTCCTTTTTATTTCAGATTTCAGAACAAACACAGCTAAGCTGAGATAAGATGGCTCATCAGTTTATTTCATCATTCTTTGTAACAGATTTTTGTGCAGCAATGTGAAACAGGAAGACAAAACAAAACACTTATGCTCCGTGCACTCACTGAAAACACACCAAATAAGAGCACATCAGTGAATCCAGTGATGGCTGTTATTCTTTTTATGAGTGAATAAGTAGAATGCTAAGAAATTATTTATTTATTTATTTATTTATTTATTTTTTAGGATAAATAATGTATAGGTTGACAGCTCAGGGTCTGAATATGTAAGGCAGTTCAGAAGAGCTTTACATACTCAAAAATCATTCCTCTCTTTTCCAGAACAGAAAGAAACTAGCAGGTGGGACTTAGTGTGCCCCCAGTGGCGCAGTGGTTTAAGCTGCTGCCTGCGGCACTGGAGGGCCTGGGTTCGAATCCCCCCTGTGGAGCAGGGGTAGAAGTGCCACTTCGCTACACAGAGGGCTCGAAACCCGGGAGTTGGACTCGATGATCTCTAAGGTCCCTTCCAACTCGCACGATACTATGATACTATGATACTTCTGCAGGGAGAGCTCAAACTAAAACATTTGAGAGAGTGTATAGTGATCTATGATCTGTCCTATCCTAAATGAAGAAGAAAAAGGTGCAGAGTTTTAATACCACTGTTGAGTGTGACTGCAGACAATTACAGCACATCTTTGAAGTATCCAGGAGATGAGGGATGGCTATAAAAACGATTTGTTAATCATTGGCATGTTTCCCATGTCAGTAAGGTTGATAGGATCCCTCCAAACCGTGTGCTGGTGCTCATTCTTTTACCCATTGTCCTGCATGTTGCATGGTCCTATTTCAAATTTAAGGAGCCAGGGACTGAAATACAAGACTCCTGTGCTCCCTGAAAAAAAACAAAAAACAAAACAAAAACCAAAACAACAAGAAAAAACCCACAAAAAACATAAAATCTTGAATCTTAGAGATAAAACAATCTGCTGTCTTTGGGCTCCAATGGAAATGAAGCAGGAAAATCCTCCATAGACAGGACCTTTACAGGATCTATAGAGCAGTGGCATCTGAAGATCAAAGAATAAGATCAAAAAGCACAGAGGATATCACAAACCCTCCACCTTCTACCCTCATTACTTCAGAAAGCATTGACTTCCCAAGTACACTGCCTACCTGGGAAAGCCAGTGAGCCCATGGACAGATCCCTCCTTATGTTCTGCGTAGTCAGCCTTCAAGGTCTGTCTGATGCAGTAGCTACTTTTAAGATCAAATGTCAGCTTTTTTGTTATATCCTTTGCCCTTTAACTTTAAACTTCTTAGATGACTGAGCATCTCCTCTTGTATTCCTCTTGTTTTTAGCAGACTTGGGATGTTTCCTCTATTTGCTCAGGTTGACTTCTATTAATTCTCATATCATGTAGAAAAGAGCGTATTTTTCCTTTATTGTTAAAGGGCTAGGTGACAATTTGGACTGAATATGCATCTGTATTTAAAAAAAAGGAACTCACACCAGGACTGAACATCTACAAGTTCACATCTTGTAACTTATTCCAGTGCTTGATTACTCTGGTTGAAGAAAGCAGCTGGACTACTGCTGCCAAAACAAATCTGTGTGAGAGGATTAAAGATACATCTAGAGTAACAAAAACACCAGCATGGCTCAGTTAGCTAGACATTCAGTCAAGAAACACAAAGCTTTAAAAAGACCCATTTTCCAATTGACACCCATGCATTATTCACACAGCTACTTGCTTTTTTATGATAAAGAACATATTAACATCAGCATATTTAATGTTTTTATAAGCTAGACTTTTAAAAGTATAAAATCTACTGATACTCAAGTAAAAAAAAAACAAAACAACAAAAAACATCTTCTTTTTGAAACAACTTCCAAGAAGGCCAAAAAGTTGTAGTGAGTGATTCTTCCTTGGGTGATGCTTCTCTTTCACAGCACAATCCCAGACCTCTGCCCGGAGGACATGCCACCACCTTGGCATGACGGAAGGTTTTGCTGTAGTATCCTTCTCAGATTAGTGAAGTATGACTATCAATTTTCAAAAGGCAGCCTATGAAAATAGTAAATATTCACAGGCTGCTGCATACTCCTTCTGGCACTGCCAATAAACTTCTGGACACTGAGCACTAAGTGTCTTTCAATGGCACACAGCTATTGTTCTTCCTCAATACTAGCTCAACAAACATCAGTATGTGAGCAAGAACTGCAAAGCAATTTTGTTTAAAATGCACTGAAAAAGTAAGTTGTATTTATTTCATTTAGCTGCCAATTTTCTTACCATTGGTATGAATAGCATGGCTAAAACCAAGATGTCATGGACAAAAATCATCTGCACAACAATGCAGGAGCATTTAGTGATGGAATTAACTTAAGACTTCTATCTCAAACCTGTTCTAATGACAAACTGGATGCCCTTTGTGAAGTTGGAATAATAGGCAACTTAATTGCTCATTGTCAGTAACCAAATATTTTTTGTTAAACAATTACATGATTCCTTTTCAAGCTAGTTTCGGTCCTAATGAACTTCACAGACAGTGTTTTCTTTTTTTCCTTTACGGCACAAGGGACAATTTTCTTTCTTCTGCTTTAGTGGATAACTTCAGCACACAGCTAACCTTGTGCTTTAAGGTGATTTGCCCTTAGAAGTACATGCTTAGGGGCATACAAGCAGCATTACAATACTAAAGAGAAATGGTCTAGCCAAAAAAGAAATAATGAAGTATAATAAGAAACATGAACAGCAGTGAGAAATGAAATGTATGGCTAAGAGAGCTTGGCTACGTTAGAGGCAGAGGGGAGAGTAATAAGGAAAGACATTGGCTGGCAGTGTTAAAGTATCAGCCTGAGAAAAGCTTTTGTCTTTCATCTCCCAGTCAGTTACACCTTGTGGTACATATCTCTTGACTTCTTGGAGTTCAGAATATGCAACGGCATTCTCTGTGAAGCATGAAGATACAGAATGTACACAACTTCCCAGAACATCATATGATAGCAGAGAGATGAAGTGAAACAGGAATGTCTCAGTGACGCCCACAGGAACAGTCACAATCGCCAAATTGTCAGCATGCCTCTGCAATTCCAGACCACGGCGAGCATATGGATAGTTTAGGCTTTCTGCCATCAGACTAGATTAGCTAAGCACATAGCCCATGCATATTTAGTCTAGTTTTTTTCAGTGGAAAAAATATTTCTATTGCAAGTAACCTCCTGGACTTAGACAACTTCCATGAAAGAGTCTCCTGCTGCCTTGTGCACCTGTGTGGTTCCTCTGTACTTCCCTAGCAAAAACCTTCATGCGATCTGTGATTACACATCTAAGACCGTGATGTGAGAAGCAGAATACCCTTCCCTTCTGTGAACAAAACTGACAGTTCTGCGAAATTCCTGCAACAGATGACACTGCTGAGGCTTTTCATTCTGTTACAACTCAGGCAGGCAGCATGTCAGCAGCGTGCTCCAAGTCTGCTCTCCACGACCTTCCCAGTAGAAAGATAAATGCTGCCCTCTGCAAAAATTGTTCTGAATCTTTCCAAAGAGAAAACTTTGTCTTTGACTGAAATGGATCTTTCAAGTTTTGTTTTCTTTAGAGGAACATCAATCCCAAGCTCATACAAAAGCCACAGGGTACACAGAACAACAAATGACCTAGCTCTGGTCTCTCTAGAGACATTCTAGATTCTGGTATGTTCTGCACTGACAGCATCTATTTGCAAAGTGACTGAACTGTGTAATACCTTGCTATGTGTTTTCCTTGTGGAAAGTTATTTCAACTGTCATTTAATATTTACAGTTGCTGTATGTTGATGAAAATACAAAAACCAGAATACACTGTCATGTGCTTCTGACAAAGTTGGTAACTTTTGTCAGCCCCAAATGAACTAAAAATGTGGTTATGTAATATATTTCTTCTTTTAAAGCTGATCTCATTATTTGTATCCCAGTATGTAACCCATATTATAACTATGAGTTTTAGGATGGTTTCCAAATAATAAGCTATGATGGCAATCAGGTACCTGTACATTTGTTCCACTTTAAACAAGAATCAGAATATAAAATGGGACAAAAATTGAATGCCAAGTCAAACAATGTTAACATACACATACATCATTCTGCAAACACACGATTAACTTTACTACTTTGAATAATATTATGCAAATCAATCTATTTGCAAATATAAGTTCCTAACTATAAATATTTGTGTAATAGAGGACAAAGTGTTCATTCTAACCTTGCAGAACTTGAGATATTCTTTTAGTGACTATCTTCCATTTTCTTGGCACATTAATTGAATTTTCTTTTGCACTGGCAGCACACAAGAGCAATTTGATTAAGAACTTTTTAGTTATTACCAGTAAGCCAGAGGAATCTCAGAGGAAAGAACTGTGCTAGCTGCAATGTAAATGGCAAACACATGCAATGTTTATTTCTGGCAAACTACTACTGCTGTCTTTCTTATAGGCTAAAAGCCTTATTATACAGCATGCTTTAAATAGATATTTTTTCAATTAATAGAGAGAAATATCATGTCAGTGGTCATGTTAGGTATCAAATTTCTTTTTTTAAAATGCTTAAAAGTTCTGTAAAAATGAAATTAAAGAATTAAGTCTGTACAATTTCAGTAAAAGAGTACTTCCAACTTACAATCCTCAAGTATACAGCTTTAGGCACGGTTTGAAAAAGAAACTGCATATCACTATATATGCTTATTATTAAGCAAAACATATTACATACAGCATTCAGCAAGACCCATCACAGTCTTTGCTAGAATCATCATTCAGCACTGACAACTGTTAATATTTTTATATAATAGTAATTATTCTAAGCAAAATATCTTTTAAACATGTCCTGGAAACACTCTCTATATTATCTATAATTCAGAAAACAAATATTCAGGATTTAACATATTAATTATAGGAACCAAAGTGTTCTGGCAGGTCTTCACATCCTTTTTGCTTGTTCCTACACACAAAAGTTAGTCACTGCTTGCACATGGAAATATTGGAATGAAGATCACTCCAGACTGGGTACGCAAAAATAGGCATGTTTAAAGAGGTCGTAGCAAAACCCTACTGGGAGCAGCTGAGCTTAAAACTCTTGACTTTGGATACAGGTATTTTCTGAACAGCTCCTGGCTGCACTGAGCATTGTGCTCCCAAGTATAATCTTATCATTTGTAGTAAAGGGACTGTTATGATGCTTCACTAAAGAAAGCAAGCCTTGGAAAGAACATGAATTAAACTGTCAACTTCTTTAAGGTTCATTAATACTAATCTTTAGCTGTACTGGATGAAGTCTGTTAGCCAATGATACCAACACCATGATGAGTTTAGTGCACAACAAACTGCAAAACATCAGAACTACAAAAATATTCTTGAATATCTTCTAATGCCACGATGATTATCTGTTTAAGAATGCACACATACAATGCATTCCCAAGAGGCAGAGATGTTTGTGATTTATGCATTACATTATCTCGAACAAGTCTGTTTGCCATATTCATGACACTGCAAACACATTCACACATGTTCTTACTCATCACCTTCATGAATATTCATGTACCTAACAGATTTGGAAGCACTGGTCTTCTAAGTATTGGATAATCCTTCGGGGAATTTTGCAGTCTGAAATGGAAACCTTATTTTACACCCTACAGTCCTCGGTGGTTAGAAGAATTTGAAGCTTGCAATTTTACCCTTTATTCAAGACCACCTTAGTTAATTCCTAAGAAAAACAAAATGAAATTTGCAGTCAGCATGTTTTAATTGTAATTTAGCATTTATTGATGTATGTTCCTGTTTGTTAATGTAGGGCTTTTTTTAGTAAGAAAGTATTGCTCAACTAATTTCTTTCCTGATTCCCAAATTATGTATGGAATACCAGGTCCCTTCAGTGGTTTGAAAGACAAAAAGGGACTCCTAAGTATTTAAAGATGGCAGGCAGACTGAAAATGATGAATCACAGTTTCTCACGTGCTGTTCATGGCATTCCTCCCCGCCCATCTGTCCTCCTGCTAACCTTGATGTAGCAGCTTTCAAGGAGCAGTGGTGCAACACAGACACAAGAAATTCCATACAGCCTTCTGGGAATCAAATCTTGACATCCACAGAGAAACATCCATGACAGTAGGAAGTTAAATGAAACTGGCAGCTCAGTTTTTAAAGGATGCTTTAAATCTCCCATTTCTTTCACAATAAGGAATAAAATAAGAAAAAATAAACAACCCACAGTCTTAAAAGACATCCATTGTTGGAGTCTGACTACTTGTTCAGTGGAATGTGCCTCTGCTTGTAATTTACTATTGCATTTCAATAGTTGGAATGTGCAATAAGATTGAATCTGCAGTACAGAAAGTCAGATTAAAAAAAAAAAAAAAAAAAAAAAATTGCTCTCAGCCTCTTGCCACTTTTGGCAATTACAATTAATGTGGTTTTGGGAAGGAATTCAATGGATAAGTTCTTTGTCTATTGAAAAGAAAAAAGAAGGAAAACCCACAGCTATACTTCTTATCTAGTGAAGCAACGAAACATTTATACTGCAAAACACTTATATCACTAATATATTTGTATAACCATTACCGATTACACTAAAAATAAATCTATTGATCATCTTATGATAGTACAGAATCTGTAGAAAAACTATGTTGTAAATTACTACAACACCTACACTGACTTACACTTTCACCTTACAGAAAAATGTCAGACTTCCATAAATGTATTTATAATGGTTGTAACAGGCTTAGTGTGTTACACAGAAGCAAGGGCCAAATCAATACATATACTTGGCATACAAACCTTTGTCATTTTTACTTTCTTCCCCAAGATTTGGTGAATTCCATGGATTTAAATTGGAGGGCTTGCTTAAAGCCTCTGTTTTATTATCTCATGCTGCAGCCCCTTAATCTTTTCATTTTGGCCAAATGAATGTGAGGTCCATAGAATAACCCTTAAAAGCCCATGCTGCTCTCTTAGTTTCATCCCTTTCCAAGAAGAAGTCAGTTTCTTCTTACAAAGCCATAAGCACTGAACCTGAAGCATAAAGTCTGAAATTAAAAAGTAGAAAAGTAGATTACAGCAAGATTTACTGCCACCACAGAAGCACCTATGGATTGCCACTAGCACTGCAAGTACCTCAGGAAAATATACATCATCAACGGCAACCGAGGAATAAATAACAAGGAAGGAGAACTGAACTGTGACGGATGATAACAGCAGGTTGCTGAATTTTTCTGTTACTTGCATACTGCTTGTGGGAAGAGTTCAAAGCAATGTGCTCTTAACTGTGCTTTATTCACATGGCGGTGGCATTCACAAAACACTCTCAGATTTACAGGAGTAAGGACATACATTCAGGTTCACGCTTCACATCACTTCATTTTTGTCAGGTCCTGCAGCCCTAATACAAGAGAAACTACACAGTACTGAATATGGTATAAGCTAGATATGAAAATGTTTATACAACACACATTCAAATCTCCTGATGAACTGAAAAATTGTTTTGTATGTCTTCTCCAAGGCTTTACTGGACCGTTTCAAGCTTTCTGTGTGTCAATAAACATTAATAACAACTTTTTGGTATTGCAAGTATGATTATCAGATTCCACAGCCAAATTTCAGTTCTGCACTGCCAATTTCAGTATATAGCAGGTACCAACAACATTTAAAACCTTGCTATAGCTGCCACTTTCCTTTCTCTCCTTGTCTATGCTCAGATGTGTCCTTAAAAACTAAAATAAACTTGAAATTTGGTGGCTCAAATGCTGCATTTTTCACAGAGGAAACCAAGATGTTGGTGAGGAAGAAAGCCCCTTCCACAGCATGCATTTGCTGCTGTTAGAAGACATGTATATAACTGCTCTGAAATATATTTTAAAAATTAGAGGTTCAGAAGAATGTTCATATTTAAGCAACAGCTGTGAAAGGTGCTTGTAAGCAGAAGTCTCTTTTTTTTTTTTTTTTTTTTTTTTGACTCCTACCCATCCATTTATAGCTCTAGTTCTAGCTGTGACCAGGCAAGCACTGAGCCAAGAGCATCATTAAACTTGAAGGCACTGGGTGTGGGGACAACTGACAGGGGTCCCAACTCTGCCCTGACTTGCACACTGCTAGAGAACTCATTGGAAATACTGGAAAAAAAAAGCTTGATGACATGACCATGTCATCATATGAAACAGGGTTTATGAAAATTCTGTGCCATGCAATTGTGTTTTTTATGAATGAGACTAACAGCAGCAGTTACTACAGTGTCTGCCAATTACCTTAGAATGCTTTCTTTCCAGTTACTTATGACTTTAACACAATTTTGTGCATAAGGGCCAATGTTTTCCAGTACTAGGAGTTTCTCCCGTGCTTTGGACTGCCCTTGAAAGTTTCAGCCAAAAGAATGTCAATATTTTTGCAAGCAAAACTTTTGCAAATATGTTATTTAGCCCATTTTAAAAAATGTGGGTTTTTCTGAAAATTATGTGCATTATCACCTTTGTGCTTTAAAATACGGACATAGAATTTGCTGAACACTCTTTATCATTCTTATGAGACTGGAACCTGGTGAGACTTAGTTTTTAACCACTCCATTTGCATGGACTCTCAGCCCCTGGGAGTACTCACATTTGCAAATGTAATGCAAATGTTTTGGACACACAAGACTATGCAACAACAGCTTTTAAAATATATATATCTTGAATATATGGGTGCTTTATATACGTTATAGAACTTTCTCACATACACAACTTCTATATACTGTCTATAGTGTTTCAAAAATAGCTTATGTATACAATTAAAAAAGCATCTCAAGAAAGCTACGTTGCTTTATGAAAAGGAAGAATTATTCTGCTATCAGATTCTTAGACAGATAAAGAATTGCAGAAAAGATGAATGATCCTCATCTAAAAAAAGTCACAGTGATTAATATTTGCTGTGCAACAGTTTCTGGGAAGTATTTGAAAGCCATTCAGCCCTGGTAATTCTGTAAATATTTCAGGGTGTTCACTAAGTGTCAGTATAAAACAAAGTGACTACAATGTAAGTGATGGAAGGGCACTCAGCAGGTGTGCTACCTACCACATGGTAAAAAGGACAGTGAGTAATTGTGGTGAGTTATATTTTTCTGACTGCCAAGCCCTCCTGCCACACTATGGGCTGCTCTCCATAGGCTGCAGCTCTGACCCATGCCATGCTCACCATGCTCTGTATCTTCTTCAAGCCTCTTCTACTGCTACACTGGGGGCTTCTTCACGACTGCATGGGGAGATCTGCTCTGCATGGTGCCTGTGAGCTGCAGGGGGACAGCCTGCTCCTCTGTGGGCCTCTCCTGGGCTGCATGGAACTTCTGGAGCATGGAGCAACATTTACATCAGTAATTCACTAATTCAATACTACCTGTTCCCCACAGCTTTCATCTGTACAAATGTCCTGATATTCCCACATTTGCTATTTTTTGAGAGATGAAGACTAAATTATAATATTAGGCAATATCTCGTGACACCACCTAATATATTTTCATGATATATGTTGTGAAACCCTTTGCCCAGTGTCTAACATGACAATCTTTGTGCCCAGACTCTCTGATCCATTTTGCAGATTCCATTTTGTTTCAGTTTGAGTTTGGTTGTTCTGGTTACTATTCCTAAACTGTGCAATGATTCAGGACAAGCTGGCAACAGATCTTTGTTCAGCCTCTTTAATACTGTGTGAAGAAGGATTTATTCAGTGCCTGTAGGTTTTATGATTATATATCAGAAGAACCCGACTTTACCTGACACAGAAGAATTTCATTTGCCCTTCCCTTTCCTATCAGTAGGACTGTGGTGTTTTAACAAAATCACCATTCCTCTATTAAAATGAAGATAACTATAGCATGACCACAAGGCCTGTGCAGTACTCTCTTCCTTCATTTATATAACTAAAACAATTATAAAATGGATCAATTCACTAAGTGGGGAATTAAACTCCCATTGCAGTTGTTCTCTTTTTTAATCCAGGCTTGCTTCATGGCATTTCCCACATAGTAGCATCCTATGCTCTACTAAAAATGTCCTTGTTCTCATGTCTTAGCCACTTCAGTGACACTGAGTTGAGAGACTGCTCTAATAAAAAGTAGTGAAAATCACCATGTGGACTTAAATACACACAGTGCATTTACACATATTTTTGTTAACTCTAATCATGTCTAGACACTTGAAGTTTTCACTTTTTGCACACAGTCATTTGATGGAATTTTCTTTTTTAACAGTTTCAAAAGTAATGAGCATGAATACTTCTAGAAAGCATATTTTTAGAAAGTGAACATATGGAGACATGCATTAAAACTGATGTATTTTATTTAGCATTTGAGGGACCGAAGCACCTGAAACCTGAGCTTATTTTTTCAGAAAGACAACTGAAAGTCATCAAACTTGGCCCAGGCTTTATTTTCTCTGTTCTTTAAAAGCCAAATTAAACACTTAGCAATTCATCTCAGAGGTTGCTCTTGGCATTCTCAGCATTTCATAAAAGGGAGCCAGCTGTAATGGGCTGTAAAATTTTCTTTGGGGATGCACAGTAGTGGATATATTTGATGGTCGTGCTCGATTACTCTGGTGGCCTTTATTGATGGAGAGATAGCATCAATATACAAAGAGTGACTGATGTCATTAATCTGGACTTATGCATGGTCTTTGATATGGTCTCACATTACATTCTTATCTCTAAACTGTGCCCAGTACTGGGGCTCCAGAATAAGAAAGATGTGGAGATGTTGGAGCAGGTTCAGAGGAGGGCCACAAAGATGTTCAGAGGGCTGGAGTGCCTCTCCTATGAAGAAAGGCTGAGAGACCTGAGCTTCTTCAGTACAGAGAAAAGAAGGCTTCAGGGACACATCACTGCAGCCTTCCAGAGCATGAAAGGAGCTTATAATCAAGAGGGAGACCAACTTTTTACACAGTCCAATAATGATAGGACAATGGGGAATGGTTTTAAAGTAAAGAGATTTTGATTAGATATTAGGAGGAATTTTTTTATTCAGAATGTGGTGAGGTGCTGGCACAGCTGCCCAGAGAGGCTGTGGTGCCCCATCCCTGGAGGCACTCAAGGCCAGGTTGGATGGGGCCCTGGGCAGCTGAGCTGCTGGGGGGCAGCCCATAGCACAAGGTGGGACTGGGTGGGCTTAACGATCCCTTTAAAACCTTTCTATGGCTCCATGACTTTGTGAATTGAATTACATCGATAGAGCAGATACTTAGATTTCATTGCTAAATAAATTATTGTAGTAATTTTGGCATAGGGAGAGAAGGAAAGAAGTAGAGATAAAAGAATTATCAATAGCTAAGCTATGAGATCACAACACAGTAATCTCTCTTTTCATGGAAGTAAGCAATGAAACTTTTTGTCAATGCCTGACATGCAGCACTCTTCTCACAGCCCCGGACAGAACATCCTCCACAACTGAATGAACGTTACTCTTAAATTCATACTTCTAATATGGATGCTCATAAAAAGCTAGTGTGAACTGCCAGAGAAACTAAACGACAAGCACAGAACCTGAAAATAGTTTAGATGTTTTATTTTTCCCTTACAAATTGACTAGATTTAAATGCCCTTTTTGCAGCCTTTATTTTATTGCCAAGCATTTCTGTACGGCTACCAATGGGCAGTGTTATTTTTTTTTGCATGATTTCCAAGTTAATTCTTTGGTCTCAAAAAGAAGTGCCGTTATTTGCTTTCCTCTAGGGGGAAAAAAATCGCAGTATGAGGAGTGAGATGATAGGGATAATTAGACTAAATGGTGGTATAGAGCACAATGGGAAAAATATCTTTTATGAAGACCACCTGTCTACTCAGTTTTGTAGCCCAAATGATGTTTTGTTTTGTTCAGGGAAACAAATTCACTTAATAAAATCCAAAACACAGATGGCAGCTGCTAGGGGGAAAAAGAAAACAACAAAAAGCAACAAAAAACAAAAACCAAGATTTTGTTGCAAAGGGTTTTGAAGCGATCTGAGTGGAAGACAGAAATATTTCCTTTTTCTCTGTCAATGGAGCTGTTTTCCAAGAGCTCTCTTTGATGCAGTCTGGGATTAAGTTAGAGCAGCAATTCCAATCCTGAACATTAGGAATAAAGCCCACTTTTATGTCATGATAAGCTGTTTATTTTGTATATTCTTTTAGGCACCTTCATTGTTTTACTGTAAAGTATTTGAAAAATAATGCTTCTAACTACACAGCATTTATTCAGAGTGTCCTAAAACGGATAAAGAAACAACTATTAATTTTCCATTCCTCCTGTAGTTTCAAAAGCATATTTTAATGCATGTATACTTAATTTAAGATGGCAGATTTAGTTATTTATTTATTTAACAAATAGTGCCCTTCATTGTAAGTTCCTAGGATGTTTTAAATACAAATCTACAACTTCTACAAAAATGTATTGTGAGATACCTACAAACAGAATCAAGAGTTATTAAGAGAACTATTTAAGAAAAAGGTAATTTAATATATTCTCAGTATCTCTATGGAAAGTTCACAAAACCAGAAAAATAGTGACTATTTATTATTCATCCAGAGTCTGGCTCTGATAAGGAGTTGAGGGAGACAGGTTCTTGATTGGGGACATATCTGGATGGCAGATCAGAGGCATATTCAATATCACATTCTGATTTCAATTTGGCCTAAGTCCAACATATTTATGTAAATATGCCACTCAACTGGGAGAATAAAGCAAGGAGTGTGAACAGACAATTATTTTTATGCTATAGATAAACAAAAAATAACTCTTTACGAATATTATCTACTAAGGAATGAAAAAATTAAGTAACACTGGGGACCTATTTCATCATTTCCCCTGAGAAAGGGAGCATCTCTCGTGAGAAACTTTACTCTGTTCAGAGAGGAGGGACAGATGCTAAAAGCACCACTGTTTCCCCAGAAAAGTGGAATTCCACATCCCACACAGTTCAAATAGCATTATGATCTCTGCAGACATCTAATATCAAATTGTGAAGTTCTCCAGTGAGAAAGCCAAGGGAATAGCAGTCTCTGAATAGATTAGCGTGTCTGTAGCCAGTCTTTGGACTGGACCAGTGTCTGGCACATGCGCCTTGGCTCATCAGAAGGGTCACTGCTGATACAGCTTGTGGGAGTGGTTGGTCTGGAAGAGTTAGTCAATTAGAATATTTCCTATTTGCTCCTCTTTCACAAGTAGGACTGCTCTGAGAGTAATGCCTCCTATCTTACGGAGACCAAACAGTGGATGTGAGCACAGTGAGATGACGGACTGTGCATTTCAGCAGTAGCAACAGAGATGAAAAAAGACGAGACACATTCCAGGCAGCCATGCAGACTCTCATTCATCGACTGTGAAAATGTATAACTAATGGTGGCAACAATGCTGAAAAGTAGTGTTTTGTATCTGAGAATTTGCTCTATCAAATAGCATTATTGTACTCTTTGTATCTGTTGTAGTTTCCATGCAAATAAGTAGGAGGCATCACTTTAGAAGTGACGTGTATTTCTCCAAAAGGTGTTTTGTTTTTATGACTGAACATTAGTAAAACAACTGCCTCAGAATCTGTTAACAACATATCTGCAACTTGTTATGATATTTCCATTTTGCTAATATTGTGAGAAACAAATTTTGCTCTCTACGCGTTCTGGGAAAGATCTCATAATAGGGTTTTTTGTTTGTTTGTTTGAATATACATACTATAGAGAAAGGAGCAAATAAGTTCATTAACCTCCTCCCAAAGTATTTACATGTGCACTTTCCTAAGCGAAACCATTTTATGAAAATCAAGCATTAGGATTAAGTCTGTACAAATACATGCCATTTGAAAACTTTTAAATGAAGTCTTATGGTCCACAAAGCTTACTCTTACTGAAGTAGTGCTGGCTGCCTTGTGTTTGAAAGAAGCATGCAAAGAGGCTGCTTGAAGCTATAGATAAATAATAGATAAAGCTCTTCTCAATGGAAAAGCATTAAGTGCTTTAAAAACATAGCAAAATGAAGAAAATCTGTGCTAAGAAGTCGAAGGGAGATAGGATTTTGCATTAAAAGAATGTGGTTTTCTGTTTAAATTTGTAAATGATCACTGGATTTCAGGGTCAGTGCACACTGCTGAGTTAGAGTAACTCTTGACACATTTTAAAGTGTTACTCATACTAAATCAAAAAGAATGCAGGAAAAAGAAAGGAACCCATCAGCACATGAAAATAATAATAATAAAAAATAATCACTTTCTCAAGTTTTACACTGAACGGAAAGTCCCTGCACACTTTAAATTGTGAAAGACATGGTAACAATATATTAATGGTTAAGATTTTACTCCATTACAGAGGAAATTATTTTACGTCCTGATTATCCTTTTTTATTTTTTTATTTTTTAAATAAAAATATCTTTTCATTCAAGAGTGGAATTCTAGGAACCATACGCATTAATCAAGCAAGAAATAACAAACAAAGGATTCCAGTTACTTAGCCCTTTCTGGAGAGTGAGCCAGAAAGTTGTATTGGTTTCCATCATAACACTGCTGTCAAGTGCCCAGATCAGCACCCTGCTGAAGAACGTCGTGAGTGGTAAGGAACATTTTGTATGAAATCCTCTTCTCTCATGGTAACTGAGCTCTCTCTCAGAGCAGAAAATGCTCTCTCATCAGCAGTTAACACTGACTTAACAGAGAACTGCCTCTCTCTGAAAGAACAACTTCCAGGAAAAGTCATGTCCAAATCTCTTCCAATTGCTCTTCAGTCTGAAAACAGGCAGCCTGTGGTCTGTTTCCAGAGGCTGTATCTATCACCTCTCACAGAAATGGCTTTGCTTTTGAGATGTTCTGTCCAATTCCAAGATTTCACTTAGAAATTTTGAACTTAAAGAGTAGCTTCAGGACTGAGGGAGTAGGCATATCTTCCCCAACCCCCTCATCTTATGCTCATACACGAGGATATGCATGTGCAGGAAACAAAGAGGAATAAGGAACAATCTCCTGAGTCTTATTCTACGTATATACAAACACTGTTTCTGATTCAATCATATGACCTTTGCTGTCTCTACTGGGAGGTACATCATTTGGCAGATTTGGATAGGCTTAGCAGTACTAGCCTGTCATAGACCACTGGGAGTGTTGCTGCAATATGGTGCTACAGCCAAAGTTCTCTGTTGAGCAGCACCATTGAAACTGTGCAGCATGTCACATTTTAAGTTCCTGAGAACCGTTTTGCATTGTACCTTTTTTTTTTAGCAGAATGAAGTAACTTTGAATACCCAGCCTCTTCACGGACAGCAAAGAATGGACTATAGAATACCAAGATACTGCTTTATCTTTGAAGAAGTACAGGAATGTATAGACATTTCTTCATAATTTTCAGCTCAGTACCAAAGCTGCTGTCACATTAACTTCCAGAATTCACTTTCATTACTGTGAGATCCATATATTAGCTACTGTTTGCACATGTAACAGGATGCACTGGAAGCAGGTTGTGTCAACAAAGGATATGAATTTACGTCAAAATGGAAAAGATTTTGTATGTTCACCTAGACATTTAAAGATATACATTTAAGAAAAAATGATTTCCAAATTCAAGATTTCCAACAATTCATGCCACAAATATGCATTTTTCATTAAAGGTGTAGATACAGTTCTCAGCACACAGGAGAATGGAAATGAGAAATGCACCTTAGCTCTTTTGTGTCTCTTGTACATCAGGTACTTACATTTTTTCTTCCCTAAAATTTGGAAAGCACAATCTTGTGCCTGAATACTGAACTAAATGATAACACATGGCTTGGATATCAGCCTTCCCACCCCACACAGTTTCATTGACAGCATCAAATTACTAGCAGGTTCTATGAATAATATAAATCTTTCCTTGAAAAAGCACTTTATCCAAAACCTCAAAATAACTTCATGCTGAAATGCTGCTCTAGCAGGCCTTTGCATTCCAAAATGTATTTCTAAAAGAGTATGACATGCTCTTATCCTCACTGATGATTTACATCACAATTAAATCTATACACAAGTGAATCAGATAGATTGTAATGTACAATCTGGAAAATAATCACCGTTAGAAAGAAAAACTGCAGTTTGCTATTTCAGTGTGGAATTCTTATCTCAATTAATTTCATTGTTCCTTTAGGGGAATTTTTAAATTAGGAAGACTATTCTTAAAGGTTCAGTAGATGTGTAATTCAAAGGCCAGGAGTCACAAAATGGTGTTTTCCAGTACAGTGTGTTTTCCACTAAAATGACATAAATAATTGCAGAGGTTAGATGGTGTGGAATGTAATGGCAAAAATTATGGAGAGTTTAGAAAGTTCTTACGTCTTCCAAAGGCTGATCTAACTCTCACCCTTCCACTGTTGTGATATGCTGGGAGCTTACATAGTGCTAATAGTGTTTTTTGAAGCAATGGAAAAACTCAGTCCAGAAAGAACAGATCTTTGAAGTAGCAGAACAACCAGACCAAAATAATCCAGTAACCACAGAATTTTGGCATGCCTGCACGTACTGGCCCAGGTATATTTCTGCTTCTGCAGAGTTTCAATGCTGAAAAAACTCTGCATGCAGAAGGAAATTGGAGTGTCGTTCTCTAGTTTCCTACCAACTACTAAATTTGTAGTATTCTCTTTAAATTAGAAACAAAAACAAAAGCCACTTGCTGGAAGAAAATAGCAAGCAAGTGTATATTCACTGCCCAGTGCACACAATTACCACTTACACACATAGGGTGTGTACAGGAAAATATTTCAGGATGTTAAGGATTACAAATTAAATAATTGGTACAATAAAGAACCTTGAACAACGTTATTTGGGCCAGTTCACTAAAAATGATGTGGTCAATTGCCTGAGTCTGGATCTCCATTAAGACTGTGCTTGCTGCAAGTGGGATGCACCTTCAGCTGAACTGCCATCACGCAGAAAGGAAGCAAAGACCACTAAAATGAGTGGGTTCACTACTTCCATTGAAGCCAAAACTACAAAAGTGACGTGATCCTCTCCCCTACTGGTCTCTGCAAGGCCTGAGATCCACTGCACAGCATTTGCTCCTGCATTCCTCTACAGACAGGTGCGAACAAAGGTTCTTATTATCAAAAGATGAATATTTACAAGAAAGGGTCTTAACATCCTGTACTCCTTAACGCTACAGAAATCATTTACATATAGGATGTAAGACTTGACATGTATTTCAATTTATAACTTTGAAAATTCCAGATCTTGTTTTACTTCTGAACCAAGAAAAGGGAAAAACCACTTAGAAATGCAGATGGAATTTTTCATTTGAAACTTGTATTTCCTAGTGATATAAAAGATCAAGGTCTGGTCTTAACAGTCAGCTCCACATAAGCCTGAGAAGTTTCCAGTTGAACAACTCGTCATAACAAGGGAGATGAAACAGCTTGGACCTACCCTGCTTTGCTGCTTTAACTCAAGCTATGCTTGAATGCACATCAAATTCATTCTGCAGTTTTGACCCTTGAAGTCAATATGTGGCAACTACAGCAGAGTCAGAAGGGCTCTGACTGATGATATCTGCATGCTTAAAATTGGGTTTCAAAAACTTTTGAGTAGAGTTGGAGAGAGATACCCATTAACACTTAAGAAATCCAAGATACCTTGAGGAATGACACAACGCTGTGTTGATTCCAAAAGTGCAATTTTCTTATCCTGGCAGATGTGACTTCATAAATAATTTAAGCAAAAATATGCACAAGAAGATAAACATCTCATAATCTAAATTCATATTTCTTTTCATAAAAAGTGACCACTTGGTAAAATATCACAGTTGAGTTTGAGTAATGCTTTTAATAAAATTCAGTGCATTCAAAACCAAAAAATGTATCCAATCCATATTTAGAATTTTTTAAGTATTCAGGAAAAGTGAAGGTGCTTGTGCTAAATCACTTTATTTCTCTCTACATTAAAATGATAAACTTCTTTCAAAGGCATATTTTATTTGGAAACAATAAAGTTTGTTTCTTGGCATGAACTGAGTTTATCATCTGGAGTTTTGTTCAAAGCCACAGTGTGAAATAAAGCCTAGTTGTTTTCCCCAAGATATATAGTTAACTTGAATCAGACACTTAGAAACACTGCAAAATTAAATGTCAGTGAGGAGCAGCACATTTTATTGTGAACTATTTTTTAGGCTAGATGCAATTCCTTTTTTAAGCAAGGCTGTGCACAACCCATTGTGAATAACAGAACAGGAAGCTGGAGCCTTTCCTATGCTTTTGTGCCCAATACAGGTTGTACAGGAATGGAGACAGGGTCTAATTGCACTTTTAAAATACTTCCTATGACATTCTGGGTCATGAATTTTATGGATATATGTACTAAGCTAATCTTACTGAAAGTTGTGGCTTGGAACCATTTATTTGCCCTCTGTGTCCTACATGGCAGATACAAACAGTAGAGTAAAGCTCAATAAAAGTATGCTCACCTACAAAGTGCACTCTGGGATAAAACTAAGAAAACAAGACTTGCTCAGTAATACTTTTCACAAAGTCAACAAGTGGCAAATAAGGAACTGGGGGAAAAAAATCAACCAAATATTCCTTCGCAACTTGTCTCAGCTGATCATAGGGAATCTTAAAAGGTCTGTTCTAGAGAAGGGTAAGCTGACAAGGAGGAATAAGAAATATCCAAAACAAACAAACAAACAAACAAACAAACAAACAAACAAACAAAAAAAAAACAACAAAAAAAAACTCATGAAAGCTTAAGAGAAAAAAAAATCAGAGTTAGAAATATTTGGCTTTCCTCCTTGTTTTGAACACAACAATACATAAAAATTCTAAAAATAAGTGTGCAATTTGAAAAAGATTTAAGAACGAAATGCCCACCATAATAATTTATATGGGCAAAATATTTATATAGAAGGAAGTACCATAAGAAAAAAAACAATTGTAACAAAACTGGCCAGACTACATATTAAAATGCTAAATGATTATCCACGTAGTGGCCTGGTCAAATTTGTAGCTAACTGCTAGAAACTTCAGTTGCTGAAAAGAAAAAGAGTATAGAACAGGGGAAGACAAAGGATCTCTTGGACAGACTAAGGTAACAGAGCTTATTTCAGCTGACTTCTCTCTATTGCATCCATGTTGCAGAGAGCAGATTGTCGTCTCCTTCAACCAAAAATGGTTTAAAATTTCCTTTCGGATTTAGGGCACAAGAAAGAACAGACACTAGCATGAATGTTTATTCCATCAAGTTTTAAACTGTTGAGATTTAGCTGGAGTTGCCAGTGATGTGCTAACTATTGGCGTGCTGCCCCATTTGCCAGCTCTACTTCGACTTTTTTTTTTTTTTTTTTTTTTAATTTTATTTTATTTTTTTTTATTGGGGTCTGAACTGTAGCCTTACAGCTGTGAGTTTTAACCTTATGAACTCTAGACTGAGTTGTGGAGAGTTTATCTGGTTTCTCAGGTTGGTAAGAACTTTTCTGGGTTTGATGAGCTCAACTAGGAATTGCGCTAAGTGCACAGTATGGAGATTCACCTCACAGCACCTCTTAAACTCTACTTGCATTACAGATTCATACAAATTGTGTTTCGCTCCAGTTGTGTAAGCAGTGTTTTGCTCTCAGCAGCACTTGGGCTATTTTGAGTGTTCACTCCTATGAGGGTTCTGACTAAAATCGAATGATTTCACATGAAAAATACCAACAGTACAGAGATTACCAGTAAACACTAATTCTACTGTGGAAAACAAAGCATATCACAGAATCATAGAACAGTTTGGGATGGAAGGGTAAGACCATCTAGATCCAATTCCTCTGCCATAGGTAGGGACACCTCCCTATAGACCAGGTTGCTTACAGCCCCATCAAGCCTGGCCTTGAATGCTTCCAGGGAGGAGGTATTCACAACCTGTTTGGGCAACCTGTTCCAGTGTCTCACCACTCTCATAGTAAATAATTTCTTCCTAAAATCCTAATATAGATGTGAAAAAGTTTTACCAGCTGCCATGTTTTAGACCACTGAGCATACTAACTACACCAAAAATTGGCCATTTATCTTTAGGAGAAATAATTAAACTTACTGATATGAATAATGCATTGATGACAAAAGTAAAGCCAGCAAGGCTTTAAAATCATAGTAATACAGCAATGGCCAAAGAAACAATTTGTATTTAAGTAGACTTTAAGGATGTACCCTTGGAGTTCTCTGTACAGTGATGACAGCATGCCATTTGCTTTCTGACAACACAAATAGAATGGACACTACTGCTTTGATTTTAGCTATAAATAAGATTATCTCTCTACTGGTTTCTTCTAAAGTGAGTTAGCTGCTTTATCCAGCACTTTTGATGAGACTCTGATTGGGCAAAACACATCCCGGGGGAAATGGCTGCTAAATTGACATGATCAAATTCCTAATGGAGATGACCAATTTTGAAATTTGTTTCTTCAATCAGAAATTCAGGAAAAGCATAAGGATATTTGGCTGTTTGTGAGATGTGTCTCTGGCCTTTTATAAGTGATCAGTACAGTGACAGAACACTTATTAAAATTAAAATATTGTGATGAATGAGCACACAATTTTTTTTTTTATATTGAAATTTTCAACAAATTAGGAATTTGACGCCATATGGAGATAAATGTGTCCCAAGTTAATTTTTAAGTTTGTTCTAATAAAATTCACTGTATGGAAATGTAGTATATCAGACAATATCTCTGTTCAAACTGTTGCCTGGCCCAGCAACACTTGACTTCAGCAATGAGTTATCAGAATGATTTTAAAATATGTTTTATTAGCTGCTTGAATACTTCTCTTCTGGAGGCTAAAAGGCAGCACTTTAAATTCAATTAGAAAATTACCAGCAGCTTTATTTGATTCAGAATGAAATTCAGATGAGATTTGTTCTCATTTCTGTCAGATAACATGCTACATAAGAACAAGGTCATATACTTGGCAGATATTACTTAAGAAGGAATAAAAGCAACGTGCTCTGCATAGGACATAATACATTCAGAGATGCTTCTAACTATTGCCAAAAAGACAAAATGTACAGATTTAAGTTGTACACATGCAAAACATGGTTCAATCATATCAAATGTTATCCCTGTAGGCTTACTTTCACTGTGTAGTAGATAGCTAATAACCAGTTTTCTACATGTGGATATTAAACCTCCTATGAATAGCTTACTTTTTTGAGGGGGAGGAGGGTGGAGGTGTGGGGACTGGTGCAGGTCTTTGCTTTCTTCCTCTGTCTTAGAAGGATGCTTCTGAATGACAATTAGGCATATACTTTGCACTGGAATGAATGTGCTATGATTATTTTTTCTTAAGGGAATTTTATTCCAAAATACAGGCTTATTATTTATGTAGAACTTGGAAATCTTAGCTTAAGCATAGAACACAGATCTGGAAACATTAAAAGAGCCTGCAGTCATAGAACTCTGGAGGGAGGACCCAACTGCCATGACAAAACAGTTTCTTAGGCTGTAGCATAATTTCATAAATGCATCAAATTCATTGTTTTTAGAGTGAATCAGCAGCTCATCCAATGAAAGAAGCTCTTTCCTCTAAAAAGTCTTTGAATGACACACAGGTGCAAGGTTATATTTCTTCCCACATAAAATATATTTTTCTTTTGGCAAAGCAGTGTGGGAAATACTTAAAAATATTATAACATATATTCACAGAGTATGACAAACAGAATCCAAGTATAACTATGTGCTAAGGTCCCTACCTAACAGAAGGGACTAGTGGCCTTTTTGACTTATATGTCCTGGCTCAGTGCAAGTGTAGTTTATTCAGCAAAGAAGTCAACCTGTCTCTAAAATCTCTTGGCAGACCTTAACAAAACACATATATTATCCTGCTTGCCATCCCCATCAGGATGGGGAACCCTGAACAACTAATTTCCCACCTCCCCACAGCCTGGGTTCAAGGCTCTTTTAAATCTTCACTTCCCACTATTTGCTCTTAACAAAAGGGAATTACTCACACTTCACAAGCTCTAATGCTTGTCAAAATAGTTCTTCCCTACAGCCCTCTATGCATGTTTGGGAGAGAAATAACCTATTGCCAACAATGTATAATCATTTATCTTCTCATGCTGATAGTTTGGTTACCACAGATGTCCTAAGGGAAACAAAAAAAAAGTCTAAGTAAATCAGATTTTTATTAAGCAAAAGATTGCAAAAATTGTTACAATTTATTTTGAAAGGAGAAAAGTGGATTTACCCATAACATGCAGAAGCTGTGCATGCTCTGCAGCAACACCTTCAGGTAAGTTGTACAGAACTCACCTTCTCTTCCTATCATAAAAGTAACAGAAGGATTTAATGGAAAACAACAGAATCCAATTGTTCATATGTAGCAGAGTCAAAAAGGAAACATAATCCACTCAGTTACCATTCAAGCCATGGAGATGAGACACATGTATCCCTGCAGCATTTTAAAACCTCACAAAAAATACACTTATGGAAATTTACCAAGCAAAACTATCACCATGTATTTAGATTAAAGTAAATCCTACAGTTTTGCTGGAACTTTGGCCAACAGTTTGAAATTGTGCTGCATCACTTGCTCCCAGGAATTACTTTGAAGGTCAGTCAGTGAAAAGAAAATGAAACTCTTCCCATTTTGTATTTCCTTCAGCTTTTCCAAGCAGACACTAAGAGGCAATGTTGCCACTTACTTATATTGAAGCTTTCCTCCGGGAAGAGCCATTTCAGGTTATTGTTTACTTCCCAAGTATTCACATGTGGTAGAGGTACTGAAAGGAAACAATGTGTGGCAGCCCCAGCCCCATTGATTTCTGGCAATAGGGCATTTTCGACACAGTGTTCAGCTGGTAGCTCTCCAGAGTCTGTTCTCTTCAGAGAAGTGAAATTACAGCTGCTTTCCATTGCAGATAACTACAAGAATAAAGCCTCTGGTACCAAACTCTTAAACCTGCATGGCAGTTCTCCCACAAATGGCAGCACTAATGGTCTGTATAACAGGAGCAATCACTGTGGGTAATCAGCACTGTTCAAATTGGTTTTCAGGAAATTATCCTTTCCTATGAGAGATTCTGCCACCTATCAGCAAAAACTTGCAGCATCTCTTTCACACATCAGAGGTGTAACAGCTCTACCTCAAATTTTGGCAAGAGTCGTGCATGCCTGCCAGCAGCCTTCAAGATGTTTTGAGACTGCTTCATGGGCTCCATATCATCAAGAAATTTTTTCAGTTCACTTTGTCAGGAATCACGCTCTGGGATATCTGAGCACTGCATTAACTGTGGTTTATATATTACCTGAGATATCAGGTATGTCAAAATGGTTGCTTTCTGCTTGTCTGGCATACCTTGCTTTGTAGCAGCAATGATACATTTAGCAGACCTAGTGTATCAATTATTATTAACAAAGTAAATATTTTTTTCTTCTGGCTTATAAATATATAAATGAATAAACTCTTCAATGTCATTACTCCTAGAAGAGTTCTCCTATGATCCAGTGGTGGAAGACCGGGTTTCTTGAAAGCAAAGATAATGTTTTGCAGACAGGAAGCAACGTGGCTTTCACTTCACTGTTTCTCAACTGAGAAGTTTCATTGGAAATGGACAATTTCACAGAGTTCTTCTATAAAGAATGAGAGTAATGATACTGGAGATTTATAGAGTGGAGTCAGTAATTTTATATTTCATTTTTATCAACTCCATTAACACCTCACAAAGAAAGAAATCCAGCAGGCTTCTCACAAAATCTCTGTGTATTCAATCACATTATCACCCTCATTTTATTTTGGATCTCTTACATATTTTAGGCTGTATCTTCTTATCCCAGATGTCTTTCAGTTCTAAATAATAAGACACTTTTTCCTCTCTAAATCATCTCACCCCTTATTCTCACTATATCTTTACGTGTGAAACATCAGAATCTTAGTCTTTTGTTAGCAAAGCTACTTGTCACTATTGTGTTTATATGTTTTGTTTTTTTTTTTTTCTTTTTTTAAATCTAGGTTTACTTGCTGAACAGATGCTTTCAGTTCACCTCCTCAATAAATAATCAGTTTAATTCTTAACCTTTTTTCCTCTTCTGAGCTACTATATTTTTGGTTTTCTGCTCTTACCATACTTTTCACACGGTCCGCTTGGATTCAAATCTGTTTTGACAAATAGAGGTAATGTACTCCAAAAGACTCATGAACTTAAATTCATCATTTCAAATGTGCATTTTATATTGTCCAGGTGCTTTTTATTTTGCTTGTATCAGTGAGAACAAACAAACAAACAAGAAAGCAGCAATAAAATTGATCAGTAATCATTGTTTTTGTCACAAAAAGCCAAAACCACATATTTCTTTTCAAAATCTTTTTTTTTTTTTTTTTTTTTCTTCTAAGAAACCTCTACCTTAATATTATTAGATATATAGTAATGGAGCAACAGGTTGCAACAGCTGAAAGTAAACTCCTTCCAAAACTAAATCTAGGATCGTTAATAATGCAAGTATATCAGAGAAAGCTGTTCCCCAACTCTATATGTGCTGCCAGCTCACTATATATGCATATCTGGACTGCTTAAAGGCAGTACAGTTGAAATATGCTGGAAAAAAAAAAATATTTATTTCCTTTCTCGAAGTTTTTATCATTTATACCACTAGAAAAAAGATGAACTGATACCCATTATTAGGAATTTTTAGACAAAAATTCTACTTCTGTGTTTCAAAGGAGATGTAGTATTCCAAATTATGTTCTAGATATTTAATAACTTTCTATTAAAAGAAAATGCATACAGGCTATATCAGAAAAATTTGCTGGTGAATACAATAGGCGTTTTCTGTTACGCTTGTTTAAGATTGGTCACTGCTACAAGTCAATGCAAGTTACCACAACATTCTGACCATATATATAGAGAAAATAATATGAAATGGGATGGGCTACTCATCTAAGGTGCACTGATAGGATGTTAAATGAACATATGATACTATTACACTAGGAAGATGGTTTGTGTGTACACTCAAGTTTCAGTACTACCTAAAAGTATTTTGTATCCATTGCTGTCTAGATATATATTTTCACACAAGTTTTGAATAATTGGTCCTCCTTCAGCCTTATAAATTTACTACCTAGAACAGCTTTATTATATATGCTAGGAACAGTTGACTATGGTAACTTATCATATTTCTAATTGAATTTATTTTGTATTAGTAAGTTCAACTACTACATAATTTGTGGTGATCTTAATTTGCATTAAGAGGAATAAGACAGCCAATATGTACACAACGACTTCAATTTTGCATTTTACATGAAGTTTCCATGGTTTCAAACTGAAATTTTATATCAGTTCCTGAGACCTTGTTCTATATAGGATATATCTTTATACTTCGAATCTATTACAGGATAACCACTACAACAGCTGTAAAGTCTCTCTCAGGGAATTGTTCCAAAGCTGTTGAAGAGTTGGAGTGCTGAAAACTGAAATCTTAAAATACACTCAGGCTGGGGAGGTTGTTCTACTTCTGAAGACTGCTAGGTTAGCTCAAGATTACATGTGCTTCTCCAAACTTTTGCTGTTTTTTTTTTTTTTTTTTTTTTTCCATACTTTTTTTTTTTTTTTTTTTTTTTTTTTTTTTGTAAATTAGAGTACATATTTTATATGGCAAGATAATTAAACATAATATGGTGAGCTATGATTTCAAATTTATGGAATAGGTAGTAAAACAGAAGATAAAAGATTAACTAACCTCCAAATCTGTTACATAAACCTAAGCTTGACATGCTTTTCCATACCATCTTGGTTTACCTTCTGTTTCAAATGTGTACCAAAATGTATTTTTACTAGATTACTCAGTTCACTAAGTATAACACTAAAGCATGGTATAGCAGTCCCAGTTTACACAGGTTTAGACAGATAGGTTACAATTTCTTGATGGTTCCTAAGGATTATCAGATCAGCAGCAAATCCAGCTGAAATAATTTTTGATGAATAATAAAAAAATACAAATGAATCTGACTATACATAATCCACATCTATCTTACTATAAAAATCCATATCCACTCCAGCTTCCTCTTTAAAGACCTCATCATTAAGAGAGCACCTATACTATAACGATTCTGTCCCCCTTCCTGAGATTAAAGATTTTAAAAGATTTTCTAAGATTTTTAAGTTGCATTCTGATTCCCCTCATTTATATGAGAAAGAAGACCAAGCCATTTTAAAACTAGCTAAACTTTGCTGTTACTGAGTTTGAAGTATATTTTAATCATCAGCTTTTCAGAAGAACTTCAAAGAAGAGTATTTTTACTATAGCTGTCTACTGGATGATAAAAAATTAGATCTTGCTTTAAACTCCCATTGTCAAATCAAGTGATTTCCACCAATAAGATTTCTAACACGATTTTTTTTTTTTTTTTTTTTTTTTTTTTTTTTTACTGTATATACAAGGTCAGTGTTAGAACTAACGTTTTTCTTACTGTTTCTTACTCAAAGGTTTCTTAGAGCTCTATTTTAGGGCCAGTTCTCTTCCAAGTTTTTGTAAATCATGTGGACACAGGAGTTGAAGGCACACCGATGAGCAGAGTGAAGAGGCGATGCTGATCTTTGCTTTCTGGTGACAGCAACGGGGTCTGAGGGAATGGCATCAAACTGCATCAGGGGAGGGTCAGGTTGGTGGTTAGGAAAAGGTTTTTCACCAGAGGATGGTGGGCACAGAACAGGCTGTCCAGTGGTCACAGCCCTAAGCTGCCAAAGTTCAAGAAGTGTCTGGACAGCGTTTTCAGACCTAGAGTTTGGATTTTGGGTAGTCAAGGGTTGGACTTGACAATCCTTGTAGATTCGTTCCAATCCAGAATATTCCGTGGTTTTAAGTATTTTACTGCACAAATTCTACCTTAAAATGGAAGCTATATTGTTCTATATTTCTCAATTTGTAGATCAACTATTTTATAGTCAGTGTTTTGTAATATAAAGTAAAAGAAGTAAATAGGCAAATTGCAGACTCCTGTACTCTATCGACTCTATGCTTATCATAAACTCTGAGGCCTCTTCATGCAGTATTTGAGTATTCATTTTACATGTTAAGTTCACATAAATACTGGAAATAAATTACACTCAAATTGATATTTTCTTTACAATGCTATCTCATTATTTTAAGAAGACGCTAATTAAAAGCTGGCTTATAAGTTTATCATTAAGGTCTGAGAAAAATGTCATGAAACAAAACCAGCAGTTTTTACAGCATTTTCATGGATGCTGAAGCGTAAACATCTGTTTTCGTGTCTTTTTTTTTTTTTTTTTTTTAAGTTTCTCCAGGCTTGAAAAATAGTTTTGCACCATAAATATCTCTCTATGAGTCATTTACTTAAGTGAACAGCTGCCTGCTAATTAGCCAAATGCTCTCCATTTTAAATCATACACTTAAATGAACACATTGCAATAGGCACAAGAATGAAGAGCAGGAATGTTTCTAAAATGATGAAATGGCAGAAACTTGATATTTCCGTAGCAGAGAACAACAAAAGTCATTTCCTTCATGTGCAACTGTGGCCTGGCAGCCATAGTGATCATTTGCAGTAGACTGTGGGTATGAATATAGAAACAAGGCAAGTACTGCAGTATTTGGTTAAAGATGATGTGATACAGCTTTTAGACCTCCTCTATACTCCTCTAATTTAATAATACTAGCTTTGTTTTGTCTCAGAGAACAGAGAAGCAGTACTAGCATCTGAAGAGTCAGATTAATAGACATTAGCAAGGATGGCTGTTCATATTTACTGGAAAACTCCTCTGTTCTGCAGTGATTTAGAAAGCTAATCAAATACACACTAATGATGAAGTAGGCATACCTTCCTGGAAGAAGTGAAAACAAGACAAAATGAAACAAAACAAAGCTTCTTTTTCTCATGACCATTCTCCATCTTTTTTTATTTATTTTTTTCTTTCTTTCCAAGAGTCAAGATTTCCCTTCAAGACTCATACTCCACTTTACTAAATAGAAGTTCTTTCAGTATTAAATACAATAAAAAAACAACACAGATTCACAGCTCTCAAATTAAACTCAAGCCTTATAAAAAAGCCTTTAAAAATCTCCAATAGATTACCATTACACTTAATGGATGGGCAAACTGAGAACAAAGCATCCAATCTCTCTTATTCTAAGTAATGGGACATGGTTACACCTCCTAAGGCCAAAAAACCTTGGACATGATTTCACTGTTACTATTGGACAGGTTTTAAAAGGTTTTCACATCTATCTGCATCTTTAAGCAACCAAGATAAGTCATTTGTTACAGGAGCCATAGGATCCAAGGCAACAAAATTTGAAATTTCTGCTCCAAGTATGTTTTTCATTAAATTTTCAATTCAGATTAAGAAGAATAAAAAGAATAAAGAAAGGGGTGCTCAACTTTTTTTTTTTTTTTTTTTTTCCCAAACAAGCTCTGTTTTTCACAGAAAACTGACACAGTTTAAAGAGAGGGTTATTGTACTTGATTGGAAGCACTGGACTTAATTTTTCATCAGGAAGAATAATATACACATTCCCTCTTATTCTCTACTCATTAAAATTGAGGAGTATAGATAAACAATTAACTAATCTTCAATATAATTACAATAGTGACATCCACTGAAAGATAACTGTAAAAATAATAACTCACTAATAGAAAAGACATGATGTGGGCCTTTAAGAAGGAAATTATGCTACAGCATTTCTCATTTTTCTATTTTATGAACACTAATTAAACATAGGAGCTATGAATACTCTAAGAGTTTCAGCAGTCCAGTATTCTACATCTTTGATTACAATACCCAAATCATTTCTGAAATGGGGACAGTTACATTTAAGATATTATTATAAGAGATGTAATTGCTTGCAGTAGAAGATGTCTTGACATATCGGCCACCAAAATCATTTAAAATCCTACATTCATTCTGATAATCAATACCAAAAAGTTCCAAGGGCTACAAATACTTTTTGTTACTACAGAATCTTCACCAATAATCCTTTTCTACTCTCAGTTACCAATCAGATCCCAAATTCTCATTTGAATGACCTTAGGCTACTGTTTTTTTTTTTTTTTTTTTTTTTTTTTTTTCTTTTTCTCATAAGTATGTGATAGTTGGGGGCTTAAAAGGGCATGCAATTATGTACACCTGTCTTCCTGATAGTTTATCAGTTCCACAGTGACCCATCCACTAATCAAGTCCCACAGTAAACTGTGAAACCTGTCCAGTAAACTAGGCAAAACCAAAACAAAAAATGCATTCCCCCGCATAGAGGTTCGATGTCAGTCATTTGAAAACTGACTTTTCCAGGAAAATGACTGCGCATTGATCCTGATGGTTTCAATTTCAAATGCAGGTCTATGAATTTCTGAATTTTGGATTTACAGTTGCTTTCCTATTCTTTCATAAGATGTGAATGACTCCTCAAAGACTGGAGTCTATGAAAGGAAATGACAAGTGGACAAACAACTTCCTTCCCTAATCTGCGCTGCCACTTAGGCATGAATGATTTTAAAGGAAGGTGCTTTGTAATATGCTTCTTTCATTCTGTTTTCCTCTGTATTTGCAAGAAGAGGTAATATACTGCAGTAGCTAGAAACGATCTCATTGCAAATGAATTATCAAAAATTGAAAACCTTTGCACAGAAGCCCAATTGTTTTACCAAGGAGGCAGAGGACAAAATTTGCTATTAAAAGCTGTAGAAGCCATCTGTTAATTGGGAAAATAAACTGTATCACTCATGTAGTATCTTCCTTATTCTTGCCAACATGCGTGATTCAAACATAAGTCATATTTTAACCAAAATTATTCATAATGCACATGTTGCACCAATACTTCATTTTCTTAAGTATATACATTCCTTTTCCTTTCCTAGTGCCTACAGGAAGGAGTCCTGCATCAAAAAGTGACTGAATCCTCATAAACAACATCAAGTTCTCACCCAGCCAGTAAGGTCCTTCCTGCTCTATTGACAGCATCATGTGCCAAACAGGCAAATATTTTAGGAGGGAAACATAAAATCATAGAATCACCCAGGTTGGAGAAGCCCTGCAAGATCATCCAGTCCAACCATCCACCCATGTCATAGGTTACCCATAGGTTTACAAAATATTCCGGGGTATTGGCAGTCCGCCTGGACTTTCAAGGTCAAGCTCCCAGGTGCAGAAACGTAAACTTTAGATAGCTCCTTAACAAAAAAACTCGTAGCTCTGTAAAAGCTAAAAGAACAGCAGGAAAAACAGCAGCTTTTGCAGTTTTTGCCCACTTTTGCCCAAATTATGCCCACTTTTGCTGGCAATCTGCCCGCATTCTCCACCAATTATGTCATAGGTTACCCTAAAATCTACCGGCACCCATGACAGGGGTATAGACGGCCTGCAGGGCCGCTATCCCAAAAGGAAAAGAAAACAGAGAAAGAGAAAATAAATACAGTGGCAACGATCTAAGGAGGCACACTATTTTACTAAATACTATATCGGAATACAGAATAACACAATATAATGCAATATAATTGGAATTAAGGCTAACGAATCATGTAAAATAGGAGAGAGTGAGTCCCGAAACTGAGAGGCCTACTGTAACTCTAGGCGAAACGGCTGGAACGCTCCCACACGGCTCTCCCCCTGGCTGGCAGGATCCAAGAGAGCAAGTCCAGCACTGAAGTGAGATTATATAGTCCTGGTCATATGACTGACCATGGTGCTCCCTGGAACATGTAGTCTTCTTTCTCTGAGCAGCAGATTCGTCAAAATTATCTATGCTTAACATGATGTTATGATGTGGAATACTGATAGCAAAATTACAAAATTGCAAAACCATGACAACCCATCACCATTATTTTCCACTAAACCACGTCCCTCAACAGAATGTCTAAATATTCCTTGAACACCTCCAGGGTCAGTGACTCTGCCACCTCTTTGGGCAGCCCATTCCAGCTGCTTTAGGAGAAGTATTATTTCCTAACACCCAGCCCAGATCTCCCCTGGTGCACCTTGAAGCCATTCCCGCTAATCCTGTCACTAGTTACATGAGAGAAGAGGCTGACCCTCAGCTCACTGCAACCTCCCTTAAGGTAGTTATAGAGACCAATAAGGTCTCCCTTGAGCTGCCTCTTCTCCAGAATGAACAACCCCAGTTCCCCCAGCTGCTCCCCATAAGATCTGTGCTCCAGACCACTCACTTGTCCTTCTCTGGACAAGCTCTAGGGCCATAATGTCTTGTAGTGAGGAGTCAAAAGCTGGGGGTCACTGCTGAATGCCTTTTTATCTTGAATTGCACATGACTGTTGCATGTACACAGATGTACACAAGGACATCAATATCCACAGACAGATGAGTACTGGAAGACTTCCTAACTAATTGCAATAAGTTACAAAAAGTATCAAAAACTTCAGCAATAACAACCAAAAACTGCAAGCCATCATCAGAAGCTATTAACCTGCACAGTCAGTTATTTTAAATCAACAGTTTTTGCAAAAGAAGAAAAACCTCTACTTCCTGTGCCTTGTTATTTAGACTTTAAAGTGATATCTTCATTATTTTTACAAAGTGATTACACTTCTATTTCATCTTAAATGTTCTAAAAAATGTTCTAAAAAAATGCAGAAGTTCATCTGAGATGATTGTCTCCACAGGGTTTAGTGACAATTGGATTTTTCTCTTTGTTCAGAACACTTTCAACCTGAATCAAAGTCACCCTAAACTTCTGTGCACTAGTTACATGCAAGGAAGAAACATCCCAAAGCAAATGAAAATCAGTCAAGATGTTTGAAAACAAAGACCCTGCAGTGAAATGAAACTTATTTCTGTTCCCAGATGAAGGGACAGAAAAATCACAAACATTTTCCCTTTCTCGTTCTTTCATTTTCTCACTCTAACATTACATATATATTCCACGGCGCAGTATTAAGCTTACTTGCCTGGAGTAAGACAGCCGTGCATTTTACTGGCAGCCTCAACTGTAGGTTGAAAATCTGTGTACAGCTGAAATTCTTCTTAGAATGATCATCACAACTGCATTTTGTGCCTGTAGAAAAATACCCAGAGCCACTCTTGCCGTATAATTCCAAAAGTGTTACTCACAATTTTGCAGTCCGGCTTTGTACTTCTTCACTTTGGGTGCTTTAATATGCTTACTGGGCTGGCTGTCTCAAAAGGATATATTAGTCATTTTAAAACCCTTATATATGGTCTCACAAACAGAGGTGAATAACACTGGGATAGCAGAGAAGTTACTATACTCAGCTGTTCTACTTTTTTCCAAAAGTTTACTAGCCCTACTGTATGGACGGGCAACCCATACACAAAGCATATCCTGAAAACATTGCAGTTAACAGCCTGATGCTTTCAAGCAAACCAAAATTGATTCTGGGCTGTAAACTGCAGCAGGAGGTGCTTTAAAAGAAAACCTTTTACAAGGTATACTCAGGACAGCTGTTTAATCAAACACCTTAAAATTTGTCCCTCCTTAGAATGGGTGTAAGCCTCTTGAAAACTTGCAATCATGCAAACACTAAAAAGTTGTCTTTTTCTTTTTCTTTTTTTTTTTTTTTTAAGCAATACAGTTGCATGTTTCCTCTTGCATGTAATGTAGGTATTTCAGTTAATCTCTTGCTTTGCTGTCTCAAAAATAAAATAAAAATTAAAAGCGCGTTCTGTCAGTATCAAACACTCATGATACCTAATGAGAATGTGGATCTCCTCCTGGGAGTGATTCACACCCTTCTAAAAGAGTTACCTGAGAGAATGAATGACCTTCTGGTGATACTCAGCTCTGCCCATTCCTTGACTACAGTCCCTCGAGATGACAGGGCAACACCAGGCAACACACCTAACACTTAAACACTCTGCTGGATATCTCCTATATGATCAAACTTCAGTTCCAATTCACATTTCTTCTTACTGTGTATTCTGTCTTGGATATAAAAGGTAGTTCAGCCACTTTTTAACTTTAGAACATTCTCCTAGTGCTTGAGACAAATTTCTTCTCATTTAATGCCATCATATACTTTCAGAATATTCCCTGTCTTCTATGCCAAATAGATCAACCATTACCATTTATGGAATTTAGAAATGATATTTCCAAGTCTATGAACTTTAAAAAGAATATGCTATTGGATTTGATAACTGAGTAGATATCATATCAGAGTGGAAGAAATAACTTGGTTGTGAGAACATGCTTTACTTTGCCCTGTCAAACTGTCCACATTAGCTTCAATATTAAGTATTCTCTGTCGAATTAGCAGGATATCTGCCAAATCAGACTGAGGTTCACAAAAAGTCTTTTCAGGTTGGGTGGTACTGCTCTGTATGTATCACTTATTACTGATGAAAATAAGCAGCTGTGAATTGTTATTAATAATAGTAAAAATGTGAGCTGAAGATGTCAGATGGGACTTTGAAATACTTTGAAATCTCTGCGTAGATTTTGTTCTGATTTTTTTTTTTTTTCCCCCATCAAATAACCTTTCCTTATCCTTGAAAAGAGGAATAAGAGAAAACTGCCATTCAGCCTGAATTAGATATTTTTCTAAATTCTACCCAGACAAGGTCATTTTCTCCTTATCACCAAATACTTTACTGGATCCTAAGACCATATCCAGCAGATTTTACACACTTCAGAATCTGAACGCCATCCCAAGAAACTTCAGCTAGGAATATATCATCTCTGAAATATATCTATATTTAAATTTACTTATCTACCAGGGAATTTCTCATGAACTTTCCTAGGACAAGGAAAATAAATTAGAAATAAAGGTTGATGTAGAAGACCAAGTAATAAATGATATACAGAAAAAAGTCCCAAGCTGGTTTGTGGAAATGATAGATATATAAGAAAAAAATCACATAAAATCTCTGAAAGAAAACTGGTACTATTTTCTAAGGCTAACAGAAAATATTATTTGTTAAGCAATCTAATGACAGTAGCAAATTATCCCTATGCATTTCCTATTACTGTTTGGTTTTGTATCATACACATGGTTAATTCATGCAACATCCTGTTTTTTTTTCATAATGTGACCATATTGCATCTGGAATGATTACTCATTTTCTAAATTGCAAGATCTTTGCAAGAAAGGCATATGTAAAGTCCATATGTTTTTACAGTAGCTCATACAATGGAGACCTAACTTACTAAGGACCCTGCATGCTCAAAACTTACAAATAGATAACCAGATATTATTTTTAGAAAGGCTGAGATTTGATAAGAGATACAGACTTACATACTGAGATTGTTTTTCCTTTTTTCCTTTCTGCTTTGTAGCTACAGTGCATGTGTCTTTTTTGTGAAGGAATATATATATATGTGTATATATATAAAGTTTATACACTTAATAA
Source organism: Excalfactoria chinensis (assembly GCF_039878825.1). Lineage (NCBI taxonomy): Eukaryota > Metazoa > Chordata > Aves > Galliformes > Phasianidae > Excalfactoria > Excalfactoria chinensis. The sequence continues at coordinate 46,669,455 of NC_092826.1, forward strand.
CATATTTTACAATGTTAATTCAATATGAAAACAAATAATAGTAAGTTAATGAAGGCCTTCAAAATATCGGCATTTACTTCATGAAAATTCATGAGAGCTGTTTAAAGCTGCATGGATTTTTTGGTAGTCTTTGAAGAATGAAAGTAAAAAATCTATACTAAACATACAAAAATGCATACTATGATTTATGAACGTATTACATTTTCTTCTCAGAAAGAGAGGCAGTGGCACAGGCTGCCCAGGGAAGCAGTGAAGTCACCATTCCTGGAGGTGTTCCAGAAGTAGTTAGATATTGTAGTATGGAAGATGAGCTAATGGGCATGATGGGTATGAGCTGACAGTTGGAAATGATGATCTTTGAGATCTGTTCCAACCGCAATAATTCTATGATTCTATTTTCAATGTGGAAGAAGAGGTAAAAAAAACAACACAAAACAGACTGAGAAAGAGATTTAATTCCACTATTAATGTACATCGTTATTGTATTTTTTAACCTTAAAGTGAAGGAAAGAAGAACTACTACTGGAGAACACAACATATACTGTAACAAATTAGTTTTTAAGTCACACAAGAAAAAAAAAGCTCCAAACATGAGTCATTTGTAAGGGTTTCTTCTCCCTTAATTACAGATATTTGATCTGACATTAAATGATTAAGAGGACCAGATTGTCAGTTTTCATCAGCAGACACTTCAGTAAGATGACAACAAGGAGATTTTGAAAAAATTGTTGTAAGTGAGAGGGGACATCTTTGCAAAAAATAATCCCTTGCGATTAGAAAATGGAAATCTTTGTCTAAAATCCTCTCTAGGTCAATGCTATGCATGAACACTTTGTTGTGATGAGAAAAATAGCAAGAAAAAGGCAAAGACTACTTACTCTGGAAGACTATAACAAGATTTCTCATGATAAGATATTTTCAGAAGAATCTATTTACATACTTTGATTTTGATGCCTATTCTGTGACAGAGTACTCAGGACATTGGAGGAAGACATTGTGAAAAATCTAGATCTATATATATATTTTTTTCTTCTGCAACATTGTGCATCAAAGAGGTGCTAACAGCCATAGGGTTCTGTGTAGATCAAAGAGTTGAAGTGAGAAAACACCTTTAATTTGTGAAGCTCAACTTAAGAGCTTAAGTCAGTTTGGGATAGGCCCAACTGGTTCACTGAGCTGGCTTCACAGCACCTGCATCCAGTCAAGCCATTCTGAGGTGGAAAACAACCCTATTCCTTTATTCCTTTCCTGCAGTATCTCAAAACCTTCAATTATGCTGCATTTCTTGACCTTAAATTTGCTTCATGAAGCCTACTGACGGCAGGTACTTTGGTGTGTTGTAGATTCACCTACAGAATCAGCACAAGGCCCTGTAAAATTAATTCAAATATATTTGCTTCTATCTACACTGTATTACTCTGTACCAGTCCTATAACACCCACTTCCTTGGATTTTGCTCACTTTCCTTAAAACAGTGATTCAAGTAGAAGAATTACCAATGTTTTTCTATTAACTGCTCTTTTATCTTAATGAATTACTCCGAAGGTAATATCAAACATCTCCAATAAGGTGTTATGAAAGAAAAACTAGTCTACTTCCTGCATTGAATGTCTTACCACCCAGTCAGTTGGTTAAAACATCCTTCCTTTGAAGGAGCTGCAGCATTTCTGTTCACCTGCAGCGCCTGTTCTAGCTGCTTCTGTTTTCAGTATTTAAACACGATCCTGCTGTCAGCTTTGATCACTATGACTGCATCCTAGGTTTTGTTCTCCCCTGGAATATAAACCTTAAAGTTAACTTAGACAAATTGCATTTAGTCATAATAACGCCTTGGCAATTTCCCTATCAGACAAAATGGACAATTTAGGCAGCATGTAATATTTAAATCCTTTGTGCTCACTTCCCTTTTTCCAAAGGACGTCTAAGGCTTCTTGCTTGTATTGCAGAGTAGTCATTTTAAGTAGTGCTTCCCAATGCGAATACTCTATGATAGTAATCTCTCTGCCATGGAGAAATGTAGTTTCAAGCAAAAATAGAAGAGATTATGTGATTCAAGCTTTTGTCTGAGTGACCTGGATATTCAATTTTTTTTTTTTCTACTTAAAATTCAGGTTTGATAATTGTTGTTGTTGTGTAATATGAATTTAATAGGGTTTAATAGACTCACAGAGACTTAAAGACAGGTGGAAGCAGGAGAGAGGTGTGAAGGGAGTGAACTGAAGAGGAGAGGAAAGGAGAAGCCAGAAGTAACTCTTGATGTTCAGCTAGCACTTGCCCAGTCATCACCTCTTCATGTTTCAGCTAAGACTACCCCTTACTATTTCATTCTTTCATTTCTGTAACACATTATTCTGCTGATGCTGATAATTCTACAGACAACATCAGTCCTCACACAAATGAGGTTAACTTCAAAACAGCAGGGCCTGGAAAGAAATTTAGTCTGGGAGATTTACACACAGTCACCCAGGAAATCTCTTGTAGGGCATGAAAGAACACCCAACACATTCACCCAATGTCTTGACATAATTTTGATGATAAAGTGACCAAAACTAAGCACAAGGAATATTGGTTTAACAATACCACAAATGGAAGAACGCCGTGCCCCAACCAAGCTCTGTGAAATATTTATTTTGAAAGTCTTTTGCTCCACTGGTTGTGCTTGGAATCGTTTGGATACACTGCAAGTAAGCAGCATGGAACACAGACTATCAGAGCAGGCAGTAAGAGAGACAGGAGAAAGCAAAGAAACAGCAAGGCCTGTGATTTGTGTAGTAATTTGATCTACCCAAGTGGAGTTCCCCTGTAAAGACCTCCTGCCTAGAAAATGTTCTCCATGGTTTCAGAAAACAATATTCAGTGCCTGTGATGAATAATTGTAAACCAGGAGATTGTCAGAATCTGGAGAAAGAGCACTGCTGAAGGTAAGCTACTGCAGCTTAATGTTATTGTGTGCATCATTATCACCCCCACACACCATTTGATGGATGGGTGAATAATTCCTGTGTGTGGGAAAGTAACACCAAGTGATGGATTTCACCAGCATAAATATCATCAGCAATTAGTTGGAACAGTAGGAAAAAAACAAAAAAAAGACAGTACAGTCAACACTTGTATGTGGAAATATATTAATTTTTGAATAATTCTAATTAAGACTTATTTATAACAAGACTTATAAAAGATCTTTCAGAATGGGATGAAGTTTGCTGTTCTACCTTCATAATGACTGCACAGAGGATACATAAATGATGAGACATCTTTCAAAGGACAGTGCAAAGTTATTCTGTTTAGTTTTCCATCTTTTCTGCTGCTATAAAATAACGAATTTTTGTGTGTATATGATCTACATATAGACACTCCTACACAAGTGATAAAATGAAATTCTCCATGTCTATTATTTGGCCAGCAAACGCTTAATATTATTATGAATAAAACCATTTCTGGTCATTAACAATATTGTAGATAGCCTTAATACAGGAAGGATCAATATCTGTCAGCCACAAGCAGAAGGACAAGTCTGCTCTCAGAACTGCAGTCACTTCTGAGAGACAGATATTCCTAATAACCAAACTATGCCCTTTTTTACTTTTTTAAATAGCATCTTTTCAAGAGGATTAAGTACTGCTATTTTCTAATTAATCACTCTGCCTCTCTGTCCTTATATGCATCACGCTCTGTAAGAAACCACTAAGTAACTTCTTAAGTTTTACTAATATCTTTCAGATTTGTATGCATTCTGTAGCATGAGATACCTATGTAGATCACTTGCCTCTGTCAAGAATTGCTCTACTTGCAGATACTTGAAGATGACAAAATAAGCAGCCAGACAATAAATGCAGAAAATTGGAATTGCTGATGGAGGAGCACAAGAGTGCTTTCTAGAGACAGAACATAAAAGAGTTCGTAAATCACAACCAATATCAAGTGGAGCCTCCTAAGATGGGTGCTAAGATGGGCCTGCAATCAAGGGCTAAGTAATAATGCATCACAATGGGACAAACTGGCTTGAGGAGGACTTTAAGAGCCCTACTTGGAGGATGGAACTGCCTTTGAACACATGCAGTACTGAATCCTTATATACACATGTAAGAGAGAGAAAGAAAATAGAAAGGAAAAGATTGAAGCTTTTTGGAAGTAAAAATAAAGAAACATGTTTGAAGCAGAGTTCAGCATCTGTAGGTATTTTGAAGGTCCTTTTTTGTTATGAAATCCGAATACTGGAAATCAAATTTTAGGAACTTCATGGGATTTAACTGATTTATGTTACATGGCATATACTTAGCTAGAAGTTGATAGAGAGGAATAAATAAGAGCATCATATCACTTTTTATGTAGTACAAGTTTAAGATTAAACATTCCCCATTGGCTTCAAGGCTTCGTGCTCCCTCTAATGCAATCTATGTAGCACCAAAATCCTTTAATTATAAAGAAAAGTAAATAAAGCAGAAATTACAACAAAAACATTTCTGGGACAGAACCTAACCTGTATTCAAGTCTGCTACAAGGTCTTTATAAGACCACAAGTAGATACATGTTTTTTGGTTTTAACCTTCGTACATGTGTCAGCCAGTAGATTCAGTGACATTAGGTATGACATTGTTAAATGAGGGCTGGGAATCCCTTAAGCAATGCACTGAAAGTTCTGAACCACATTTAGTGGAACATGGGGATGTGTAGGAGGGACTATGCATAGAGTCCAGATGGCTGTAACATGCTGTCTTCTGGGGAAAGGTGCTTGAAGACACTGTTTCCACAGGCATTAGTTATTGGCTTGCTTTTTGGTTGTACTTTTTTCTGGCTCTATTCCTGCAGTTTATATGGGACACACAGATTATTTCCATCAGTCTCAAGAATAGCAAAAGTTCAACTCTTTAATTCCTGTTGCTTGTTCCATATTCCTTGAACTTATTTGCTGTCCTTAAAACTGTGAAGACCCTTAAGATCAAGACAGATGGCAAGGCCTATTTAGTTACCAAATGTTCTTCTGAGAAGACAAATTCAGTTGAGGAGGAATTGCAAAAAGACAGACTTAGATTTAACAGACTACTAACTATAATGGTAATACTGTTTCAAATTATATTTTATGGATGTTTGTGTTTTTAAAAGATCCATTATTTATATCTTTTGGACCAAGGAGAGGGAAATAAATCTCTAATTACTTTATGTATTCTGGCTTGTATTCTTCCAAAGGAAGGTGGATATCTTTAAGACTGTTCCTGTTATTCCATTATGAACAGTTTTCTGTTGTAATTGTGCTTTTTGATGCTTCATTTATAATCCAAATTGCAATTTGACTAGGGAAATATGCATATGCACTGATATACTCCTTGTATGTTGTCCATAGTATGTGGCAAGCAATTTAAAGCAGTATCAAAAAGTCCTACCATTTATTTTCAGATCTGTGCTGTGTTCTGTTAGTTTCCTTTTATGTTTCTTCCCTTTCTCTTAAAAGTTCACTGCCTTTATATTCTCTCCCTTTTCTCTTAGGTGTGGAAGCAATTTGTTTCCCCTTACCTCTCTCTTCTGAGTCAGTTCCCCACAGGTATGTACTGCTTATGTATTTTTAATGATCTTATCACTGTGGTATCTAAGCACCAGAATAAAACATTTATGTGCCATACTTTGTAGATCAGATACTCTTTTCTGGGTCTACACAATAGATGGGTTTTAAATTTAAAAGGTGAACTGGAATAGAGCCATTTTTTCTCCAAACTTTTTATGGACCTGGTCATGGAATCTGAAAAATCAGCGACTTTTAAAAAGCACTTATTTACAGTAGAGTTTAGGCTGGCACTTAGAGACACTTGGGATTTCACCTGTGGTTCCTCAGCCTGATATCTCAAATGCCAGACCCCTTCTTGCATGTTTTCAATACTTCTATTTTAAATCTGATTTAGCTGATGGAATTGCAGACATTATATGAACTAGCTGACTGTTATCTGTTTTACAGACAAAAAGTTACCTCTGCTTCACTGGAAAGAAAACGTGTTTGTATTAAACTGCAAAAGAAGATGGTGAGCAAAAGAAAGATTCTGTATTGATGGCATTGGCTCCAAAAACAATGCAGGTTAGGGAAAAAGTCTCCTTCTTTTGGACACCAAATCTAAGCCAAGTCCAGCATATCAGTACATGGCTAAGATAGAAACATCATTGCAACAGGTGGCCACAGATAGTTTCATCGTCATTTTCCATAGTCTGTTACCAAGGAAAGAAATGAGAAAAAAAGTGAAATTAAGTATTAGATTATGTATACTTTTGATAGAAGTGCATAATCAAAATTTTTATACCTCCATTGACCTTCATTGACCAGAAATAAACTGAAGGACAGAGAGGAAAATATTCTGATATTATCTGCCAGCTCATTCCAGAGCTGAAGAGAGAAAGGTGAATAACTGGGCTTTACCTTGTGCTGAGCTGCCAGGTAATTTTGTCACTCCAAAATCTTCTTCTACTTTCGTTTACCTCATCCCTCAATTTACTGACCTCCTACAAATGGTATAATTACACTTATACACACAATGAAGAGTATCTCTCAAGCAAGTTATGCATTTCTTCCATTATTCTACAATATTCTTGAGATTTCTTGTTCCCCTTCAGGCATCTACAAATGTTTATTTTTTTAAGAAGTGAAATTAACAGTTAAATTTCACAGAACATATTGGCTGAACTTAATGAGTCTTAAAAATTAATGAAGGGAATGGAATTTACTTTAAGAAGCAGGAAAAAATAGAAAAAGCAGGCTAAAGAAACAATTTGCGCTGTGACTTCAATGGGATAGTTAATGACTCAGATTACCTTGGGAAAGGAATTTGAAATAGACAATTGATGCTTTGATGTTTTTTAATCACAGTAAACAGTAACTGTATCTCAAGCTGCACAGTTGAAAGGAAGCCTTAGGGAAATCAGACCACTGGGCCCATCAGATGTGCTGGGCCAGAAAACACTTTAAAATCCCTTTAAAAGTATAATTTAAAATACATTAATGGGCAAAAATAATGTATGCTATGTACTTTACAAATGGAAAGGCTATGCAGGCCTAAGCTGCTGATGACATCTCACCTGAAAATGACACTGTACCTTAATACACTCTTTTCTTGCTTCACAGGCTGAATGTGATTTGGGACATTTAAATTTAAATCTTAGTTTCACTGTTGTAGGAGCCTGGCAAGGTTTACTCATTTTTTTGGCTACAATATATAGCAAATATTTATAGGTACATTAAGAAGTATTAATATTTCAAGAGATAAATGAATTTTATAAAATCAGATGTCAAACACCTAATAAAACTGAAAGCCATTTTAATTATTACTGAAAAGTACTGAAAGTACTAAAGATTTTGAGAAAAAGATGTGCATGTATGTGTGCAACCACACACTGATGACAGGCATTGTTAATAATACGCTAAAAGCATTTCTATGCTTTTACTAAAATTTCATTTCCATTTACTGACAGAAAGATAAAGTGATGTGATTTCTAATCAGAGGCTGAAAGAAATAACATAAAGGTAGTTTGGAAATTTATTGAAGTAGTCAATTGAATTACAAATTTTTGGAAGTATGAATTGCATGTTAGCAATACTACTATTCTTAATGAGTACATAGCAGAAATATTGTAAAATTTCCCTTCCTTTTTTTGAAAGTTTTGTTTAAGAATAATATTGGGTAACAAGCAGTTTTGATGATTTACTGATTGAATTTACCAATAGATGCTTCAGTCCCTGGTAGCTGTTTAAATTCTGTCGAAATGAAATAGCACCTTTCCAATAACTCACATTAATTTGGGAGCGTGTAAAAGCTCAATGACCGATTATTTCTTCCTTATAACTTAAACCAAACACAAATGCAGTATCTCCAACTGTTTTTGCATACACTTCTTTAATGGTGGTTCTCAGCACTGAATTTATCAGCAGCTGTTTAGTCTGAAGTTGCTGAGGATCATGTACAAAACTCAAAACGTTCTATCACTGGAGGCATTTAAAAACAATAGCATTAACACTACTTGTATTTGACATGTAAAACCAGGTGCACTGAACTTTTTCATGACAAACTGAGCAGCAGCTTTAGAATGCACCTTGTGCTCTATAATGGAACTCTCATAGCACAAAATTGATTTTCAAGTGTTCTAATCTCCCTACAGGTGCACAATTTTGACTGTTTTCATCAAATTGATCAGTTTTGTTTATTTATTTATTTATTTATTTTAATAAATTTAAGCTGTACATCTTCTGTTATTTTATCTAGACTGAGAAACACATTTGTCTTTGTTTGTTTGCTCCTCCTAGAGATGCTACAGCATCTTTCCAATTAATAAAACCTGCACACTTTGTCACCATATATTTGAATTTCTGTCCTCAAGTCTAAATTAAAGCTTAATGGAATTGGATCAAACCCTACCTCTATGTTTTCTGTTTAAGATACCTCTTCTAGATTGGCTGTTGCAATTTGAAATGGTCAATTGACTGAAACAAGGTTTCTGTCTCGGGACAGAGTAGGATTCTAATTCAGAAAAGAATATATGTTACAAATATTACAGTAGATAGGTTATTATTCTAGAACAGAAATATTGAACTGCAGTCTATCATTTTAAATTCCCTTTCCTACACATTTCTATGAATTATCAGACCTGCAGATCACACTCATGCACTGACTATTTGTAAATAAACCAAAGTAATTGACATTGCTGAAAACGGATCCCAAATGTGGGAATATTTTCAGTTCTAAGCCTAATTTGGCATACATTTCTCCTGGTATAAAATATTCTTCATACATTGGAGATGTAATTATGTCCTGCTAGTATCACTGCTTTTATACTTTCCAAGCAAGAGCCTGTAACCATAATGTTGTGCTGCTTAGTAATACAAGTTACCACTGAATATTTTGGTGCATTTCAGCAGACAAAATCATTGGTACAGATGAAGTGAGGTGAAACATAGGGGGTTTTATTCCACTTTTACAACTTACCCTTTCTGTACTGCAGTTATCCACTTGCCCTATATTACCATACATGTTGCAGTAAGATCATGCAATAGTTAGTAGCCGCAGTGAGTATGAGGAAGCAATTACAGCAGTTCATTTTGCAAAAAATACATGTCGTAGTTTTGTCAGTGTTACACTTCATTTTGTGGCAAGAGAAAACATTTTGTCCAACTCACTGAAGGCACAATATAGAATGGAAAAAAAATTCCACACAGAGAAACTGAGAAGCTTTGGATGGGCAAAGCAAGACCAAAATGAATCCCCAAAGAGAAGACTTTCATGGCTTGCACTCAAATGTACAATTTGTCTTTTTCAGTCCTGAAGAAATTACAGTCTGAGCTTTGAAATGGTATTATGTTCAGACAATATCATAATAATTTGTACTTGTTGAGATTTTAATTAGAAGTGACAGTATATTTAGAACTGTCTTTTCAATGTTCTGCAGCCAGGGAATACGTAGATTCAGTGATATTTTGAAAAAGTCAGAAATGGCAACGCTGGACCACTTTTGGATGGTTAACAGTGCTCCACATCCCTGTGCAACTGTATTACTTATCTTTCAAAAATGCATCTTCTTTGTATCATGAGAATAAAATAATGCACATGTAATTTTTAAGGGTAGAATTCTCACATAAATTTCTCAATGCTGTTTCCCTTGTATGATGGGCTCAGTACCGTCCTGTATCTGTCTCACTTTGGAGATGCCTGGAACCAGCTGTTTCTACACAGGGTAGACTCTGGGCTCTTCTCACAGCTTCTCACTAGCTTTACTTATCTCATTAAAAAGTCAATTCACTTGGACAGAAATATGTTGAGATACTTGACAAGAAATTTAAAAAAAATAATAAAAACTCCATGTAGACTGACAACATTAAAGTATTCAGAAAGGCTCTTAAGCATACCCTACACCACAAAATTAACTTCCTTACAGCTTGTCTTCCAGAGTAACTTGAAAGCAAGAATTAATTTAGTTCTACCCATTAAAAGGTTTTTTTTTTTTTTTTCTTTTTTTTTTTTTTTTTTTTTTTTTTTTTTTTTTTTTTTCTGCACAGAACAGAATATAAAAACTGTTAGTTAGGTGCTGGTGGAAGCTATACAAAGTCTAACTGGAACATATTTCCAAAAGGTAAAATGTAATTTCTAGTAGGATTTCAGTGATATAGGGAAGGACTGATGCGTCTAAGGCAAGAGTATGCTCCTTATGTTAGACATCTCTCTTGAGTATTATTTTCACACTGTCAATTGATTTGGCACTAATTGGACTTGGCCTTGTTTGGTGATTCTTGGTTAAAGTAGAATAAAAGTCAAAGTCACAATTGGTTGTCATGCTCAGAAGAATGAGCTTATATTTGTTTATTTACATTTTAGAGAAAAGAATCATAAATGTTGGAGAGGACCTCTAGAGATCAACTAGTTCAGCCCAGCTGCCAAAGTGGGTTCCCAATAGCAGGTTGCATAGGAAAATATCTTGGCAGGTCTTGAATATCTCCAGAGAAGGAGACAGAAAACCTCTCTGGACAGCCTGTTGTAGTGTTCTGTCTACATTGATGTGCAACTCAAATATGTTACATGCCCCACCTAGGGCAAAAAGATAACAATGTTAATTACCAACTCCTATTTAAAGATATTGGTACTCCTTTTAGACATATATAGAAATTATTTAGAAAACATGTAATAAATTATTTAGAACGTATCTTTCAAGGAGGAATCTTCCAGAAGTCTAGGCAACACTAACATCTTAATTACGTTTGGAAGATGCAGTGGTAACATAGATCTGTCAAGGAAAAAAATAATTCTTTTTCATGAACAGGCCTATTCTGAGCTGTAAAAGATCAAAATGTTTAATTAAAATGCACTACAACCTTGACCCACTGATGAACCAATCCATGATTACATAGTGCAAGCTCTGAAGGATATCTTATTCCAAAATGCATGGTATCTGTTGCACTTCCACATCAAATGCTTCTGTTCCTATGATCATCCTAGCTTGACATATATTATGTTACTGCTGGAAGAAAAATAAATACAGAGGCCAATAATAGCTCTCAGGCAATAACCTGATTTCCTTCTCAGCCTCCTGTAGCTCAGATCTTAACTGAAACCCCAGGTTACAATGTATAAAATTTAGAGCAACTCTGCTTTCTCTGTGTGCTGGGAACTGCCTTCAATATATCCTGGATCTAATTTTGAAAAAATTCCACGCCATCCCCCAACAACCCAGAATCAAAACAGTAACTTTAAAGGATCACAGTAGAATTTTAGAAGTATGTTTCTGCAGATAGAGATTCTATCTTTTATTAGACAAGCAAAATGAGAACCGAGAAGTCAGAGAAGTTCTCTTACAAGCTCTTTTTCAGATAAATGCTTTTGTGCATCACTCTTTATTAGTCACACTACAGAAGCGGATGTGCACAGTAAGAGAGATTAAAAGGTCTGTCAATGTGAAGCTAAGTCAGCTGTGATTTCCAGCTGTGCAGTTTCCAATAACCTTTGTGAAGACCAATTTATGTAAATATAACTGCCTCACGACTGGACAGGAACAAGCAGCGTCCACACTGAATGTTCAGCACACTTGTATCCAAATGGGTTCAACTCTGCAACTGGGTGAGCTAGGTGAAGGAGGCTGCTCTTCTCCAGTGATTCTTAGCAGTAATGCAACCACTGAAAATGCAACATAGCAGCACTTTGACTTCAGTCAGGAATTACAGAAGTTTAAAACAAAACTCATTTAAAGGTATTTCTGTGTTTCTTCATCTAAATATTATTCAGAAGAAAATAAATGAAAAATCTACTCAAATTGGCTTGAAGATAACACTGAGCATGCACATTTAAAGAAAGTACTGAAGAATAAGAAAGAAACAGTCCAACAGAAAATAGAAGTGTCCCTGAAAAGCCAAACATTTATTTGGTACCATGGAAAAAGCCCTGGCTGGTGCAAAGGACCAGACTATTCCATTCACCCTTTGTAGCAGCACAGGTGATGACATCTGAAGAGGGCATGCTTCTACTCATCAGCAGGCCTGCATCATCTTTGCACAAAGTGATGCTTTCCTTATAGGATTTAGTGGCCTCTCAGAGATTCCAACTTCCCTGCTCCCACTCAAGATGCCAAGCACACTATTAGTATCCTGTTCACATGTTGATGCCTGATCTCATTTTGCTTGCAACTTTCTAATATGTTGTTCTTGCCTAGACAGATAGAGAAGGATGCAGATTTGATCTGAAAAAGTTATGTTCATACCAAATTTATTCTTCTGGCAAGTATTAGCTGAAAAAAAAGTTCAAGTGCAGGATCTTGCACTTTCCTTCAGCTGCATAGCTGGGCTTCTGGGACAGACTTTTATCCACTCTAATAAATTCCATTTTGAAATGTAAAAACAACATTTACTACAAATGGCCTTCCTTGTTTATCTTGTTTTAGCATTTTAACGTCTTCAGAATAAGACTAACGAGGTTGCTCTGAATTAAAAATGTAAATAACTCTGTCCCAGAAAGATGAAAACTCCATCTGTGTATTATTGGCATACTTATAGGTTATGGTAACCTGGACAGCTCAGGAAACAATTATTGTCTAAGGGTACTTTTACCATACCACCTAGGATTAAATGTTCTGTCTAACAGTGGGGTTCACTGTTCATGCATTAACTTGCAATCCAGAGCTTCCTTGTACCATTCTACTGCGCTGTGGGCTAGAAGTATTTTCACAGCTTGTCACATTGCCATCACACCACTGACCTACTTGACACTATAAAAGCTGCTAATGGCTATGTCCAAGGATTCGATGTTTTCAACCTTTAATTACTGAAGGCCTGGGTAAGTTTGTCTATCAGCTCTGTGGAAAGCTCAGGGAGGCAGATGCTTGCTTTTCTCTTGGTCATGGAATGGTAGCTCTGATTACAGTGTTCTGACTGTGGACACTGCATGCTTGCCTGAGAGCTGCTACTGCAGATCCTGCTCATCTGAAGTGACTCCACCTTCATTCTCTGGTTTCCACCTGTCGAGTTTCACACATGAACAATCACCAGAGGGCTGGATGTGCCCCCGGTGGCGCAGGGGTATAAAGTGCTGCTTGTGGCATCGAAGGGCCCGGGTTCAAATCCCCCCTGTGGAGCAGGGGGTAGAAGTGCCACTTCGCTACACAGAGGGCTCGAAACCTGGGAGTTGGACTCGATGATCTCTAAGGTCCCTTCCAGCTCGCACAATACTATGATACTATGATATGATACTATGATACTGTGAAGAAAAGCTGGAAAAGGCTCTGGGGAGACCTCATTATGACTTCCTGTATTTTAGTCAGGGCTTTAAAAAAAGATGCAAACCAACTTTTATGTGGTCTGATAGTGCTAGGACAAAGTGCAGTGGTTTTAAACTAGAAGATTTATTCAGGAGGTGGAGAGGTGCTGGCACAGTGGCAGTGGCACAGTGAAGATGTGGTGCCCCATCCCTGGAGGCTCTCAAGACAAGGTTGGATGGGGCCCTGGGCAGCTGAGCTGCTGGGGGACAGCCCTGCCCATGGCACGAGGTTGGAACTAAATTTGTATTGAGGTCCCTTCCACTCAGTGACCCTATGATAAGAAGCCTGGTGCTCAGCCAAGAACCATGAAGCTCAAGTCCTATCTTCTCTGATTTCTAATGAAAGGATCACAAGTGACCATTAAGAGCAGCAGCTGGGTTTGTCTCATGCAGATATTAAACTATCTTATTATTTTCCAAAGGATATGAGAATATATACACTAGCAAGGAAAGACTAAAAATCTGAGCTGGTACTTAAGGGGGACTTCTCAATTTAAAAGGAATTTTATACATTAACAAAGTGTGAGTTTATATTTTATATTAATTAGATACTGTCAAGTGTAATCTAAACAATTTAATGGTTGGCTGGATTAATTAGCATTTTTCAAAGACTGATAATTAGTATTTTTTTTTAACCTCAAGGTCACAGCACAGATCCAAGATCTTCCCAGTTAGAACACTGACATTAATTAATGGAATAAACATAACATTTTCATTCAAAGATCTTAGCATGTGCTACTACTTCTGTCTGTATTTCCTCAAAACACCTAAACAAAAATTGACCGCTGATAAGGATTAGGCTACAAGAAGTGTGCTGAGACACTGACAGAAAAGAAAAAAAAAAAAAAAAAAAAAGCATTTTCTTCAATTATCACAGGAGAACACAGGCAAAAAGATTTTCAACATAGACTGGTAAAGTCTCAACAACTTTGCAAGCCTGATACAAACATATGTCCTCTTTTATCCTCTTCCGAAATGGAAGCATTAGCGTTGACCTGACACAAAGTGTCAAATAGATAAAAGTGCTTTCAGCAAAGGTAATATGGTCTAAATGTCCAGGATCAATAAGACCACTGAAAATTCACTCTAAACTTGCCTCTTAAAGAAATTTCTGCTCCATTAAGTACAAAACTACTTGCTTTGTATACAGCAATACTGAACCACTTACAAAATCCTACAAAAGCAACTGGTCTACTGTTTCTAACACTATTAATATTAATTATCACATTGAACTCCTACATAAGGTGTATAATCATTTAGGGTACTTTAAATCCCAAGATGTCTATCTACAAATAGTGGAGCAAAGAGCTCCCTTCCCAAATTGTTTAGCAACTTTTCACTATTTGTGAAAAAGTTGGCATGAGAATCTGGCAGAAGAGACCCCTGCTTGGAATCATGGTTGAGTTGAGGTAAGTGCTGGCCTGAGATCTTGCCAAGGGAATCTTTGAGTTGATTTATCCCAGGGAGGTGAACAGGAGGAACAGAAAAGTATGATGTCCTGTTAAGGAAATGGAGTGAGACCACAAAGATAATGGAAGGACTTTGCCTGCAATCAAACAAAAACCTGCACTTAAAACGTATTTTTAGTGCATTAGAAACAAGGCTCTTGAAGTGGGACCACAATAGGCAGGAATAGCATACAGGCAGCTTGTCTCTTTTGGAGGCTCCTAACACCTACAGTTTCTCAGACATTTGCATGGGGCTGGAAGATACAAATTAGGAGTGGCAGCTGAGCCACCCTATGGGAGCAATGGTTTCAAGTATCTAAAGTGGCAATAAATGCACAATTTTAGGTAACTGAATCCAACCTTTGGCACATGCATGAGACGAAGCAGAAATAGGGAACCGCTAAAGGATCTATACCTCCTAGTTTTAATTTCGTTTGATTCTCAGCAGCAAAAGCAATGTAAAGCTGGTATGCTGCCAGAATCAGATCACCATTAGAAAATCATCCTCTTATACAAAGAGCTGTAAGCATAATTTAATGTTAATTATTCAATTTCAACTTTCTTGATTTTCCTTTGTAGACTAGTGACCACTACAGTCACCTCAACTCATTATTTTCACAAGCAAATTGTAATTAATATTTAGCAAAATCTAGAAATAAAAGCCTTTTGAAAATGAATGCAAAAAGGAAGACCTCTCTTTATAATTATATGCCTTCACAGAAAGGATGACATGCTGTACTTTACATTATGCTTTTCAGGTTGTTCCTTATCTATGAAGCCAATCAAATAAATACATGAAATAGAAACATAAAGTAAATGAGGCATAAACTAATAACATCCCTAGGTACTGACTACTTCTGCATGTACACTTCTAAATCTTAAACATATTGTGCTGTACATCATGTGGGACACAGCTTTTAAACTAATTCTCACCCCTTCTTCAGTGAGTTTCAATCTGCCGTTCTCTATTGCTTTATTCTCTGATCAGGAGGAACCTACACAATGACTATACAACATTAAAAATACCATTGATTACAAGTTTAGGACTAGAAAGAAAAACGTTCCACCTTGCCATAGTGGTAAAGCACTAAATGTGCAGCTGTGCGCTTCTATAAGTGTATATATATATACAAGCATATATATGCACATGTATGTATATCTGTCCCTGTCAGCTTCAGAATCCTGTTTCTTTGGATCAAATTAAATATTTGCAACGGTGCTCAAATCCAAGCCTACCAGCTTGACAATGCAACATATTTAGAGCAGAAATCAAAGGCTGTGCTACTTTATAAAGCAGAGGTACCCTGTGATGTGTCAAGCACACAGGCCCTGCATTTCTGGGTAGAAGCCTTAAATCATTCTGCTGACAGGTGTGCTTAGGGAGAAAGAAAGGTTGTTTGTCTTAATGTCTTTCTCTATTTTCTGCAGCCTATTCACACTAAATGCAACAAAGCATCTTGGAAAACATGCTATTGACGTAATTCCTTACTGTGGCTGAAAAACATTAAACAAAAATCATGTAGCCTTTGAAGTCCAACCTTTTTATTCTCTATTCTAAATAGTAAAATGAGGAAAAATTGAGGCTTTCATGTTAACTCTACCATTCTTATCTCTATTTTCTCTAGCAAACACAGAGAAAACAAGTTGGACTACCACGTGGACAACTGAATATCATAGAGAACTACACATCTTTTGTAAAATTTGATGGTGCAATTGAAAAATAAACCAGTTTTTTTTTTTTTTTTTTTTTTTTTTTTTTTTTTTCTATCTTTGCATTTTAAAGTTTGCATTTTGCCAAGTTCTGCAGCTGTTCCTACTCAGTCCTCAGCAGCCCAGAATGCAGAATCCTGTTTCTCATTGCAATTAATTGTTTGACACCGATGAACAGCTGAATACTGGAAGAATCTGTATTTTCTCCCAGGTTTTAAGCCTTTATCTATACTCCTGTAATTAAATTGCCATGCCATGTTTGAATAGAGTGAAGCATTCCTCACAAACATTCTGAATATATCTGGTTAAGATCTACTTAATAAAGTACACAACAGCTCTGTAATAGCCTCACACAGATAACACAAAGACTATGTATTTACATGCTTTATTAATATGTGCATTTAAAAAGTGCCTAAGCACCTTCTGGCTTCTAGACTGAGCCATTTTTGTCAGGTGTTTTAAAATAAATTGTCAATGTCCTTTCAAGCAAAAAGATCAAAGTTCCTTTGATAAATTTAAAGGCATAAGGAGACAAATAAAAGTGCCTGTGCCACAGCACTGACAGTAGAAGAGGAACAGCAGAAGGGTGCTGCAGTTCAAGTGGCATGTCCTCTTCTCATCCACAAATTAAAATATCCTGAGAGCCTAACATAAGCCAGTAGCACAGGGTTGGCAAAAGTAGGTCTGCATGGTACGGCAGCAGCTCCTCTTTGGCTGCTGTGCAGCCATGTTGTGCCAAGTCAGGGAACAGAGGCACCAAACAAGCATGGCTGGCATGGACCTCTGAAAGTCATCTAGCTTAACCCTTTGGTCAAAACAAGTCCAACTGCATTGCAAAAGCAATGCTTGTCTATCGAGACTGCACATGAAACAGAAGGCACCTGGGATCCTGAACTAGCCAAAAGGTATATTAAAAAACAGATTGGTGCTTAATGTAAAGCAATAGTAAATACCAGATTGAGCTAAATCTGGGAAGCAATGGTGTAATAAATGTCCGTGATATCAATGGCATTAAAACCTCTGTGTGTGAATGTACATATCTTCTTCCCAAAAAAAGAATACCCAAGACAGTATTATTAAGATGTACGTAAACACAAAAATTTGGGGGGGAAATAATTACAAAGACTTTAAAGAAGGACAAGCCAGATTTTTTCTAATTCTTCCCTTCATTTCAGATGCAAGTGTAATAACTTATGTGTGCAGTCAGAATAATATGTTTCTCACTCCATAAACTCTTACTACAAAGACAGGATCCTACTGTGAGGGACTGTGCACCCAGCAAATGCCAGAGGATTCTGCACCACTGAAGAGCTAAGAAAGCTGCTTGGACAGTGAACTGAAACCCAAATTCACCAAAAGCTCATTACAAAGAAATGTCAAATCTGTCTCAGATGAAAATGGTAATTAAAACCTGCTGAACTGTGCAGGATTCGAACTGAACCTGTAAAGGAATGGCTGTAAGGATGGCTGTAAGTATCTTGAGACACCCTATATCATTAAAGTATTTAGTTACACCTTTAAGAGTGAGATCCATTGTCTGAAAGACAAGCTTATTAACTCAGATTCTGACATTTTTTTAGCTGACATCAGCAGGTGTCCTGCTTATAAGAAATAGGCAAAATATACTATAACAGTTTCTGAGCGTACACATTAGGATACATGCAAAACTGTTTTCAGTGGAATGGTTTATCCCAGCTGAAAACATAAAAATGAACATTATCACACCATCCAAATTCACTTCTAATGGCAAATGTTTTGCAATTTTGCAATACAAAAATTATTTTCCATAATCCTGTTGAAAGATTGGCAAAGCAGATGAGAATCAGTGCCAATGTAATGGAAATCTGAAGTCTGTTCCCAGTTCTACTTAAAGTGACCTTGAAGAAGCTCTCCAATATTTTGTGTAAATGAACCACTGAAAGATACTCTGAAAGGTAGAAATATGAACCATGTGTAATGCGAAGGCAATAGAAATATTAACAGCAATTAGCAGAAGAACTGGAACAGAAAATTTCTGGTTTCTGGGCTTCCTATCAAATGTATCTCTTAATATGGCAGGACAACAACAGGGACTGACTGTGTCTCTTCCACAGTTGTTCTGGTTCAGATAAGATCACACAATCTGGAGTTGTGTTTATCTTTAGGCATTATGTCACATAAATGTGAGCAACTGAAAATATTCACTAGTGGAAATCTGAAGATCCAAACCACACATTATTGGCACATAATACTTCTTTGGATACCCAACTCGACTCTCTGCAAATAAAGACGAGGCATTCAATTTGTAACTTGAAACTGAAGACTTGAGACATAATAAACACCAAGCACAAGAAAGCTAATTTCATTGCATATTCTGAGTGTAAGTTAGGACTAAAAATAATGGTTTAGGGTTTTTGTAGTATTAGAATAATGGTAAAAGTATTGAAATTTTCCTTCAACAAGAGTATTGAATCATAACAATTGTCAGGACACCCGCAATTTCCTCAGACATCTAAACTATATCAGCATATTTCATTATATGGTTTGACTTTAAGTTTCGTAATACTGAAATGGTTTTAAATTTTCCTATGTGAAACTAAATTTATTAATAGTGAATTTTATGTCAGAATTATACTGAATCTATTATCAGCAATAAATGTGTTTAAGAGCATGTCTTATGAGACTCAACAGGGTTATTTAGTTAAAAGGAACTGAAAGCATTGAGAATTAAATCAAACTCTGAATTGTTATTTTCTGAAGGTAGGTTAAAGAAAGTAAGCACGTATCAAAGTGATCAATCCTATCAGCTCTCAAGTGGAATTCTCCAGGCCACATTCTGTCAACTGTACATGCCTTTAGAGCATCATCAGAAACGATGCCTGATCCTCACTTGAAGGCACTAAAGTAATCAGCAGCTTGGAGGACTGACAGGAACCACTTTGATAGAAAGCAAACAGAAGATGGTTGGACTAGATGATCTTGTAGGTCCTTTCCAACCTTGTGATTCTCTGATTGTGATTCTATAAGAACAAAATTGTATCTGATGTTTGTAAAATCCCCCAATAGTATAATTTTTGTTTGCTTATGGTGCCAAAATACAGTTATAGCACTGGGATAACATCTTCAAAGATGCCGGAGAAACAGCAGGAAAATTACAACTTCAGATAATCATGAGACATGTCAGATCTGTTTTTCAAACCCTTATCCTGATTTTAAGGCATGAGTCTAATTTTTTCAATTTTCCCTTTCATCAATAACTATTTTCTTCCTGTGATATGACAGGTTTAGGTCACTGTTTGATGGCATAACAAATACTCCATTTCTGCCTACAGGATTCTACATTCCTGTATCTGTAAAATATTGTACCTACTGTCTACATTGGCTGGAGTGAAGAAACTTCTCCCTGTGTCATTACTAATTTTTTTTTAATGTTTCTTCTCTTGTTGTGGATTAACACTTTCCTCCTTGCATACCGATTTTATGTTTCAGTGTTTCCTGCTGGACAAATGGTGCAAATATTGGTTTGTTTAGAGCTCTTGTCTAGACTCAATAAAGGCTCAATGAAGTAGTTAATTAGGGTTTTTTAAGAGTAACATCATCTTACATATATCAATATTGCATTTGCCATTCCCTTTCATGAATCAGGCCATTAGCTCCAAGACATCTTCAAATGAACTTTACATTTACAATATCACATTTCATTCACTAGACACATTCAGCTTCTTCAGGCTGTAGGCAGGAAAATTCCAAGTTTGTGTTAGGAGTACAGTTATGTTTTATGACATGTGACAAAGAATGTGAGAAACTCACTCATTGCATTAAAAATAAAGTAAGTTTCTAATCCTCAGATGTGTGAAAACAAGATTCAAGGGAGTGCTAAAATCTCAGGAACCAGAAGATGAATAAAAGGAAACATAAATCAACAATTTCCAGAGCTTGATTGATGTTTTTAAACATCTGGATCTGACATTACTGACTTTATTACACATACAAAATATGATAGGTCCACTGTGACTATCTTGAGATGTACATAAAGCTTGCTTAGCTGCCTGGAAAAACTGTATGTTATGCTTAGGAGTTATTGATGATAGCACATATTTCAACTGTGACTGGGCAAATTAAGTTGGAAGATTCACATCAGTCTCTCTGAAAGAAATGCCTCCTGTTTTTTTTTTTTTTTTTTTTTTTTTTCCATGGAAACTGCAAACTAAACGATGCTATTTGATAGAGCAAATTCTCAGCTATAAAATATTGTTTTTGAACATAGGCGCTACCATTAGCTGAACATTTTCAGCAGTGATGAGCAGGAGCATGCATGCTATGCTCATAACAGTCTTCTGAAGAAGTACAAAATTATGCAGAAATGTGCCCTATCCTTTGTTTTCTTACAACAGATCCTGACTATCCACTCCTGTGAAACAGCAGTATGCCATTCACATTCACTGGAGGAAAATGTATGGAGGCTCTCAAATCATGGCCTTTCATCACACAAAAGGATGGCCAAGATATAAAAGTTTGCCGTATACTTTTGTAGAACAGATGAAACATTGAAATATCTAGATGTATCTCTGCAGACTTAGAAGACTGCTGTTCAATGTTGCTGATTGGAGTGGCATACTTCCGTGTTGTTAAAGATTTTTTAAAAAATATTTATTACAAGTTCATATAAAAGTTTCTATCAAAATTGTATGGGCACTAAAAGCAAGTTACACTAAATGTTATCATTTCTTGAGCTGTGCTTTTCAGAGATGTTTATAACACATAGCTCTACTGATAAAAATAAACACAGACCATAACGTTCAAATATTACATATTTGAGTGCACACAGAAATTTTGTCTAAATTAGCATGATTACTCTTACTGTAAGCAGTTTCTTTACTGTTAGCACACAGTAGGTCTTGCCTCTTTTTCCCTCAGGAGAAAGCCACTGGCTGGGGAATGCCATATCTAGTACAGCATCTTCTATGATTATCACAGAGATTTCTAAATTAGCTGCATTTATTTCCTAATTTTGAAGGAAAGCTTTCTTGGTTAGCAAAGTTATGGCTTTTAAACTAACTTCTTCCTAGAGGACTACCAACAAAGAACAACTAGTACTCAGTAATGGTATTTTGGATGCTCCTTTATACCTTCCTTCCTCACAATCATAGGGAAGTTATAGAAAGATGGCTGGGTTTAATTGAAGATGATAATTTTATCAGTCCTTCTAGCAAATCAGAGATTGAATATACTTACATTCTTTTGAATATTCCCTCTGAAAAGCAAACCTGTTAATTTTATTTCATACCTTTCACAGAATGGAAAAATAAATTCCCTTCCTCTTTACAGTGGCCTTTGAGTTAAATAAATGTTAACCTCTGAACAACCATTTTTAATGAAGTCCTTCATTTTAGAAATCAGTTTGCTAGATTTGTGACATTTCAGTTCCTTTCTCCTGAAGTTTATCCCCCGGGTCTTCATCTTCCTTCAAATAAAGTATATAAAACCAGAAACAGCACCACATCTATAAGCCTCCAATGCCACCTCTTTCTCTCTTGCTAAACGTCTTATGAAAAAGTAATTTCAAAACAGCAAACAAAGCAATGTAATTGCTATAAAAACAAATAATGAAAGTAGAAGAAAGACATGGTGAATCTTGTTTTTATTCACCAAACTTTGCTTTGTTTTCAGATCACCAAAAAGGAGGTTTCTAGTTCACATGGACTAAAAAAGATCTAAGAAACTTGGAAGTTTTGTGAAATTAATGTTTCATGTCAGATGAAAGCAAAGATGAAAAACTCCTCTTCCTTTTTATGCAAATGGAAAACCATATTCTCCACAGACCCCAGAACGAACAGGAAGAACAACATTTTGGAAGTCATGCTATCAGATCCATAGGAAAATAAAATGGCCCACTAGGGGGCAATTAAAACCAGCAAAGACCTGCAAGAAAATAAGAGGTAACTTTTTATCATGTTCTTGATTTTATTACTACATCTTCCAATATCAATTCAGCAGTTGCTGATAAACACAGTTGATGCAACTGCACTAGAGTATCTTTTAGCTTTTAAGTGTGAAGACACTCATCCATGGTTGTTTTATATGACTTGCTCTGCACCTCTGATTTCAGTACATTTCTAGCTCAGTGGCCAGCTTCTCCTTCTAACATGCTGTTTTAATGTATCCTTCCATTTTCAGAGTAGGACTTCTACCTGTATGTGCTCCCGTAGCTCTCTTCTGATCCACTTTATTATTTCAGATAGGAAAGTTAACAACATTAGTCACACTTATTCAAAAAGGACTTATTTTGCAACAGCCTTTATAGGTCCTTGGCACTGGTCTGTAAACTAAAGTTTCTGGCAAGGCCTATAAAGAAATGAGAGAAAGAGTACATGAAATTGTTCCTACTTCACAGCACAGGTGAAGTCCAACCTGCCCTTCTTCCACAACTTTTTAAAGGCTCTCCTAGGACCTGTCACAACCTGGCA
Organism: Excalfactoria chinensis; assembly: GCF_039878825.1. Classification (NCBI taxonomy): domain Eukaryota; kingdom Metazoa; phylum Chordata; class Aves; order Galliformes; family Phasianidae; genus Excalfactoria; species Excalfactoria chinensis. Next base: position 46,692,324 of record NC_092826.1, read on the forward strand.
GCAGTGGAAATAGTAGTATATCAGCATATGGTTACATAAGAAGTAAGTACAGAAGTCAATATTATTTCTAGATGAAGTGAAGCATTCAGTACTAAATTAACTGCCTTCCATCTCGGGAATCAATACAGATGACACCTATGTAGGAAGCAGCCATTTCCCAAATAGCTAATTAGAGTACTCCTCAGAATAAGCAAGCATAACAACCAGTTATTATTGAAATTATTCATTCCTCTGCCAGTCACTTTGCCTTCTCTCAGTGTACATTAATATACTTTAGAGATGGCAAGCACAGTTGAACAAACATCATGTTGCACCTGAAACTGCTGAAGCACAAAAAATGAAGATAGTATCTTGACGACTCCGAGCTAGAGATATGAAGTCATTACTAAACGACAACAAACTAGATGCTGTCATATGCCAATGTCTTTAGAAAGACCCTCATACTGAACATAAACTGCAATTACATGTCTAGAGAATAAATGCATCATTTGCTATGCAAGTACAAACAACTGGTCCATACGCAAACACGCAAACACCCAACAACTGATGACATATATATTCTAGCCAGAACAGAAATATCTGTGATTGAGCTGTTTCAAGTTTTGACTGCAGCTCTACTTAATTTGCATGCCAAGTTTCTGACATGTGTATGGTTTATGAAGAAGCAGAGAAATCTAAGTTAGCTCTTTTTTTAGAGTTCTAGATTCAGCAGTGTATGAAAACCCCATCTGAGCTTTATCCATTGTACAACACATTCACTGTACCACTCCAGGAACAGTTTTCAAGTATCTCATTGACCAGGTATTTTTACCACAGCTGTCTATTGGACTATAACAAGTTGCTCTTCATTTAATCTCCCACAGCCAAATCAAGTGATTACCACCAATAAGATTTCTAACTCAAACTTTTGATATTGTATGTAGAAGATCAACATAAGTTCTAATCTTTTCTTACCATTTCCTACTCCCAGGTTTCTCAGGACTCTATTTTAGGCCCAGTTCTCTTCTGAGTTTTTATAAATCATAGACACAGGAGTTGAAGGCACACTAATGAAGGGAGCAGAGGAACAGCACTGAGCTGCTCTCTGTGACAGCAACAGGGCTCGAGGGAATGACATGGAGCTGTGTCAGCGGAGGGGCAGCTAGGGGTTAGGGACAACTGCTGCACCAGAGGGAAGTGGGCATGGAACGGACTGCCCAGGGCTGTGGGCACGGCCCCTAGTGCTGGAGTTCATGGAGCATCTGGAGAGTGCTCTCAGATACAGGGGTTGGATTTTGAGTAGTCCTGTGTAGAGCCAGGAGATATACTTAATGGTCCTTATGGGTCCCTTCCAACTCAGGATGTTCTGTGATCCTATATTTGCTACACTAGAGATTTTACACCCACTCACATAATAAACATAGGTAAGATACTGCACTACCTGTGAAAATAGAGTACTGATAAATATTAACTTCAAATCTCAGTTACTCTAGCATTTGAACAAATTGGTATAGGCAAAAATGCACCTGCATTGAAGGATACAAAATGTGATTTAATTCCAGAAAATCATTAGAGAATGAGGAAGAAAAGCAACATAAATGTTTTTATGTTAACAAAAGTGTGATACTAAATATTTTTCACAAGTCTTTTATCACTTCTCCTTTGACAGTATAACTGAGAAGCAGTTGCATAACATCAGCAGATCCATAAAAAACAAATGTGTTAAGTCAACAAATGGCAGCCACCCACCAGCAAACATTGCAATAGGTCAAAAATAATACAACAGTAAGTTGAATCCCTGTGGTATTCCCAAATAAAAAAGATCAAATATTGACTGGAAGTTATTTGGAACAGTGAATTGGCCTTATTACATTAAGATTTTCAAATTTGATCATAGCTGATCAGTGCAATATGTTCCACAGTGGCATCCATATTCCATAATTAAACTTCAAAAGGGATTTACTAATTCTTATTGGGAATTTTTGCAATGCTGGAAACAATGGCAGTACTACAGTAAACATTCCACCCCTTCAATTCTGATAAGGTTTTCAGTTTATTCTAATTTTCACATTAAGAAGACAATTCACTGTCTAACAGCTCATGAAAGAGCATGAATTTCAAGATTGGGCTAAAGGCACTAGGACATGAAGGCAATATGATTTCAAGGTTCTGAAATTTCTGATACTCATCTGGAAATATCTCCTTTAACTCCATTAATTATGAACTCTTCTATATATTTGTACTGAAGGCAGTGCATGTGATTTCATCCAAATAATAATGGAAAGGAGGAAGATTACAATAATGTTTTTCACTTACAACTACCAGGCAAACTACCAGATGATCTTTCATTATGCAACTAATAAGTAAAAAGACTGGTTTATATAGCAAGAACTGAAGTCTGGTTTGGCCTATCTTGAAATTCCAGTCAGATTCTTCTGTCCCGTGCAGGAGGTGGACACAAAATTGCTTTACTTGCACAAGAAGGTTGTTGAAAAGCATAATATTTGGCATTTTTACAACTTTGAAGTTTACCTTTATCCATAACAGATCACAGTAGGCTGTCACTGGAATAAGTGGACACAAAAGGTCATTGAACATCTTGTTAATCTCCTTTGGAGTGGAAGGCTACTTCACTAATTCTCCTGCAGATCACAAAGCATCTTTCCAACAAACATCCATCTGAATGAGAAGGATAGCCCCCAGCATCAAGGGTGACCATTTCTCATCAGGACATCAATGTGTAAGGGAACAAATTTATGACAATAGGCTGAGGTCAGGGCTCAGCCTCACCTCCATGTTCATCCCACACTTGCACAGACAGACAGGAGAAGAAAACATCTCACTGGTCCAGCCAAAGTAGGTGACAATATTAACGACGCTGCATATCCAAAGCTTACCATATAGTTTTACTTCATGCAGACAGGCTGTGTTTCCACTGGAAATAAATGAAAGAGGTCTTAAGAATGAGGCAGTTGGCTGAGCTGTTGGCTAATGTTTGTAATTTCTATGAAGCATTATTTAGTTACTTAAAATAAATTCCTCCACATATCCTGCCCAAGCTGCTCTGTCACTGAGAATTAAGTATGCCATCAGCTATTCTCTACTAGTCGTGAAACGGTTCTGTTAAACCTCCATGCTGGTACAGGATGAAGGTCCCAGGTCTACCTGCTTTTTCCTCACTGTCATAAGACTTTAACCAATGCTGGTTTTCCCTTGGTAGATGAAAGCATTCCAACACTGTGTGATAGGCTACTAAACCTGCCCAGGGTGCCACAAGGACAGAGTGCCAAGCTTGTCAACTGGTTATGTTTCCCCTTTCCCACTAAATCTGCTGTGAATTGAAACGTCAGACTCTGACTGAAAAGCAGGGAATGTGCAAAGCTGCACTGCTACACAGAGAAGTCCAAGCCCAAGAAATCAATGTACTAACTGATACAAAATGCTTTTTTAACAATACAGTAACAGGCAACTATGTTAACTCATTGTGTTAGCAACCCAGCAAACAGTTACTATAGCAGTTTTATTTAATCTAAATAAACGGTTTTCTATAAATTTGTGCTTCATACGTTTCTAAGGGAAGAAACTGCAGACGTCTGATGTGTGGGTGTACCTTTTGACATTGACAGTTGTGCTTAATCTCTGCAAAATCACATTCTGCAGAATATATTGCTTCTCATCCTTTGCTATCTTACAATTACTATTTCTAGCCAATCAACCATATTTCAAGATGAGCTATTACATCTTCTGCTTGAATCAACACTCACTTGCTTAGACTGTGAAAATGTTTCCTCTTTCTTCTTTCTTGGTTAGGCACTGCCAACTTCAAAATGGATTATCAAGGAACATCTTTTCATATGTTTAGTCATTTATGTTGATTGCAATAGGGCTAAATCACATTATTGGTTCTCAATTTATCAACTGCTTGTTGCTCAAGTAATAGAATTTTCAATATTTTCTGTTGTATTGGAAGTAAAGTCTGACATTAAATGCTGGTTTTGCAGATATATTCCATGAGTGCAAATCTTTAAAACATAAAAATCATTTTTACTGTCATGAGTTTCAAAACCTAGTAATAGAAATTCAGTAAATGTCCTAGTTAATCTTATTTTATACTTCAGTTTTATTTCTGATAAGCACTAGAGTATCCTTTTGGCTTTATCTTAAAATTTCTGTAAGAAATCATGTAGCATTTCTGAAGTATGTTAGTGTCATGTCATAAAATTAGAAGATGTGAAATGATGTCAGTATAAAATCTGTGAAAACCTAGTTACTTGATTTATTTTTTCTTATTTGTTGACTTGTATAATGTATAGTATGTAACAAAGACTTAAAAATATTCTGAAATTCTTCTTAAAAATATGGCAATTGATCACAAGAAAAGACTGAGATACTACCACCTAGAAATCTGTAAGCTGTATACTGAATCTACTGAAATAAACTAGGATCCAAATAGCCCCTTACTTCCCCCAAAGGATGCAGTGCTGAAGAATATTTTTCACAAGCAAAGCTCAGCTACAGTTTTTACAACAGAATAAGAGGTTGGTCATCTTCAAGCTAGGTGCAATCCTTTAAACCAAACCAGAAGCATGGTACTGCTCCCCAACATGTTTAGGTAAATACACAGGATTTTTCGATCCCTTTTAATAAAACTTTTTATTCTGTTCTCCATTCCATCACACAATGCCACCACATTTCACAAGGGCTTTTGATTCAATGCAACCAATTGTATTGTGTCTATGCCTTCTGGATCCTCTAACTCAGAAAGTAAGTTGAGAACATAATGATATTTTTCTTGCAGATGAAAAATAATCTGCTAGCTCACAAGAGTATAAAATGTCTATAGATAAGAAAAAAGGTGGGGGAACCTTTCTACAGAAGCACCATGGTATATTCCATGTCCATCACATCATGGTCACGATGTGTCTCCCCCAGCAAAATAATCAGAGGGAAGTTTCTGGGCACCAAGATACTAATATCTTGGCTACACTACTAGTTACTAGTTGTTCAGTTTGCTTGAACTGTGTCAGCCAAAATTAACCTTGAATGAACTTGTCTTAAATGTTAACAGCTGCTAGAAATGCAGTTTTAGAATTTGTTTTTCTCACAGATGCTACCTCTACCTAAATACATTAATTCTTCTAAAGTTCAGTTATATATATTAATAATTATTAAATTAATGTACATTTTATCTCCTGATTGTGCATTTAAATACACAGAGCATGCTGGAGAACTATCTTGTTCATCAGAATATCACTCAGAATCAATAAAGTATTGTCAGTTGTTTATGTCTGAAAAAGCCAATCTAGGTCTACTCAATAGAGACTACTTTTTCTAAATGACAGTAGAATTTCTCATAAAACCAGTTTATATTTTCTGTGTAATAAGCTATATATTACTTGTACTTTTTAATTATTGGAATCTCCTTTTCTTATATGTTTTGTTTAATTCTCATTTTAATAGCATAAGAAATCAGGAAGTTTCTGTTCAATAAACCAACTCTTTAATTTTAGTGTCATAAACCTCTGAAGACTTATTTTTGATACCATGACAACCTATCTAAATATTGAAAGCCTCCAAAGCATCCAAAGTAGGGTGATATGTAATTTGCATCTACTTAAAAACAATTGTTCATAAAAGTAAATCCTAAGACCTTTTTGCTATCCCTCATCATTGTGTTGGGCAATACAAGGATTTAAACAATACTAAGAAAAGGCTATAGATATTATTATCTAACACAGTATTCTATAAAAACAGGGATGGAAAGTGATTTGCTATCTAGTTCACTCTGCAATCCAGATATTTTTCAAGCCGTTACCCATAAGCTGGTGGAAAGAGAGTGAATTCTGAGAAGCTTTTTGACCCATGTTTTGTATCCACTGCTATCATAAACACATTTATAAAATCCAAGGCAGAAATCTACTTAGTACCTTGCAATCAAGAAAATCTCTATTAAAAATGTATGGGGAGAAGAGGAAACAGCTTCCTGCCTGAAATCCACTTTGACATCAGTCACTTGATATTTGTTTGTTCTCTGTGTGCTGTACAGAATTACTGAAGCACACAGAAATGACACTTTGCCCTTGGGTACAATGGAATGACAGATTAAATGAGTAAAAAGAAGACCTGGAACTTTGTCCAAATGGAAAAAAAAAAAAAATAAGCTCCTTAAATAGTTTCAAAGTCTTTTCATGTGTCATTTTTTTTTTCCTTTCTTTTCTTCAGATCAAGAGTTTAATTATTTAGTTAACCAATTTGAGACTCAAAATATTAGGGTGTATGAGTTTTTGGCATCTTCTTATCAATTTATGATTTCGGTAGGAAATTTTCTGTAAATTCTGTAAAAAAATCTGTAGGAAATATACATTATGTAATATTTTTTCCTTCTCTAAACTTTCAATAGATAACTGAGCACATCCATAAAAGGATGATCCATCATAGGCTATTCAATTTGAATACAAAACTTTCACTAAAGAGACAAGAGAAAATTTTGGAGAAGTCTCTCTTTCACTATGTACTTTAGCTTTCTGTTTTCCTATGGCAGTTGCCATTCGTTATGGCTGACGATAGGATACAGCATATGAGGCTAAACAGACTTTTAACCTTGTAAGATAGGGTGGTCATACCTACAGTAGCATCAAGACACATTTAGACAGTATAGAGCTCTTCAGCGTTAAAGACAACTGAAGGATTTCCCTACCCTACCCACTCTATCCATCTCAAGCATTCACCTCAGCACTGTGTCACAGAGAGGTCAACTTTTAGTTGCAATGAAACAACTATAGCTTCCTGATGGTGTAAGCAGAAATCCCTTTAACTACACCATTACTGTAACTTGTATTATGAAACCGAAGCTTCAGAATTCATTACATGCTAAATGCCAAAAGAGTCAGGGAGCAGGGAACTAGAGGAGAAGTTGTGAATGTGTGTCCTCGTACAGAGGTTAAAAAAATAAATCCATGGTATACAGGGTAGGCTAAAAAGGCAGTGATGACATTAGAGGCAAGGAAATTGCCTGCTGTTTGTACTTCCTGCATTCAGAAAAAAAATATGCTTTCTGTATCCTCTTTGTTAATAAACAGAAGATCATTAAAGCAATGGTTGACTCATATAATCTATTTCACCTCTTGGCAGAAGCAGCTTGGCAAGAATCCAGATGGGACCTGAGTAATTCCACCAAGAGGCAGCAGAACTTTCCAGAACATGAACATTGATTTAGATCTGGCCTTCCATTAGAAGAAAAAAAAACCCACAAAGAGATTCTAACCTTTGTAGTATGTTATTCTCTGAGCTTGCTACAGATGTGTAACTGCACAGACGTATCTGCTCAAGATGAAAATGACTAACAGATCCGTCACAGAAGCTTCTTCCATTCTCAACAGCACCAGCTAATGGAGTAAGGTACAATTCAGCAGAAACACATGATCAATCTGACATTTTAAGAATCTTATCTCAGTAACAGCAACAAAAGCATTTCCCTCTGCTGTTCCCATAGGTCAGAATATGCAAAAAAAGCTGCATGCATTTGTATTTTTTTGTTTATTTATGTAATTTTATAATTTTTCATAAAAGCTTAATTCTAATATCAGAAGTGATGTTTCCAGGGACTATTAAAGTACCCCAATTCTAATTAACAGTAAAGAAATTGAAAACTTTTACTGTATAGATATATATATATTTTTTCCCCTTGTGAAATCTAGGTAATCTCTACTGAATCATAAAGAGACTGTGCATTATTTTGGCTTTCAAAACCGACTACTGTCTCAAGGATCCTTAAACACTTCAACCAAAATTATGTCTTACATACAGTACTGTAAAGAGATAAACAGGGAAAACAGAGCTAGCATAAATATTAAGCGAATGAAATGATTTGGAGCGTATGTTCAAGGAAAAATGAACACAGTGGACTGACTGCACAAAATTTGTTATCTGAGATATTACAGCAGGGGAAAAGACAATGTAGGAGTTTTTCAGAGCAAGGAAGAGGGGTAATGCATTCTATCATCAGATTATACAATTATGGAAATGATACTTTTTGAAACCGAAGTAGATTTATCTACAGCTTCACATTTACAGAGCTCAATGGAAAGGAATCTGTTTCAGTTTCATAATGAGAATCTGGGGAAATAAAGAGATGTGTTCTTCCAACTATAGACAGGACCTCTGGCACAGCACCTGCGCTGCAGATTAGCAGAAACGTACCGTGGCCCAAAGAGAAATGCCTCAAGAAATAGTTATATCACTTTTTGTGACAGAACAATCTTGCCAAATGCCCCCCAGAGAAAGGTGCTGCTAGTGATTTATGAAAAATCAACTTTTCTCCCCACGTAGGCTGGATCAAAGACTTAACAGCAAGAGCTGGCATGAATAAGGAACATACAAAAACACCACCAAAACACCCTAACAAGCAGTAGAAGCAAGATATTATTAAAATACACGTTCTCTTGTGATATTTCAGGTGTTTTCGGGACAACTGTTGATGCCATGTCATATACACAGCTAGCTACTTCTGGTGCCAAGGCAGCAGGCATACTTTCCAAAGCAGAAGGGGCAGAGAGAAAGCCTCTTCACACTCAGTATTGTCCACTCATGCACTGCAGGTGAGGATAACAGTCCTCATTTTCAACAGAACTCTGTCAGTGCTCCACAGGAGCTGATACAAGAGCTCTTAGGGGAATTTTCTGCAGCCAACTATTGAATGTTTCACTTTCAGGTTACCTGCTAAGGAAAGCTGGGCACAGGATGGCAAGTTGCCTTGCCCAGAAATTACTAAGACCAAAAGCAAAGCAGCTATCAGGACAGACACCTCCCCAGCCCAAGGTACACTTACCAAAAGAGCTGAGCTTTATCCTCCCACAATACCAGTTTGCTGGTGGGTTGGACACACCAAGACAAAAGATATACCTACAGGAGTGGATGGAGGGATCTGGGCTTTTTTAGCTTAGAGAAGGCTCTGGGGAGACCTCACTGTCACCTTCTAGTACTTGAAGGGAACTCACAAACAGGAGGGGGAATGTCTGTTTACACAGGTGGATAGCACTAGAACAAGGGAGAATGGTTTTAAATTGAGACATGGGAGGTTTAGGTTAGAGATTAGGAGCCAGTTTTTCACACAAAGGGTGGTGATGCACTGAAACAGGTTGCCCAAGGAGGTTGTGGATGCCCCATCCCTGGAGGCATTCAAGGCCAGGCTGAATGTGGCTCTGGGCAGCCTGGTCTGGTGGTTGGTGACTCTGCTCATGGTTGGGGGGTTGAAACTGGATGATCGTTGAGGTCCTTCTCCACCCCAGCCATTCTATTCATTGTAAAAACAATTCCTCTTACCACACAGAAGCATCTATCTTTTATTATTTTAGGACAGAAAGGAAATATATATGTAAAAGCACAAGCAGTAAAAATGGAAAAATATTCAGAATATTTTAAAACAGAATTTGTCATTTCTGCCAATGTCTTGTTTCTTATTCCCAAAGAAATGAAATGAACTCAAACTGGTTTTCAGTTTTGTGTTTTGAAGTGAAAACACATTAACCAGGGTAGTTTTTTCCTTGAAATTTATCTTTTTCTCTACTACTTTTGATGACTGTATTGCATCTCACAAGCAAGTGGAAAGCCATTCACAATATTTAAAAGGTTTTCACTGCTGTTTCTCATTACAAGTCAAATTTATGTCACTGATGCATATTCCACATTACAACTGCATGTTAAGTGTACTGTTCTTTATTTTTTTTATTTTTATTTTTTTATTTTTTTTCCAGTATAATGCAACATTTATACTGTTTTACTGGAGAATAAATCACTATGAAGGGAGATAATCTTAAATGTACAGAGACCAGATGGCTTTAATTCATAAATGATAAGAACACAAGGAACTTCTGGATTCATCTCATTCACGCTCACACTAATATGTTCTGAATAGCTTCTTAGGCTTTCCCCATGACCACCAGCCTTATGAAAAGCTGTGGTTCAAGGGTTCAGCGAGAAAGTTTATTCTAAATTATGCATGGCCTTCAGTCTTGATACACAATTACAGGAATTTCTAAAAGTTTATATAAGCAAGAACAATCTCTCAATGTGTTTCCTGCACTATTCTGAAATTCTGCATCTAAAGCCTCATATCTGAGAGGAGTAAAGTGGACTGCTTGCATATAGGGCTTTCTCCACACTGGCAGCGGAAGATTCTGATAAAGTGCTTAGGGACACCAAACTCAGCTGTCTCTGGCCTTGAAATGAGCCTACATCATTTCAAAGCCCTACTACTTAAATCAGATGAATAGTAGAAGAAACACTAGAATGAGAGAGCACCTGAAATTAGTGACAACTTGAACTAATGAAACATTGACACGATGTAACACCAAAAGGGACAGAAGGTGAAGGAAATGAATTTTTGTGTATTTCACAATCAGAAGGATTACTGCAATGCAAAAATTGTTTACGGTGCCCAGAATTTCTTTTACAGTATGCACCTCTGTTACTGCTTTTTGATGTGCTTGTATTTTCCTCTTGAGAAATATCAAAGATGCACTAAATTTATCATGGCCTTCACTCAATCTTTTATTTTAAGCAATGAAAGCAGAGAAAAAAATGTAGTGACATGGAATGACATTCATGTCTTAGCAGAATGTCAGCACATGGCTTTTATAATGCCCAAGCAAGAAAGCCTGCTACTTAAAAGCAAATGTATTTAACTCCCTGGTAATGAAAGTACTAAACCATGATTACTGACTATTTTAATAAGTGATCCTGACAAGGGTTTTTGTCAATCAATGTTCAGACCATACAATGGACATTTACTGTGAGAATCACACTCTTCTTTGATGCAAGAATCTAGGATTGTTATATCATCATTCCAGATATTAGGATCCTACAGCCTTCTTTTCTTTAGAAAATGGGCTCTCTTAACCAGATTAAAGTTTGCAAAGATAATTATCTGAAAACAGACATTCTGTCGAATAACTACCACCTAAATTTTATTGACACAAACATTTACAAACTCAAAAAAATAAAATAAAATTCTGTCAATATGTTATGTGTGACCCACCTAACAAACTTTAATGTTGAACAAGCCACTTTTCAATAAAATGGAATTTGAGCACGTAATGAGGACTAAAGGTTACAAAGCAACTTGTTAGTGAGGTAAGAAGTACTTTTATTTTTTCAACTCCCCTACTTATACTGAGGATTCCTAGTTCTGTCTGTGGTAATGTGCTCCTTAACCTACTCTATTTTCACAGTGTATTCCAGATTATGTTTCCTTATATATTGTAATTTGTAGTTAGAATAACATTATTAATTGATAATTACCCATGTAAGAAGATATTATCTAATACTTTTTTAACTGATTACTCACAATATAAGATCTATGAAATGAAAACAAAGTAGCTGTGCTCTGGAAAATCTCCCTGATAATCTTCTTATAAAGCAAGGCATTCTTTATTTGCATAAATATTTTTGATTATTAACTTTCATGACGTGCTCTCTCTGCATGTTTAGCATCTGTAAATTTTAACAGGTGCTTTAGGTAGAGCCTTGGCAAGGAAACACTTTTAAAATATGAAGTCAATGAAACAGAGGAATTAGAACTGATACTTTGATTGAAGCATTTTATCAGAAATGTGATATGTATGAAAAAAGCCTATAAAAATCTACCTACAATTAAAATATACTTACTATAAATAACCTATAAATTATTATCCCTGGTTGCTCAAAGATGTGGTGGATGCCCTGGGCATGATGACTTTCAAGGCTTAGCTGGAACCAGGCTCTGGGCAACCTGATCCAGTTGTGCATATCCCTGTTCATTGCAAAGAAGTTGGACTAGGTGACCTTTAAAAGTCCCTTCCAACTCTAAGGATGCTATGACTCTATGATTTCTAGCTTTCATAGAATGATAATAAAATATGTCGTTAGAATTTACTTTAATAGTTCTCAGAAGGCTTCATCCTGCATGGGAATGTTACCAGTTTGTCCAGTTAATTTCCCATAGTCTACCAAAGAGTAGTCTAATGCATTTAAAAGGTTAGAACTAGTTTTTTTCACTGGAAATTGAGCAATCAAACAATAAAGGTTACACACTTAACACATAATATGATAGAAAGTCAATATTAAAATGCTGTGCACAACTCCTTTTTTCTTTAATTTGACATTTAAAATAAATACATTATAAAACTACATATTTAACTTTGGACTTGTGAAAGTGCTAACTACAAGAAAAACAGAGCATAAGTTGTCCTCTGAAAATAGATGCAAACAAAATAAATAGCAAATTAAATTTAAAAAGGGAGCATGCCTATATTATTACTGACAACCAGAAGAGCACACACTGCTTTGCAGCTTCTTGAATAGCTGCAGAAGCCATCAGTAACTATCATACATGTTTTTCCACTAATCTTTTTCAGTCATTCTAATCAATCTCTAATGATGTATCAAAATTGCTATGAAGAACCACAATGTAATAACATTTTACGTGCAAGCAGTAAAGCAAATGGAACTGCATTTGAGGCAGAACAGCTGTAACATAGGAAAGTAGTCATCTACTGAATCAATAGACTACTTTTATCATTCTTAATTTCTTCTACCATCTGGGTTTTAAGTACAAATCAAGTATCTAATGTAAGCTAGAACCAGGTAACTTGATTCATGCCAGGTAAATGTGTACAGAAAATAATCAATTTCACACTTTTGAAAGAGGAAGAAAAAAACAACTCTTTCAATTCATTACAACTAATTTTTTAAAATATGAAGAAACTATTGGGAAAATAAATGTAATCAAAACAAAAGAGCCATAGAGAGCTGTACTCTCAAGGAGAGCTACTTAATGTATGAAAAAATTGATTTAGAAGTTAAGAGCTAAAAAATTATTGGTATTATTGATTTTTTTCTCTCTCCCTGACAGCTAGCCAATTACTCAGAGAAAACATGCTACAAGCACTCAATCTTACCATAATATCACGCAATAGAGTTTAGTAATTGAAAATACAAAACCCACCGTAGTGAAGGGTCCGGTAGTCAGGAAGTGCAGGACAAATAAATTCTTGTAGTACAGGGATATCAGGATGCAGCAATTTTCTGTTTTCTCAGAAACTCAGGGTACTTGATATCTCAAGAGATCAATCCATTATCCAAACAGATTCAATATATGAATTTCTCTAACCTTAAAACAGATGCTCTGTCAGAACTGGTAATTTCTAAAATCATGCTGTACTATATCTGGTTCTGTCAGGCTTTTCCTACAGCCTGTGCATCTTTGTTTATTGTTGCTCTAAGACACTGACTCTTCTCATGATACTTTAAGAAATCTGACTGGTGTCACCAAGTATCACAGAGTCAAAGCTAGATCAGAAATCTTGCTTCAGGATAAAGTTCATCCTTGTTACAACCTTCCACCCCAAAAATATGATCCTACAAATGTTCATTAGCATCTGGTTGGAAGTGCTGGTTTTATTAACACAGCCCTCCTTTACCCAGTAAATTAAAACTGTTGCATCCCCTACAAAATTTCTTATATCTTATATTGGGTTGCTACTGATCTTGAATCTGAGAAACACTGCTGTTACTTAAGATCACATTTCAACCCAATTGTGTAATTTTCTTCCTGATGTCACACTGAATTGCCCTCAGTCCTGCCTAGCATTATTTTCCTTATGGGCAGATTCCATGTCAGATATTAAGGAAAATATGTTTTGATCTAATCAGTCCAATTTGTACCTCATGGGACAGCTAGGTTCCCTCATCTTTTTGACATACTTTTTGAATGACGTTTTCAAATTGGATAGAAAGATGAAATTATATTTATTTGTTATTTTTACAAAATGTTTTAGAAAAGTCTCTATGTATGTGCATAAATAAACATGCATATATAAAATGCAATGCAGGGTAATGTCATGTAATAATTAGATTACTAATTATTTGCAAATATTTCTCAGAATCATTTAACCAAACCAAGAACTGAACTTACTTAGATTATCTGTTTCCAAAACTTTATCTGGGTCTATCAACATGGAAGCAGTGCACCATCCTTATTTGCTACAGATCAGAGAGTATCTTGAGATAGTAATCTGAAACTAAAATCGCAGCAGTCTTAGTGGAAAGCAAGACACTTCTGTGAGGAACAGGAGCAAAGTAGAGTATATACTTGTATGTTACATGTACAATGCTACATTATGAGGTTACTGAAAGAAGCAAGGATGTAACCTTTTGGTCTTGCTCACTTATAGAAATAACAAATACTAACATTTTACGTACATTCTTTCAATCAGTCACAAATGTAATGCAATGAACTACATGTACACTAGGCACCTTCAACTCAAATGTCAAGCACAAATGGATTTATATGGAAAACAATATATTCTAGAATTGTCTTACATTTTTTTTCTTTTTTTCCAACATTAAGATGCCACAAAAGCTGTGGAAAGAAATCACACAGTGGTTTTCATATCATAGTATCATAGTATCGTGCGAGTTGGAAGGGACCTTAGAGATCATCGAGTCCAACTCCTGGGATTCGAGCCCTTCTGAGTAGCAGAGCAGCATTTCTGCCACTTGCGCCACAGGGGGGATTCGAACCCCGGGCCTCTGGTGTTGCAAGCAGCAATTCTACCACTGCGCCACCGGAGGCACACAATAATTTTGGTCAATAACTTGTCCAAAATGCATACTGTTGCATTCCCTTGTTGGACTTGATCTTCCAGATGGAAATTCTGCAGGATAACAATAGGAACTGCAGCAATCTAATCAGCATAATTTTTACTGTGATAATAATATGTAGCTCATAAAATATGGGGTTTGTATACTAATACAGCCCCAGCAACCTAATCTGTTTGCTGTGACACTGATGCCTTGGGTAAACAGATTTCCAAAATACATTTGATATATCAACCATTACAGTCTTTGTATGTTACAGTATCAACACTACTAACACATTACACTATTATTGTGTTATTACGCTATGAAATTCACTTTTATATAAAAAAATGTAACCACTTATACCCTGAGATCTTAACATTGGGCTAATATAAACCTGTTTACTTATGCAACAAAAAGCAAGTTCTAAAGTGGCTTAGTGATAGCAGGAAATAAAATCATAATTTAATTAAATGATAATAACTACAAGCAGATGAGCCATTTGCTCCTAAATTTTCTAACTGTTTCCATATTGTTAATTTTTGCATTCTTGCAAAAACTGTCAAGAAAAAAACCCACACTAAAACTGCAATGTCCCAGGCTACTGATCCACATTTACAGTTTATCAGGCAGAATTCAGATTTCTAGGGCCTCACAAAAGCTATTCTTGCAAGTGAATCAAGCTCAAGACAGAATCTAACTCTGATTGAATAGATATAGCAGTATTTTTAATGCATAGCTGATCTTCACTTTGTTCTTAATGAGCACAACATTTCAGGCATGCATCTCTGCATCTGATAGTGAAGTAGTAGGAAACTGACTTGAAAATATTACCTGTACTGCTTACAGATCTGTCACTAACGTTTCAAGGACCAGTGACTCTTAGCCATGCAGAACCTAGTCAGTGAACTGTAAAAACTGAAGAAAATAGATCAGTTCTACTGTAACAGTTGTCATGTCCAGTGACAGTGAAATTATTACTTGTACTCATGCGTGACTGGATGTTCACTATATCTATGTAGCCTCTAATTCAGTGCAACTCTCTCCAAGGTAAAATTGAGAAAACCAAACTCATTTATTGAGGATCGAAGTCCTCCTGGTGGTAGACAACTATCTGGAGTGAATTATTTCTATACACGACAGAAAAACAAGAAATGTGATGTTAATTTGCCTATCTTGTCATATTTTGGCACCTCCTCTGGAGGCACTCACATCCCAGGGAGATTTTCAAAAAAACATTTATACTTTGGCAATCAAAGCAGATACTTGAAAGCCCAAGACAAAAAGAAAAAGCAGTTGCTAAACTGCTGGATGCTACCAGTGCACAGAGATTTTGTCCTTCATTTATTTATTTATTTATTTATTTATTTATTCTCCTACCAGTGACAGAAGAATGAATTAGCATTCTGGTACTATAGTATGAGTGAATCAGAATTTTATTAAACAGATGCAGAGCAAGAGAACACTTTGAAAGTACATTAACAGCAATCTCAGTAGTCTCCTATTAGGTCAGAACAGTTGTTAGCTATTTTCACATACGAAACAAATATGCTGACTCTGTGAGCAAGAGATGCCATTGTCACAGTGCAGTCTAACCCTTTTTGTAACATATCAAAGAACACCTCACACTACTACACAACACCCTCAATCAAGTCCCCATTTCTCTGAATGAAAAAATAGAGTGCTGCTTTCAGCTTTGCTGCATTTCTAAAAATCTCTTATGAACCCATGAGATCTTGGAGAATTTAATGAACACATTTCAAGGTTGCTTGTGCATCTAATTCCCCAAACTGTTTCAGCAATCATAGTACCAATATCAAATGAAATCTTTTAAGTTACAAGAATGTACAGCACTGCTTAGTGGATTGTTCCAATGTTTACCTACTTCTTCTAAAAATATACATTTTCTTCCATTTCTAAGTTTAGCTTCCATGTACCGGAGCTCTTTTTGTAATTGGATATGAGTCCCAGAACTTCACTGGTTTGCTGGATTCCACAGAGACAAAAGTTTTCCATCTTCCCTCCACTGAACCTAACAGGCTGTATCTGTTGTCTCATCACAGCAATCAAAGCCTAAACTAATCTTCTGGATTCTCCCAAAGTCTCTATAGTTTTCAACAACTTTTTCAAGTGCATGTAACATAAGAAGGGAACCCTGAAGTGGCTGTTCTTGGGAAAGGGGCAATGTTCTCTTACCCCTAAGTTGATTTCTTATGATTTCTTATTTTCTTCTGCTCCTTGATATAATCCCTTTATTTCAGGATCAGAATGACCCAGATTTTACTTGTAAGAACTTCCTGGACAGCTCTTAAAACCCTAAGCACAAATTTTATTGTGCTGATTTTATAGAACTGTTTTTTTTCCCCTCTTTTAAAACAAAACAGTAAAACGATTATTTATGGCAAAGTGATCATGTAAATTCATGAGTCATGAGTTAGGAGCAAAACCAATTCAGAAACACATGATGATTTATTTATTTATTTATTTATTTTTTTCCTTTTTGAATGATAATTTGTTAAGAAATTGTCCTTGTTTTTTCATTTGAATTTGAGAATGTGGTCACTGCAGCCAACCAAAATTACTTTTGACCATTCAGCTCTCGAACAGAACTATTTTCTTCTGGTGTTCTTACTGTGGCCCATTGTTATCTTGCCACTTCCTCAAATCAATAACCAGTTTTTAAAATGGTGCTGGCTATACATAAAAAGAAGTTAATGGAGCTGACAGGAAAGGGAACAAAAGATAAGTATAATCTATACAATAGAAGTAAAAGTGTATGAAGAAACAGTTTAAAATAATAACTACATGGCAGAGAGAGTTTCACATAAAATAAGGCTTTCAGAACAGCGTCATTTTGTATTACCCTATGAGTTGGAAGATATTACTAATGTATCTTTTTCCAGACTGCCGCTACTCAGTAAAGACAAATCTCTTTTCATTTCTTCATGGCACAAGTTCTGAAAATATTATCTGAATTAGATTTTTGCTGATGTCAACACTTTAGCTGTTACAATCAGTTAAAAATACAAATCCAAACAACATTTAAACAGATTTTGCTGTCTATGGTCTTTCCATTGGGAGGATACATGTGAAGTCTCTGATTCCATCAAGGTCGTGAGATGCTTACCATCTATGCCTGTTTATGACATGGAATTGAAACCTAAGAAAGACACTTATAACTGCATCAGCGGTCTAGAAGCAGTACTAGTTATGTAGATCAGCTTGTTTCTAAGACAGCTGAATCATTTCAGAGATGTGGTTTTACACCATGGGAGTAAGTAGGCTTTCCCATTGTGCTCAATTTGAAATTTGTACTGGAAGAAAACAATGGGAATACAACTAATGTTCCCTTTCTCAGAGTTAATGGTATTGTTTGATTTAACCCACTGTACAAGCCTCTTATAGGCATCTACTTCCAGTGCTATGCACGTATGAGAAAAATAATGCTGGGCGAATTCATAGAATCATAGAATCACAAGGTTGGAAAGGACCTATAAGATCATCTAGTTCAACCGTCCTTCCTTTATCATACCTACAGAAAACCCCTAAACCATATCTCCTAGCTCCCTATCCAGAAGTTTCTTGAACACTGCCAGGGATGGTGACTCCACCACCTCCCTGTGCAGCCCATTCTAGTGCCTGACGATTCTCTGAGAAAAAAAGATCCTTCTTATGTCCAGTCTAAACCTCTTCTGATACAACTTGTGGCCATTTCCTCAGGTCCTGTTTGTTGCCTGGCAGAAGAGGCCAAGCCCCTCCACATCACAACCTCCCTTCAGGAAGTTGTAAAGTGCAATGAGGTCTTCCCTGAGCCTCCTCTTCTCCAGGCTTAACAATCCCAGCTCCCTGAGCCACTCCCCATAAGACTTGTGCTCCAGACCCCTCACCAGTTTTGTTGCCCTTCTCTGGACACGTTCCAGGGCCTCCATGTCTTTCTTGTAGTGAGGAGCCCAAAACTGAACACAGTACTCAAGATGCGGCCTCACCAGAGCTGAGTACAGAGGGATGATCACCTCTCTGCTCCTGCTGGCCACACTATTTCTTATACAGACCAGGATGCTGTTGGCCTTCTTGGCCACCTGGGCACACTTCAATTCAAATGCTTGTTGAACTACTGGTATAAACCATGGAGGAAGTAAATGCCCAATAGAGAATATAGAAAAATATTAAAAAGTTGATTAAAAAAAAATATTCCTGAGCATCTTCTGAAGCTTGAGACCTTACAATATTGTCACGAATCTCTTAAACGATGCCCCTTGGCCTTCTGACTGCTTGTAAACAGTCATGCATTCACAAGCAGCAAGTCTGGTTAGGCTGTGCCTTTCACTCCAAGAAAGACAAGGAAAAGCTTTTAAAAATTAAAGGACTGTTTAACATTCCATAGCACTAGCATAAATTAAGAAGAAAATGTGTTAAAAAAAGACTAGGTGGTTCCTTATTTATCTAAGTATTTTTAACCTCTTCCACAATCTCATACACATCAAGGAAACTGAGGTAAGTTGAATAGAAGGCAACATTGCCTTTAAGCTACTTTCTCTCCTTTTCATGGAGTCATAAAACACCCTGAGTTGGAAGGGACTCACAAAGAACATTCAGCCTAACTCCTGGGCTTCCTCTGAGTTTACCAACCTAGTATTTTTGAAATAAAATATTCTGGTTTTGTACCTTGACATATTTTACACATATAAAGGTTTATATTATTCAAAATGTCTATAGTTGTTATTCATTAATGGTTGTTTCATGTCCCTACTTATCAATAGAAAGGAAACTTTTGATACTTCTGAGCTGTTTCTGTATCCACCTCACCCCAAAAGGTTCTGGATATTCCCTGGAGTTTTAACTGTCACTGGATGGAAAATGTATTTGGCACTTCACAACTAAATTCATACTTATTTTATGAAGGCTGACTGCACAACTACTACGTTTCATAAGGCAAAAAATCCAGTATCTACAGCATTTCACCACATTTCTCATTGCTTGCATATTCTTGCTTGAAAGAGTTATCTCTGTTTTTTATTTCGCTGTTACATTTTCCATAATTAGAATAGGAATGAATATCTTAGATCTTATGCATTTTCATTTGAAATTTTTTATTTTATCAAATAGACAATATGATTCTTCTGTTTATATGATTGTTTAAATTTCCATTCTCTCATTCATAGGGAGCTGCCTTTCAAGTTATAATGAAAAGTGTTGCTTATATTTAAAAAAACAATAACCAAAAAACCCAACAACCATAAGGAGCCCCTGAAAGCTGATTTTTATTTGTACTTTATTTCATTACCATTGCTTACCTAAGATTTTCTGCCTTCTCAGTGTACTGTACATAATTCTTTTCCTCATTAGAACTGTTATGTTTACACTGGCATTATTAGTAAAATACCTTATACTTCTCTTGTACTGCATCAAAGAAAATCCTATCTTTTAACTGGTAATTTGTTCTTAACGTCATATGTTCTTTTTTTCCTAAGGAACTGTATTTTGAAGAGTCTAAGACAAGTGCATATTTAATAACAAATAACTATATTTCAGTAAGACAAGAAGACCTTAAGATTCACATCTTTCATGAATTCTCTCTGTAGAGGATCAATGATATTCAATTTGTTCTGTCTCATTACAGTTTTTTTCTGTGTTCCTAACATATTTCACATAGATTCTTGTCATCTAATTTTTTCAAAGCCTATCCATCTTCTTTCTGCTGACAAACACGTTGCCATTTAATAGCATATTTAATTTCTTTTAAGCAAATTTCACAGACATAGAGTAACATTTATCAATGATATGTTCCTTATGAAAATAAATGGACCACCCCCTGTTCTTTCTAATTAATGTGTCATTAGTCAAAACATATTCTTCAGTGACTTACAGTTTTATTGCCTATTCCTCTGTTAAGTAATTTGTTATGAACCCTTACTAACCCAAGCAAAAAGGCTCAATTCACAAAGTGCAGTGAACTGATATGCATTCCTAAGAAGCATACCAGTACTAAGGTGAACTTCAAGTAAAACAGCGGTAAAAAAAAGGTTGTTAGAAAGCACCTGTCATGGTGTGTGTGAACTGCCAACCTGTATTCTGACATTTTCTAATTTTCACAGAGGTAACTATACAGCTTTAATACTGTTTTAACAGCACCATTTAAAACTGTTTTGCCCCTTAGAAAAGATGTATGCTCAAATCTAGGTACAAAGCACAATCCTAAGAAACAATGAACACTGAATCACAGAATATCGAAAGTTAAAAGGGACCCATAAGAATCACCACGTCCAATTCCTGGCTCCACACAGGACCACTCTAACATCAAACCCTACATCTGAGAGCAGTGCTCCAGTGCTCCTTGAGGTCTGGCAGCTCAGGGATGTGCCTGCTGCCCCTTGCGATGCTCATACTTCTTTCACTCAATCAATACTACAAAACAATGAAAAGAGTGTCATCAGCCCTTCTGGCTCCCAGGGCAACTTGATGTTGACCAGAACCCCCAGATCCCTTTCTGCAGGCTGCTCTCCAGCCTCTCATCCACCAGTCTGTATACAGAGTCAGGGTTGCCAGGTGCAGAATCTGGCACTTGTTTTTGTTCAACTTCATACAATCAGTGATTGCCCAGTCCTTTGATTTGCCAGCATCCCTCTGCAAGGCCTCTCTGCCCTCGAGAGATTCGAGAACTCCTCCCAAGTTTACTGGCATCTGTAAATTTACTTAGTAAGCACTCAAGTTCTGTACTAAAGCCTTTTATGAAAACACTGAAGAGACCTGGCCCAAAGAGACCCCACCAGTCTGATGGAACCCTATTGGAACCCAACTCATTGCATTACGTACTTGACAACACGAAGAACACACCATTGTCACATACTAGATTCCAGTACTTAGAAGAACTTCAACTGGATATAAGCATTTATTTTGTTAAAATCACAAGGAACTAAGGGGACTTTCTGAGTTTATGTGTGTTCATTGATGTCCAGCTATTTATATAAATGCATGTAAGTTATACATAAATGCATTATTGTGAAAAAGAAATTCCTAAGCTAAAAATCCTGCTTTCACTTGAAGAAAAGTCATATAATTGCAGACATTATAAAATGTCTTCATTAAACAAAGTTCTTTTTTAAATGAAGTTCTAGATTTTTCAGGGAAAGCCAAAATGAGGCAAATGTAGCTCAAATGACCTAATTAGTCTAGATAGTCAGAAAAATGCATGCTAATTCCAAGTCCTATTATCCAAAGAATATGCTCCAATTTTTTTTAAGCATATTTACATTTTATAAATACATACCTGTAATACAGAAGTACATACAAATAGGCTACACATATACCATAGAATCATCTGCACACATATATGTTTATTATGTACAGTAAGTCATAATGGCTAGAGTTTTGTGGTTTTAGAAATGCTGCAGCAGCATTAGGGGTTTTTCCTCTTACTGCAAGCTTATTAAAATAAATTGTAATTGTTATTGCTGGATAATTTTTCAGTGCTAAGTTTCCTTTGAAATTTGTTAAGTGAATAGAAAACAGTGAGTAAATATCACTCTTGAGTGAAGCAAGGGATATTTCAGAACTGCAGAACACTGTGGTTAATGACTTAAATTTACTGTCCACTCAGGGAAATTAAAAAATAGAAATATGATATCATAATATAACTAATCCTGATAAATTCATAATCAATTGTATAATTAAATATGCATAACAATATTAGTAAAATAAATCGGTGCCTTAGTTTCAACTGGGACTAAATTATTTTCTTTAGAATGTCTGGTATGATGTTGTGTTTTGGTTCTAGGAGAAAAACAATGTTAATAACACACTGATGTTTATAGCTGCCTGTAAGCAGTGTAGAACAGCCAAGGCAATTCTTAGTGAAGAGCCCAAGGAATCAGGAGGGAACAGAGTTAAGACAGCTGACTTAAACTGGCCGAAGAAATATTCTGTACCATATAACAACAAATAGAAGGAGTTTTGAAGGGGGTGGAAGTTCATCTTTCTATCTTCTGCTGTTCAGGGGCATTGGGAATGGGATGGTGAGCAACTGCTTGTGCATCATGTGTTATATACATATTATAAATATACACACATATATTTTTCATAATTATTTTACTTATACTTAGTAAACAGTTCTATCTCGACCCACAAGTTCTACTTCTTTTTAAATTTATTCTCTCCCCCAGCCCACTGGGACGAGGAGGGAGTGACCAAATGACTACGTAGTGCTCATCTACCTCCACAGTTAAACCACAATAGGTAGTTGCTGAAGTGCAAATAGTTAAATAGCTTCAGCATGTTTACCAGGTCAGTAATGTCTAACTTGCAGCAGGTTGTAGTGTTACAAATTAAAGTAAAATAAAATAAAAAGCTGTTGAAGACATGAAAATATATATATATATATATAAGAAAGAAAAAAAAGCTTCACTACTAGAGCTTCCCTAGGCCATTTATAAGTAGCTTCCAGTCTCCCGTAATCCTCTATGATGCCTTCTCTACATTTTTTTGGCTCTGATTCTCTTTATATTCCCCCAGACCAAATAAATCCCTTCTCTCATACTCTTTAAACTCACTCTACAACTCATCCATATGGGGCTCTACTAAACCTTTTAGTTTGTGTGCTATATTTTTCTGTTAATGTCAGACTCATGAAAACACAGTTTACAAAGGCATCCCAGCATTCCAATACACCTGATATTAACTCTCTGCAGATCTCCATGTGTACAAAGGTGGGTTATCATATATGTGTTTTTCTAAGCTGAAATAACAAGTTATCAAGCTTCCGACTTCTCTATTAATGTAGTTCATAATTTGAAATCACATGGCTTCTGGTCTTTTATAAGCAAATCTGTAGAAAAGTGAATAGAATGATGCAGACAGATCAAGGAGAACGATCAGAGAGTAAGAAAAAAAGACTTACCTCCTTTAGTCAGATTTCCATTTTAGTTTGTTTCAATAGTTAAAGAGGGAAGAGAATTTTTGCACACTCTTTAATTCAGATGTCAGTTTCAATATTTGATGCTCGACTGTTCTGAAACATAATCAAAGGGTAGCAGTTAAAACTACTAGCCTGAGACAACATGAAATTATTAACACTGAAAGAAGCTCTGTATTTAATAAAAATCACTGCAGTGTTGAGAAACTTTTATATCAATGCACTGTGGCAAAAATTTAACTTGGTACCAATCCTCCTTGCAAGAAAAAGAATGAGTAAAAAAGAGTATCTATAATGCATAATGCTGCATTTGTGGTGCCATCTCATCCTTTTTTCTCCTTGCACAACATATACGTACTTTGCTGACTCTGACAGAAAAAGACTAGATACATATATTTGCCCTCCAAAATCTGATTCTCTTTAAGAACACCCCTCCCCTAGTCTACCACAGCCCTTCTAAGAGTGTAACAGAATCCTACTGCCTCTATTGGGAAGAGAATGTTGACCAGTCACCTCACAGATTGCAGCTATATACATGGCGCTGCTTCACCAGCATCCTATGGGTGCAACAACAAAATTGCTGCACATTTAAATATATATATATATATATATAAATATATATTGAAAATTACATACATTGAAAATATTTATTTGCAAGCCATTCTCTTTCTCTGGTAAAGAAAGATATATAAATATTTTTCCCTTCTAAATACTGAAGTACTACTCGTTGAAACTAGCAGAAATAAATGTGTTATGTGTTTGAGTTCTATGAGCTATGTCATCATTTCAAGTTTTCTCATCACTTAAAGGTCTAGCCTATCTTATCAACTTATTTTATTTAGTTTATTCTACTTTTAAGTAGAAGTCAGAATAAGAACGAAACCCTCTTATTACAAATGCACCAGTGAAACTTTTACTCGAAAATAAATTTAAGGGGAGAACAAACATATTGCTAAGTGTGTAATGGACACAAACTTCTACACTGAAGTTTGATCGGTACAATTTATTCAACCTGTTGGAAACTCCTATGCTATTTTACACACTAGTTGCTCATTCAAAGAAATGCCTTTACACAGATTGGGCCTGACCTCTAGGAATGGCTGTCAGAAATGCAAGTAAAAATAACCTGTGAGTATTATAAACTCACATTTACAGAGTCAGAAAAGATCAGCCCAATCAGAGAGAGTGATGACTCACTTCCCATGGTCCGTAAAATTGTCTCAAATCAACTCCTTTGGAAATGAGATGAGCATCTTAGAAAAGCAACCAAATTTGGATTGAAGTTCTTCCAAAAACTCACCAAGAGAACAAGATAAGTAACTTCTGTACCATGAATGTCCAACCTTTTGACTTGTCTGGGCAACACTGAGTGAAGAGGAATGGTCTTGGGACGCATATAAGGAATAATTAAAGTACATAAGTAGGAAAACTTATTTCTTTAAAAAATATATATTTTTATTAAAACATGAAAACTTTTTTTTTTTTTTTAAACCAATGAATGTGTTAACTCATTAAATTAACACATTTAAGAAAAACATCACAAGCCCAAGTTTAATAATTAAATAAAACTTACACATCTGCTTAATAACAAAAACCGCATCTCTTCACAGACACATACATGTAGGTGGATTGAAATATTATTGCTAATCACTGCATTTTTCTTGCCCAATGGTACAAGCATGTGTAATGTACAACACATACGGATTCTGATTCAACTGTCTGTGTGTGGTGAGAGGTAGAATTTGTAGAATTTGTGCTGCACTGCAGCCTCCACAGTTTTCCCTTCTTGCCTATGCAGTCCATGCTTCAGCTACATGTAATTAACTCATGAAAAGTATTCCTAAATATTGAAAAATAATATTAAAAGTTTATAATCACGTGGCCATGAGTTGGACATGTATGCTCTATTCAAAAGATATGTTTATATCTGGGAATGCCTTTACCTCAAAAGCAAAATATGATGGTGAGTCCTGAAGCCTGAACTTTGCAGCTTCCTTTTTATTCACCATAAGATTCACTTCCAAGAGCAAATAATTTCTGACACTGGTTTGGTCTCCATAATTTATGCCAGAATAGAAACACTTTCCACTAATTCTCCAATGATCACACTTTGTGTACAGTTAGCTTTGAGGGAAGTGCTGCACTGCATGAGGTATATAACCATTTTCTGTGTATTTTTATAAGCCTACAGCTAACTTTTCAGCTCTGTCTGTACAGTTTGTCTTAAAGGCATTTTTTCTTTCTTGGCTGTGCAGGTTTGCATGTCATAAGGGGGAGAAGAATATGTTTTAAACAGGAAAATGTGATGGTAAAACCAGTTCGAAGGGAAATGGGATCAAAGGGAGGTGAAAAACCAGAAATTACTTTAAAATCATTTCAAAAATGCATTGATTTCCAGAAAAAAAAAAAAAAAAAAAAAAAAAAGGAATATCTTTTGAGAGTGGGCTTTAATTTAACTATGTTATTGACTACATCATAATAATTTTAGATTTTCCCTTAGAGTATAAATTGATTTAATTGTAACAAGTAAATCAGATTGATTTTTATATAAAAAAAGTCCTCTCGGTGAGCTTTCTAAGATAAATCAAACAGGTGTTTATGTGGAGACTCCAGTTGTAAGAGCTACAATGAACACATGGAAACTCCAATGTTTGAAGATGTGTGTGAGAACCTTGCTCAGATGCATTTCTCTTGTCTGAAAACACTCTTCTGGGTAAAGGAATTTTTTACTTGTCAGGTATGATTAGTGTTAACAGAGAGAATGAGGCCAGGAAACGGAATCACCTGCATTACACAGATGTTAGCAGCACTATAAATTATTGCCTAAACTGCAAAAGAAGCAAAGTGCAAGAAGTTTCTGCAGATACAGGTGCATTCTAAATATGACACAGTTTTCAGAGGTGGTCACAGAGTAGCTTATTTCTGTATTAAATGCAATACTACTCGAGTCCACTGCCCAAGCTAAATCAATACTTCCTTAATAGTTTTAAAATTTGCTTAATTCGTCATCTCACTTGCTACTGATTGTTCTTGTTAATATCCATGCATGTTAGTCTTCCTTGCCCATCTTTCCCATTTATTTGTATTTCAGTCAGAGACATACAACTAGAAAAGGCTCAAAGAGAATAAGATGATAATGCAATGCACAGAATTACCCCTGCACAAGGGACAAAGAAGTCTCAGATTATTTCTTTAATCAAAGAGAGAACTGAATTGTGGAAAACTATAAAATTGTAACTATAAATGGAGAGGACTATGTTTTTCACTGCCTTCTTCCGCTCAGTGGACCAGGTGAAACTGACAAGATCATATTTGCAAAATGAAGAAAACAAAACAAATGAAAAAAGGGAGGTAGTTCTTCCTGCAGTATATTTATGTCATGGACATCAAATAATGCACTCAAGATCAGCCTGGACAGATGTGGAAATTTATCTAAATGTAGTTGTTAACAACATCCAGCTCACTAAGACCTTTAGATTGAGAGGGATAGATGCTTAGAACATACATTTACTATGTTCTTATATTGCTTAATTTTGTTTCTGAAACACTGTAAGAAGTAGGACATGGAACAAATAGACCTCTGACCTTGATATTACAGTCATTTTCATGATCTTTTTATGGTACAACAAACAGGTTGTGCACATTGGGTTCTCCATCTGGCATACATGAAAAAGAAAGCTACTGAAATAGAAGGTGAAGAGTATTCACACAGTGATTTTTAGATAGAATGATCAAAGAATCATAGAATCATTTAGGTTGGAAAAGTCCACTAAGATAATCTAGCCCATCAACCTGACTTACTGAGTTGCATCACTAAAACACACCCCTTATTACCATGACCACACTTTAAGTATCTCCTAGCAATTAGCCTTATTGAAAGTCACGTGACCGGACTCAATTCACTGATCCAGACTATCCAGATCCTATTGCAGAGCCTTTCATACCCTCAAGAAGATTAATAGTGCTTCCTAACTTGGAATCATCCTCAAAATTGCTGAGGCTGCACTGGATCCCCTGAGTAATAAACATATTAACCAAAATTGGCTTAAGTGCTGAGCTTTGGGGAATGCCACTTGACCCTGGCCACCAATTGGGTTGAACCCCATTCACTGTGCCTCTCAACCTGCACAACCAGCTAAGTTCTTCAGCCAGAAAACCATGCATCTGTCCAAGCCACAAACAGTTTATCCAGGAAAATACTGCTGGAAACAATGTCCAAATCTTTACTAAAATCCAGGTAGATAACATCTACAGCCTTTCTTTCATCTACTGAATGGGTCTTCTTGTCATAGAAGATAAGGTTAGTCAGTCTGAATCTGTCTTTCATAAAATCATGCTGGCTTTTTCTGATATTTAACTGAAGTAGCAGAGTTCAATATGTGGGTTACCTGATCACTTCTTATTTTTTAAAAGAAGTGAACATTACGAACTGATTTCTTACTCAAGAGATTGACCTGAAGCTGCTTCAAAGCATGCAGTCACCACAATAGCAAGAATTAGAAGTATTCTAAACCCGTGAGTTTCTGGTTCAATTTCAGCACATAATGAGTCAAATGGCCTAGAAACAGTACACTTACAGAAAGAATACTAAAACCAGTTTTAAGATGACAAATTTAACTTCCAAGACATGGCTTGGAAAAACTACAAAGAACGTGAATAAAGACAACTATAGCGAAGGTGGTCAGGAAGGCTAGAGTATCTCTATCCCCAGTGCTACTGAACACTCAGTTGAACAAGATACTCTGCAGCTCGATATAATTTTGACATTGGGACCTGCTGTGAACCCTTCTTACACAAATTATGCTGTTTCCATAATTCTAAGAAATAGCATCTAATCACTTTTATACCACTCCTGTGAAGAATATCAGTTTGCAGTGCTACCATTATCACTAAACTAATACTCAGTGTGAAAATGAAGGGAAGGCCTTCAACTTTTTATTACACAGAAAGTCGCTTGGTTTCTTTCCCACATGATGCCTTTTTATATTTCTAGAGTCCTGCTGCTACACATCATTTTTAATTAACAAGGATAGACTGTAAAGGAAATGAATCAGATTTTTACCTGATTTTTTTTTTTTCCCCCTTGCTGTATTTATTTTTATTTTTTTATTTTTTTATTTTTTTTCCAGATATATTATTTTTATTAAGTAATTCCTAATGACAATGTTTGAATAACTGTTTTTATATGAGAAAGATTAGGACACCAGCCTAAATCTGTTTCACTACCAACATCTACTTAGAGAATTCTTACATGTCATGCATCCTTTCAGTGAAGACACCCAGGATAGCAAGTGTCAGATAACTTCAGATGTTCAGTGGAGGCCTCTCTCACAATGCAATTTATATGGCACTAGCTTTACAAGGCACTAGCACCAACAATTACAGGAACCTCATATATTTGCAACACAAACTATGGCAAAATGTAAAGGAACAGGGACTGCACAACAGCTACAGGCAAGTGAACACCCAAAATTTTAATTAGAATCGTACTTGTGAGCTGGTAATGGGAATACCATAAAGCTCAGCAATGAACAAAGAAATCAGCCTTCTTCCATAAAGCCAATATTACACACACTTACTCCACCTCATTTGTAAAATTAACAGTCTCCCTCAGACAATTAAAAATCATGCTGAGTACTGAGCCCCAGTAAATTACAAATATAATGAAGTAAATAATATGAAAGCCAAACTCCCTACTTCAATATACTGCCAATTCAGCTAATCCAAGCACAGCAAATATTAATGCAATACTTCAGTGTCTACAGCTTAGCTAGTGATGTGCAGTAATAATAACACATTAAGATTTTGTCCACAGTCAGAGCAAACCGCTTATTTTTCCCAAGACAACTGTAGCACTGAGATACCAATAATAAGTTGCTCATATCTTTAGTCATCCTGCTACATTTAACCTGATTGTTTTTGCCACCAATTATACACACATGGTCTTCCAAATATACCTCCCTCTAAACTGAAAAGATGTCAGTCTGAAAGACTTAACAATAAGGGATTAAAGTCAAATTAAAGGGCTCTGAAAGGTGTGAGTTTTAATTATGCTCCTACAGGAAGTCACTAGATAATTACTGTTAGTATCCTCTGGTTTCTGCATCCAAAGCAGAAGTGATTCATATCCGGAGAAAACCTTCTGATTTCAGTAGCTAGCAAAACAACAATAAAAATTTAAAAAACTTGAATCACTGTTAACTTCAGATAGGTGCTATGCAAGAAATGGAATGTCTAAAATTATGCTGACAGCACATGTCACTTGCCAATAATGTATGATAGTGCTGACATGCACTGGTATCTATTTACAGGCTCACAGAGAAAGAATTAAATACAATTTAATTGATTCAAATTCAAATATGTATTTGTACTACTATATAGCAGCATGTGGATGGCAGACATTTCACTGTCTCAGAGAAGTTGTATTATTCTCAGCCTAACCTCATAAATATTAATTGCCTTTGAAACTGAGTTATAAGTCTGTTCATGACATAAAGGAAAATCCCAGGCACAGGCTTTCCCCTCAACATCCATCCACATGAGGAATAAAATATTCTCTATGAAATGTTCCTGCATCAGCATCAGTGGGAAATGCTGCAGTCTCTTCTGGTTGGAGGTAAATGGTTTTAATTTCTTCTTCAGTGTAAGTGAAACAATCAGTTATATAAAGTCTTAATATTTTCAAACCTATTTTACACTGAGAAAAGGCTTCCACAGCTGCTCAGCCAAGAATGCCCTGCTCTGAGATTTTTCACATTATGTGCTTGAAATAGCTCAAATGGCTCAAAAGTGAGAGGAAATATCAGAGGCAATTAAAAACAAACAAACAACAACAACAACAACAAAAACACAAACAAAAAAAAACACACCAAAACCCACATATATATATATATATATATGTATGTATGTATGTATGTATTCATTCTTATGTATCAGAACCACCCACACTAATATCTTTATATTTTACACAGGAATAGCTACAAAGCTGAAAACTAACTGTTCTAAAGGAGTAAGAGCAAATGTCTGAACACAACAAGTACAAGAACAAGGAAAAAAAGGCCATACGCAATACAAATGATGCAACTCCAGACAGCTGCTGTATTAATTGTATTGTGAAGTCTCTGTCTTGCCTTGCTCACACCTGGTAGACACCAAGACTTCCAGTGAAGCAAAACTCTCACCACACACTACCTACACAGGAAGAGCAGCTAACAACCCCAGCACTGAGATTGCCATGCAAAAATGCTAATGAAATGCAAGACATCTATTGACTAGGCTTCCAAGATGCATTCAGTATGATCCCACTTGCAACTGTATTAATGACATGAATAACAGAAGAAAATACATAAAATAGTTTCATGAAATTTTTATGGCACATTAACAGTCAAGCTCAATCAGCTTGTTCCTTTCTCCCAGAAAAGGAAGCAATAAACAGAAATGTTAGGACACAGTCATTTTATATAGAATAATGTAAAAAAACACTGTTTGAAGACTGGCCATTCCATCTCCCCTTATCGTTTAAGGTGTATGTAGCTATACAAATATTTTCTCATGTGTACGTTCAAGGTCAAGTGAAATGTTACAAAAAGCCATTTTTTTTTTTTTTTTTCCGTGTACTGTTGGACATTTACAAAATTTCTGCCTAAAATATCTGGAGAGAACAGAAATGCTAATCCAATTCTTCCATTTTTTAAAAGCTGGTGTCCTTCAAATGATGCTTTCACAACCATATAATGCTCCTTCCCAAGTCATACTTGTCTCCATATTCCTCACATTTGCGTCAGTCTGCTCTTACTTCTGGGAACATGCATAGAGGCAAATATGTCAAAGGCACTGGAAGAATTGCTGTATTTTTAAATCACAGTTTTCATCCCTCTCTTCCTCAAAGCAATATAAGACAGGCAGTAAAAAAACAGGAAACAAAACCCAAGGTGTACTGTTTTTCACAGTACAGAGTGAAATATACACAGCTTCATAATACATTATCCAGGAGCTGAATTTGAAATGAGTCCAGCTCTTGTTTGCACTGTATGAAGTCTTACTTGCTTTAACAATTTTTTTTCTAGCAAATAGGGATCAACTCAAAGTGACTGTTTGACAGGTGTCTTTTAGGAGAATTATTTTTAGCTTTCTCTTAGGTCTAGTTTTTATCATGTAATTGTATTTTGAACATACTGAATTCAGTTTTAATAAGTTTCATTGCAAGTAAAAATGGACACCGTATAAGCAACAGTTATTTACGTAATGTATCTACACATCATATAATTCAGTTTGATTAATGAAGCTTTTCACTAGAACAAAGAGTTAACATTCATTTTTACACCTATATCATTGCGCTTGAGCAATTCTTAAGATCTAACCAGAGACAACACAAGGTAGTGTCTATATTATTTCTTGTGATGGATTGCATCTTCCCCTCTGTTATGATGGAAAAATCACATAATCACCAAAACTTCCTTCACTTTGAAATGTCAGAAAATTGTTCTCAGCTGAGATAGCAAATAAGCTGTATCAAAACCTGCTTATATCCACCGTGTCCAAAAAAACTGCATTCAGTTTTTTAGAGAGAGAAATTCTTTGTTTCACATTTGGTTGAAATGTATAGTAAAGGACTGTACTTGTGCAGCACATTTAGAGATCTATAGATGATAATGTTTTCATACTCTAGGAATAGTATTTAATTTCTACTAACACAAATCAGTCATTGTAACATACAAACTATCAAAATATTTCAAAAAGTATTTATTTCTCTTTACCATTTCCTGATGAAAAAAATGTTCTATTTTTAATTTTATTTGGTCCATGCCTACTTTAGGGCCAAAGTTAACCTTCATTTGCAAGTTGCCATGGTTATAATATCTGGCTAAGTAATGGTTTTCCCATACAATGCACAATAACATTTTGCTTGATCATCACTCATTGGCTGTAGGTGATCTCAAACCCTCTTACTTGCAAAACTAGATTCCAGGTATTACACAGA
The DNA here is from genome assembly GCF_039878825.1 of Excalfactoria chinensis. Lineage (NCBI taxonomy): Eukaryota > Metazoa > Chordata > Aves > Galliformes > Phasianidae > Excalfactoria > Excalfactoria chinensis. Next base: position 46,724,807 of record NC_092826.1, read on the forward strand.
TACTATTTGGAAAAAAAAATATATATATATATATATATATATATATATATATATATATATATATATATATCCATCAATACAAAGCTCGTTATCTTTCCATTATGCTTCACTGGCTGATAAAATGAAGAAACTTTACTGCTGCATGAATTCTCACCAAAATGAACCATCTTATTTATCAAGGCACATTAGGGATCACATGTTCTTTCTTGCATAAACGCACATTCCTCTTGTTGAAGGATAATTTGCTACTTTTTCTTCTTTTAGATTTGGGTAAGCCAAGTACATTTGTTCTCAGTTTGCTGATCGAAAATAAAAGACCCAGGGAAGTTCTAACTGTCTTGTCAATAATACTGCCTACATAGCATTAAGCCTACAAAATATTTTCATGACTCCAGTATAAAACATGATAAGGTTATATATACAGTTTCTGATACATCCACGTTTATTACCTATAAATTGGTTACTTTTTTTTCTTTTCTTTTCTTTTTGAACAAAGAAACAAAAAAGATTTGTTAGAAAGGAACTAATTTTGCTCACTGCGAACAAAGAATTTAAAGAAATTTAAGTGAGTATCTTTAAACTGCTGGTACACTTGAGATGGTGACTATCCTGACAACATTGCTAGGTTGACTATAACAAAGTTTTTTATCAAGATACATCAGGATAATGTTACAGACTCATGATAGTGATGCAGTGTAGCCAGCAGGAGCACGGAGGAGATCATCCCTCTATACTCAGCCTTAGTAAGGCCACACCTGATGTACTGTGTTCAGTTTTGAGCCCTTCACTACAGGAAGGACACTGAGGCCCTGGAGCATGTCCAGACAAGGGCAAGAAAGCTGTGCGAGGACTGGAGCACAAGTCTTACAGGGAGCAGCTGAGGGAACTGGGATTATTCAGTCTCAAGAAAAGGAGGCTCGGGAGACCTTATTGCTCTCTACATCTACCTGGAAGGAGACTGTAGCAAGGTGAAGGTCAGACTCTTCCCCCAGGTAACAGCAATAGGACAAGGGTGTACGACTTTAAGTTGCCCTGGAGGTGGAATACATTCAGTTTGAATATTAGGAAAAATTTCTTCTCAAAAAGAGTAGTTGAGCACTGGAAGTGGTACAGTCATCATCCCTAGATGTGCTCAAGAAATGTGTGAATGTGGCACTGAGGGACTTGTGAGCATGGTGGTGTGTAGTTCTAAATGATATTAGTGTTCTTTTCCAGCCTGAATGGTTTTATATTTCTGCTGCTGGCCTATTTCTACTCATACTGGCTGCCAATTTTGCTATAGATTTGAATGAGCATCATATGAAGTAAAAAGCTTTTTAAAATTTCCACACTGTAATCAGGTTTATTGTATCTACCTACACAAGCACTGTTTTTAAACTATATTTTTCTTGATGAAAATTAAGGAATTCAGATAATCAGGAGACCTTTTAGGCATATTGTTGACAGCACACCACTGTACAAGAGGACTGTACAAGGGCAAAGAGGGAGTGTAGCTCCTGTAACTGTTTGTTGGATTTGCTGGATTAATTAGTTTGTTAACTGCTTGATTAACTAGTTTGTGCAGTACTCAAGAAATGTAAAGCAGTAACAAGTGGTAATTAATCACATTATTTATGTAACATTCATCCAGAACTTCAAAATGTGTACAAGTAACAGGACTTTTAATATGAAATGCATAATGCTGTAGAAACATGTCCCTATTGATAGTGAACTTCTTCCACTGGGGGAAAAATAAAATAAAAAATAATAATAATAAAAAAAAGAATTAGAAAGCAGTCACAGGTAGCAAACAGTAGGCTGGTGCTACAGAAAGCAGACTTCACTGTGAGTGACAGAAACAAGAGATGAGGTGGATGAATGATACCAAGAGTGCAGCCCAACTGGTTATATTAAGTAGAACATATGGTGGAAAAGAAGCAGAACAGCAAGGAAAAATGACAGTTTCATCAAATTGCAAATGAGAGGCAATAATTTCAACATCCACTGTGACAGAATACTTCTCTTTGCATTACAAGCTATGCTGGATGCTGTCCTAGAACAGCTCATGAACTGTATCCTTTGATGCCACAGAACTTAGTGCAGTGAGGCTAGAGGTATAAAGATGCTTCTGCTTTCTGAGGACCTAATAAACCTTCTCTAACTGGAACAGCAGTTTCCACTGTCAGAATGACTTAAGAACTGAGTGATGAAAGAGGGACAATATCACATTCACCAAGTCAAAGTCATGAATAAATGGATGAAGCAAATGGAACAAAGTACCTTTTGATGGCAGAAAAGCAGAAGAAAGAGACTACTGGTTAAATGAATGAATGAATGAAATGAAACATATATAGCTTAGAAGATAGGGATATGTCTACTACTCTATGAACAACATTCAAGTCCTACAAACAAATGGAGAGAAAAAGAAATATAATTTATTCCCAAAGTCAAACATTTGACAGTGACAAATAAAACCTTTCCAAAATAATTCTGTTATGACTTTCATTGGTAATGTTACAACAAATGATGAGAATTTAAATGTGCAGCTATTCAAATGTATAGCAAATTTATGGAACAAAAGATTAAAAGCAAAATTAATATATTCATTATTATAAATAAAAATATTCAAACTCATAAACAGTATAATTTCTACAATACCAAAAGTTTTTTCATAGAATACCAATGAAACCTTTATGAACATATGGATTTATGTACCTTGCTTTTTGGTTGCTTTATTTTCTTCAGTCTGCCAGTATATGTTAAGCAGCCTGCAAAGGTAATTTAGTAGCACAATATGTAAGGTATTGTTCTACATTGCTTTAAATACAGAGAATAATGAAAAATCTGATGGATGCACACTTTAAAAGACAGAAAGGCCCCAGAGATTTTGCTATAGCTTTTAAAAAGTCGTCTAAAAGGAAGTCCAAAAGTGTTTGTTTGTAAAATTAATTTGGTTTGACATATTATTAACCCTTTTTAATATTTTATTTCAGTGATCATGTTCTAAGTCTTCCTCTCACTAGTTTTCAGTATTCATTATTTCTACAATTCTTGTTCAGACAAAACACTAAGTCAAACACAGATGAACCTTGCTAGGTACTCTGTATTTAATGTATACAGTGATAAAGGACAAGTACCCGGGAATGTAAGTTTTACTACTATTAAAACCATGGACATACTGATGTATGTGAGATGTAAATCAAAGTTTTAGCATAACGGTCATCACAGATTATAGAAAATCTAGTTGAGTCATTAAACTCTACCAGTGGAAGTTCCAAGTCCTCAGCATCAACAGCTGCAGTATACTGACCACATTTTCTCATGCTCCATTACTTTCAGAACAGGCACGGATACTGTGGATGCTGGCAGTGAAAATTCAAGCTCTCAACTCACCATTACTTGTATATTTTAGTACTTGTACTACTTTACTAACAAGTTAGATAATCCACATATAAGGATGACAGACAAATAACACTGAAGTTAAGGCTCCAGGAGACATTCTTCACTGAATTTATTTTTATGGTATATCTAAGTCCCGTGGATGAAAAAAAGAGCATGAGGCTTATCAGACCCTATATGATCATATTTTGAACATAAGGAAAATATGCTTTGAATGGTAGCTTATTCCAGCTTCTAAGGAAATGCATCTGAACATTATGGGCTGCTTGATGTATTTCACAATCCTGGCATAAGTTAGCACCACACAGCAAAATGCGCAGCTTCTGTTTCCTCCCACTTTATAAATTCATTTTATTCAAGCCAAAACCTTTCTGCAGATATTCCAAGTTCTGTAAATAGATTGCAATTGCACCTGTATGTCAATGAAAAAGATGTTTTTGTTAAAGATTAAATATTTTTGTTACTATCTGAAGGAAGTCCACAATCAATATATCTTTTTTGTTAACTGAACATATCTGCTTACATGTACTAAAACTTGACCATGTGGAGCATGAACTGATCACTTTATGACCAAATGAAGACTTTACAATGTAACTGACAGCATTCTAAGTTATACACGTCTGTTTTGGCAGGTCATTCAGTAAATTTTCCATTATTGGTAGACAAAAGGTTAGGAAGGAAAACTGACCTCAAATAATGATTAATAATATAATTGATTTATTTAATCACATTACTCTTGATCTTTTTAAAGTTTTTAAATAGTTATGTATGGACTCTTCTATTTTCATTTTCCTAACATACATAAATATACTTCTCAACCCTTAATTGAAAATTTCTCAGAAGTGACTTTATCTGATTCTTTTTTTTAACATCAGTTTCTCTAAAATCATGATATTTAAAATGTAATAGATGGATAATTGAGAGATATTTTTAACATAAGCTTTTGAGGAAGTGATTAATAAAAATACTAGGAAAATATGCAATATATTCCTGTCTCCATATAGCATTGTCAGAATGTTTGAATATGTTCATTTTGCTCATTTAAGGTCTAAACTGTTGGTGTTGTAACACTGGATTCCACTAGGCAGAAAGACACCATACGCCCACCTGTGCAACCTGTTGTAGGGAGCCTGCTTTGGTGGTGGCATGGACTCGATCTCTGGAAGTCCCTTCCAACCCCTACAATTCTGATAAGAAATGCTTTCATTCCAGGTTAGTGAATATAAGGAACCAGAACAATACAGTGCTCCAGAACATGATTAACCTCCTGTTGTAGCAGTCACTTGCCATACATCAAACGTGCATATATATTGCTTTCAGTAAATGCTTTTGTGTATTTTGGACTCTTAGTTAAAGCATGTCCATCTTGGTATCTAGCAGCTGACTGCCATGTGGAATTCTTCAATGAATTATATCTTTAACTTCAATATCCTGGCACTCAGTCTTTCTCGCATTATAGACATGATTTTGCATATTATAGATATGGTTTTAGTAATAAAGCTGGTTATCCATAAAACTTAGCCTGCAGTTTGCAAGGAAGTCTACAGACTGGAAAAAAAAACTTCATTTATTCATTTGACAGACTTCTCTACTGAAGTTTCTCCTATTGGAAAGTCAAAAACAAAGGATCATTCAAATGTAAAAACTTGAAGAAACAAAACTCTATTGTGAAAATCCAAATCACTACATTAAATGATGAATTGTATTAATACTTGGTGAATTGTACTTTTGGTTGATGATATTGAATTACTTTGCTCAGTATTTAATAATGTTTTGACAGATTTATAAAAGAATGAGGTTTCTAAAGGAAAAAAACAACATGGTACTTGTTCTTTTGAAATAATGTTAGGAAGAAAACTTTAAGGAAAATGTTGATTTCCATTTAACGTCAATCAGTATTGGTTTTCTAGACAAGAAGCAAGTATAATTTTATAGCTTTTTAAAAAGTAGTTTCCTAGCATATTTCTGATTAGCCTCTCACGTGACAGTTGAGAACCTGATTGTATATTTGCAACAAGAATGTCTCACTACCAAGGACTTCTAATACAATCTTTTTATAAGGCATAGTATCATGAAATCACTGTGTTAAATTCACATTTGTTGCTGTTCACAATTATAAAGAAGTAGGTTTTAGAATGGTATAATCCTTGGAGAAACAGAATTTTGCCAAATGACTTCAACACAGTTTTTTAAAAATATGATTTCCACCCCTCTCCTCTCTCCCCCCCCACCATCACACACACATACACTATTACATTAATAATAGTTAGGCTTGTTGCTTGGCTGAATATTTTCTGGCTTTCTGGAAACTCAGAATTTCCAGTTTAAGTTCCTGAACATAAGAGGAAAGATTTAATCAAACCACTAAGCTGGAGTTTAAAGTCCTCACTAAAACATGTATCCTGTTTACTGAACTCAGACAAGAGTCTTTCAGCACCTTATAGAGAATTCCCATAGTGCGGTATCTTGTCTGATATGTTAAGGTTGGAGAAATAAACAGAGATTATACAATAGGCCTTGTGAATTACCAAATATGGCTGCAATGATAATCATACTTCCTTCCTACAGAACCCCTAGAAAATAGATCAAGAATTCTCAAGAGAGATGTTCTATAGTAAACTTGGCAGATCTGACCAGCAGACAAAATATCCTAGTACCACAGATGCAACACAAATCAAAGCCAGGGAAATCAAAGAGGGCCTAAGATAGAGATTTGCTACCATGCATCCTTCAGTAGAAGGGCTGATTTACCTTAGTCTAGACTGTCTATGTGAGTTGTTTTGACTCCTACCTCATTCACTCACTACCAAAATTAAAATATCTTTCTTTCTAGTTACTACTCACCAATACTTTCTTTTTGAAAGGAAAAATATACAGCTGACAAATTTCAGTGTGGGTGTTCAGAAACCTACATACCCCTTGATATCTTGAGGCCATTCAATTTAAAACACAGAAATCCAAGCAGATGAATTTTGCATGTAAAGTATTGAACTGGTATCACATCTATTTTCAAACCAATTCATTAATGTTTCATTCCATACAGAGAGATGAACTGAAGTGTTATAATTGGCAATTTCGTCTGCAGTACTAAAGTGGAAGCTATTAAGGCAGTAATCAACATCAACGGGAATAATTTACAGTGACAAGGAGGATGGTTTTTGTAAGGCTGTCACTAATGTCACAAGTTGCTTACCAGAATGGCAAGCAAGCATGCCATATCTGCAGCTCATTTGACAGAGGTAACTCTGTCAAGTTGCAGATCTCTCTCTGATACAATAAAAGAAAGTATATAAAAAATTTCTGTTATGCACTCTTCCACTCTTGTTCTGCCATGCTTATTCACTGTTTACAAGCATGTCAACAAGGTTAGAAGAGTTTTCTAATGAAGTAAATTAAAGATTTCCGAAATGAAATATCAATATAAGTCTCGAAAATAAAAGCAAAAAAATTCCAAAATGCAGATCATGCAAAATATCATTTTCCTTTTCCTGAAACACAGGAATATCAACACATTTTCCATGTTTAACCATCTACTTGGATAGTGATTCTTTGAAGTTTAATGTTGATTGCAGGGCCATTGCTTCCTCTATACCAAACAGAGAACCTGCACAATCAGTATTTCTCAAAACCACAAGTAGTACAAAGTATCAATTTTCAATAGTACAAAGTATCAATTTTTACTCTAGTCCAACTCTTTTTATCAATTTAAATTAGTTACATGATTAGATATGATTTTACAATACTTTTGAACTTAAAATCTGAATATTTGTGAGTTAAAAACTAGGCAGATTGTGGGAGTGCTGTGCCAGAGGCTACAGAAATGGTAAGATGTAATTTTAGTTTTTTTAGTCTCAGATTAGCAAGCTCTTCGGACTCAAGTGAAGTTTGTATCTCACCTTCAGTTAGGGGAACAAATGTCTGCAATCAAGAAAGAGCAACAGGAATTTTCCCTCTCCTAAATAGGTTATGCTTTCACAATTTGCAGGTAAGTTACACAGTTTAAGCTGACAATTCTTTTCATCTGAATACCAGACAGCCCTACATAAGGAGATCAGAAATTCAAATCTTTGCTTTAACAAAACAATTTGTTTCATTCTAGCTTCCTTTAACTACACAGGCAGATGTACAGAACTGTAGTGTGTATGTCTTGGTAAGATATACATTTATTTTTTGCCATGTGAGACAGTATTAATGTCTGGGCTAGAGAATGGAGGGATGAATTGCATTTCTTAAAAGATAATTTTACTATTTCATTTCTTTAATAATTCTCAATAGCAGGACTTCTTTAATCCCTCAAGCAATAGGATTTTGATTATTGGTTGGACTTCCCATATACTGCAGCAATCTGTGTTAAATAGCAGCACCATAGGAATATTAGGACCCTGTTTTGGCAGCAATAAATGAATGAATCAAAACTTCAATTCAAAGCAAGTGTATATGAGAAAAGAATACTACTGAAGCAGGAAATGTTTAATACCAGATACAGCTGAGTTTTCTCAGCAGCACTTTTACTGCAAGATGAAGGAATGGATAAGCGATGGAATTCAGTTAGGGGTGAGAAAGACTGGTAGGAATATTTGTTAGATATTTCAGCTTAATTTTGTATTGCTTCTTCAAGGATTCATCTTTCTAAGGAAACGGGGAAAAGAACCTTAATATTGATTAACTTATTATAGAACTTTGCCTGGTTTAAACGTTTGCAAAACCTGATATCATTCATATTGTTTGTTAATAATATGACATCAAACCATAGCTATTTCATTCATAGCTATGCTTATTCCAAAAGAATGCTGAAGTATTGCTGTGGAAAATCCTGAGTAATTTTTTACTTTTCCTTGATTTGTAGCACAATATTAGAAGTTTAAAGCGCTTTATGCTGACTATCACTCACTTTCAGGAATAATACAATCAATAGTTCAAATGTCAAAACTCCAAGTACCATTACCTGCACTGTTTCTGTCAAATTGAAAAGTATCCCTATTTTGGCTTAAAAATGTTTTTGATTTACAGAGCACCTCTCCCATATTGTTAACTCACACAAGGTGGATGAAGATGTTTTTCAGTTTCTGGTGGAAGGTACAGCTGAAAAGAGTCATGAAGTGCATATTGAGATGGAAAAGTAATTCTCCAAGTAAGATAGAGAGCTGTTTAGAGTACTGCAGCTGCCTGTGCATGCCACCTGCTCTCACATATAAGCATTTCATTGTCTCGCATATGCACAAAGAAACTGGAATCCACTTTGTATATCTCTTCACATTTTTTAGCTAGTTTATACACCTTCCTGTTTAAATGTCAATATTAGTGAAGAGAAAAATATGTAACTTCTAGTCCCCACCAGAGAAAATTTATGTACAATGCCAACAACTTCTTCTTAGAGGCTCATAATGTAGCAATGACGGAGGATGAAATGACAATAGAAAGATAACTGGATTAAAATAGAGCTCTAATAGCAATGGTGGAAGGAAAAGAAATATGGAACATGATACTGGGAATTCTATCAAGCAATCAGAAGAAACACATTTTAATTGAGGAGATAAAGCTCTTGCTTTCAGTTCAGGGTAAGCTAGTGCAATCATAACTTTTAAAGCTTGTGAGAAACTTGCTATTGGTTTTGTCTAAACTGCAATCAGTACTATAGACAGAAGTGCACTGTCGATATTCTTGAGATTCTTTGAATGTAAAGAACAGTTTGGTTATAGTAAGATGAGGTACAATGAAACATACTCTGCTGCAAGTTCCATGTTGACAAAATTAATTTATTCTACTACTTAAGAAGGTGAGTATTGGTTTGCAGTTGGAGAAATAACTAAAGTGAAGTCAGAACTAGAAGTTTTAGTAGGAGGAGCCCTAAATAATACTGATCACTTCAAAAATGCCAATGGTAACAGACAATTTACTGCACAGAAGAACTTAGTAGAACAGTGTTTACCCCAGCAGCAGCTCAGCACCACACAAATGTTTGCTCACTCCCCAAAAATGGGATGAGGGAGAGAACTAGAAACATACATATAAATGACTTGACTTTACTAAGCATCATCCAAACTATTCCACTAGATAAGGGAATCATTATATCAGAAAAACAGTGAGTTGATAAACATGTAAGATAGAACAGGAAGTATTTACAGATAACATGATTTCTCATTGCAGGTCTTGTTTAGCTCCTAAAAGTCTTTTGAAGGTTCCTTTGATATAAGATGTTTTTTTTTTTTTAATGCTTGGATTAGGTGTAACATTTTGTAAAAGCCAAACAAACTTACACGTTACCAAAAGTGCAAAAAAGAAAAAAACACCAAAACATTTGCCAAAAACATAGTTTACATTCTCAAGACTTCTCTTTAACACTTAGATTCTCTTGCAATTGAGATGAAACCATTATGCTTAATTCAGCTCAAGCAACCTGTCTGCGGTAAAGTAAAGCCTCTTCTGTGCTTCTTTTTCATATATTAAAGTCCAGAGTCCATTTTAAATAAGCATTTATATTGATATTTAAAAACAATTTTAAAGTATTTTTATTAGAGATATAATTAAGGATCTTAAAAATTGAAGTCAAATATTTGCATAAACCGCTCATTTTGAAATAATACATCTAGAAAAAGTCATGACAAGGCACATGTAAAAATGTATTATGATTTCATAAACAGAAGTTTTGCATATATTCCATGACAATTATATTATCTGAAATGAATTTGAAATACCCTCTGAATTACCATCCACTGAGGAGATGGCTACAGTTCTCTACTAAACTGTCTTCTGCATAAAAATAGTTGCTTAAACCATCTTTTAAAATGTAGTGATGTTATTGTAGTGTGGTCCACATCTGAATGCACATGAAAAGTAAATGACTTTCTTAAGAAGTCCTACTCCCAAACTATAATATATATATATTTTTTTCTTATGTCATTCCTGATATTTCTGTATACGAAAAAGAACAGCATGACACAGTCATGACTTAAAATGGATTTTTAAACTCCTTTTTTAAAACAAAGCAAACTTGGTAGTGATTCACACTCAGTGTACACACTTCAGGGAAATATTTCCTAAAATTTAAATGGAAGGCTTACATTGATAAAATCTGAGTTTGAACTTGTAAGGGTTCTGTAACATCTACAATGTTAGAAAATAAGGCCAAGGCTCCTAAATTCCCCACCCATACTAATATGGATGCTGGGAATATGGAGTTAGACAAGTCTTTGCAATACATTATCACAGTTGACACCTTTAAGCACTTTTGACAGTCTGTGTTAATACTAAAGGGATATTTGTTATTGAAAATATACAGACAAACTCAAAGAGCACTTAGTGCTTTGTTTTGTTTTGTTTTTTTTCTTTTTCTCAAAAACAAAGAGAAAATTTGTCCAACATAAAGACCATAAGCTCTGATGTGTTCTGAAGATTTATAAATGCAGCAGTTTAAAGGCAGTTTGTAATAAAACGCAGCATAGATGGAGAAGGAAAAAGTGTTGCTGCAAAAACATAGTGTTCAGAAAATTTTCATTTCTAAGAATACATTGAAATTTGATAAAGAGAGGAGAAAAGGGCAGACAGGAATGTTGCAACTACAAGCATATTCGTTCATGTTTATATACACTAAGTCCACCCTTAAAAGACCTGTACAATTTTTTTTATTTTTTTTTTTAAGACAGGTCCTTATCTCAAATGTATCTTGAGGCTTCAAAATGATAAAGCCTCTCTTATTTAAACAGACAGCAACTAAACCTTCTATCAACTAATTAGTTCACCGAGTTTTTCTTTTAGAGAGAAACATTTTAAAGAGCAAAGTAACAAATATTGCCAGTGAAAATAAAAACATTCCAGTTGAAGATCAGACTATCAGTGAAACCACAGCAAACTGAACGGCACAAGCTTGGTTGACAGAAAATGACACAAAATATATGTAATAAGGGCATAAACATTACTTAAGAAATCATGAATTTTTACTAGTGGCACAAACATGTTTTCCTTTGGTCCAATATACAGTACATATTTGTTTTATTAACCACAAATGACCTGGCCAAAATGCACACGAATAATTTGACACAATAGCAACTACAAGGGATTAGGGTTCCCCAGTTCTTCACCTACCATTGAGTGAACTGAAATGTCATTTCCCCTTTCACCAGCAGTAATTCTGTGGCTGTGACAAAGAAACCACATTTTGGCTTTTGAGAATTCTTATGGAGTCAAGAGTTTTTATTATGATTGCTATCATGGCTGCAAGTATATCATTGCTCTACAAAGAAAACAGGCACAGTACTGCTCAATGTTTATTCTCATGCAGCAAAGTCCAAAACAGATAACTGCTATTGATTTCCTCTCCCACCACAACCATCTGTCATCAAAATGGATACACGCTTTAATGAGCCATGTTAGGCTTTTTCTGTCTTGCCTACCACCATCAGCCTTGCTCACACAAAACAACCACAGTATAATTGAGCTTGCTTAAATGTAGACCACAAAAATCAGTTGCCAAACATGAAGGAGGTCATATAACTTAGTCTCCCTCCTAGCATCATGGGCTTAGACACTCCAGTGAAAATAAAACCTCATCTCATTTTTTGCACACAAAAGCACAGGGAAGAAAGCCTGTTTTATAAATAGCTCAGTTTTTACATAAATACGTAAAGCCACTGCTGAGAGGTTTTAACAGTGAAATCGGTGTGATGTGTAATACAGGATACTTGCAACTTGCAGAGTGGACTATTATTCTAGCATTTGTGAAAGGCAAATTTTCACAAGCTTTCTGGAAGGCAGATGGCTGCTAGGGAAGATGAAAAATGACTGATTTCACAAAATAGCTTGGGAGATATAGGGAGTATGAAATACAAAACAAAAGGCACTGTCTTGGTATCATGCCTGGAAGATGGTGTGTGCAAGAACAACTTGTATAGATTCCATGATAATTTCACAGACCTCTATGAGGGGAGACATAGAGGAGGCAAATTTAAAACATAACATACTGGGGAAGAGTCAACCCAGGCACTGCAATAGGAAGTCATGTTTTATGAGACAGCATGTCTTCTTGAATGTATTTATGACCATGTGGATAAGAAAGATCCATTCACCTACCTACTCAACTGAATTTCTACTTGGATTCCCAAAATGATTCTGAAAATTTTCATCATGAAGGAAAAATGAGGTTGGATAAAACTGAAGATTCTTACACAGATGCAACATCAGTTAAAAAAACAGCAAAAGGAAAGTTCTCACATTGGACTAATAAATATGAGGGCAAACTACAGAAATATTTTACCAGACTGAACAGTAGTATGACTGTAGAAGACATAAAATGTGACACAAGTGGGGAAAAAAACTCTGAAGCTCACATATGAAAAGATGGCCTCTGATAAATTATTAACACTTAGCAGTTGTAGCTTTAAGCTGTTACAGACCTTTCCAGGAAAAGATCTGCTAAGCAATCAGCAGTATTAAGAATTATCAGGAATTGAATGAAGATCAAGACAGAACATCATTAGATCACACACACACACACGCACACACACACAAATTAAACAGACCCTTCAAATCTACTACACTGCATATAGCTTTGCTCTGCCATATCAGAATGAAATGGTTAGAACTAGAAAAGAATGGTGAGAGTGATCAGAATTCTGGAAAGCTTTCAAAAGAAGAAATTATTGAACAGTCTGGGACTTGTCAGTCTGGAAAAGTGACTCTTGGAGGTAGCTATGATGCCCAAAATGATGGCATGAAGAATGTGAAAATGGATCACTTCTTCACATTCTGATACAAAGTGATAAGGCCATCAAATGAAGTTGTCAATGTATAGGGTTCAAAGAAACATGAGGCATTTTTTCATGTAACATCTTGTTAAATTGCGGACGTCCTTCCATCCTGTGTATGGTACGGTCTCTATGGTTCAAAAACAGAGTAATGAAAAAAGTAAATAAATAAAAAATGGAGTTGTCCATAGGTGAAAACACAGCCTTTCATTGAACATAGTGAGAAGTTCTGTCAAATGCAATCCTTGTCCAGGGACCTAGTCTAGAGGAAGCAGTTAGAAGCTGAGGGAATTTAATGGAAAGTGGAATTGCAAACACTTTGCTTTTTTATATGTTTTCCTAGGCTTCAATTTTTGGTCATTGCTGGAGACAGAATATTGATATAAATGCAATTTACGTTACTAATTTGCATTAACAGAATATTAATGATTTGACACAAATCAATGACAATGTTTGTAGACACGTATCATTTCAGAACTTCTTTTTACTATTATTATTATTCCAACACTTGCTGGTCTGTTGGGTAGAACATTTTTAAGATATCTAGACTGACTTCTGGAGAGGTATCTGAAATGCAGATCTGACCTACAGAAATACAGATCTGACCTACAAATGCTTAGGTCCTTCTTCATGTCATTTATGAAGTCCATTTAGTTGACTAAATGGTCCTTATCACTAGCAGTCAGAGATTAATAAAAATAACAGTGCTAACTCTATGCACAGGGCAAAATTTGCTCATGAATTGAGCCTTGAACTATAAAATACCAATGAGTCAAGATACCAGTTTTCCAAGACCAGCAGAAAACTGTATGGTTCTACTAATATACATCATCTCATGAGGATTGCATTGAGAAGCTCCATCAGACACAGGTGTTTGTTAGTGGGTCTCTTCCTTGCAGTTTTCACTTTACATATGCCCCTCAAAGAAGGTGAAAATAAAAAGACAAACTTTCATTTAGAATAGTGAGCTACTTTCTGCAGGAAGAAGAAACTGAAAATTTACTTATTCTAAATAATATTCACTAATGCAAGAGCATTTTGTTAGATGACTGAACTCATGGCTGGAAAAAAAAGTGTAAATTTTTTGTGGAGAATGATTATCCAATCGAAGAAGTTCTATGATTCTATGATTATCATTTGTTCATCTTAATAAGATTCTATCTTATTCTATAGATCAGCAACTTCAAAATAATTTCTAGCCATACATTCAGAATTCAGGATGACACAATGGGATGTGGATTTCTCAGCATGATTAGAGTTATTTGTTAACACTTTTATGAAATAATTCAGGAATCAGTTGCTTCATAAGCAATATCAAATCATCTTTGCCATCTAGAAGAGCAAGAAATCTAATATTAATCTGGTGAATTTATCATTGGGAATTTTATGCACCTTTGAATGACTACTAGGAGCTTGAGATAAAGGGTTGATTTTTTTAAACCTTCATTTTTATGATGCTTCCAGCTTTAAGGGCTTTGATGTACACTACAACTATCCAATAGATAAAGTCTTGCATTTACCATCCAAAGGCTGTTATGGAAAAATGCATATGTTTGTATGTTCTGCTAATCTATTTCACAAATAAATTACTGAAATTGCTCTTTTTAGGCTTCAATAAGGGAAGAATTGGCTAAACAACCATAGAAGAAAATACTATTGCTTTATATTTGTTTTCCTCTCATTCTATAAGATGGTGTCAAGTTTTGCTTCTTTCATCACCCTTCAATCTACCTGTTATACGCTGGAGACCAGGTAAAACATCTGAATAAATGACCAAACTTTCACTAATACTTACAAGTCTTAAATTTCACAGTGAAGTCACTTCATAATATACATTAAAAAACAACATTATACTTACTGTGACATAATGTTTGCCTGTTAGGAAGGACAAAATGTTATTAATATATTTACGCTGTATGCTTAATGCCACATTTCCCGGACTACAACCAAGCTCTTTATTAAGTACAAAAACCTTTTCACTGAGATCAATGACACTGTTTTAATGCAGAAAGCCTGTTTAAGAGGTTTGTTTTCTTTTTCTTAGCCTAGAAAACTAAATCTACAATAGCAATGACTGAAACACAATCAAATCCCAGACATAAAATATTACGGCAACAATCATTCAAACAAATTATCCTCAAATTTGTCAAGACTCACAGTCTTCTTGGTCAGAAGAACATACAGTTCTTTCATCACATTGCAATGGGTTTCACAAAGTGATTAAGAAGTTAGAGAACGGACATCAAGAGCAATCAAGTCACAGAGCTACCCTGAAGAGTTTTTTGTCAGTCTTGATGATTTGGACAGTTATTTCTTTTTCCCTCTTTCTTCTCTTGTTTCTTACAGTTAGGAAAGTGGAGAGGAGGAACAGTTTTCATACTTGTTTTACAAAATGTTGGAGAGTATTGGTATAGAAGAGTCTCTATAAACTAAACTAAAAAAAGACTGGCAAAAGACACATGAATAACCACTTCTTTTATTTTGTCATCATTATCCCTCTTTCAAGAGTTTCCCTTCTAAGTGAGCTTTCTAGCAGGCCTTGAAACTTCTACTTGTCCAGTGCCAACTCATTCTCAATTAATGACATGAAGTACTGTAATAACAACATACTAGTGGACCACAATGTAATTTATCTGAACTGTCATGGCAAAATCCATCTTGAAACTCTTTGCATGATGGCAACAGGCATTTACAAGAGCTCTAGAGAATTTGTAGAAGGCGTGAGAACCCAATATAGGAATATATTTATTTTTCCCTCCACTGTTAATAGTAGTAATAGGAAACATTTTCAATGAAGCCATTTGGCACCTGTACTACTCATACATACTCAAAGCTGTACTACCATTCTCAAACCTACACTTTTTCTTTATATTTAATAGCTTGTGTTACTTCGTGCTTCTCAATTTTTTCTTCTAACCAAATTTATATCTAAAGCTGAGTGACTCAGGAAAAAAAAAACCTCTGTCCCTGCTGTGCCATTTTGTCCTTTAAAAATAAACTCTGATGATAAATATATCTATTTAATACAAATCTTCTTGAAGTAAGAGATTTCTGACTGAATTAATATCTTCTCCTTGTTTAGCAGGTAGCCAAGCAACACTTCTTCTAATCTCCCTTCTCTCCAAACCCTGAGTTCCAACTTTCAAATTACATTGAGAGGTTCCCTGTGGTTGCTAACAAGGTTATAAGCCAGGACCTTATTCTTTGCATGCAGGAATACAGATTAGTTCAGTCTGCCTACGCAGGCAAACACTAGTCAGGGTTTTCACATAATCTCCTGTGACGTGAATGGAGAAACACAGTAAGTTAGCTGTGTGGAATGATTGAATCACTACAGCTGAATGATCAAATGCCAGCATGGAGCTGCTATGGAAGGCCCCTAACAAGACTTTTCTGCTTTATTAAGTCAGTTACTTTGCCTTTCAGATTTTATTTTTCTTTTCAATTATACACATATATTTATCTTAAAGTACTGTTAAGAGGCAAGAACTAAGTTCACATGGAAAAAATTAAGAAAATGCACATTTCCTTCTTGTTAACTTTTAAAATAAATTGAATGTTTTTGCAATAGATACTAAGAGTTCACATTATGCACGTGTTTCAAATTGCATCAGAAAACTAGATAATTTGCTTTTAATCTACAGGGGTAGCTTCTTGCAAAGCTGCTTTTCAATTCCACGTTGCTACAGAACAAACAAAACAAGATGTTGTTTAACGTTAGTATGGAATCCAAGTACTTTAAAGTGCTTCTAGACAAATAAGTGAAAATGCTAAAATAAGCTCCATTTAATTCAAAATGCTAAAGTTTAGTACAGGGGTATAAAGCCAACTCAGACTTCCAAAATAAAGGGTTATGCACTGAAACATTTAGATCTTGTGTCTCCTGATAAAACGCAGGATAGTGAAGCCTTTACTACAAAATCTAGCCATGTAAAAGTGAAGCCTTAAACACTATCTAAAATCACGGCTAGCTAATATTTACAGTCACCACGGAAATACAGCCTAAAAGATCTATTTCTATTTGATTACTTGGAACTTGTCCCCCACCCTTATTTATTTATTTTATTACATACTCCAAATTATTATAAATACATCTGTAAACAGTTACTGTATTTTTTCTAGTTGAAACACTCAGTAAATAAATATCTTCCTTACTGAATTTCTTCTGAACATTGATTGAAATAAGTGACATAAGAAGTGCTTTTCATTTAGAAGCATCAGATATGAGGACAAGTTGTGTTTGCTAAATGCTCATGACATTAAAAGAACATTTAAATGCCATCCTTAAAGACATATCCAATTTTCTTTTCTTTTTTAAACTGAAGAGCTAGTAACTGGGGAATTTTCATGCTTAGAATACTGGAATTTAAATGATTCAATAAACCCCTTTCACCATTGGGTAGGCCAGAATTTGCATGATGCTGAGCTAAACCTTAAGTATGAAATTAAATTCAGTTCAATTTGGAACAGTGAAGATATATATTACAAAATATATAAAAAGAAAGCTGAATGGAAAAACTTCAAATCTGAAAGTCTTTAAATGTGACTGTGTTATTAGATGTGCAGCGGCACAGGAATCTGACAGGATCTAGGCTGGTTCAGGGAGAGAAGTCTGAAGATAATTTTATATCATCGGATCCCAACTTCTGTCGCAAATGGGCTTGACAGGCTCTATCTACTTTGCTACTGATTGAGAGCACCTTAATGTGGTGTTGCTCATGAACTCCACTAATTTCCATTTCCATTTGACAACAGACAGGAAGCCATCCTGTCAGTCAGCTTTTAATAGCCATTACCTTCTACCTTTCAAAAAGGTCATTCTAAACTTTAATTTCTTTTTCAAGACTATTTCAGGAAGCTTTCAAGATCAAATACATTGAGCAGAACAGCATCCTGAGTTACAGTGGGGTAGGAAAAGATAATCAGTGTCAGCAAAGGAAATCAGTTACACTTCCTGTTTTTGCAGGAGGTGACTTGGGGAATTAGAAAGTAAATTTCTATTTATTTCCCCTTTCTGAGTTTTGCTTCTGTATGTTATTACCAGAAGCAGTGGCTCTAATTAACCTAAAGACATGTGTGGCTTCCCTTCTATGGGAAGCAGAACATAGCAGGCAGGGCAAGAAACAGTGCATGGTGTTGGTTGCAAACTGTGGGGACAGAGTTGGAACACCATCACTTATACAGTAAATGCAGGAGCATTTCTACAGCTTATCAATTTCAAGCCACCACAGCCACTTATCAAGTTTCAGAGTATATTCCAATGATGAATTGCTTAAAGGGTAACTATTTTTAATTCAGTTGGTCTATGTAAACAGATAGCAAAAATGAGAATCTTTAGAATACATGAATACTATCTATGTTACTTCAGGACCTCTCTGAGTTTATTTCCAGAAGCAGCTTAAGCACAATGTCATAAACTTGGATACTCTCAGTGCTTGCTCCAAATTAAGCTTTATGTGGGTAAAGCTTATCAATATCCAAAAATAGTCCTTGCCTATCTTTGAAATAGTATTGAACATGGTGCTATATGCAAATAAACCCATAAAAACGATATTTGCCAAAAGAGAAAAAAAATAAATCAATCAAATTGAAGTTCAGGATTTTATTATAAGTAAGATTTTGGAAGCTTTACAAATCAATTAAAGTTACAGAAATTCAATGCCTTTTAAGAAAGAAAACACATCTAGTCACTACATAAGAAGAATGGAATTGACACAATCAGGATTAATAGCCTATTTTTGTGAAGGTCTTACTTTATATGGCTGTATACAATACACCTCATTTCTTCAGTCTATTATTGCCCTCTATAAAATGAAATGATCACATTTTGAAAAAAAACCAACACAAGTATTGAGCCTTAATTTGTTCAAGATGCAAAAGTACACATGGCCTTAAAACAAGAAACATTACTTTACAGGCTGCTCTTAAGGCCTTTTCTTTCTTTTTGAACAGGAGTACCAGAATGCTTTTCAACAAGAGCTGCTCTGAAACTAATGCCTCCTATTGTATGATTATGGCCCATGACATAAGAGTTGGTGGTACAGCAGGTAGAGGTTGAACCTTCCCATCAGTAGCCATGTGACAGATGGCAGCACAAGAGCCATATGACATGGAACTGTGTATGAAACCAAGAGGCTTAACTGCATTCCTCCATGTGGTAAAACTATCACCCACTGACATTCATTGACACATGCTGAATGTGGATGTGAGCACAGTGAGGCAATAAGAGGTGCGTTTCAGCAGCAGCAACAGGGTGTCACCTCCAGATGTATACTTCTACAAGCGCCTTATGCGGGTATGCTCATTGCTGCCAAAAAATCATAGCTAATGGTGGTGACTGTGTTGAAAAACAGCATTATGTAGTTGAAAACTTGCTCTATCAAATAGTGTTATTGTGCTCTGTATCAGTTGTCATTTCCGTGGAAATAAATAAGAGGCATGACTTTTAGAATGACCTACATACACTATAACCTTGAGAATCTTATGAAACCTTACTAAAGAGCACACTTGAAAATCTAATCATACTTACATTCGGAGATCTTATCAAAGAAAAGAGATTAGCAGCTTTGGTACATAAGCTTATTTATGTAAAATAATCTTTATGGATTAGACTTGCAGTTTTGCTGAGTTTGTGGACTGCATAGTACAAACTGATACAGCCCATCTATAATTCTATGGTCTGATGGAAATGTAGACAAAGGTGAATAGTTCAGACTGCAAATACTGGCAGCGTGTCTTAACTGCATGCCTGCTTTAGAGTAACAGCATTAACATAGGAACATCTATAGCAGTAATGGTAATTATAAATGATGGGTGCTAACAACGTAGCTCTTTTCCTGTAATTCTGCAGCATATTATTTCATAGCTTAAGGTAGATCCTGCAGCTGTCTGCTGAAAAGTAAACGTACTGCAGGGAACTCTGAGTATTTTCTTCTTTCCTTATTCTGCACACAGTGAAGTTTCCTTGCAAACAAGTGCTGCTTGATTCTATTCCTGTGTCTTTGTTTGAAGATGTAACAGGGTCCAGTGCTCTCTTGATTGCAGACAACAGTACAACTCAGCTGATAACATGCACAGAACTTCTCAATTTTAGTTAATAACTATTAACCACCCTTGAACTCTCACAAGTAAATGAACGCTCCTGTTTCCTATGTAAGAATGTAAACCAAAGAACATAATTGAGTTCTACCATGACCTAGAATGAGGGAATTCCTGCCTTAGCCTGTCAAGTAGATGGATTTGAAACTCTTAATTACTTTGAATGACTCTTCTTTCCACCCATACTGAGAACATGGAGTAAATATACACAAATGACCACCTTGGTAAGAGCACAGGTTTGCATAGTTCACTTAACATTGATTCCTGGCCACTGTTTAGCAGGATCCGCTGTGATGGGATGAGGGGAAATGGTTTCAAACTAAAAGATGGGAAATTTGATTGGATATAAGAGGAAATGTGCACTTCTCAGAAGAATTATGTTAATTTAATCGATCTTTTCAATCTATTCCATGCAAATGTACTCTGTTTCACATGAATTGAAAGGATAACCCCATTTCACTTACAGAGCTAAAGCACTTTCATTTAGGGCAAACAACCAAGAACTGTGCCAGAAAAAAAAAGGTAAACAACTGGATGTAAAATGTGATTAAGACTCTACATTTGTATTCACACAGCATTTTATGTTGCAGCCTGCTCAAAGCTATCACTCATGGCAGTCTTTCTTTAGAGGCACAGTAGAATATCAGTAGCTCTGAAAAAGTCAGACTTGAGTTTTCATGTGTTTGAAACACAGTACTAGTGACATTATGATCTCTGTTACTCCTTGGCAACATCTAACATTAACATTTTTGTATGTAAATCACTTGCATACAGTGATGACACTACACTCAGAGAATCACATCTGATTTTGGACTTTTCAGAAAGACACAGATATGCTGAATCAACTCCAGCTTGAGTTCAGCCAATTACACTTCAGGAATAACAAAGTCACTACAGACACTGCAAGTCAAAATTTGGACAAAGTTGCCCAGAAAGGCTGTAGAACCACCATCCTCAGAGATTTTCAAAACCCACCTATACAAAGCAACTTGGAAGTTACACCCCATGAGGTTCGCCTTTCTTTAAGGACCAGACTACCTTCAGATATCTTCCCATAGCTAACTCATTCTGTGATTTTATTGATTTAAAAAGAGAATTAGACCTGGAGGATATCATATTAGGATAGCCATGAGACTTTACTTTAGACATTTTAAAATAAAGAATCACAGGACATTTTTCTTCTGCAGCCAAATGCCTGCAAAACTCCGTGAAAAAACGTGTCTCATTCCCCCTCTAGTGGCTGGTACACAAAGGACAAGTAACCAAGTAACCACTGCAACCAATTCGTAAACAAGTATCTGAGAAGTAAAAGATATCTACTGCATACTGCATCTCAGTGGGCTATGTTTCTGAAGCATTTCCGAGATCCATCTATTCAGACAAATATTCCTAAAGTAATCTTAATCTTTTGCAACCATAAAAATCAATAAAACTGTCTAGGAGTGAAAGATAATTGGTAAATGTACGACAAATATGTCAAAGTTTATGTATTCAAATTAAAGAAAGGACCATGACTCTTCCAAGACAAAGCATGAAAGAAGGTATTTAAATATATATATATATATATAAATATATATACATATATATATAAAGAGTATTTAAATGCTTTGTCCAGGAATTCTAAAAAAAAATGTTAGGGTTACTACAACCTAAAGAAAAAAGAAACAAAACCAACAGCAATATCAACATTAAACTTGGCTTACAAGAATTGAAAATACCAAATACTTATACTTGCACAACTACTTGCTAACTTGTGTATGCTATGTCAAACAGCGAAGAAAAAACAAAAACAAATACTTCTTGCTAATGATAGCGATGTGATTCACATAACAAGGACAAATGAAGAAATAAGACACTTTAGATATGCTTCAGAAGATAAATACACATTTAGCTGCTAGATAGAAGGAAGTGAACTTGACATACAGAAGATATCCAGAGAATATTTACCAAGTATTTTAATGACAGTAAGTGAAGTAAATGCTTATATTTCAGAAAACAAAACAAAACAAAAATAAAATAAAAAATAATAATAATTTAAAAAAAAAAAAAAAAAAAAAAAAAAAGCAAGGAGTGATCATATCCACCGTTATTTTAGCTATGGCATGAGACAACCAACTTTTCTCAACATCTCAACATGTAGTTGGTACAAAGTGTACCAACTACATCTTTGTTTTCAATAGTAGGATTATATTTGATGAAGACTGAAGATGCATCTGAACAACATCTCTAAGACGGCACTTACCGTAAAGGATATTAAATGCCAGTTTCCCCCCTCAATTAGCTAGACAAGACTTAGTGCAACTCTCTTGTCCAGGTAAGTGATGCATAGCCTGCAGCTATTAGAATAAAAGCTTAACAAGTCTTCTCACGTGGTTTTCCTAACATCCTTGTGTATTCACAGCCAGGCAATATTAATTTAGATACCAATCTGTCAAATGGTTCTGCGTCTAAAAGATGTTAATAACTTCAATGTGGCAAAGCATCTGCTTAAAACTAATATTCACCAGCTATGTGCAGAGCGGTGACATGAACATTTCATCATTAGCATAGTGAGACAACCTATCATAGTCAAGGGCACCAAAACCAGACCCTACTATGGAAACAAGTGAAAAACCAACAATCTGCTAGTGCTGATCGCTCTGCTCTCCTACCTCCAGTAGCTGCTATTAATATTTCACAGCACCAAGAGATGTGCCAGGCATTACAGATAAAACAGTAAATTCTGCAGCCACTGTCCATAGTTACTAAATCCCAAGTTACATTTCATGCTACAGATAATGTCATTTAATAACAGAGTGAAAATAGGCTGCAGGTAGATACTATTTAAAAACATAATCTTTGGGCAGAGTATTTATCAGACTGCTTTTGAAACTACATATATTAAATTATTCTAAATGTAACTATGTTCTTTCCCTCCACTGAAGGAACAAAATATACCACTCTTGGTCAATCAGACAGTGATGCCTCCTACATTCTCTATGATTCAGCCTTGTACACCTGAACAAAACACAGAAATACAGAAATAAGTGGTATCACTGATATTTGAAGTAGGCCTCCCATAGCAGGCATCTCTACATCATCTAAATCATCAAAGTACTTTAAAAACAAGAATATCCATTTCTTGCCACTGTCTACAAGAGACAGCTTAAACAATTAGCTTTGACTGGACAAAAAGCTCTTGGCTCAATTTAATAGAATTTTCATTTTCAGACGTAAGATTTAAATTCCAATATTGGACTAATCAAAATATATCTGGCCAGCACCAGCTTAGAAAAACAAACAAACAAACAAACAAACAAAAAAACAACAGGGGAATGGGACAAATATGCTTTGCTAAAAGGTAAGAATTTCCACAAGCCTGTGGAGAGCTCCAGTTCCAAAACTGGTGGAAACTTAGGAATGCCAATGCAATGTTGGTGATTGCCAGTGAAAGAGAGACTTGTTTTTTAAGCATATTCCTATGAGTTCCAGCAAAAGAGATTGGCAGGGGAGTTAAGGGGGAAGGAACAAGTATCTGGAGAATAATTACTAATTTCACCAGAACAAAAACATTTTCTGAGCAATGAGGCATTCTGAATATTGTCAAGCAACTCAGAAGATGTAATACCTGATTTTTGATTTTTTATTTTTAAATGTGCTGTGAAAAGAAATGGATTAATCCTTAAGACAAAACTTTTATGCTATGGGGCATAAAACAGAGAGACATATTCCACAAAGAACCACTTCCTGCACAATTTGATCTTGCATTTTTCTTCTAAAATAGCTAAGTTTTCCAGGATACACAATGAAACAAAATGATTCAGATGATAATTAGATGAGTCACCAGTCGCTAAATATTTGAAGCGATTTGAAAATGGTTCTTTTCCATGAAGGATGATGGCCAAAATAAATATAGTACTTTTAAGTTTTAAAATACAGTTCCCTATTCACACAATGTCATCAGGGCCAGTAATAGGGCTGAAGATATTTGGTTGACCAGTCTGGAGAAGAGGCCAAGAGGCAACATCACTGCTCTGCAGCTCCCTGAGGAGAGGAAAGCAGACATTCCTGGGAACCAATAGCAGGAGGACAACGGCACAGAGCTGCCAGGAGAGGGTCAAACAAAGCATTAGGGAAAAATTCAATGAGCATAGGGACGGTCACAAGCACCAGAATGGGTTTCCTAGAGAGGTGATTGTTGCCTAAAGAATGTCAGTATTCAAGAGGCATTTGGACAATGTCCTCAGTAACATCTTTAATTTTTGGTTAGCTCTGAGATAGTCAGAGAGATGATCATTGAAGGTCCTCTTCCAATTGAGCTGCTCTATTCTGGTTTATTAACAATAGGTAACTGAAAACAACACATGCTGCTCCATGTTACCTTTCATAACAGATAGTTAAGGATCTTCTTGGACATAAAAGGAAGACAGACTTGCTAAATCAACCTATAGCAGCTCAAATCTCTCTGGACTCTTAGTGAGAACTGATTAGGATAATTAGAACTGCATTGCATACTATTTATCAAGTATTTCAGTAAAATGAGCTTTCCTGATCAAGTCATAGAAAACGAAAAACCATTCACACCATTAGCTTAGTAAGTTTTTGAGAATGTGCTAGCAATATACCTTCTGAAATGACTGCTTAGCTTCTTTCACTTCAAGCATCCAATGAAGAATTTGAGAACTATGATGTTACTATCAGCATAATATTGTCCAGTAAATGAGTTGATCTGAAGTACGATGCTCTCCTAGGTAAAAAGCGACTTAAAGGAAAAAGCAAAGCACACAGCATGGAAAAGATACCTTACTTCCAAGCATGACTTAATGAACAAAAGTTCTGAAAAAATAAAAAAATAAAAAAATTTAAAAAATCCCTTTTAAACAGTGAAATTTAACATGATGATTAAAAAAAACACAACCAACAATCTGGATTTCATTTCATGCTATTCTGCATTGATGAATAATTCTGAGTTTCCCTTGTGGAAAAATGATGAAACTCTAATAAAATGATTCATAGTACTAAAACATTTTTCTTAGCAAATATCTTGAACATTAACAGGACTGCTAGAGAGAAAAATGTGGTATTTTGGAAGATTTATTATTCTGAGATTATGGTAGGATGATCTGGATGGTTCAGTGTGTGAAATCTTGTCATCCTGGCAGAAGTACTTTCAAGAGGCAGACACACATTTAAGAGCAGGCAATAAATCTCAGATTCTGAAGGTGCAGAGATAGAGTCTGCACAGACTTACAGTGACTTGGCAATAGCCAATAAAACAACAATAAGTGTGCGCCATTAATACCACACCAAGCAATACATGACCGGCATAAGCAGTGGAAGAGATCCACTTAATCACTGAATTGAAGGAAGCACTACAACAGCAATAGAAAAACATTTGGTATGGAGAGGTAGGGGAAGGAAAAAAAGAATACGCTCTGACCTTTCTACGATGGCCATTAGAGGTTTGTTTACAAAGAAATACCTCTTTCTACAACAGGTATCACTACACTAGAAAATAACTACAGGTAAAGCAAGCCCACTGAGCAAATTGCACACAAGTTACAAAGCACACGAGCTTCAAAATAAGGTTTTTGAACATCAGATTCTCAAATTACCCCATGAGAGTGTTTTGAATCAAACTTTTTGAAATACATGCCTTAAAAAAAAAAAAGTAATTTATACTACAACACAATGGCATTGGTCAGAACTGCAAAGACAGTAAGACATATGAACAATTATATATGAAGTTTCAGTCTGAGTCACATCATCATAAGAAAACCATAAAAGTTATCAGGAAGACCAGCATGCAATAAATGCTATTACATGACCCCTGGGCAAACAAGAAGGTCTAATTACTTCATCACTGAGCCTAGCTTTAAGTCACTGAATAGCGCAAAGAGTATACAGAAATAGGTCTCTAGCCAAAGAGGTTCAGAGGGACCAGCTGCTGCCCTCTAGCAGCCCTCTGCGCTTTCCTTCTTCCCCAAAGACTCATTGTATGAAGCAGAATTGATATGGCAGACAAACACCCAACTGCCGGCATATAAGGCAACCTGAAAAAAAAAGTAGGAGCAGAGAGCCAGGGCACAGTTTGCTGTGAGTGCATTTCTAGCAGGGTCAAGGTTGAAATTGCATGGGTGGCAGTGGAGAGCATTTCTGGAGGGCTGGCAACCCAGTATGAGCACAGCTTGTGTACTGTGGTGTGAAGCAAGGGAGGGCAGGCAACACAGAGTTACAGCAGGCAGACAGTAGAAAGAAATGGATTTAGTTGAAGAAGAAATATGGAAGATCCTATTTTGGATAGCTATAGAGAAGCCAGGAGGAAACTAAAGGTTTTGAATATTTTGCTGCATGGCTTCAAGACCCTGAAATTTTGGGAACCCCTACTCTGCACTAACATCCTAACATTACATTTTTCTCACAGTCAGTAGCTCCTGCATTAGACTATTATCCACCTTCCCATCCTGCTTCATATCCCACACTTCCAACCCCACTACACTTGAAACCATCTTTAGTACACAAACTAGGGAATTCACTCTCCAAGTGCTTACTTACAGTAGTTTTCTGTAATATCAACTAAAATTCCAAAACAGGTATGCAAATTCAAACTCTGTTGAAGGATGCAGAACTTGTAGGAATCCCTGAGAAGCCATTCATGTTATCATCCTGGAAGGTGGCAGGGGAACACTGCCCTAAAGCAGACATTGCTCCTTACAGTGCACGTGAATTCAGCAGAAGACAGTCCTGTCAGACAATTTAATTAATTTCAATGGGATTTAAGTGAATATTTTTCATTAGTTTGTCATCCATGCTTCTGGAATTATCCAGGTATACCACAGGGTAACAATAAAGCCCAGAACAGCAATATGCTTAAATGACTGGTGCTATCTTAATTACTGCCAGTAGAGCCTGTGCAACATCACAGTGGTAACCTTCCTATACAGTTAAGTGAAACACAGGCTAAACCCCAAGTGTTCAGGCTTATGTTTCGTCTGTGAGGGGAGTAATGATTAAAAACCTTTTGAAGATCACCATCAAAGCCTATTTTGCTATTGATTTATACTGAATATTAATAATTTAATAGCTGGCATATTTCTCAGCTTCCTCTCATTGAGGCCAATAAAAGGTAATCTATTCATATTCTACTCAAGATCTCTAGTGATTCTTTACTG
The DNA here is from genome assembly GCF_039878825.1 of Excalfactoria chinensis. Classification (NCBI taxonomy): domain Eukaryota; kingdom Metazoa; phylum Chordata; class Aves; order Galliformes; family Phasianidae; genus Excalfactoria; species Excalfactoria chinensis. The sequence continues at coordinate 46,752,174 of NC_092826.1, forward strand.
ACTCAGTACCCAGTAAATATTCACTAAGCTTATTATTTGGGGCAAGACTAATATTTTACTTGAACTGATAGGAAAATAGCTTCCTTAGCTCCCAGTAACAGCTGTCGCTTGATCTGTGAATTGGGAAGGAGTACCATTGTATGTAAAGTGAAGAAACTACTTGGTTCCCTTAACCAGCTTTCTTTAAACAGAAGTTGGACCCAATTCACAGAAGGGGGAAAAAAAAATAATAAAAAAAATAAAAAAATGTGCATGTTCAGTGGGTTTTAACTTTGATGTAGTTCTCTTGCTAATCCTTACATACATAAAAGTGTCTGAATAAAAAAGGAAGCCAATCTGCTTTTATTCAGGCTTAGAACCATGTGGGCTGGATGTGAAAAACAGAAATGGTATATTAAACGCAATTCAGAGAAGAGACTCTTTTTCTTGTTAGCTGAAATTATGGCAATAGGAAACCAGCTGAAACATGTAACACAATGATATGAATCAGTGATGACTGTAAATGCGGCTCTTAGAACAAAAATTTTTTTCCCTACAGACAGGGATTTCAGCAACATTTTTCTACAACTTCATGGAAAAACTGGAAAACACCTGTGAGAGAATCATCTGATCCCCAGTGTTATTCCATCCTCACCTTAATAATCTAATAATTCAAAGAACTAAATTGATTGCGATATTTAAAATAAACTATGTTTGATATCAGGGGTATGTTCCTCCTTTAGCTTGCATGTTCTTATTTTCATTTATTTTGGGGACAGAATGTCAGGAGACCAATTGCAGTTGAAAATTCATGTACTTATCCAAGATGAAATTTACATTTGTAACTCACAACACATCTCATAAAAGGAGCAGCTGTTTAAATCTGAAAAAAAAAAACAACAAAACCAAAACACACCCCAAACCATCAGTGACTGCCAGATTACAAAATAAATAAATAAATAAATAAATAAAAAGCAATTTAATTCAGATTTAAAGTTCATGACGGTTACTGCATTTCATTAGAAATAGCCCAAGATCTCCAGCCTGCACTATAGAGCTGTCAACATAACTAATTAATTTTATCCTACACATACCTGCACCTGCAGCTTCCCACCTCACACTGGACAGAAATGTGGACAGAACCTCCAAGAGAGTTGTCAAAATGGCAAAAAAAGTAGAAGTAATCTGGTGACCCTACCATTAAGCTTGATTTTCAGGAAAATCTGAAGTTGTTAGTCTTGGTTTTATTCACCCTGTATTTGCACTCTGGCTTAGCACTCTAAACTAGCAATGGAGCCAAGGCAAACCATATAATTCTTACACAGCTACAGCATAAAAGTTGCAAGCTAAAGCCAAACAGCTACCAGTCTGAGTGTCCATACTGGACTGAAATTGTTTCCATTTATATCCTCCAGCTTCTCAAGTTTATTACTGTGGGCTAGTTTCTCCTAGGACCATTAAGCATGCCTTCTGCCCCATAACTGGCTGATTTATCCTGTCACAAAGAAATCTTAACAATGTTCACAACCCTACTGTCAATATCAGAAATTCTAGTAAGCAGAAATGTAGGGGATAAATAATAACTATAACATGGTATTTGAGACCTATAAAGCAATTTTACAGCACTATGCTTCCACATGAGCAAATTCCTCTACTCAATTTTGAGGGATCAAAACTAGACTGCTAAAAGCTTTTGATCAAGTCAGCAGTCACAAGTTATTCTAGAAAACAAACAAACAAACAAACCAAAACCACTAACACACAAAACAAAACAACAGATAAAACTCCACACAATGAAAAACTAAGAAAACAAAAAACCCTTCAAAGCAAAATCCAAATGAAAATTGCATTTCTACTTCATCAGTACTCATAACAGTTCCCTTGAAAGAATCCTGTTTGTACACTGCATTTCTGGGAAGAGTCATGGAGGAAGAAAGTTCTCTTCTGACCCCCTAAATCTCTTCCTCCACAAAGATTTACTCAGGCCAGAGGCAATTAAGGCTTTTCACATGGAAAGCCAATGCTTACATATCATCTCCCAGTTTCTATGACAGCACAACTCCTATAAGAACATACCTCTCCAAGCTTACTAGCATTCCCATAGCAGTTATTTTCTTTCCCAGACGTGCCAGACCATGTGGATTAATGCTGTACTGGTGGGAGTGACCCTGCTTCCTCTTGGCTGCCCCACTGCCTCACATTGGTTCCCTCACCAGGCCTGCCATGGTTCTGCCATATGAGCAGAAGGAAGAGAAAGCCGTGCCAAAAAGCACGTGCTCCTTTTATGCCCTGCTGTTTTCTCCTCCTCAGAGTGAACTGAAAAATCCATCACCCAGAAAATTAAGATAGAAAAGACTGAAATAACTTCTGCCTTCACTGTTGTTAAGCTTATGCAACAGAAACATTTCCTAGATAATGGGATTTGTCAGCATCAGTTGAAGAAAAATGCCTACTGTGTGACAATATTAAGAAGCCAACTATCCCTATAAACAGGGAATAGGCTCACATTTTTCAGTTAATTTAGTGCCTAAAGCTAAACTATATATTACTGTTAACTATATAGATCACCAGAGTGCTTATACAAAGTTTACTTAAATTTTAGTTCACAATTAAGTTGTTTGCTTTACATATACACCTGTTTAATTTTCCTAGGAGGGATGTTAAGATTTGCATGTTATTATTGGAGCATCCAATTACGGCCATCAAAAGAGAACAACAGTATCAGAATGTATCTGAATACATCAAGTACACGTTACTTCAATTAAAAGTCCAATAGAAACAATGTTTTTATACTGTGAAAAAATCTACTAAGGATAAGAACAGCCCTCTTTCTTTCTTTCTTTCTTTCTTTCTTTCTTTCTTTCTTTCTTTCTTTCTTTCTTTCTTTCTTTCTTTCTTTCTTTCTTTCTTTCTTTCTTTCTTTCTTTCTTTCTTTCTTTCTTTCTTTCTTTCTTTCTTTCTTTCTTTCTTTCTTTCTTTCTTTCTTTCTTTCTTTCTTTCTTTCTTTCTTTCTTTCTTTCTTTCTTTCTTTCTTCTTTTTAAACAAAATTTAAGTAACCCATCAGTATATGACAGTTTCCCGTCTGATTCTGACAGAACCTTGGATTAGCAGGAAACCTGGAAGTTTTGATTAACAACCTACTGGAGCTCTTGGCAACATGCCTGAGTGTTTCAGTTCTGTGCTGCTATAGAAACTCCCCTGGGTGACTGCACTGCTTTTCTCTTTCCTCTCATTTCTAAAATTGAGGTTCAATGATTTATTTATTTATTTATTTATTTTTATTTCAGTTCTTTTGCAGTTTGCTCCACTTAGTGTCAACTGCTGCAATACTCTTGCTTAGAGAAGAGCATCGCTCCACACAAACAGCTATCATTACCCATAACAGGCATCATAAAGGACTTCGCCATATGCCTTGTCAGCTGGCCAAACTGATGACACAATTCTTTGATAGCATTCAGAGCAGTTCTTAGGAGGTATATGCGTTTTGGGAAACTGGCAATTAATTAGCATTTCTTTGGATGTACTGGCTAGAAAAGCACTCAAAAAAAGTTTATCTTCAAAACACATTCCCTTCTTTCAGTTCAACTTTTTTTTTTTTTTTTTTTTTTTTTTTTTTTAATCCTTTCTTGCCATACTCCCAATTATCCAGGCAATGTAAACATAGTGAATGGGCTCTCTCTTTTTTCAGCATTACTGGCAGTCTTCAGTAGGAGAAGCACCAGAAGCACTTTCCAACACTACCCAGCTCAACAGAGTAGCACATGAAATTGTGAAATGGCATAGAGCTCAGTGACATACTGCTGTCCTGACCAGTATGCCAAAATTCATTCCAGCTACACCAAGAGGCTGTTTAGGCCCTCACTGCAAAAGCATCTGTGCATTCTGCAAACTCACAGCTACAGCCATTGTCCCAAGAAACCACAAGTACAGCAAAGATAGACACCTACACAGTGCTCAGTCCATAGGCACATTCCATGCAAGAGGGCAGCAACTGCTAGGTGAACACCTACAAATCTTTCTTAGTGTCCTGCCTGCCAGAGACCACTTGGAAAGCAACCAGACTGCATGCTGTATAAGCTATTTCAGCAAGGAAAATGTATTTCTTGGCATCTTACCTGTGGACATATGGAAAAAATTTGACCTGATTGAGCACATCAAAGCTGCATGACTTCTATATGAACAGATCAAGGGAAGATTTGCCACAATCAGAATAACTCATTCAGATCAGAACTTTCCCTCAGATCTCCCAGGATAAAAGGTCTACCAAACTACTGCAGGTGGAATGGGCTGTCCTACATTGAGTGCAGGTGAAATGGGCTGTCCTAAACTAAGTGCAGGAGGAATGCTGAGCACCTTTCCTGAAATGAGAGACCCAACAGTGGAAGGCCACCATATGCAGCTGGCTGACATATAGCAATAAATAAACTATTTGTGTTAGACAAGTCATGCTGGTACAAGTAAATTTTTGCTTCAGAAACTTTTGTTAACTGGACTGTTGTCTAGCCTGATAGCCTCAAAGCAGGTAAACGGCTAAGCAACTCCCACTCTCAAGAAAGTCAATGAAAGTCTCCTGAGGACAGAATAACATCTTGCAAATGGGTTCAAAGCAAGTAAATGATTTTAAACATAAAACTACACAAAATGCACATTTTTTTTCATTCTTCTTTCAAAGTAATGCCATCAGAGACTGGACTACATAGGGACTCAGCTATTAGGAACACCGGTTACTCTTCATCTTGTGCTACATCGTTTAAAATTAATACATTGTGATCCTAGAATCTGTTTGGGGGTTGTTTTTTTGTTTTGTTTTGTTTTTTGTTTTTTGTTTTTTGTTTTTTGTTTTGTTTTGTTTTGTTTTTTTTTTTTAGTTGTGAACAAAGGCTTCTAAATACTACTATAATCTCTGATATCCATTTCATATGTCTAAACTTGCAAAGAGCCTGAAGCAGAAACTGAGACGCAGATAAATGTAAATCAATTCTACTACATACAGACAGTATCCAAGCTAAGCTCAAAAGAGAATAATTCAGAAATTGATTTTGTTATCTACTTCAACTGATCAAAGCTTACATTGAAATGGTGCACTATATCATTAAGGTCCTTATCAGTTTCTACAGTTATTACAAGACAAAAGTTGTACAGTTATACCTCTGGTAAATATACAAATAATCAAAACATTTTAAAATGAGAAACTGTAGACTGGTCTTCACGTTGGTTAAAGCAAAAGAGTCAGAATTATTTCAGAAATAAAATAATAAAATGCACCCATAAAATTCTAATGAAAGAGGTACTTCCTATGCTATATAATTCTTTTGAAAAATTCAGTTTATCTTCCTCTTGTTAATTCACTAGTACACATGGAGCCATTTAAACTGGCAGCAGCCTATGTTCAAAGCCAGTTCAAAGCAAGTCCAGTTGAGTTTGGCCTGCTTCCAAGGATGGAGATTCCATAGCCTCTCAGGACATCTGCTCCAGTCACTTTATCCTTGTAATTTCACCCCTCCTCCCCAGCATTTTGTTTAAATTTCCTGTGTTTCACTTTCGTCTGGTTTTCACGGACCCCTGAGCAGAATTTGAGAATGCCCCAGATAGATGAAGACAGCAGTAAGACCTCCCATCAACAACCTTTTTTTAATGCTGAACAGACCCAGGGCCCTGGCATCTCACATCCTTACAGGTACTTCAGCTTTCCAACCATCTTGGTAGCACTCTGCTGGGCTCATTCCAGCATGACAATGTCTTTTCTTTAGTGGGGAGCCTCAAACAAGTCATGGTTCTCCTCATGCAATCTCATAAGTGCCAAATAGAGGGGAAGGATTTGCTGGCTGCACTTGCAAACACTGACTAGGACAGTTTTATTGCAAGATACATAGCTGAGGTACACAAGTTATTGTTTGTGAGTACATCCAATGTTCCCAATGCCTACAATGCAGCTTTCTATTCAGTTGGCCTTCCAATCTGATCTGCTGTACCGTTGTCCCACCCCAGATGCTGGACTCTGCATTTGTTTCTGCAGAAAATCAAGGAAGAGGTAGCACTTACAGATATTGAGTGGAATCAGGGTTAATTCAATTTCCTCTATACCACTCAGCTTTGAATATTTGCATCTATTCTTTTACAGCATCAGGGAGTCCATTTACTGCAATCACCAATACAAACTACAGAAGAAAGTCACCGGGTTTCATGTATGTAATATAAAACACTGTTATGAAGTTATAGTAAAATAATATGAAGAAATATACATTACTGCTAAAATATCCTACTGTGTTGCATTTATGGCCAGAACATTTTAAAAGGCAGCCAAGGTAATACCTAGCAGCAGTAATTTCCAAGAAGAAAATACTGAATTTTGAAAATGCTCAGGAAGAACACAATACAATTTATTTTCATGAGGAAAAAAGCAATAGCCATCAAGAATGGATTCAGACAGCTGTTGAAATCTTGGAATTTCTGTTTTTCTCCCTTTGAATTTCTAGTGCCTAAGGAATATCATATCACAGCTCAGTTCTTTTGAAGCAGAATTAGATGAAGGAATTAATCTCAGGATTGATTCTTTCCACTGTAGCTGAGGTGTATCATTTGTGAAAATGTGAAGAAAATGTACAGTATCAGCACATCAGGTCCTAAACGTGCTGTTAACCCACAGCATTCGCAATGCCAATAATCTGATGATCAGTGAAAGAGGAATGACAAGTAAGAATCAGCCGCTGTACCACCATCTTTCATTGCAAGGAATCAGTCCTTTCCAATGCTCAAATCACATGGAACAGGACAATATACATGGGACTAGAAATTACTAACAAAATTGAGAGATATAAGCATACAGTGATTAATGGACCAGAAAGAATAATGGCCTAATATTCAAAAGATCTGCAGGAAATTTGTGAGACAACTGTCTACAAGATGTTAACACCTCCAGCAAAGATGGTGTCCTCCTCTTCATCTCCCATATATCTCATTAATCATTTCAAATGTTGTGGTGTAGCAATGGTGACTCTTTTCCTCATTTCCAGATTCACCATAAATCACTGAAACACTATGTAATAGAGCCTCTCTGCTCCTTCTTGCATGAAGACTGCAGCTACAGAATAGCAATTTACCTCTCCATTTTTAGCTTCCCTTTTCCTTCTTTTCCTTCCACCCTCCAATCTGGTTATTTTTGGACTGCCAGTTGGGATTATTGCTCTTTTTCCCTGCTAAAATAAAAATAAACAACAGTTACACTTCAGATTCTGTGCTGAAGCATGAGATCTGTCTCCAGCATTAAAGTCATATTTTCTTGCCCAAGGTGCAATGCTATCTCCTATGACACCAACTAAAGGAAGCCTTGCAAGTAAGGGAAAATTCTGCTTCTGTATTCAGATGTGCAGTTTCCTGACTTCACTGGTGACTGCCTAACCATGCAGAGTGCTGCCCTGAGAACTTTGCAGGGGCTGACATTTGCCTTGTCTTAGAGCATGAAAAATAAGCCTTTCTGAAGTGAACTGTAATGGCTATTCAGAACACAGTTAAATTAGAAGATTTGTATTCAAAAACTGCCTTCTTGATTAATCTTAATTTCAGACCACTTTTTACTATATTTTGCTTTTTCCCAAATTCCTCAAAGTTTAGTTCCTCCAGGTGGTGCATTTGTAAGGAACCCACAAAACATTACACAATATAGCAGCATAAGCTTCTTACCCCTAAATGTTAGTTTGAAGGACACTTCTGCAGGAAGCAAAGAGAAGTACTTCCACCTTCCCTAATGTCATAAAATCACACACATGAAAGCCTAGCTGAAGTCAGTATCAAGGTTTTTTAATATGGGTAATATCCTTTTTTTTTTTTTTTTTTTTTTTTTTTTTTTTTTTTTTTTTTTTTTTTTTTTTTTTTTTTTCCCTGTATCAAAATACTCTTATCTATAAAAGATTTCCAATTTGTTTTTTGGGGGGGAAATCATTTTATTTGGTAAAACTTCAATGTGGCACAGAGCTTCTGGAAATTGAAAGGAAAAGAGATTAGACATTTCAATGAAAATCATTGTTTTCCACTCTGGAGAATAAGGCAATGTGTACATTTGTTAGTTTTCCTACTTTTCTGTATGCTGATTATAAAGGGATGGGTTGGGTCAAGCCCAAGTTGTCCAAGGTGCAAACTGAGTGCGTTGGCTTTCCTTCTGCAAGGAAGAGCCATGTTGAACTTCTAGAAATGGTATGGGCTACTACCTGATAACCTGGTTTTAATTTTCAGGATGGTATTTGAAACACAACCAACATACAAAATAGATCATCAGCAAAGTGAGGATCAGGGAAACTGAAGGAATGAGAACTTCTTAAGAAGACAGTGGTGAACAGAAACATCCAGACAACACTGAGAGAGAAGAAAAAAGCCAACCAATTCCATGAAGCATAGCAATGACCATCCAGTCTTTCTGAAAGAGATTCTCCAAATAATGCACCTGACTCAGAAAATACAACTTCTTTCAGGGAATAGAAATCCAGAAGTTATGCATAAAAATAACCCAGACACAGCAGGGTCCCTTAATAATGGAGATGTGACAACTTTCTGATACAACATAACAAGAAGCCCAACAGCTCAAAGGAAACAAGTGGCAGCTGCTAACCTGAAATTATCTGCAGTGCTGATGGAAACAGTTATATTTTAAACAAACATTATAATCACATGTAAATGAATAACCGTGTAATCTGTATTGTTTGACTTAAAATTCTCCTGGAAAATAAATGCCATTTTATGCACATATCCATTAGTGAGCATTAAGTAAGGAGACTGATTAGGATGGAATTATCACAATTTTAATGACTTTGAGCACCATGTTTAAAGGAATATTTTTTTAGGAACACATGTAATGCTTTTTCACAGGCATTTTGTGGGCTCTTAGAAATAACACGGCCTCATCGATGTATGCATCATTTTAGCAACTACGTTTTGATCCACAACTTTGCATAAAGGAATGTCTGCAGATTTTGACATGCACCAAAACATTTTGCTGGCTCAGTTTATTTATTCCTGGCATACAAATACCAACTGCTTACCTAGTGTTATGGTTTTATAATTTGGTTGGTGTTGGTATTCCACATCAAAACATCATGTAGGATAATGGGAGTTAAGGGGACAAGTTTTTTTTCTGTGGGCTGCCTTAAATGGGCATGTGGGGAGCGGCACCGGAGGGGAGGTCGGGAAGGGGACGGGCTCTCTCTCTCTCTCTCTCTCTCTCTCCCCGGCGCCCGGCGAGGAGACAGCGTGGTCGGAGTTTCCCGCCTCCCACAGCCCGTCGGTGAGATTAGGATTTGGTTTTCTCATTGTTGAAACTCTCTCGTTGTTGTTTAGTGTTACTGGGTTTATTAAACTCCCGTTCGTTCTCAGATCATCCTTTCTTCGTTTTTTTTTTTCCTCCCAGACCCATTCGCGGTCTCCCTTCCCGTCCCCTCTCCCGGAGCGCACGTGGCCGGGCCGCGCCGCGCCGTGCCGCGCCGCACCGCGCTGTTAGGGAAGAGAGGTACTTTTGTTCCTGCTCCCCTGGGTTTGTTCCCTTGTCACGAGGGAGCTCTAGAGAGAACCCCGTGACATTTTTGGTGGAGAATGCGGGCAGCGTTCTGGGCAATGTTTTGGGCAGTAGTGAAGTTGCTTATTTCAGCAGCCCTGTATGTAGGACTGCAGGTCCTTATGTTCCTGTGGTCCCGGCTTCAGAGCATAGTGATGTGGGGGTTAGTTGTACAATCATTCTACCTATGGAAGCCAGTGATAGGGATACCTGACTGGCTCCCTTTCAGCCTAACAAACATCACAGACACTGTGCTCGGACTGGCTTATGAATGCTCTGAGTTCCTTAAGTATGACTGGGGTGTCAAATGGGATATGGTGTTGTTAGTCTCTCTGATTATAACAAATATAGTATCTTCCTATAAAACACAGAGAGACTGGCAAACAGTAGTGAGAGACTTAGGAAAAAGGCTAGAAGCATCGGGACCCCCGGTGTCAGGTAATCTTACCCCTGAACACCAGAGGGACCTTGAGAAAGGGTGTAGCTCAGGGGGATCTCAGAACGAACGGATTATGATGGAGATAGAGAGTCTCAAAAATGAGATCCAAACCCTAAAGGAAAACCTCCAAGTCAATCCCAGCAAACCACAGGAAGCACCAGCATCAGTGTCAGTCGCCCCAGTGGAAGGCCAGAGATGGGAACGTGGATCTTCACGTCTGGAACGGAAGGAGGAAGTAGAGGAAGATCCCGGCGAGGGGCCCTCCCCAAAACCACCAAAGAAGGCAACTCAGAAGACTAACAGACATGGAGAGGATAGTGATGATGAGGGGGAAGTCACCATTTCCTCTACTCGTAAACCTATGAAAATTACTGAAATCCAAGGCATGAGAAAGGAGTTCACCCGAGTCCCAGGTGAAAGCGTCGTCACTTGGCTGCTTCGATGTTGGGACAGTGGGGCCGGCAGTGTGTCCCTAAGCTGCAACGAGGCTCGTCAATTAGGAAACATCTCTCGAAACCCATCTGTTGATAGAGGGATCAGCAGATGTCTGGATGGAGTCGCCACTCTCTGGGACAGAATACTATCAGCTGTAAAGACAACTTTTCTTCTCAGAAGTGACTTGGAGCCTGTACTGAAAAAATGGAATACGGCTGAGGAAGGCATTCAGTGCTTGAGAGAAATGGCTGTGGCAGAGATGCTGTATGATCCCATGTTTGTCCCTGAGGACCCACATGATGGCCATGACCCGGAGAAGGTGAGCACTACTCCTGAAATATGGAAGAAGCTCATACGGTCAGCACCGGACAGATATGCCAGTGTACTCTTAGCAGCCGCTAACCGGTATGAAGAAATGGATAGAAGACCTCAAATCTTTGAGCTTATCCTTGCACTCCAAAATACGGAGAGCACACTAGCGCCAACCCGTGCCTCCATTGCAGCCATCTGCCAAGTGGGGAACAGACTGGACCAAGTAGAGAGAATACTAGACGGCTTGCTAAAGAACTGGTCCGCGGCAAGGAATAATAGTGAACCTGTGGCAGTCTCAGCCATCAGACGCAAACGCCCACCTGCTCGAGTGAATGACCGCAGTGAGCCTATGTCACGTGGTGCCCTGTGGAATTACCTGCGTGAGCATGGAGAGGACATGAGGAAGTGGCACGACGAACCCACTTATGCACTACGAGCACGAGTGAAAGAATTACAAAAGAGGTCAGCCAATACTGAAATTGCCTCTGCTGCTGCAGGTAACCAATAGAGGGGCCCTGCCCTCAGCCAGGGGGGGGAGAGGGATAATAGAGTGTATTGGACTGTGTGGATTCGGTGGCCTGGCACATCCGAACCACAGAGATATAAGGCACTGGTGGATACCGGTGCACAGTGCACTCTGATACCCTCAGGCTACAAAGGGACAGAACTGATACATATACATGGAGTGACTGGGGGTTCGCAGGAACTATCTGTGTTGGAGGCCGAGATAAGCCTCACCGGTAAAGACTGGCAGAAGCATCGTATAGTGACTGGCCAGGGGGCTCCCTGCATACTTGGAATAGATTACCTAAAAAGGGGACATTTCAAGGACCCCAAGGGATACCGATGGGCTTTTGGAATAGCTGCTATAGAAACAGACAACATTAAGCAGCTGTCTGATTTGCCTGGCCTATCAGGGGACCCGTCTGCTGTGGGCTTATTACAGGTGGAAGAACAAAGGGTACCAATTGCCATGAGAACGGTACACAGACGACAGTACCGTACTAATAGGGATTCCTTGCTCCCCATCCATAGACTAATTCAACAACTAGAAAGTCAGGGAGTAATTTGTAAAACCCATTCACCCTTCAACAGCCCCATATGGCCAGTGCGTAAAGCCAGTGGAGAATGGAGGTTGACAGTGGACTATCGTGGCCTTAATGAGGTCACACCCCCATTGAGCGCTGCTGTGCCAGACATGTTGGAACTCCAGTATGAACTGGAATCGAAAGAGGCAAAATGGTATGCCACCATTGATATTGCCAATGCGTTCTTTTCTGTCCCTTTGGCCACAGAGTGCAGGCCACAGTTTGCCTTTACTTGGAGGGGTGTTCAGTACACCTGGAACCGTTTGCCCCAGGGGTGGAAACACAGCCCGACCATTTGCCATGGGCTGATCCAAGCCACGTTGGAACAGGGCGGTGCTCCAGAGCACCTGCAGTATATTGATGATATCGTTGTGTGGGGTGATACAGCAATGGAGGTTTTTAAAAAAGGAGAGCGGATAATCCAAATCCTCCTGTCTGCTGGTTTCGCTATTAAGAGAGACAAAGTGAAAGGACCTGCCCAAGAAATTCAGTTTCTAGGGGTGAAATGGCAAGATGGGCGTCGTCACATCCCAACAGATGTGATTGACAAAATTACTGCTATGTCTGCACCCACTGACAAAAAAGAGACACAGTCCTTTCTGGGTGTGGTGGGCTTTTGGAGGATGCACATCCCAAATTATAGCCTCATTGTGAGCCCCCTCTATCAGGTGACCCGAAAGAAGAATAACTTCGCGTGGGGTCCTGAACAGCAGCAGGCCTTTGAGCAAATTAAGCAAGAGATAGCCCGTGCTGTGGCCCTAGGGCCAGTACGAATGGGACAGGATGTGAAGAACATCCTTTACACTGCTGCTGGGGAGAAAGGTCCCACTTGGAGTTTGTGGCAGAGAACCTCAGATGAGACCCGAGGCCGACCCCTGGGATTTTGGAGTAGAGCATATAGGGGGTCGGAAGAGAGCTACACTCCAACTGAGAAGGAGATCTTAGCCGCATATGAAGGGGTCCGGGCTGCCTCTGAGGTAATTGGCACCGAAACACAGCTTCTCCTGGCACCTCGACTGCCGGTGCTGAATTGGATGTTTAAAGGGCAGGTTCCCTCCACCCACCATGCCACAGATGCCACATGGAGTAAGTGGGTTGCATTAATCACACAGCGGGCCCGGATGGGAAACCTCAGCCATCCAGGAATCCTAGAGGTGATCATGGACTGGCCTGAAGGTAAAAAGTTTGGAACACCACCGGCAGAAGAGGTGTCACGCGCCAAAGAAGCCCCACCATACAACGAACTTCCGGAAGATGAAAAGAAGTTTGCCCTTTTCACTGATGGATCGTGCCGCCTTGTTGGGAAACATCGCAGATGGAAGGCTGCTGTGTGGAGCCCCACACGACAAGTTGCAGAGGCCACGGAAGGAAGAGGAGAATCGAGCCAATTTGCAGAGGTAAAGGCTGTCCAGCTGGCCCTAGACATTGCTGAGCGGGAGAGATGGCCAGTGCTTTACCTCTATACTGACTCATGGATGGTGGCCAATGCATTATGGGGGTGGCTGCAGCAATGGGAAGAAAACAACTGGCAGCGGAAGGGTAAACCTGTTTGGGCCGCTGAACTATGGAAGGACATCTCTGCCCGAACAAAGAATATGGCCCTAAAGGTGCGTCATGTAGACGCCCATGTGCCCAAGAGTCGAGCGACAGAGGAGCAACAAAATAACCACCAAGTAGATCGAGCTGCCAGAATTGAGGTGGCCCAGATAGACCTGGACTGGCAGAATAAGGGAGAGTTATTCCTAGCTCGGTGGGCCCATGAAACCTCAGGCCATCAAGGCAGAGATGCAACACATAAGTGGGCTAGAGACCGAGGGGTGGACATAACTATGGACGCTATTGCGCACATTATCCATGACTGTGACACCTGTGCCATGATCAAACAGGCCAAGAGGATGAGACCTCTCTGGGGGGAAGGGCGATGGGAAAAGTATAAATATGGGGAGGCATGGCAGATTGATTACATCACCCTGCCAAAGACTCGTAATGGTAAGCATTATGTACTCACCATGGTGGAGGTAACCACTGGGTGGCTCGAGACATATGCGGTACCCCATGCCACTGCCAGAAACACCATACTAGGTCTGGAAACACAAATCCTGTGGCGACATGGCACCCCAGAGAGGATCGAATCAGACAACGGGTCTCACTTCAAAAATTCACTGGTGAGCACTTGGGCCAAAGAACATGGCATAGAGTGGATCTATCACATCCCCTACCATGCACCGGCTGCTGGTAAGATCGAGCGCTACAACGGTTTGCTGAAAACCACGCTGAAAGCGATGGGTGGTGGAACATTTAAGAACTGGGAGAAACATCTAGCAGAAGCCACCTGGCTGGTGAACACCCGAGGATCAGCCAACCGAGACGGCCCTACGCAGTCCAACTCCCTGCATACCGTGGAGGGAGACAAGGTCCCTGTGGTGCATGTAAAGAGTATACTGGGAAAAGCGGTTTGGGTTCTCCCAGCCTCTGGAAAGGGGAGACCCCTCCGCGGAACTGTTTTTGCACAGGGACCTGGGTGCACTTGGTGGGTGATGCAGAAGGATGGGGATGTTCAGTGTGTGCCACAGGAAAATCTGATGCTGGGGGAGTGCAGCCTGTGATTCCATGTGTGTATATATATCTATGTATGTACATATGTAATGCATGTTAACTACTGTTCTGTTTATATGTTGATTAAGCATGATATAGTGATGTGGAATAAGGGGTGGAATGTTATGGTTTTATAATTTGGTTGGTGTTGGTATTCCACATCAAAACATCATGTAGGATAATGGGAGTTAAGGGGACAAGTTTTTTTTCTGTGGGCTGCCTTAAATGGGCATGTGGGGAGCGGCACCGGAGGGGAGGTCGGGAAGGGGACGGGCTCTCTCTCTCTCTCTCTCTCTCTCCCCCCGGCGCCCGGCGAGGAGACAGCGTGGTCGGAGTTTCCTGCCTCCCACAGCCCGTCGGTGAGATTAGGATTTGGTTTTCTCATTGTTGAAACTCTCTCGTTGTTGTTTAGTGTTACTGGGTTTATTAAACTCCCGTTCGTTCTCAGATCATCCTTTCTTCGTTTTTTTTTTTCCTCCCAGACCCATTCGCGGTCTCCCTTCCCGTCCCCTCTCCCGGAGCGCACGTGGCCGGGCCGCGCCGCGCCGTGCCGCGCCGCACCGCGCTGTTAGGGAAGAGAGGTACTTTTGTTCCTGCTCCCCTGGGTTTGTTCCCTTGTCACGAGGGAGCTCTAGAGAGAACCCCGTGACACCTAGTGGCATCCTCTCATCTCCTTGGTCTGGACAGCAGTTATGTTACAGTGAAGTCAAAGCCATACTACAATGAGGAATTCAGCCTAAGTACTTGACACAGAATATAACTGTATGCATCAGCTCCAAATTCTCATGCTGTGCTTTCTGAGGGTGGCTTGCACAAAATGTCATACACTTCTTATCCTATTTAACGTTTATTAAAAATTTATTTCCTCATTTAAACTTCCACAGAGATTTTCATTTGTTAATCAGATTTGGATATAGCCAAGATACCTAAAGCTTAGTTTTAGGGCCCTCACTATGAGAAAGACATTGAGGCTCTGGAACATATCCAGAGGAAAGGAATGAAGCTGTCAAGGGGTTTGGAGCACAAGTCTTATGAGGAGCAGCTGAGGGAACTGGGATTGTTCAGTCCGGAGAAGACTCAAGGGAGCCATTGTTGCTCTCAACAACTACCTGAAGGGAGGCTGTGGTGAGGTGGGTGCTGGCCTAATCTCCTGCATAACTAGTAATAGAACTAGAGGGAATGGCCTCAAGTTGCACCAGGTTTGATGTTTGGAGATATTAGGAGAAATTTATTCTCCAAAAGAGTGGTACGGCATGGGAACAGGCTTCCCAGGGATGTGGTTGAGTCACTTTCCCTGAAAGAGTTCAAGATGTTTAGATGCTGTACTGAGTGACATTGTTTAGTGGAAAAATATTGGTGGTGGATGGTTGGACTGGATGATCAAGGAGGTCTTTTCCAACCCCAGTGATTCTATGATAACCAGAACCAGTACCTCTGTCAGATACCGGGGCAGTTATCTACAGTGTGACTAAGAAGTCCACATAGCACAGTGCAGGACCACTGTACACACAATGGTTGAAGTCTCTGGAAGCAGCATGGCTGTCTAACTCAGAAACACAAGAGAAGTCATGTCTCATTACAAGCATCTCTCCATCAGCATTTATAAGTCCACTCCTGAAATGTTAATCTGCCTCTTGTTACTCTCCCACTCTTTTAGAGTTAAGCAAAGAAAGCTGACTCAGGTAGGCTTTTTTTTTTTTTCTTTTTGGTAGTAAAGAGCAAGAAAAAGACCATTTAATTCTTACCAGTTAAATTCTCAAGCAGACACGTGTAATGCGCAAGAGAACCAATGATAAAGCACTGTATATATCCATCACTGCTATACTACAATAAAATGTCCAAATTTAGGGAACAAAAATATATCAAAAGCCAAACATGAAACCTATTAAGATTAATAAACAACTTAAACTTCCTAAATAACTTCAGAGAGGTTAGTAAATCAAATTCAGAAAAGATATGGGATACCACCCTGTTCCTTCCATAAGCTTACTGTGCCCTCTGTTGATCAGCATAATACACTTTACAACTATGTGACAACGCATTATTTTTCCAAGGATCCTGTAGTTTGCAGGACAGCTAACCAATGCAACATAATTGCACAGGCAAAGACCTTTTGGCTACAATGACTTTATTTTATTAAGAGTTTGGAAATAAAGCAGAGTGGATAGGACAACAGTTTACAGGAAAAAAAAAGAAGAAAAAAGAACAGTTTTATGGCTAAAACAGCTGAATACTTCCCTGGAAATCCTCTTTCCCTCTCAACTACAGAATTCCTATATGATACAAGATTAGAGCAAGTAATATCAACCACACTCTTTGTAATCAGTCACTACACCAGCATTTCTCATATTAAAAATGATCTGAACAAGACTTTTGGTATAGTTTTTCAAAGTGCTCAGAACTCAGGACACCATGGAATCAGAGGCAGTAGCACTTTGACTATGTACTGCTGAATGATTTGAAATATACTGGACCTACAAATTCATTTGCCCAGGCAGTCCTCCAATGTTATTACAGAAATGCTAGTGGAATATAATGCTTATGCCTCAGATCCACAGACACAATCACTTATCTCCATAGTATCCAATTGAACTTTACCTTTATACTACAGGGTACATTTGCTCCAATTGCTTTTTCATGAACATCTCTCTTGTTTTTGTTGAGTCAGTGTTCTCTGAGTCTGTCTTCTGTCTAATGCTGCCATCTTGCAGAGATGTATTGGCAGTTACACAAATCTCCAAATTTGCTATAGCTTCTGCTGAGTCCAAATTGACGATAAAAGGTGTTTCCTTTGCCAACACTCTCTCCTGGCTCCTATCAGTCTTTAACAATCAGACAGGAATTCATGCCCTTTCAAAATACTACAAACACAATTTTAGCTTTTTGAGTTGTAATTTCCTTTTTGTTTATAAGTGTGCATTAAGGCATATTTCTAGATTTGCTAGGAGAACATCTTTCATAATGCAGCGAGTGAGATGCTTCCTCCAGAAACTCCTTATTTTGTCTTACTCGTGACTGCAACACAAGAACCCTTACCGCCTTGGAAACCTTAAAGCAAAACGATAGACAGAAACACTTCCACTATCTCAAAAGCCTTGTAATTTACTGCCATACATGCAAATACAATAAATAAATAAATAAATAAATAAATAAATGAAATTATTTTGAAAACAATGGAAAAGCCAGTTTCAGAAAAGAATTTATTGAACTAGATCCCCACCAAAGACTGAAGTGACAATAACACACAGAGTTACTTCATTCCCAGGGTACCATTTATTCAAAAGGACTTTGAAATGAGACAGCAGAAATCTGAACACTTAAATCATATCTGATATAAAGCACAGGACTATCCACTTTCTTTAAAAAATGTAATTCTAAAAAGGTTATATAGGATTTGGAATGCAGGTCATACTACTATGAAAACTTCTTTCTTTCATTACAATTCAATGTTATTATCAAAGAAATGTTTTCATGAAGTGTATTTTAATTCAGCCATGTGCTTCTAAGGACTAATAGATGACAACAAATGTTTCAAGGTGCCCATTCACAACTTACATCTGAATAGAAATTTATACACTAACAATGTGTACATTACTGGTGCAGCAATAACAGCCCCATACAGATTCCAAGAGATCCAGAATGGTATTTGCACAATTTCCGTCCTGTATTGAGATGTTTGAGGATAAATTGACCTTGATTCCATTCAAATAATGCTAAACACGTTAAAAATATAACTAAGTTTGGAAACCAGAAGACCTTACAAAACCACAGCTACAACTTTCACAGTGAAAATTAATGCATTACTTCCAAGTCCAGAGCTGACAGCTTAATTTTACGAAGTGTATAACAGCGTCATCTGCAAAACCATCTCTACACTGCATTGGCAGTTTGATCAATATGTATTCCAAACTACATCATGTCACTTTAACCTGGAGAGAAATACCAGCCCTTTGGACATAGAATCTAAGCACACTGCTGTCCTAATACTGTGATTAATGCTGCGAGCTACACCCTGCCTAGCCCCTAATCTCTGGGCTTTCTAATTTATAGCAGAGATGGATAGGCTATCAGTGGGGAATTACAAGGATTACTAGCTGTTTATCTCTCCTTTGCAGAGACACTTTGCTGCTTATGGAATTACCATAAACCCTCCAGCTACAGTGCCACTTCTGTACTTACCCAGAAGACCAGTTACTCTATTGGGTATAAAATGTTTTGGTAGCCAAATTGTTAGAAAACACTAGAGTCAATTGATGTATTTCTATTTTTTGTAAGTGATTTGAGCAAACTGTCAAGACCTGTCACGTTACTTCAGTAAGAATTTGTCTGCAGGTAATCTTACATTCCCTTGAAATCCAGTGCTGTGATCCTGTCTACACTAATTAGAGTTTAGCATTAAGGCTTGGAGGTTGCCCTCAAGCATCACCACAGGTGAATCCATTAAACACGTATGCCAAGACATTTCTATACTAGCAGCAAGTTATGTAACCCCATTTCAAAATATTTCATTTTTATGGGCATCAGGAATGTTTCTAACCTTCCTACAGTCTGAAAATCAAGGGTTTCCTCCATGCTTTTAAAAAATGTCTTTATGTTTGGGACTGACTCTTGGGTGAAACTAATCTAAGGTTTTGAGGGAGACTATATATGATACTTGTTTTATTTTCCTAAAGAAAGCAGAAAGAAAAAAATATATTGTTACATTTTTATTCTACGAACATTTAAAGATCTAAATCTTTATAAAACAATTTTGCTTGTATTGAGACAAGTTTGAGAATTAGAACCATCAAGGAGACAAATATTAGAGTTTGTAATTATGCTATACAAGCTTCTTTCAACAACTTTTAAATACAAACTCTGTTTATAGCCAGAGAATTTATAGTCAGGGCACTTCTACAACCACAGTTTAATTAAGTGGCTGTTTCAGTACTAATAATTAGCCAGTTTGCAAGTACTTAATACTGCTTAGATACAAATTTTAGCCCAACATTGCATATAAAGGGGTTATTTAAACCTCAGCATTTACCACTGAGCTAAAACTCTGCCTTTATTACTTAATCAGCCTGGGAAGTAGGAGACAGTAAGAACAGTTAATTTTAAAGTTCTGAGTCTCTAAGTCAATGCATCAGAACAGGTACATGCATATTTTTAAACATAAGAAGATGTTCAACACGTACCCAAAGTCACAACATACTACCTTTGATTGTCATTGCACTGTCATGTATTTATCTATCATTACCTTACGTTCAAGGACTGTAATAGAAGAAAACTGTTAAAAATAATTGTTAGTTAAAACAAGAACATGCTACATACAGTATCTTCACTGTCTTTTGTTTATTGTATCTGCACAAACCTGTTAAAATACTTCATTTTTTAAGACTCAACAAACAAACTCGAATTGCTTCATACCTGATTTTCTCTCAGAATGTTATAAAATGTCTTAACACAAAGAACACATATTCTTATTTTTCCTTAAAAGTCATGTAATAAGGAACAAAAATAGTCACTGAAAGGGAGAATCCTCACCTAGGAACTAGATATTCTGCCAGCACAGTCTAACTCACATTTGTGCGACACCATCATGTCAGCTTCTGCAGTTTTATGCTATCATGTAGTCTCTGGTCAGATCCTCAGTGATAGCAGATAATCATATCCCTCTGCTAAGTTTCATTCCCACTTTCCCTTTTTTTGGTTTGGTTGGTTTTCTGACAGGGAACGCTGAAATCATACCAGTTTATTTGGATTTACTGAAGCTGATTGGGCAAAATAGATACATGCAGGATCAGGAACTTTTCCAAGAGGTTGTTGAGATGTTATACTACAAGGTTTAATTAAATATGTTATTTGCTGAGTTACTGATAAGGACATCATTAATACAACTTGGATACATCTCAAGTACCCACCACACTGGCCCCACTATAATTGTACTTTTCAGACCTAGTGTGCTTATACAGCACCTACTGATGGCTCCACATCAGGCTTCATTCCAGGGATGTAGCCTGTGCTGGCAAGGAATATCAGCATTGCTTTCGCACTGAGAAACAAGCCACAACTCTCAGTCCTTTGTATGCTGTTGACAGGTGCAGCAAAACAATTTCCAGCCCTGATAGTTCTCATGAATACATGGGCAAGCATGAAGCCATTCACATCCCTCCCAAATCACTTCTCTGTTGTGGATGATTAAGTGAGCAATACACACTGAGTACATGTATATGAGAACTTGATGGGTAGACAGTGAGAAGACAGGTGTAAAGCTAGCTACTCTAGCTTCTATGCCCACGTTTTTTTATTTTTATTTTTATTTTTATTTTTATTTTTATTTTTATTTTTATTTTTATTTTTATTTTTATTTTTATTTTTATTTTTATTTTTATTTTTATTTTTATTTTTATTTATTTTATTTTTCCTTTCTTGGTCCTGTATTAAAATCTTTCCACATATTCTTTCAATTGCAAGTTTGAGGGTTTTTTTACTCTTCTTAAATTAAAAACAACAAAAACCCACAATTAAATTGCAGAGACAACCAAGAAGTATGGATTCCAAAAGAATAGTATGGGTTCTATATCATATTCCAATAAAAGAACCTATGCAATATATTTCACTTTAGAGCAAATATTACATATGCTTTCTTGGTCTGCATTAGGAGGCAGTTAATTTTACACTAGTGCTATTCACCAATTTTATTCACTTTTGGTATAGTAACATTGATCAAGTGTTCACTGCAACCAACTGTGTTAGTAATCTGTTTTACTAATAGATTCCCTTTTTTACTTTTTAAAACCCTTATTAAAAGCCAGCAGTCTAGCTGTATAAATTCTTGATAATATATGTCTACATACAAGGGTAAGTTCTAGCTAGACAGGCTGACAAATGGTCAGTAGGAGACTTCTGAGCTAACAAATTAATTTTTTCAAATTATTCAACTTTTAGGACTGGAGGGTTAAGCTCTACTGAGGGACAGTCCTGCAACCAATTAATGTGTATTAGTCAACACACATGTTGTCTGTTTTGGCATAGTTCTATGGAATTTTTATAGTAAGAGTCACTGGAGAGATTAATTCACTTGCTCTCCTGATTAAGCAGAACTGTTCCTGCTTGTGTCTACAACACAAATATATGATCTCTGCCAGTGTTAAGAAGGCTCATGTGGTTTAAGGGGATGTAGCACATGCTTAATTTACAGTAGTGGTAGTATGTTAAAAAGGAGAGAATAGAGTAGAGTAGATCGGATGGAAGGGACCTTCAGAGATAATTTAGCCCAACTGCCTCACCACTACAGGGATAATAAAAAATTAAAATATATTATTATGCATGTGCCAGTATCTGATTTCACTCGTGGTAAAGAAGTTTTTCCTAATTTCCAGTCTGAAAACCAGTTAAAAACCTGATGTAAATAAGGATATATTCTCTGATATTTTAAAAAGGATGACTTACTCCCTGACTCATTAGTATGTACTAGAAATGACTACCATTCTGCTGAACTAGAAAATGAAAAAAATAAATAAATTAGAAAATACTCAATTTGTACAGTTTTCTATCAATTTATACTGTTATTGCTATCCTTCTAAGTGATCATAGATTACTTAAAGTTCATGCTCTTCTTCCACACCAGAGTGTTCTGTTTAGCTATTAAGAACCACTACTACTGTCCTTACAGCAATCAATTTGTTAAAGAAAAGTAATAATGCTATATTTTGTGACGGGTGACGGAGCACTGGAACAGGCTGCCCAGGGAGGTGGTGGAGTCTCCTTCTCTGGAGATATTCAAAACCCGCCTGGACGCCTACCTGTGCGACGTGGTGTAGGGAGCCTGCTTTGGCAGGGGGGTTGGACTCGATGATCTCTAGAGGTCCCTTCCAACCCCTATAATTCTGTGATTCTGTGATTCTGTGATTTTGAAAACTCTATAAAAGTGAAATAATACAGTTACAGAAGAAGAGATAAATTTGCCTGAATAATGAAGCAAGGAAGATGCCACCCTGACAGGAATACAAGCTCCTACAGCATTGTAACCAGCAACATTCCTCTTTGAAACATGACTGACATTACTAATTTTTTCACATTATTTGCACAAAATTGGAAATGAGGCACTGTCAATATGAAAGGAATTCAAAGAGACATCTTCCTATTATCCTGCTAGCCTTTGCCACAGCGCTGTCCATTTTATTTATTACTTCACAGAGCTGGGCTTCCCAAAACAAGTAAGCAGATGATAGAATTACCACCAAGACGTTGCCAAAATGATGATAAATATTATTACAAACTAGTGCTTCTCATAAAACACAGACACAAAACAGATTACCTTTGACATGAGTTGCAAAAATCCCTCCTTGGCTCAGATGCTAGCCACTGCTTGAAGAATGTTTCCTGCCTCTGAAGATAAAGCTCATGTACTGAACCTTTACAGCTGAGGCCACCATTTTAATACCTTTGTATTACCAAAGAATGTTGGCATTGAGGATGTCCTTCTAGAAAAATGTGCCTACTGCTAAATTACACTCATCACACCTTATTTATGACTGTTACTTCCTTCATATCCTTCTCTTCCCTGACAGTCTGGCAATGGTAGCTCTTCTTCCCCACTCATTTTATGCGATTCAATTAAAAGCTTATAGAAAGAATATAATTTTAACATTATATACTTAAACTGAAAGATCCAGCGTCACAGAGTATCAGACTTGTGATGGATGGATGAATGGAAGGAAGGAAAGAAGTTGTATTTCCCCCTCACAGACCTTCAAATCTTACAGAAGAATGTTGAAAATGGAAAACATGGATTCAAAAGTGTTTTTCTGTTTAGAAAAGAGTGACATGATAATTAAGGAAGAAAAATATAATAAAAAATTCCTGTGGTAAAATACTCCAAATAGTGAGGTTAATTGAAGTATAAACTAATCAAAATTGTGCCCACCAAGCTGGAAACATTGGCAAAAGAAACTAAGACATGAGTTCTCTTCTTGGGAAAGAACAATGCAATACTGAACACGGCAATACTGAGAAGACTAAGCCTATCTAATGTAGATTATACAATGCTGTATAGTCAATCATAAAGAGCTTTCTTGAAGTTAGAAGCATTAGTGTTCATGCACACATTCAGCTGAAGTAGAAGAGCAAGCTCTCTGTTCCTCACAGGAATTGTACAGTGCAATCAGCAGCCGGACCAGCCTCCGGCACCATTTGGAAACAGAGATAAGTAAGAGGCTTTGCTGGAAATGGAAGTTGTACTTGCAAGAATAAGCCTAGAAGGCTTTTATTTTATTTGACCACTCAGCTTTCACTGAGGTATCACTCACCAAGGTAATAAAAGTGAACAAACATTTTCTTCCAAGCTGCTGTTCCGCTTTATACTCACGTTCAATCAAAATTTTTGTGCCAAGTCGATTCCTTTACAGTAGAATTTTGCCTCAGAAGTGTTTTTAATCAATTGGGAAAAAAATAAATCAATGGACTACAGTCAGAATGACAAAATATCAGATTTTTCTTACACCTTCAAGTATGGATGGCACCTAGCAAGAACATCAGCTATTGAATACCTAGCCATGCTTAAAAATAATCACTATGAATTTAGATTTGTTATGCTAAGGCAAGAGACTTGGAAGAAAAAAAAAAACCTATTTTTTCCTATAATAATCAAAAGGGATAGTTTATATTTGCAAATGACACACTGCATGACAAGATACATGTACCACAGGGACACACTGTTGGGTTCTCTGCTATTCATGTTTCTGTATAACTTAGCTTATCCATTAGCAAATAAAGAGGAGCTCTTAATACTCAGAAGGCATTCACTCAGAAAGCTGGAGTGGCCTAGGTTGTTACAGTTCATGAAAGGAAAAAGCACCTTATAATTCTTCCTCTTACACAGCAACCTATACACTGTACTTTCTTGGGATGACAGAGGCTGCTTTACACTGCTGAAGTGACAAAAAATCTTACATTAAATTACCCAATAACTAGTAATTACTCCTGCCACACAAAGAAAAGCAAAGACATACAGAACAGAAGCAATGAAATGGCCCTTGTGATTTTTGTGTTCCTGAGACTGGAGAAGCACACAGTCACAGGCAGAGCACAGAGGAGACCTCTGAAGTGCTCCCCTAAGGTGTTACATGTGATTTCACGGATGTTCAGCTGCTCAGAGTACCAGAATCACTAAACTGGCTCACCTTTGTCATCCTACTGTCCACTCAAAACAACAGCTAAAAGAAGACTGATCTGGAAGATTTGTGGTATATAACATTCTTCTAATTTCCATATAGCTTCCCTTTCTGCATGTCAGAAAAGACACCCATTAATCAATATGAAAATTTTGATAGCAGAGTTCAGAGTTTTGCACAAACATTAAGAGGGGCTGTTTATCTCTGATATAAGAACAAATTTCTAAAGGAAAGAGTGATGGAGCTTTTGATGTTACTTTTATTTCTCCAAATTTCCTTGGTTTAGACAGGAAGATTATGGAAGATTTTCCTGTATCTTTGATTTAGATCAGACCTATTTAGAAACTGACAGCTTTATGGGAAGTTTGCAGAAATATTCAACTGAAATAATTCACCAAAAAGAAATTCTATAGTCTCAGTAATACAAGAAATACGAAAATATTTCTTCTATAACCGTAGAAAATAACTTCAACTAAGGAATGATGTTTTCTGACAAGCTGACTGAATTTCCCATTCCTTACAGCTGTTTTATACCCTGTTGTTCCTGAAAGTACAAAAGGAAATCAGTAGTCAGTCATGTCTGCCACTGCTTATTGTTGAGAACAGGCTGCCTGCATGATATGCATCTGCACAGGCCCAGAAAAAGACGGTAATTTTGTTGGATGGGATCAATAAGAACCTCCCATAACAATTCTGTAGGACAAACTTATGCTCTTATGGTCAATTTGGGCGTTTTATGTTTTCTCTCTCTACATTTTGCTTTGGATGTTTTTTCTTCTGTGAGGTCAAATTGGTTAGCATTTCTAATTTCTAGTGAATATTACATTACAATATTTTTAAAAGCATCTAGGAAAATGTGTAGAAATCATATGAAATTAACCACAACACATGCTCAAATGTGATTCATTTTTCTACAACTCTTTTTGTATACTCCAGTGCATAGGAAGGGGCTACAAGTATGCACATTATTAAGAATAGTCTGGAGGCCCCACATTATAATTAATGCTAATTTCCTAACTAAGCTTCAGACTGTTAAGATGAATTTCTAGCAGCATAAAGGAATAAGTGTATGTAAAGATGACTGAAAAATGCAGAGGAAGTACAGGTAGTCTAGATTTTAATTTTACATATGTTCTCTGCAGTTCATTATGTATTCTCAGTGCTTTCCCACTGCATTATTTGCTCTAAGAAAAAGCTACAGGCACTGAAGTGGGCCGCAGTGGCAATGCTTATTATACAGTCCCAATATTCTCAAGAATGCTGAGAGATTCAGCACTGATTAAGGGAACGAGCTCACTGAAACAGGAGTCAGCATCAAAAGAAGTACTGCAACTTCCTATATAACTAATCTCACAGGTAAAACATTTCTTATTGGCCAGCAAAAATCATACCGATATTGCTTACTAAAAGTAGACTAATTGTACTTTTTGGTGTTATTTCTTCCCACCTCAACAGAAGAACTTGCAGTGACAAAGCTGTGGGCAAACTGACATTTTTTTCTAGTCTGCAGAGAGAATTTCAAATCTATTGGGGTTCGGTTTTACCAGAAAATAAAACAGAAAAGAAACATATTTCATGTTCACATTTTCATTTGTGAAACTGGGTTTTCAGCACCCTTATCTGTCTGAACTAAAACTACTTTTCTCTTTTTTTGTACTTAATTTTAGCTACACTTGAAAGTCCAGAGATACAGTGGTGACTAACAAAATGTCTCACAGAAATTACCATACTGCAAATAACATGACTGGAGGAGAATAAGCAAGATTCTCCTGCACATTCATTTCATGCTTTTGCATGAAAAGAAAACTCTTATTTCTGACATTCACCAATAAATATAAAGTATAAAGGAGTTGAAGTAGTTGAAGAAAACTCATTCCATTATTAAAGAACTTAGTTTACATATTGTCTTCTCAAGATTCCTTTTCAGAATTCTCCACAATGCTATTAATCCCAAAACATACAAATATGTCTTGAATTAATGAAAAAATAAGTTCGTTTTGTGAAAAGATCTTTTTAAAAAGGGATGTTAACTGAAGTACTTCACAATATTATCCTTAAAAGTTGTTTAAGCATGCTGATACTTCAGTAAGCAGATCACAAGCAAAAACACAACAAAATTCAGTAGAGTAAAAACTGAATTTTGGCATAGTTTAAATTAAGGAATTCATGTTGAGCAGTTTCTCTGGGAATTAAGCATGTCCACTATGCTTTACAGAGTTTCTATTTAACAAATACTTTTAAGAACCAACAGAAAAAGTGTTTCATAGAAGATGACTTTTGGCTACCTTACAGGCCCTGATAACAAGCATTCATCCTGAACTTTGCATAGTTCAAGACATTCACAGTATATTACTTTGTAGCCAAAGTATCTGCTGATGTGAAAAGATGATAATAAGCACTTCTGAAGCTGATATTTCCTCTGGAAAGTAAAATATCTAGTCATCAGAAAAAGTTTAAATTATTTTCTATCATCATGCATTACACCGAGGACAGAAGTTATAAGGAATACAATTTATACACTTATGGTGCACAAACAGCACCTTTTTTTCCCCCTTATTTTAGTAATGGTCCTCTTTCTCTTCTCACCTGTCTGCTGCAGCACTGTATAGCAATGCTGAGAATGAGAAGTTGGAAAGAGTCATGAAAGTGAGTAAATGATGTGCTCAGCACACTGAAAAAACAAAACAAAACAAAACAAAAACAAAACAACACAAAAACTTAAGGGATAACCTTGTCTCAGTATATGGATACCACAGAACAATTTGCCAAGTGTTGTCTGTAGTGTTCATACATCTAAAATCCAGGATATAAGCTGCTTAAGAGGACAGTCTTATCTGAACTCATTACTTCAGCTACTGTAAAGGATTCAGGTCTGTGTTCTCAGTTTACACAGCTTTTTTTTGTTTGCTTGTTTGTTTATTTGAAGCTGTTTGACCATTTTTAAACACTTCAGATTTTAAGAATCCCAAGCAGCATAAGAGAGCTAGGTGAACTCCCATTCCCTTCAAAACTCCTTCCACATGATATCATAAGGTCTGGAATATCCCCTTGGACAGTTAAAGTCAGCTGTCCCATTTCTGTTTCATCCCAGCTCCTTGGGCCATTTGCTGCCAAAGTCTCCAAACAACACTGCTTAGCAGCAACTATAAGCAGTGGTGTGTTAGCAAAATTGCTTTTCTCCGAGAACCAAAACATAGCATGGCGCCAGACACTGAAGAAAACAATTCTGTCCTAGCTGGAACTAATGCAAACAGACTACAAATTGTTTGTAATTCTGATTTTATCATCTACATTTCTGAAACAAATCCGGTGTCAAATAAAATACATAAAACCACTGCATATGATTAAATAAGCACTGAAGACATAAAGACAAAGCAAAGGTTTGCCAACAAACTTTGTGTATTTATCACATGAAGAATAGAACTACTCAGAACATTTCAGTAACTAGGTATTTTCTGATCAAAAAGAGATCAAGTAGAAAGTCACTTTTCTTCACATGACATGTTTTGGCGGGGAGAGAATGAGTTTCAATGCATTTTGAAGAGAGGCAGATCTGATTTCCTAGCCTACCTATCACAAGAGTTCCTTAGATGATAGCTGGAAAAAAAAAAAAAAAACAAAAAAACAACACAACAACAACAAAAAGAAAAAAACCACCACCACAAAACTACTAAATTCCAATATGCCTCTCAGTCTAAAATATCTATGTACACCAGTGATTTCAGCATAGTTTGGCATCTCATAGCAGGAAAGAGGGACATTCTATGATTCTATGTCTCTCTTTCCTGCTATAGGCAGGGATACCTCCTTCTAGACCAGGTTTCTCACAGCCCCATCCAGCCTGGCCTTGAATGCTTCCAGGGAGGGGGCATCCACAGCCACTCTGGGCAACCTGTTTCAGTGTCTCATCAATAAAGAATTTCTTCCTGATTATCTAGTCTAAATCTAGCCTCTTCTAGTTTAAAGCCATTTCCCCTTGTACTGTCATTACATGTTCTTGTAAGAAGTCCTTCTCCAGCTCTCCTGTAAGTCCCCTTCAGATACTGGGAGGCCACAATAACATCTCCCTGGAGTTTTCTCCAGACTGAAGAGCCCCAGCTCTCTCAGCCTGACATCTGTTAAATAAGGTAAGTCTCTATACAAAGTCAGTATCAGAAAAGAGGTTTTGTGTGAATAAAGGGAAGAAAAAGTCTACTCAAATATTACTAAACATAACACAGAGCTGTTAATCTACTTTCAATTATTATTAGCTCATTATACTACCTTTAGTTGCAGTACTCTCATACCTAGATACATTATTTTACATTAATGTAGGTGACTGAAGAAATTGGATTGACTTTATGTATTAAAATATAGACACTGAACACAAGAACCAGGAAGTGTGCTAAATAAACCTTGGAAAGCTTGTTAAGTTCTTTTAACAGGTCAGAATTCCAAAGCAATATTGGATTTTTATTACTTGTGCACTATATATTATGACTTACATGTATGCACAGACGTGGATAAGAGTCTTATTCTACTGTGATTCATCAGTAGCTACAACATTTTGCTTCACCTTTATTGTGACTGCTTCATAAATATTGAATTCATACCTGAAACAAATAATCAACAGTCTATGCGGCTACTGAAAATGTAATTTCCAGACAGTGACTTACATTGAACACGTTTAATGAAAATGCTGAAATATTTCAAATATTTTTGATGGTAATATGAAGAAAAAAGGAGATATACTGTTACTCTGTCCTCACTCTTTCTGAAATCTAGTTGACTTTTAAAACCAGCTTCCAATTCAGAACAACTCATTTGAGAGAAAAGCACTGCCCTGTTTTAAGAAAAAAAAAAAAAAAAAACTCCCATTAGAAGAAACAAGTATATCTTTCTTTCTAAATGATGTCATTCAGAATCAACTTTATGAGAGATAGCATAAGCACTGAACATGAAAAACGGGGAAGGAAAAATCTACCTCTATTTCAGCTCAACACACAGCATTTTTCCTTGGGAGCAGAATGCTGAAGGCTGTTTAGGTGGTATTCCTACTGCTGCATATTATTTTTCTGAAGAAACCACCCAAACAAGCTAACTCATACAATGAAAACCCTAATTAAACTTATATGCAGACTGCTGTTTTTCTGAGATGCTTTTCAGAAGTAATTCTGCTGCATATTTACACTTTAGGGAAAATAAACACCACCACACATAAAAAGACTATTGACCGTTACTCTCTTTAATAAGCCATATACAGCAGCCATTTGGATTGAATGAGCACAAATAACATATATCATCATCCATTAATTCCTTCTCTAGAAAGGAAGGAAGTGGAAAAGACCTTGACAATGGAACCATATCAAGCCTCCTGTCACTGACAGGGACACTTTGCATTAGACTAGGTTGCCCAAGTCATCCAACCTGACTTTGAATGTTTTCAGGGATAGGGCATCCATTAACTTCTCTTGCAAAACTGTTCTAGTGCCTTACCACCCACTGAATAATAATAATAAAAAAAAAAATCTAAGATCTAAGCTGAATCTACTATCGTTCATCTTAATGCTATCACTACACTCCCTGAGAAATACTTATTCTCTCCATTTTTCCTGCAGGCCCCCAGGCTACAGCTCTCCCTGGATCCTTCTCTCTAGGCTAAACAATCCCGATTCTCTTAACCTTCATTAGAGGAGCTGTTCCAGCCCTCTAGCCATTTTTACAGCACTCCTCTGGTCTCTCCTCAACAAGTCAGTGCCCTTCTTTTGCTGGGCGCCTCAGAGCCAAATTCAGTGCTCCAGGTGATTCAGGTGGGATCTCATGAGAGTGGAAAGGAAGGGGGGAATTCACTTTTTTTTGATCAGCTAGCAACACTTCTTTTGATGCAGCCCAGGAAATGTTTTTGTTTCACTTTCCAAGTACACATTGCTGCTTCACGTTCAGTTTTTTACCCACCATTTTATAATATAAAAGGAGGATTAATCTATATTATTATTTGGTGGTTAACCACTGCAATAAAATGGCCTAAAAAAATAGCTGTTTCATTTGCAATGAATATAGGTTATGAAACAGATAATATTGCACTACCATGGTAAAATCCCTAAATAATTTAATTCAAGATTTCTAAACTTCATTGGCATATTGAAATTTTCAGTTATATCAGCCTTATCTGACCTCAACCTAGCTATTTCACAATGCCCTAAAATCCTTTGTACTTCTCCCTTGCACACTCCCATATATATTACATTCCTCCATGATTCTTGTGATGAGGTATTTGTTGTAGAACAAATTTTATTTCAAGATTAAAATACCATTGGCTGTAATTTCAACATTTTGTCATGTAAATTACTTTTTATGCACTGATCACTGATTCACAAGAAACGTTAGATCCAAATCTCTTTTCACATACAGCTGGAGTAAAGCTCAGAAGTTTCAGTGTCCTTCAAGACATCACCACTCCTGAAGACAAGATATACCACTTTTGCTGACCTAATTTTCTTCTATCTGGAGCCATCAGAAATATTTAATGACTTGATTTTAAGTGCTGAAATGGAAGAATGCCAAAAGTATATCAAAAAGCTCTTTTATATTTTCCCCCACAAAAATTAACATCTGTCAAAAAAAATAGGTACTGAAGTAAAGGATCTCATGCCTTCAATGTGAAAGTCTGCAGGTGAAAACTGTAAAAATTTGTGTCTTACTTCTAAACAAGTGTGAAAGCATGTCATTTTCTGACTGTCAGGTTTACCAGTAAAGTTTTGCTAGGAAAACCCAACTTTTTTTTCACTCCAAAAGCTAACAGTGTATATTGGAAACCACTGACCATGATTCAGAGAGGTGCAAAAGAGAACTCTGAGACAAACTGAACTATAAAAGCACTAGCTAACTAAATTAATAATACCAATAAAAGTTTACAAGCCTTATTATTTCCAACCAAGTGGTCAAAAACCAGCAGCCACATTTTCCCAAGTGCATCGTCTAAAAACAACTGTTCTGCAACTAAGGAGGTACAAAATTCACCTTCAGCACCTAGCAATATAAAACAAATTATAGTATAAAAAATTTAAATGTTCTGTCTAATAAACAGAATGCAAAAATTAGCAACATTATTATTTTATTTTTTTTTAACAAATATCTATTCTTTAATTAGGAATGCAAAAATATACAATCGCAATACTGTTCTGATGAGGAGAACACCTTATCCGGGCATTGTAGTTTCAGTTGGAACATTACTATAACACAGTGTCTCTGCATTGTTTTAAACTATTTTGAAACAGCCTTTCTTTTCTTCACAAGTTAGTGTAATTGCTATTTTATAATTTCCGTTTTATTTTTACCTACTATTTGATACCAGTGACAAAAAGAATAGCAATTCAGTGTATTTTCTTTCATAAAGCAGCTCACTCTCACCTTATTCAAATGTTATTTTTCAAAAGTAAGTGTTTATTTTTGCATAAGCATAGCTGCCAGTATACATGGGGTTATCTCTATTACATGCTGTGTGATTAAAAAATAAAGTACAGCTTTAATTAGCAGGTAAGAAAATCTATTTCAATGTTTTATTAAATATACAGAAATGTATTTGCTTCTCTGTGATGGAGAGAATAAAGAAAAAATATCAACAACATTAATTTTCTTTTTCATGTGCTTTTCTAATTTTGAAGACATTTATATTTCTAGTTATAAGTCAGGCTTACATTTTAGTCCTCCTAGTAGTGCGCTTGCCTTGTTTCATTTATGAGGTACATAGATACAAAAATATTCCCGCATTTTCACAGAAAATAAGCATAATAAAAAACCCAAATTCTAAATACTGCAGCATTTTCTTTTTCTGTGCCTTCAGTAGAGTTCCACAATTTTTAAATGCTGATTGTAACAAGGTTTCAGAAATCACTTTAATTTCCAGATTTTTTAAAAAATATATATTATTTTGCAGTATAATAGGGTTAATGCAATCAACTCTGTGGTGACATTTTTGCCATAAGGAAAGGGTTTGTCCTTATACCTACAGTTAAGGGGAAACTGTTCTAAGTCTAATCAGACTTGAAGAAAGAAGTTTCTCACTTTACATCCTGAAACAATACATCTTAAGATTACGGGAAAATTCAGGTAGGAAGGGAAATTGTGTGTTCTCTAGTCCAAGGTTCCTACCCCAAGGAAAGTCATCTGTGAAATCAGACTTCATTGCTTGGGTTCTTAAACAGGTGCTCCAGCTGGGTCTTGAACACTTCAGAGAAGGGATCTAGCACAACATCTTTGGGCAACCTAATGCATCACTAAGCAAGGGTGAAAACCATTCTTCTGATAGCCAGTCTTAACTTCTTGTAATTGTTCCCATCTACTTTGCCCTCATAAGGTTTCATCTGGGATCTCCACCACAAGAAGGACTTGGAACTGTTGGAGAGGGTCCAGAGGAGAGCCATGAAGATGCTCAGAGGGTTGAAGCACCTCTCTGATGAAGTAAGATTGATGGAATTGGCTTGTTTAGCTTGAAGTAGGTTCCAGGGTGATCTCGTGGTGACTTACCAATACTCAAAGGGAGCCTACAAGCGGGAAGGGTACCAACTTTGTGGTCTGATAGCGATAGCTCAAGTAGGGATGATTTTAAAATAAAAGAGATGAACTTTAGGTTAGATGTTAAAAAATACTCAGAAACTGGTGAGGTACTAATACAGGCTGACCACAGAAGATGTGGATATCCCATCGTGGGAGGTGGTCAAGACCAGGTTGGATGGGGCACTGAGCAGCCTGATTTAGTGAATGGCAACCCTACCCACAGCAGGGATTTGGTGCTGGATGATCCCTTCCAACCCAAGACATGCTTGATTCTATGATTCTGTTATCTCTTGTCTTCCCACCACGAACCACTGTGGCTCTGTATCATCATCATAGTATCATAGTATCGTGCGAGTTGGAAGGGACCTTAGAGATCATCGAGTCCAACTCCCGGGTTTCGAGCCCTCTGTGTAGCGAAGTGGCACTTCTACCCCTGCGCCACAGGGGGGATTCGAACCCGGGCCCTCCAGTGCCGCAGGCAGCAGCTTAAACCACTGCGCCACTGGGGGCACACATAACCCCTGTAACCTCTCTGCAGGTAACAGGGGCTGCTTTATTGTGTCCCCAAAGACACCCTGCCTTCAGACTGCATGCATCAATGTCCCTCAACCTCTCTTCCTCAGAAAAATGCTACTGTCCTTACCAACCTGGCGGCCCCTCTGCTTAACATGCTACAGTTTATTAATTTCTTTCCTGTACTGGGGTAGGGAGGTTTGGTGAGCAAGACTGTGTGCCATTGTGTATAATGAAGACATGTAATCCTTTTCTTGATATGCTTGTTGCATATTTCATAATGCAGACCAGGACTGCTACCTAACTCACTGTGCTGCTGGGAAATGCTGGCTTATGTTCACCTTGTTGTCCTCCATAACCTGTAGGGACTTTTTCAGCAGAATTATTCTGAGGGCAGCAAACCATCAGTCTGTCTTGCTGCAAGGGGCTTCTCCTCCTCATGTGCAGGACTTCACTCCTGTCTCTTATTGAATTTCACAAGGCTCCTCTCAGTCCAGTCCTTCCTCCCGTCTAGGGCCTTTTGGACAGCAGCCCTGCACTTGAGTATATTGACTGTTTCCCTCAATTTGGTAACATCAGCAGTTCTGATGAGTTTCTGGCACCCTTGCATGGGCCCTTAACTGCCTTTGTTGATCTTGCTCCTGATCACAAGCAATAGGCAAGTCAGATATGCAGTTATGTCCCTAACACTCTCAGACTTGAAACTTCCTGATTGGAAGATGCTCTTTGGTAATATCATAGGAATGTATTCCTACAAAGGACCACAGTACCCAAACAAGACAAAACACAGGTAACTTTCTGTATTCTAATTCTTTAAGTGATTATCCTATCAGTGCAGCTGTTTGCAGGAAATATGATAAATTAAAAATTACATGTGATCGAGTTCATTTTTTAGATTAACACATCCAAAGTTTGTTATCTGCAAGCAAGTAAGACACTTCTGTCTGCCACATACGGGCCATTTCAGCTGTCCTCCTCTGTCACTTCAGAAGGATGTAGGTCTCCTACAGGCTCTCTGTCACATTCATTCGTTCCAAGTGGATGTCTCACATACCCAGGAGCATTTCACATGGTACTTGCTGAATACAATGGAATCAGTGATTTGGACCTAGGAGAGTTTTGCTTTTTGTATCATTCTTTTGGCTTAACTATGACAGAGACCTATAGTCCACTGATTACACATTAGCATTTAAACACCTAGCACATATTTAGACGCCTACAGCTGCTTGCAGTCACTGCAAAGAGAAAGCCAGCCACAGCTTGAGATCATGGCAGACGACAGCAGATAATTACAGCTCATGAAATGAGAAGTTCATGAATTATTCACTTGACTCTAAAAGCCAAACGATTAATTTATACAATATCACAAAATTATTTGAACAAACTATTTCACAATATTCAAACATCATTCTGAAGGCATCCAGATGAATTTTTCGATGCCCTCCTAGATTATCCTAGATATTTCTTCATGAAAAACTTTTTGTATTTGTTCTACAGTTGTCCTATATTATCTTTCAGATAACTGTGGGGTATTATTTATTGGCAGAGACTAAACCCATCGCCTTATGACAATTGTAGTTTGTACCAATCTACCTGCACAAATTAATGTTCTCTGCATACCCTATACAATTAACAGTGCTATGGAATCCCTTTATTTGATAAAGTCTTCATAAACAAATGAAGACCTTTTCCTTTCTGATATCTTGCAAAATGCATGTTTATAGCAAACTGACACTTTTATTCAGATTTAGAACTAAAAAGTACAGCGATGGTTGCTTGAAAATGCTTAAAATAGATAAGATAGATTGACTGATTGCATATTCCTTTGAATTATTGTGAAAGCACCAGAACTATCTAAATCATGCCATGAAAAAGTGGAGTTAGAAGTTACATAACTTCAACTAGCTATAAATTGCTTCTTGTTGAAAGCTATATAAAACATTCTCAAATCTGTCATGTTCCACCTCTTCTCCTTTAAAAAAAATGTAAGTGAAAACGTCCAAGAAAAACATGAATCAGGTGTATGTTATTAAACTAAAGCAAAATATACACCACCATAAAGACAAAACACTCTCTCACATCTTAATGCGAAAACTTGTTCCCTCTGTTTTATGTCCAGAGTGCATTCATGGCAATAAAATATGCCTTGTTAGGTTAGCTAAACCAATATAGCTAATTCAGCAACAAAACTTCTTTCCCCTCACACACTATTTCCATTGACACTTTAATACAAGTTCATTTGTTGAATACTTCTGCTGCTATAATTCATATGTTCCCTCAAAACACAGACAGGAAAAAACATTTTCTGTTTTTTCTGTCAATAAAGCACGTATCATGTCTGCACTGCCACAGCTTCCCAGAGAACACACTCTACAACGTCTGGGCTGACCCTGGACCTCAGTAAAAAGACATTCTCAAAATTTGGACTAGTTTGACCTACACTGATGTGGGAGGAATGGAGCATAAAGAGTAAGGGAGCGTGAAGGAGATAGAAATTGTTTTATTTGAAGTGGTTGGAACTGAAGAAATTAGCACAGTAGATGGCAGAAGATAATAGAGGTTAAAACTGAAGTTTCTATTTTGATTTAGAAAGGAACCTCTTTTTCAATTTCTTAGCAGTTTAATAAAAAAAAATAGATAAAAATATGACCATTTATGAAAAAAATATTTATAATATAGTAGCAAAGGTGCATTTATAATGGAAAAAGCATGGACAGGCAAAGCAAAGTAACAAAGGAGTCAAGGCAGAATTGCATTTTAAATGTCAAAAGTGTGCATCACCAAGCACTGAATACCACTCTATGACTATATACTATTTTGTACTCTGAAAGACAACAGCCTCCTACTGCAAACAAAGACAATTATAAGACAGCTACCATTTATCCCAGAAAAGCTCTCTGCTACTTAGAAAAATACTAGAAGGGAAAAACAGCCCCTTGTTAGCTGAAATTAGCTGAAATTAGCTCCTCTGATTATCTGCTCTTTAAATTGGAAAAAGAGAGTATTTTTTTGTTTTGTTTTGTTTTGGATTTTTTTGTTCAGCATGATTTATTTTTAGACTGGCAAAGAGACAATGGTAAACAGAACTGAAGCTCTGTGGGCATCTTCTGAGGTTAAATTACCTTTCATGCCATTTGCACAGAAGATCGTTCTCAAGCAGCTTGAGCAGATGGTCGGGACACCATTGTCTGTTTACTTGTATCCACAAAGGTAAACGATGGCTCTTTGAAATCCTGAACAATATGACCCTCGTGATGTTTTATGAACTTTGGCTGCAAAGGAGAAAAACAAAAAACAAAAAAAAAAAAAAAAAACAACAAAAAAAACATAAATAACACAAATAAATATAAAGTTAGTTGAAGAGGAGAAAGATCTGACTGATGAAATCTCATTTTAAACTACTTCCCCCTACTTAACCCTCCCCCTTTAACAAATATGTATATATACATGTAATCTGAAACTATTTCTCTAAAGGAATGAATATATTCCAGAACACTCATCAAAGTGGGCGAAAATAAATCATACATATTGTTCATTCATTCATTGAAACAAGAATCTGTCATCCTTGAGTAAGTGGTTCTACTACGCATGTCATTTTCAGGAGCATACTGCCAAACAACAATCGGTTCTGTTTATATGGTCACAGTGATGGTCACCGATTTCCAGAACCACACTGAAGCAGACAGCTGTCAGAATACGGGGATCCACCCACCTTGGCTGGTGGTCATGAAAGAAGCAGAATATGCTGAATGTAGTTTTTAGGTTTCTAAAAATTTCCCAAATTTCTTTGGAAACGGACCTGGTCAAACATCCCCAATGCGAGCCTTTTGCAACAAACAACTTGCTACGAAAGCACTTTTATTTAAGCAAAGTACTGATAAGAAAGAATGAATTTAAAGACTCGAGAAGACATGTACAGTCATAAAGGAAATCCCTAAGTTTTATGAACAATCCTTGGGATATCAGAGTAAAGTGAGAAGACACCGGTCTTTGGACTCACAATTAATACTTGCATATCATGTCACTCTAAAAATATTCTGAAAGAAATGGAACTATTAAGTTATTGAATATGAAAAGAATTGGATGAAATCAGTGAAGGGGCCACTATGACAATTTCAATGCACACAGCAAAACACGACATGATTGGAACTGAAAATAACAGGGAAATAGATAACTATGACTCATCAGCCACTCCGATTTCTAAAGCCAGCAGGTACTGCAAAACATTTGGTTAACCGAAGTTGCATATGAAAATAGTTGTTTCTGTGATAACTGCTTGTTTAAAGTAACACAACAACAAAAACTTCATATCCTCTATCTAATATCATATCCTCAACAGCAACATTGGATAAACATTGAACACATTTCCTTCACTTGCATTTCAATGATCGACTGGCTTCATGTTACTTTTCTTTGCTCTTCTGTTGTCATATACAACATACATTAGAACAAATGTGCAACTTAAACATTTAAGATTCTTGTCAAATTTTTAGGAACTGTTTATAGTCACTGGAATAATGGAAGAGAGGAAAGAAGAAATAAGCATGGAATAACATATATCTGAATGGGAAGTTAATAAAACGTCCTTATAAGAGTCTGGGGAAAACAGAACAAATTTGTGTTCATTTGAGAATATGAGAGGAAGCCTAGATGAGGAGATTTTTATAATTCTCCTCTCTGCCCCAGAAAAAGGGAAACTTAGCTATGGTTGTTAGAAGTATCAGCTTTTCATGAAAAGAATAACGAAAAAGCTTTTCTGTGCCATGAGAAAACTGTTTCTCTTCTGCCCCTTTATTCAAAAAAATAAATAAATAAATAAATAAATAAATAAATAAATTGGAGGTTCATTGTCCCTCAGCTGTTTATCTCCACATAACATCCTTGGCTACTTGCTAATATGTAATAATGAAAGTAATGAATGTGCTCATGAACGTGTTCTTTATGAAATGAATGGCTGAGAGAACCCATCTCTCTGCAGATCCCCACTGTCTTCTAACATCAGTGGACTTCACATAGAAGATCAGCATTACTAGTATTTCTGTGTCTGGACATTCTGGACATGATTATTATTATTATTATTATTTGCATGAATAAACCTGATAAATTAAAAAAAAAACAACAACACACAAAACATATTATAAAAAACAAAAAGTGCTGAAGCGGTCTCACAAAAACATAAGTGTCCCTGTCCTCAAAACCAAAACATTTTCATTGGAAAATTGTACACTTTGGTTTCCCAGTAGAATGGTATCTGAACTAAGGCCCATGAGTTCTGATCAGATGTTTAATGTTTGCAGTGTTAAAGAACTGGATATTTTTAGTAGAAAATAGAGCAAACCAGTAATATTCACAAATGAAATTTTTGAAAGAAGTGCTAAATGACTTCCATGGTGAAAGAATTGGAGCAACCATAAACATCTTAGCTTCCTGCCTACCTCCATCAAGACATCAAATTGTCCAGAAGATTAACAACAAAATTGATCTGAAAACATCAAGAATAAAACTTCAGCAAAGCAAATGAAATTTCACTTCTTTTTTCTCTCTCTTACTATGGGAAAGAACCTCACCATGAATGTCAGACCAAATTACTAGTTCATCTTGTAAGGTGGGTCACAATTAATGTGCATTAATTGTCAGCTAACTCAGCTGCTGCAAGCACTGAGATAGATTTAGGCTGTTTTTCCCTTTATACAACTGGGCATGTTTTTTGATGACTAAAGCTAGTTTCCTTTCTTCACATGTAAAGAGGCATATAGGGCCCCATCAAGAAGGTTAGGAAGGTGTTCCCATCTCTCTCTCCCATATGCAGTAAGTTAATTCAGTCAATCATTATTTATGGAGAGGGAATATACTGAACACTCTCAGGAAGGAGACTCACTAAAAATAAGGAGACGAATAACAGATTTAACAGTGTGGTTGCACAGCAGTTGATTCCAGAAGGAATTCCTGAGCACTTAGCTCCTTTCAGACTCCATCTAGTTGGTGAGTCCACATAAATGGAGCAGATTATAGTGAGATTACTGAAACCTTAAGTATGGATATCTCCCAATCAGCAGAATATATAGCAAACATTGTTCTATTGTTTTGTAACAACAGAAGGAGGGAACACAAAATGGAGAAGTAGTCCTTAACCTCAGTAATGTGACTGAAAAACTAGAACACATTTTGAACAGACAGCTATTCTGAATGAGGCACTTCAGAGGTAAAAGAGCGTAGTAATATCAGGAAATCAGAAAGGTGAAAATTTGGTGTTGAAATCATTAAAACATACTTTTAAATCCTTTCTTGCTGCATATATATTACCAAGCTTGTATGTTAAGACATTTTTATGATTAAATCTCCAATTTAACATAGATGTGTGCACTGTAAAGACTACTTGAAATTGCATATTCTCATGCCTTACATTAACTACCAAAAACATATCAAAATATGCAGTGTCACAAGCTGTGTCAAATACTAATGAGTTTTAGGGTGTCATTTCCAAGCATTCATTTCTAAAATTTTAGCTGCACTTCGAAGGCATCTGTGTTTCCAAGAATTAGTTTCAGAATTTCTGTTATTTCTGCAATTCTGCATCAGAATAAAGAACTATTTTCTAGTAAAATCATCATTGCCTCTCCCACACTGGGAGGTGAAGACTTAAAGTGAAGACCCACCAATACCAGGTTTCCACTAAACACAATTCTTAGCTGGCTCCATTAATGTTCTGGACCTCTGAAAATCTCTGTGGAGATCAACGGCAACTATCTGGACTCCCTTAAGCTTCTATAGCTCACCAAAGCTGAAATGCCTACATATTAATTCATTTGCCTGGAAGTAGTATCAAACTATAACTTATCTGGGGTAAGGGGAAGCAACTTTGTTCAACTGGGACAGAGGAACTGAAAATCCTTCCTTCATTGCAGTAGTGGCTGGAATGAGCTACAGAGCTCCTCTTTTGGAGCAATTCAGAAATTGATGGGACACAGTTGTGAGCTATCTCATATAGCTCTGAAGTTGGCCTTGTGGTCTGGAAGTACCTTTCAACCTATCATTTGAATCTATGCAAAACTACTATGGTTCAACTGAAGACAATGTAATCACTGGGAGAAACGGTATGAATTTTATCTGCTTCAGACACTTTAAAATAATTTAAAAAAAAACAAAAACAAAACAAAGTGAAGCTGAGCCAGGGAGTTCCAAATCACTGGAGTTGTTTTGCAATAGCCATAAAAGAATAGCAGCTCAGCTTTTATGTTTCAGAAAGACAAAAGCTGTTCTAGTACTATAAAGTCTGTAATTCCCAGTTTACCCACAGATCAGCAATGATTCCAAAGGGCTACCTACTAACAGCCAAAAGTCACCAATGTAGTTACCTGCCACATCTTGTGTTTTCCTTTTCCCTTATCACTAATAATGAGGCTGACTTTGCTAAATCTCATAAGGGAAGCCAAGAAACAGCCTGAGGTAGTACTGAAGTGGAAAACAGAGCAAATTAAACTAGTTGCCTTCCTGCTTCGCAGCCAACTGCAATTACCTTACTGGAGAGATATTATCCAAAGAAAACACTGAATCACACAAACAGGAACCATTTCATTAGCATCCCTAGAGTGAACCTTTCCTCAGGTGTAATTTGAGGAGCCCTTAAAATATGCAATTCTATCTACAACTTTCAGTCCTCAATAGTTTCCTACTGTAATTCTAGTTTGCCTCTACAAGAAATCCTGCAGTTAAATCTACTTTCAAAATGACTTTTCTGATTAATTACTCCATAATGTCTGTACTCTCTGTTGGATAAAGCATTTCTTTATTTAAAAGTAATGCTTTTCTTCTGAATGCTGGCAGTTTTGGAGCTGAGGGAATGAATCACCACCACTTGGTACTGCCATTCACACTACTGGGATGTGTATTCATGTGAAGTCACTCTGAGCCATAATTTCGTATCCTCCTCAGTCAGCTGTGGAGCAGAAGAGTGGAAGAACTATATGCATGTGAAGACTTGTAGGCCATCCAACATTTCTGTCAAAAAGACTAGAGCAACTTCCAAGATATTGGAGATACATGAACTGTGAACACCTCCAACTCTGAATTTTGAATGCTAACTTGAGCAAGTCTAATATTTGCTGAAAAAAAATCCCACAGATAACAAGCAAAAAAGTAGAACACAGAAATACAGGGTACAGTTCCACTAAGGAAATGGAAGGAAAATAATTCTTTGTCCTGTGTTAAGCTTCACTGTGAACGATGGTGAAGCGCTGGAACAGTGCCCAAAGAGGCAGTGGATGCCCTGCCCTTGAAGATATTCAAGGTCAGCCTGGATCAAGCTCCAGACAACCCGATGTAGCTGAAGGTGTCCCTGTTCATTGCAGGGAGTTAGACTAGATGGCCTTCAAGTGTCCCTTCCAACTCAGATGATTCTATGATTTTATAGCTTGCTGAAAGACAAATTCACTTGGCAGGCCTGATCAGTGTTTTGATTTTCACTCCATCTATATATGAAAAAGTAATGACCTCTTAATTTTTCACATAGAAATGACAAAGGTACTCCTTACAGTAGAGAGCAAGCTGTTCAGTTGTATTATTTGAGATTCAAGTATCACTAAGGATGATTTTAGTTTTCAAGAGATCAGAGCAAGGGTCCAGGTATCAACTCTACTAAAGGGCAATTAACTATGGGTGCCTGTAGGTTTTGAAAGGACAGTTTATCTGGATGTAGGAGAGTAAAATTTTAGAAAAAATATAAAAATATATATTTTATAGATTTTATATACAATATAAAAACTTTTTTTTCCCATCTGCTTCTGTTAGGGAATAAAAAACACCACTAAATAAAACCAAAACAAAACCACCTTTGAATAAATAATATAAAAATTTAAAAAGCCATTTAATTAAAGAAACTTTACAAGGATGCTATGCAACAACATATTAACATAATAATAAATTTACATTGATGACTGAAGGGCAGAGCTGTGTAGAAAAAATCCACCAAGTATGAAAGATTGAAACAGATATTATTTCATCAGCTTCACAGGGGCCCATTTCACCTGAATTTAAATGACTTCTGTAAAATTATGCAGTGAGTCAGCACAGAGCCCAGAATAGAACTAGGGAATTGTGGCTCATTGTCTTTAACCATTAATTCACACTCCCACATGGAGAAAATGGATGTTACTATCTTATTAAGTCCCACAATATATTTAAATCATTTCAATACACTGAACCATATTTCAGAAAAAATACCAACAAATCAAAAACTCACAAACCTAACTACAAACTGAGATGTAAGCCTAACATTCATAGTGACACAAGTTTCAAGATGGATACAAGTAGATAAGGGGCAAGACTTGTACAAACTGATAGACCTTTAGCTTTAGCTTTAGTTTTCAATTCTCTAGCTTTGACAGCTTTGGGTTCTCTTATAACTAAAATATGTCAATCTCACTTTAAAAGCAAAACAAAAAGATTGCAGAAATCTCTAACCACAAAGATGCTCCTTAGGTTCAGTCTATCTTTAATAAATATTAAAAACTCTGTGTTTTGATCTCCTTTAAAATCACATGCAACTACGGTACTGCCTATGAAGTATTTTGATAGACAGAGTACTGGAAGTCTGTCCTAACACCTAACACCAAGTCTCTCACTTCAGTCAAAGGACTCTAGTGGATGGATGGCCTGAAAAACTCCATTTTTATGGAGCTTTCTGGTACAATTTAGAGAATCTGCACAAACATTAAATAAAGAATATAGATTCTGATGGCATTTAGATAAAGTTATCATTTAGTAAGGAAATATGTCATCTCCGTATTGCTTAGCAGAACTATCTTTTTGATGAAATGTGATTTTTTAAAAAATTATATATGAATTTGGGATAATATTCTTCCTTCCTTTCTCTCACATATTCTGTTTTTCATTCT
This sequence comes from Excalfactoria chinensis, assembly GCF_039878825.1. NCBI lineage: Eukaryota > Metazoa > Chordata > Aves > Galliformes > Phasianidae > Excalfactoria > Excalfactoria chinensis. The sequence continues at coordinate 46,795,662 of NC_092826.1, forward strand.
GCCTTGTCATATGGTCTCCTTTTCATAATGCAAATATGAAGGATCTATTTTGAAGTCAGTAACAAGTCCACAAGTGCTGCAGTATCAGCTTAGTATGATTTACAAAATCAACATTTCCTCATACAGAAGATGCTCCAGGCCCCTAATAATCTCTGTTGCCCTCTACTGGACACGTTCTAGGAGATCCATTTCTTTTTTGAACTGGGAAGTCCAGAACTGGACTCTGCACTTCAGATGTGGCCTCAGCAGTGCAGAGTAGAGAGGGAGGATCACATCCCTTGACCTGCTGGCCACACTCTTTTTAATGCACCCAGGATTCCATTGGCCTTCTTGTCCATGAGGGCATACTGCTCGCTTACAGCCAATCTGTTACCCACCAAAACACTCAGGTCCTCCACTGCAAAGCTTCTCTCCAGAAGGTCATCCCCTAATCCATATTGATGCATGCAGTAAACTGTGTCTACATTGTTCTAAAACTAGTATTAACTGGTTCTAGATCTCTTTTTATGTTGTGTATTCACAAATATAACAAAATATAGAACAAAAAAATCACACAGTCATATTTTTCATCTCAGTATGCTTGAGATTTTCACTAGTCACTAGAACTATAGAAGATACTGTATAAATATGAATATGAAAAATTTATAACCTGTTTCAGGTAGGAGACAACTCACTGTTTCCCTTCAACAGGCAAAGATCTAGAACACTGCATTTTCCTAACAAGCCAACTGTAGCTAACTGGGATGGATTGTATTTCCATTTTTTGTTTACTGTTGCATAAAATTCACCCTGTGCTCTCAGTTCTTCTAACAGATAGAGGGGTATAGCCAATATATTTTCACTCCTGCTTCCCTAGTTGCTCACATCAGATAATAGCAAGTAATTACTCATCATTCTCTTTCTGCAGCAAATATCTTGGGTTGAGCGCTGCTGAGTTACGGAAGAATGACTCTCCTCAATCTGCTCTATAGAAAGTTTTACAATTGGAAAATACAACGCCTTAGAGGGAAGGCCTCTTCAAAATTTTTAAGAGAATATTGGAGCATCATATAAAATTTCATGTGTAGACAGATCTTCATAATACACATGAATTTGTTTCTTGTCAACTTCCAGAGGCCCTTAGGAGAAAAACCTCTGATGCCTATGCACCACAGAACTGAAAAATGTTCAGTTAAAGTTGTTTCAACATATAAAATAACAAATGAAACAGAAGATGAAACAATTTGAGTGCTTTAGTTACTGTCAGCAAGGAGAAATTTTCTTCAAAGATAGAAACAGACCTGAATTATAAATATTATCAGTGAATTACAGTCATCTGGCCTAATTAAGATAGATTTCTAAGCTATATATCTCTCTTTCAACTGCAAGAGAAAGGTTTCACACATAATCATGTACCCTTGCAGAATCTTCCCAACTTCTCCTGGCAGAAAGAAAGAGTGGTTTAATTGTTTCACATCATTTTCTTGGAAATCCTCTTTATAACAGTATTGGTAGACGCGTAAGAATGAAATAAATGATAATTTTGATAATGTTGTATTGTCAACATTAGTGCTGTTTTTGAAAATCAGCAAAGGCAAAACATACAATGAATGGGTTAAGAAGCAGTGACGCAGAAAAATATAATAGTTTGGCTAAGATTGAGCATCAAATCACTAGTGAAGTTGAGAATGTTCAGAATACATTTGAAACGTTTGCTCAGTCTATGCTTACAGGTTTTTCAAGAGTAAAGATCTTTTCTAAATGGTGATCAAAAGGAGGTCAAATTCTCATACTCCCTGTGCTTATTTCCTCTAAAAAAAATCTATGTAGGTTGCACTGAAAGTAATGCCTCCCGTTTATTTCCATAGAAATTACAACAGATATGAAGAGCACTCTGTGATGAAGAGCATTCTGTGATTCTGTGAAGAGCACAATAACACTCTTTGATAGAGCAAATTCTCAGCTACAAAACACTATTTTTTCAGTATAGTCACCACCATTAGCTATGCGTTTTTGCCAGAACAAGAGACTGCATACTGTACTTGTAAAAATCTAAACCAGCAGACATGATTTGCTGTCACCATTACTGCTGCTGAAATTCACCATCTTCTGCCTCACTGTACTCACATCCACTGTTTGGTCTCCAGAAACATTCAGCAAGTGTCAATAGATGACATTTTTTTCTGCATGGAGAAATTCAGTTATGCCCCTTTGCTCCATATGCACTTCCATGTCAGATGTCATTTTTTGTCAGACAGCCCCTTCTGCTGCCATCTGTCACACAGCAACAACATGTAATGGGGTATTGGTGGAAAGGTTCAACCTCCTCTACCATACCACCATCTACCTCTGATGTCATCAGCCAACATGGTAAAATAGGAAGTGTTATTTTCAGAACAGCCCTCATACCTCATGGGGAAGCACTTGTCAACAACACCAAAGAATGACAGATGGCAGCTACAGGCAAAACCATCTGAAAGTTGTAATCAGCTACAAACAAATTCAGAATGCACTGGAGTTATCAGTAACAATATAACAGCAACTAATATACATATTCCTGCACAAATACCCCAAACTACTTGGCTCTGGATCCCCTTAGTATCTGCAGGAATATATGTTTCATTTTGGGAACAGTCTAGGCATTCAATTAAGATATTAAAATGAGAAGCAAGTTTTGAATTTCAAAACTTCATTACAATGATGTTTGAGGCTAGCTTAATTTCACGCATCTTGTGTGAGAGTACAGGACTGCTGGGAAAAGCATTACAATCTGAGGCGTTAGACCTTTGTTTGGTTCTGAGAAACAAAAATACAATCTGGCAAACTGTTACTTCACAGCAGTATGATGGCAGAAAGAAGAATTAATTGACTTTGACATTTACTGCTGCATCATTGCTACTTACTGAGCATGAAATCCTAAGCCATTTCTTTAATAGTTATCAGAAAACTGATAAGTAACAATGGTATGGTAGCCCTAAAAAAGTGGCATCACCTACATAAGAAGGCAACATTTCATTTGCATAGCTTTCAAAATCTGCCTTCATTTACAGGGAAAAAAAAAAAAAAAAAAAAAAAAAGAGGTTGTTTTTTGTTGTTGTTGTTTTTTTTGTAGCATATTTTTATTTTGGTATCATGTAATTATTCAACTATTGGTATGAAAAAGTGTTCAAATTCTGGTAAATTTTCATTCTGTACTATAAATAAACACATCCTTTACAGTGCTCTCTGTTTTCTTGTGTACTTTAAGTTTTCTAAATATGATTCTAGTGATGTAATCAGCTTCTTGGAAAAACATAACCTAATTGAAGTAGTATTCCGAAGAGCATTATTTCTGTGTTTATAACTTCCCCAATGCATAGCTGCAAACAGAAAGAATGATGGCAAGTGTCCTAGATAAATGTGTCCTCATAGCTGTCACTCCTTAGTCTTGACCTTCTGACACTGTTCCAGCTGTGTAATGATGGTCCCAGAATTAAGGGAGGGACAATCTCAGGCTCATTCTATTCCTGGCAGACTCCTAGTATTTCTCTAAAAGGACGCATAATCTTAAGTGTAGTGGGCTACAATAAATTTCTAACACATAATCAAAAGAAATATTGAACCTTCCTACATCTCCTCATCCACTATTAAAATACTTTAAAAAAATATCAAATAGTTCTAAATTAAATGTCATGCTTTTCTTACAGATAGTTGGATGTTTCTTTTGTGTGTGCGTGTAAGTTTATTTTGAGCTGTGCAATTCAGAAAGCACCAGTTTCATCAACCTCGTTTCTAAGGAATCCTATTTCCAGTGCTTTTTTTGTTTGTTTGTTTTGCTTTGTAAACAGCAGAAAGAAAGATAAATGACATTAAGCAATTCTGACTTCTGACTCAATGTATTTAGAATTGTAATCTATATTCTGTGTAATTCAGTGCACGATGGTAATTCACCCAAGAAACGTTTGTCTACAAAAACAAATTATAATTTAATAAAATCTGAAGTAATGAGAGAAACTGCAAAAGAGGATGAAAAACTGACCACTGCAAAATCCCAGTGCAACTAGAGAGCAATATGTATCTTATAAAATATATGCTGCATTATACATAGAGTATTCATATATAGATCAAGAGATAGATGGATTTTGCCTAAGAAATTTCTTTTATGAAAGTAGGTGATATCTAAATACAATATTGTCTTACAGTCAGGAAACTTAATACAAGGTCATATATTATTTGCTTACATAACTAGAGACTGAATGTGTCCTCTACCTCCAAATTTTAAAGGAAAAAAACCCACAAAAATAAACAAAAACAAACAAAAAACCCATATAACAACCAATGAACTTCATTGCTAAGAAGCAGAAAATTTTACTGAAACTTTTAAAATCAAAAAGAACAAATACGTTGAAACAACTGTACTAAAATGCAGTCAAGCCTCTTCCACTTTTTCCTGATTCTGCTTACACACTCAAATAGAAATGAATGATTTTCTGTGATGGAGAAATTAGGAAACTTTTCATAATCTTCATTAATCATCTCAGAAAAAAAACCAGAAGACTTCCTGCCAACAAAATTCTTCCTTTGAAAATTCTACAAAAAAAAAGTTATTCTAAGTTGATCATTTTTTCCTTTCATTATTACTTTGATAGGGAAATCACTTCTAGATTATTGTTTTGTACAATACCAGGCACATAAGATGGAGGAGGGCATTTTCATACAGTATCGCTACTCAAAACACTTGAACTGTCCATAAAAACAAAAAATTTCCCCCCAAGCCCAACAAACAACAAATATAAAAACCAACATCCCTTCACATTCTTAGTGAACTTGTGCCTGGATTAAGGGTTACTGCCTACCTAGAACCTTCTTGGCTCTCCTCCTATCCAAATTAGATTAGATATTGCAACATGTCCAAGAAATATTACAATTGGGCCACATTTTTCTTCCATAATTTATGATTATAAAAAAGTGCAAATGTGCAAACACTGACATTGTATACTCAATCACTGATGCTGTGCAGTTAATTAGCTGTTACTTTTGGTTTCTAAACATACCAAAGCTCTTCAAGTACTCCTTAACAAAGCCTCATGTCTACTTACATTAGTTATCCATGTCAGTAAAGACACTGCTGATTTAATTTAATTTTTAACTGTAAATAATAAGTTTCTTTTTAGAAAGGGTGACCTGCGTGGCAATTGGGTTGCTTCAAAATCTAGGGATATAAACCAGAGGATGAAAAAAGAGATGAATTTTATTAGTTAGTAATCTGTCACCAATTCACTGAGTCCAGAAGTTCATGCAGTTATAAATACTGGAGGTGGTGTATGTTTCTTTTTTTTAAAATAATGTCTGGATGAGCAATAAGTTTTTTCAACCCTCCTTTTTCTTTCTTTTTTTCTTTTTCAATTTTAATGGAGATTAGTGATAATACGGCATCTGGTGACTGTCACCTGTTATGAGGTACAATTCTTTAATCCATGCATTTGCTGACTGTTTTTCTAAATGTTCTTCTATTTTCACACCAAGCCAAGGCCAAAACCAATCTAATCCACCTTTCTCCGAGTACAGAATTTATCACACCTAAGCCAGGTTTACAAGACCAAACTGATGTTTCAATTCCCTTTCAATTCCCTTTATCTCCTGAAGACACTCACAGGATAATTCTATATAACAGTATTCTTAGAGAAGTAGACAAGTCACGATAACTTTTCACAAAACTTCTTCTTGTTCCATTTCCAACTCTGCAAGATTTTGGCGTACTGAAACTATCAGTGAATGCAGCCTCTGGGAGTGTTTGTTCCTTATTCAAGGAGGGGAGATACAGGAAATTTCCTTTAGCTTTTATGAGCATATATATATATTTATACACATGCCTCCTTTAAGTCAATGGTAAAAAAGGACATTAAGATTGTCACAAGGAAAGCAAAATGAATCAGACACTACAAAGAAACATGGGGTGAAATTTGATTTATTTCCCCTACAAATTCAAACTGCTCTAACAACAACTTTTTTTTTTTTTGTTTGTTTGTTTGTTTGTTTTTTTTCCCTGTGGCTTAATGTACCAACCTTGATCCTGGGAGATCCTAATATATAAATGCTTAGTGAGTGTCTTCTTAATCTAAAAAGAAATAGTATGAAAAGATGACCTACAAGAATAATTAATGGATTCTAGATAAAATATCAAAGTTATTTGTTGCATTCTTAGCTGTTTTAAGCCCCTAACATCACTGGCAAGTCCCACTTAAATATTCCAGGCTCCACAGGAACTTTATCTTAAATACATGGACATTTTTAATACTGGATTCATAAATCCGTTCCAGTACCGCTCATTTCTGTACATGGTGTTATACCTATATATGTTATACTATAGATAAAGTACTGAGCAAAGCAAACAAGGGCACTCTTCCCAAGAAGCATAAACCTGAAAGGGCTAAGCAGGTTCTGTATAGAATACTGCAGTTCAAATAGTGACTTCCTCCTACACCAAAAGAGATAAAGTGATAATGTAGGTATTTTTGGAGAAAAGGGAGCCAAGTTCTTCTACATCAGCAAAATGCATCAAGGTTTTAACAGCAACCTTATTTCCACTGACAGACACATAGGTAATGAAGTTCACAACAGAGGTCCACCCAGTGAACTCTGCAGTAAATAAAATGGGATTTTTTCTTTTTCCTTCCCTGGAGCAACTTAAGCATCCATACAATCGGAAACACACATACTGTGTATTACCTTGGAACAGACACAGTCTCTTCCCTAGCCTGTAGATAAACATTCAGAGTCAGCATTCATTATCATTCCTAGCAGTGCATATTTGACAAGATCGTAATAGTTATCGTTTATATTTTGTAAATTAAAACTTCATTTGGCCTAAGTATTTCAGCTAAGAAGCATAATTGTTTTGTAGACTATATGAAAGCCTTACTCATTAAGATTATACATTCTCAGCAAACAACAGAGTAATGAGAGCTCTAGCTCTCCTTTCAGAGAAACAGACTTCAGACATAGAAATTTTAATGAATCCCTACAACAACACCACAAAGGATCTTTAGGAGCACTTACCCCCTGTTTTAAAGGTCACTACCTGACCACAGCAGCCTTTGGCAAAATCATAAATCTGTGTTAAATCAAGGAAACAAAAGATAGCAAACCTCCCCATGTACTGACTCTTTTAATCAAATTATCTGAAAGTGTATATAAATCATAACATTTTCAATCTGAATGAGTTTAGAACAAATATACATATTTTGTCTGTGGAGGATATCATACCTTGGATACAAAAAATTAGTAGCAGCTATCATTATTTAGAGAGAATAACCCTACATAAAAGGAAGCACCATCACAGGTTAATTTTTAGGTTTAAACAAACAGTCTATGTAAATCATGAATGATTTAACTTGTGAGAATAAATGGAATAGAAAAATACGCTCTTACACTGTCCAGCAACATTCTCCATTTGAATATACAAAAGAAGAAGAAACTTCATTTTCTGAAGGAAAGTTACAACAGCACAACTTCTAGTGCTCTAAAGAAAGGAGACTCTGCTTTCTCCCTAGAGTCTTTTGACTTTTGATCTTAGAAAATAAAAAGATGAGATCACATTCCAAAACCACAAGATGTAAAGCCTCGCAAACAAATAAGGATTGCAATTGATCATCTGGATGAGAAAGTACAACAGAGGATAGGGAAAAAACAACAACATCAACAAAGAAAAACCAACACAGGAAAAAAGCTATACTTTAATTTCTATGTGACACTTCTAAGAAGGAAAAGAAAATCTGCTCCAATTAAGAAAATACCAACACCTCAAGTGAGGATAACTTTGATCTTATTATTTGCCAGAGAAATTTCATCTCTTTAAAGCTTCAACCAAGTAGAACCAAGTTATTAAGGAGTAAGAAAACTTACATATGAGCCTTTTAGAGAGACCAAGGGCAAGCTGACAGGTATAATATTTTGACTGATTGGCTACATCAGAGGAATTAAAATAATAATATATCTTTATTGGTAAAACAGTAGTCACGCATATTCAGTTGAGTGTTGAGTGGCGTTTTCATAAAAGCAGCAAAACTTCTTATCAGCTTCAACCTTTTCAATGTTACTTCACCTTTTAGATTTGCAATGTCTCTTTAAAAAAGTCATTACTTTAAACAATATTAAAAAGTATTTAGAAAGTACTGTATTAAATTGTCACTGAAATCTGAAAGTGCATTTAATATTCATTTACAACATTACACTGTCAGGCACAGAAACTCAGATTACACATTTATTATTGAAAAAAATTACTAGCCAATCTGAAGCAATATAAGTTTTTTCAGATACTCTGTATATGTCATCCTTAACACAGAAGCAATCTTCCATTGCCACACCACTTAGTATTGAGCTCTCCTAAAAAGAGAGGCACAGACCTCTCCTCAAAGAGCTAGGGCAGGTGCCACATAAAATGAGGTGCAAAGGTTCCCAGATAAATAATTAGGAAGACTTTCCAACAGCAGCAGGGTGACAGTCATTTCCCATTGCTGCTGGTGACTGAGCACTATGCAGTAGTGGTCAGAACTCTCCAAGAGGAGAACTTACTCCAGTGTTAGGCCCTAAGCAACTGCAAACTTTTCCATCCTACATGAGTTCAACAATCTTTAGACAAACAACAAGAATAGGCTGAAAAACTCAAGAGGTGAAAAGACTTCCCTACAGCAAACCTGAGGTGAAAACAAAAAGGTGTTCTAATCTTTCATACACTAGATATAAGCAGTTTATTCATGTGGTAAGCCTAGTTTCGCCAGCTGACCAGGTCAGCATTTTTGCAGCAAACCGGCAACAGTTCATAGATTTCAGTATCAGCTCTTTATCCTCCACACAATTCAAACAGAAAGGGCTCAAAGTAAAAGAAACAGTTACTCCTACTGGTAAGTGCCAGCAGAAAAGATGAACTTGAATATAAGGTGTATAGACCCTCCAAGACCTAATTGCACCTGTATCTAGAAGTTTAATTTCAAGATCAGGAGTCAATGTAAAATTAATGAACAAAGGAATATTTTGCTTATTTCACACATATAGTTTGGGCAGCAGCTTGTATCAGGGTGGGGGAGGACACTGTCCTCAGCTCGTCCTTCATGTCTTCGGCCTCTCCACTGGTATTACGTATTTGTAGTTACTCATATTTACTATTCTGAGTTATGCACTGGTATTTTACCAGACATAACAACATGGATCAATGCTAGGCCTACAACATTATGATGCCTATTATACAATATATACACATATTTTTTGTACTTTTAAATGCTTGTTTGCAATTTATTTAGAAAATAATCCCATTGGTAATGGGATTAAGCAAAACAGGATGACAGTAATTCTGTGGTGAGGTTCAGGGTTCAGATTATTAACGATATTTTCTACAGATGACAGAAGCAAAAAATGCATGACTTCTCACACTGTGAACTCATCAGTTGTGACTTTTGTATTATTAAATCCCTCTCATAGACAAACTAGCACTTATGGACTCAGTCATTCTATAAGCTAAAATATTTTTCATCTGACTTTGAGTGATATTTTAACAACTTAATATCAGCTCACATTGAAATCTTGATTAACAGCATAGTGACAACAGCAATGATTTCTAGTGTGTGTGTGGGACCATTACTATGCTATTAAAATACGAAAGGAAAATATTACCTCCCACAACTCTTCCTTTTCAAGTTGAGGAAGAGCTCATGCAAAGAAGTTTTATGGGGAATCCAGTTCCACCAACCTTCTCACCCCTATAATCTGCACCTGCATTGAGTGAATTAAAGTTTTTCACTTCCCCAGCCTATGGCCTAAATCCATATTCATTACAGATGTATGCATTTTGAACCTTAAAAAAGCAAAAAGGCTTGCTACTTAACCTATCTCATTTATAATATAAATATAGCCTCCAAAGGAGGGCTTCATTTGAACGTCAACTTTTAACTGTCTCATTAACCATGGATAATGTGTATATTCCAGGACATTTCTCTGCATTTTAAGGGAGGTCTTTCACCTGTCACAGAATTTATACTGCTGCTGTTCTGCAACCACAAAACACTAATTCAGTACTTTTTGTGGGAACAAAAATAACTGATTATAAGGAGTCACAAACTGAAGAGCATCAGCCTGTCACTTCCTCAGATGTTGAAGCCAAACTGCTCTTGCTGACAGTGGTATAAACAAAACTCAGTGGAGAAGACTCCTTAGGTCTCTGACTTCAGTATTTATCATCACACTGCCACGTTAACAGAATAAACAGTACCAATGCAGTTACATGGAAACTTTAAATTGAGTTATTTTGCAACAGTAAGTAAGAATGCTTACATCTTACTTTATAGCTGATGCAAACAATGAATAGAACCATTGTGCAAGGCGTCCAGGAACACAACTAACAACTTACTAATTAAGGGTGTCCCATTGTAAAGGTACATTTTAAGGCTACCTTTATCTGTTAGACTACAATGGTATATATGCTTCTCCTCATGCAGATACTGTCAATTAAAAGATAATCTTATTTTTTCATTTCTATTCCCTCTATGTATGTGCTATGCCTCTAGTCATTACCACACTCATTAAAACGCAGCAGTATTTTGTCCCATGTCAGCATTTAAATGAAGTATGAGGAGATATAACAATACAATTAACAGAAGTATTCCCAATGAATGTGGCCTTGAAAAAAAAGAAAAGCTTTGATGGGAATGGTTCTGCACTTGAGGACGATGTACAGAAATCACTAGAGCTTTTCATCTTTTTTTTTTTTTTTTTTTTTTTTTTTTAAAAAAAAAAAAAAAAAAAAAAAAAAGAGAGAACTGACAAGCCCAATAGAATGAGAAAAAGAGAAAAACTACAATTGTAAATCTTCATTTTCATTCAAGACATAGCACAAGGACATCCAGAAAGGCAGCCTAACAAAAACAAGACGCGGTCAGAAATGAAGCCTAAGTTAGTAGAAGAATTTATCCTTTTTGTGGTTTCTGCATAGCGCCTACCAAAAGAACCTTTCTCCTGACTCATGTTTTCTCAAACTTCACAGATAAATTAGCATAGTCATCTGAACAAGAGTGTCCCAAAAGACAAAACAAGCAAAAAGTTTATATCCTATATTAAAATTTGTATACTTTCTGCTCATGCACTATAAATACCTTTGTGTATTTCTTTACCCTGGACAATAAGAAAGGTCACTCTTTATGTGCATAAGAAGCTAATCTCAACTGTAATTACACTACAGAATAAAATCCTTCGCTTGAAGGTTAACTAGATTCAGAATAACCCAGTTCTCAGTGTATTGCATTTATTTCAATTAAGTCAATCAACTTAACAAGGATTCAATTAAAAACAAGTTAGCAAGTCAGAAGAAGTATTTGAAATTTAATTAATAAATACTTTAAATAAGCAAGATATAGCTAAATCAAATACGTAATTGTAAATGTGCTAGCCTATTATTTCTTTTGAGACATCTACTACTAGTCAACAACAAAAAACACTCCACATAGGGAATACTACCATGTAGCTCACCCTAGCTTCCTATGGGGACAAATGAACACAGTGCCCAGAAGCTACAATACTGATATTTCAGAGAATTAGGTAAGGAAATGAGCACTTATTTCCATTTATTTTAACTGGAGGGAGAATTCAAGGTTTGTCCACACTTTCTTTGCTCTATTTCACTCATTGATACTAGTATAAAACAGCTGTTCAAGGCCGTTAAACAAAACAAAGAGTCTTTTCACTGAATTTCCATTCTTTGTTAATTGTGTGGTTTCTTTCCCCCATGAGCACTCTGCAATCTGGTGAGCGGGAAGCACAATGCTAAAAGAAAAGAAAGCAGACAACTGTTAATATGAAGATGTATATCAGACTTTCCCAATATGTGCCTTTCCACTGTCTTTCGTAAAATTATGCATCTCATCACTTGCTTTGGAGTCTAACAACAATGCTTAGATCTTTGCCCTTCACAGTGCGTTCAACATTTCTCTTGCATCTCTCTCCTATGTAATACCATTATATTCTTTCTCGCTACTGACGCTCCAGCAAGAAAACAAAACAAGAACAAACAGCCCACACAGAACAACCGCCTACCTCTTACAGAACAACCAACACCACCCACAAACAAGATTCCTTTTCTTCTTATGACACCATTAAAAAAAAATAAATTATTCCCTTGTCACCAAAGACCAATTTAATTATGATATCACAGATCTGAACATATTTTAAGTAAACCCAATTTAATGTTAAAGGCTAGTATATACCGGAATGGAAGTTTTTGTCTACTTCTTAACAAATGACTGAGAACATTTGCTTTCATGTATCTGACACACTGAGAACAGAAGAACAAAGATTAAGACAAGAATGATCAAAAGCATCAGCTCCTTTTGGGCAACCAAATTCGAGAAACCCATCTTTCAGATTAATTCACATTATAATATGCCTTTCACCTCCAAACCACAGCTCATGTTGAATTGGCCACTGCTACAGCTAAATGCTCCAAAATTAAATTAACCTATTCTAAGTTTTTAGTGTTAAATCTTCAGAAAATAAGTAACATGGAATAAAAAGATACACTTGAGAACTTTTAGCTATGTTATTTGCCCAGTATAATTAAAGAATTCTGGTGCAAAGGCAAGGCTGAAACACAATGAGCTGCACCATGACCACAGTCCTCTTGCGGTCCTCTACTTTATGTACTGTGAGTTGACCACTCTGTGTACAATTCTCAACTTCTGCACCCATGTCCGTGTCTATAGCCCTGCTCAACTCTTTCTGCTACTTCATGAAATTTGTTCTCGTTTACTGAAATTACTTAATCCTTTTCTGCAGTAAATACTAGATGGGAAGGGAAGCATTCTTTGAGAGTGATAAAATTTTCAGATGATTCACTTCAAATAAACTGAAGAATGAGAAAGAACAGGGTATTTTTATGATACTGATATTCCAGTCTCCAGCTGAAAAGATGCAGAGAGCAGGATCTCTTTACAAATAAGACTACCAATCTGTTTCTTATACCTTTTCATCCAGATCACTTAGAGACCCAGCTGTCATAAATTGAAATTAATGATTCAGACTAAAATCTTACTGTTTCAGCTCTACTGCAGATCCTCTGCTGGAAGTATTTAGGAACAAACAATGTCAGTTTGAAGGCTGGACTATTCAGTGGACAAAGAATTGGTTGGATGGCTGCAGTATGTGGGTGTGCTCAACAGTCCTATGTGCAGGTGGAAGCTGGTCACAAGTGGTGTCCCCCAGGGTTCTGTCTTTGAATGAATACTCTTCAAAATCTTTATCAATGACATAGACAGTGGGATCAACTGCACCCTCAGCAGGTTTGCTGATGACACCACACTGAGTGGCGCAGTTGAAACAAGAAAAGGAGGGCATGCCTTCCAAAGGGACCTGGACAGCCTCAAAAATCGGGCCCACATGAACCTAATGAGATTCAGCAAGGCAAAGGGCAAGGTGCTGCACTTGGGCAGAGGCAATCCCAGATATGTGTACAGACTGGGAGAGGAACTCCTTGAGAGCAGCCCTGCAGAGAAGGACATGGGGATTCTCATGAATGAAAAGCAGGACATGAGCTAGTAGTGAGTGTTTGCCACTCAGAAGGGAAAGAGTATCCTGTACAGCATCAAAAGAGGGTGGCCAGCAGGGAGAGGGAAGAGATTGTCCATCACTATTCCACCCTTGTGAGGCCACATGTGAAGTTCTGTGTCCAGGCCTGAGGCCCCTAGCACAAGAAAGGAGTGGAGCTGTTGGAGTCCAGAGAAGGACCAGAAAGATCCTCAGAGGGCTGGAGCACCTCTTCTATGAAGAAATGTTGAAGGAGTTGGGCGTGTTCTGTTTGGAGAAGAGAAGGCTTGAGGGAGACCTTGCTGTGGCCTTCCAGTACTTGAGGGGAGTTTATAAACAGGAGGCAAACACTTTTTACATGATCTGATAGTGATAGGACAAGAGGGAATGCTTTTAAACTAAGAGAGGAGAGATTAAGATTAGATGTTAGGAAGAAATTATACTCAGAGGGAGGTGGAGCACTAGAACAGGATACTCAATGAAGCAGTGGATGCCCCATTCCTGTAAGCATTCAAGGCCTGGTTAGATGGATCCAGACAGACTGATCCATTGGGTGGCAACTATAATTATGGCAGGAAAGGGTTGAACTAGATGATAAGGTTCCTTTCAACCTAAGCCATTCTGTGGTTCTATGTATTATGCAGAGGGAATTCTGCTATTTCTGGGAAATAAAACAGAACACTGAACACCTTCTGTTCCCACTCCAAACCTAATCATCTGGACATAGCTGGTTTTGTTCAATTTCTTCCTTGCCTTGTAGCAGAAAAAAACATATTGCCTTGAATAAGACAGACACAGAGCAATCAAAAATGTCTGGATGAAGCATGGAATGTGATTACTTTTGCTTTTACCTCTGATTCAATTTACTGCTGCCTAGCTTCTTTTTCTTTAGGAAAAGATAACTGTAACCAGCCTCCTTTAACCAAGATAGTATACCACAACACAATATAGAGTAATTCTAATATAATAATTTGCATAGTGAAATATGCAATGTTTTTAATTGAGTTATATCTATCAGGCACCAAATCTCTACAGGATAATTGAGATTTCAGCCAGCTTTTTTTCTATCTTCTATCAGTCTCTGATGACATCACAATTTCTATTTTGAAGCAACTTGACGAAAAAATGTTGAATGAGAACAAGCTAAATGAAGGGAGTGGATGTTTGATGGACTGAAGCCATATTTAGTTTTAGTGTTCCATTTACTTCCAGTTGTCAAATATAGTTAACAGAGGCTATAAAACAAAGCTCTGCCTCTCATACAGAGATAATTAAAGATATGCCTAGTACTATGTCCTTATCATCCACAGAAATCCCCATCGCTCATGAAAACTCACTTAAGTGCAACATATTTTTATCTGATCTAATGTTCTGCTCACTCTGCCTAAGAAGATTGGTGAAGTTTGCATTAAACACTTCCTCATGTCTCTGAAACTTGCAGCTCAGCTTCTTTACAAGAGGACATATAAAGCTTTTCCAGTAAAATACTATCAAGTAGTAAGAAGGCTTTTGAGACAAGGCAAAATATTTTCTTGTAATGAACCTCTTAGAAAGCAGGAGGAGATTTTTAAGCAAAAAGTACGCCAAAATAAAACACAAAGAGGACAGTAAGAAATCTGGAGGATTCATATATAGACCATCCTTGAAAAAAGATTTTTTCTAATCTGAAGTTTATAATCTCCAGTGAGGAAGACTGCCTTATTTTTAGCAATATTTTACATTAAGGAAATACGCAGAATGGACTCAAGAATTTAATCCTTTTAAAATTAAATCTAAGATAAATCCATTTTTCCTTTCACCACAGAAAAATTTCCAAACCACTAACAAATGTTGTGTTCCAAAAGATTTTCTTCCACCACTGATTTAAGTGCAGTGCTCACAACTAGACACAACAGTGTATCTGAGACCTGAGTGATATTTGTTGAGTAGACCAATTACCCCTCAACTGTAACTGTATCGCATTGTGAGATTTCAGTTCAGCTTCAGATGCAAACAAATAGACTGCTATACTGGCTGTACAGCTTGTCATTCCCCATGATGCATTTGTGAAATCCCATGTTTCTTAAGAGCAGCACTTCACGCTCAAGTTTCAAGTGCATAAGGTTTAATCCTGTTTCCATTTCAATACACATATCCATTTCTTCACCAAGAACTAGATGCCACATAGAAATATTGTAGTGCTTGGGAGAGGAGTTATCTCCTAGTTTCCCACTTATTGCAATGGAGCATAATGGTTTCTGTTTTTGATGGGCTGCAGAAATATTCCTTTTACTATGTCAAAGTTAACAAATCTAGCTGAGCAAAACCAGTACTGGTTCCTTATCTACCTTTAGCTAATGAAGCTGACTAAACAGGAAAGAGGATAATATGGCACTTTAAGAGATGGAGAAAGAGCTTCACAGTGATAGCACCCTGTCTTCTAAGCAAAATTTCTTTCTATTATTTCCCCAGTAGCAAGAACATTCACAAACCCCACTGTGCAGGGCTGTATAGGCACCACATTTGGACACCAAGGATAAGTAAACATGGAGGTAATGGAAGAATTTGTTAACAGTTTAAGTTGAAAATATGAATTAAAAAACAAATGAACAAACAAACCAAACCACACTCAGCTACGTCATTAAAAATAAAGCTGCCACTCAACAGGAAATAAAAATGCATTCATCAAACATTTCCTCCCTACTTCTTGTTTTCTCAAAATGAGAAGGATGCCAGTGACAAAGCACACCATAACCATCCACTAACTCTGACTCTCAGATCATTTACAGTATATTAACAAGAAGTGCTCTGGCACTTCTATACACCAGTGTCAACCTAAAATGCTAATATACACTGAACAGCTCTCCTAAACATAGGAATAATTTACATTTTAAAAACAAATCAAAACCACAAACAGGTGGAAACACTTCATCATGCCATATGAGATCGTTGTTCCTCCAACTGTTGGTCAGGATGAGAGTACATCCACTAAAGTACCAGGTTGGGAGTACAAGGAAGCAAAAGGCTGAAAAAACCCAACAACAATATCCTTAGAATAGGCTTTCACAGGCTAAAGTATGGCATGCATAAATAAGCCACAGTTAGTACATGATACACTCGTAGCCAAACTAGGGAAACATGGTCCAGTGCAAAACGCAGTAAAATAAGATTATAGGTCTTGATAACAACATCTACATGCTGACAAATGTGAGGATTACTTGTATGAAATTTACAAGAGCTGATGTTCAGTAGGGCTTTATTTAATATTTTTATTAGTGAGTTAGATGATGGAACAAGGAGCCTGTTTTATTTAATTCAGAGATCATGCTAAGCTGGGAGGGATTACAAGCATTTTGGAGATGATGATTAAAATTCAAAAGGTACTCAAAAAAACAAAGAAAATGTAAAAAGGCCAGAGCTCTTTTAGGAGTGAGTACAGTGCTCTGCAGTAATACATGAATACTTAAAATATATTTGCAAAAATTCAGGGCAGAAACTCAACAAAGGTATGACTGTCAGCCACTGACAATTTATAATAAAATGAATATATATAAACAGTCATTAAGTAAGAAAAAAAAAAAAGAAATTCAATCAATCATCTTACTGGGATTCATCCTTCTGCATATGACACATGAAGTACCTCTGTTTTCCCAAATCCAAATTTCAGCCCAACCACCTAAAATGTTGTAAATGATTAGCAGTCTTTCCCTGGAAATGCCAATGGAAAGTCTCACGTGGCAAGGGCTGAGCTGGTCTTATTAGGACAGCAGTGAAGCTGCCTGGAAAAGACCAAATGTTGTGGCTAGCAAACTTGATTCTTCTGTAGCTTAGTTAATTCTCGCAGTGCTTTGCAAGATTCCTGTTGACCTTAGCTAAATGGTAGAACTGAGGAAAACATAACTGGATGTATGTGTCCACTGTTTTAGGTAGGGAAGATCAAATTATAGGAGTGTTGCACTACAAAATCTCAAGATAAAAAAACAAACAAACAAACAAAAACCTTAAAAAAAAAAAAAAGAGAGAGAGAGAAGTGGTTGAGCACTTCTTTAACTTCTTTAAAACAAATAAAAGGAATAGAGGAAGGGAAGGTTCCAGTTGGATATTACTGTATCTTTTCTTAAGGGACTGAAACTGTACAGGGACTGCAAAGAAACATGTCTGAGGAGGAGAGCGCAGCAAGAGCAGAAATGAACAGATGGGAGATAAATGGGATACAGCAGACAGGCTGACAAAGTAAAGCACCAGATAGATATAGCAAGAACAACTGGCAATTGGCAGAGAAGCCAGCCAGTGGAAAAAATCAAGGTCAAAAGCACTGCTACTAAGAAATGTCTCTGAGCAAAGGATAAACAGCAGTCCATCAGGTTGCTCCAAAGAGCTTCCAAGTTCTCAATCCCACTTTTATCAGGAAGTGAAAATCCACATCTAAGTAGATTCTCCTGACTGAGGATTATTCAAACTTATTCATCCCGTGGACTCTGTAGGCAGTGTAAGAATAACGTACTCCAAAAGCAATGCCTCCTTTTTTTATTATGTTGCTCCATGATGCCAGAGGTTGATGTTGGTGGTAGGTCAGTAGAGGCTGAGTTTTCCTGATAACATTCTATTATTTTTTGTTGTCATATGACAGAGAGCAGCAGAGGGACATTCTGTCAAAATGGTATGTGACACAGAAATGCATTTGAAGCAGAGTGGTATAATCAAATTCCTCTATGTGGAAAAGATTGCATCTGTTGACATTCATCGATGCTTGCTGAACACTTCTGGAGACCAAAGAATGGATACAAGCACAGTGAGGTGGTGGATGATGGTTTTCAGTAGTGGTGGCAATGATGTGAAAGACAAAACACATTCCAGATGGCCATACACAGATGTCACAACAACAAATGAAGAGCATGTTGATTATCTCACCTACATGAATAGGCAGACTAGGACCACAAAACTGTATATGGAGATGAATATCAGCATCAGTGCCCATGAATGCAACAGGCTTGGGAAAATGGCTGAAAAACTATGTAGAAGAAATGGACCTGGGGGTATGGGTCAGCACCTGGCTGAACATGAGCCAGCAGCATACACAGACAGCCAAGATCAATAGCGTAAAGGACTGTATTAGAAATAGCATTGACAAGAAGAGCAGGGAAGTGATTGTCCTTTTGTACTCAGCTCTGGTAAGGCTGCATCTCAAGTACTGTGTTCAGTTTTGGGTCCCTCACTACAAGAAGAACATTGAGGCCCTGGAACATGTCTAGAGAAGAGCAATAAAGACAGTGAGGTGTTTGGAGCACAAATCTTATGCAGAATGAGGTGGGGATAGGGACTGACCTCTTCTCCCAGGTAATTAGTGATGGGATGAGAGGGAACAGCCTCAAGTTGCACCAGAAGAGATTGGGGTTAGATGTTAGGAAAAATTTCTCCTATGAAAGCACAGTCAGGCACTGGAAGGGGCTGTCCAAGGAGGTAGTTAAATCACTGTCCCTGAATGTGTTCAAGAAACATCTAAAAGTTGTACTAAGGGACATGGTTTAGTGGAAAATATTTGTGGTAGGTAGATAGTTGGACTGGATGATCTTGAAGGTCTTTTCTGACACTGGTGATTCTGTGATACTATGAATGCTCACATAGCAACAGAGAGCACTGTATGCAAGTTGGTCAGGACTTGATGAACTACTTCTGAGGCTGAAGGTGACAGCATCATTAACACTGATGAGACATGATGTCATCACTATGAACTGGGGTGAAAACAGCAGTCCATGAACAACGTTTGAATTCCCTATTGAAGAAAAAGTTCAGGACATAGCTCTCATCACATAAAGCGGTATAGGAAATAGGTGATCCTTCTAGATTTCCTGGTAACCAGGCTGTGAAGTCTGACTTAGATATTGTGACACTGACTAAGCTTGAAGGCTCAAACTTCCAGAGTCAGGCCAGAGAAGAAGAAACCAGCTTTTTTCTTACAGGACAATAATGCCAGGGCTCATATCAGCTAGAAGACCATAGTCCATACTGCCAGACTGTCCTACGACACTCACCATGTAACCTAGATTTAGTGCCTTCTGATTTCCCTCTGATTAAAGATGGACTGCCTGGGTAGCATCTTCCTAGCAATGACATCATCACAGCAGCCATGAAACCGTGGGTCACCTGTGCTGATGCAGATTTTTATAAGCACAGCGAACAGCTGTTGTTCGTCAATGAAAATAATAATAATGCATAGTTATGCATAGTTAATGGTGTTGACTACATTGAAAAACTGTGTTTTATAGCTGAGAACTTGCTGTATCAAGTGGTATCATTGTGCTCTTTGTATCTGCTGTAGTTTCCATGGAAATAAATAGGATGCATGCCATCACATCTCTTCAATGATGTTGCACAGTAATTAAGCATTTGGTGCCCACAGTGTACGTGGAAAACAGGATTGATTTGTTCATCAGCATTTCATTCTCAAATGTGCAGAATGAGTACTCCAGGAATGAAAAACTGTGCAGTTATGCAAAAGGTATGTCCTCTTGGACATTTGATACTAGATACACAGCAAGGAAGAAACAACTTACAGGTATATTGGTTAAATAAGGAATGGCCTGGAAATGGCCCTTGATAAACAGTCTAAGAAACTGGTAGATATTTATAACAAAGGAACATTTTCTTAGCATTTACCTCAGAATTTGACTGACAAACTAAAGATGCACTAATCTGTGATGTAATTCAGATATACAGACTTGGACTCAATATACAAACTTTTGTAATGTAGGGCAGAATCAGATTGGAATTCATTTGCAAGGAGTTTTATAACATAGTCCTATTTCCTCTTATAATATTTCTTAGAGAATGACCACACTGAGCTCACACAAACTGACTTTAACCATACAGCTGACTGAACACTTTCATACTGCCATCACAACATAGTTTCTTGGCACTCCCTAGTTGCACATTAATTGTCATGACTAATATCTGCCTCATACTACTTGTTTTCTCTGATTCTTCTCCAAAGAGAATTCTGCATGAAGAGTATCATTTGCTTTGGCAAGCTGGAGTACTGGGAATTTCTGGTTTGCATTTAAACAGCAAATACACTCAGATGTTCTTACTGCTCTTTTGATGGTAAGTCATTTTCATTCTCCTTGGAGGAAAAGGTGGTGAAGCTTACATTGCTAACTTGAAACACAAAGTAAAACTCCATTACAAACAAAATAGGTTTTAAGAAAGTTAGTTTTTTTTATTTTTTTTATTTTTTTTTTTTTTTTAATTTTTTATTTTGTCTTGCATGGATAAGACATTTGTGTTTTGTTATGTTGTTTGTTTTTAGGGGACAATGAGGACAGAAATACAAGGAAGAAAGAACACAGCACAGATTTACTCTGTAGAAAAATCCACAGTTTAAAAGAGGTTCAGAAACACTTGATTAGCAGAGAGTAAGATTAACCAAGAAGCTATCCTTCCAGATGTCACTGCTAAAACCACCCGGATGGCATCTCTAAATCTTCTGATTATTACACAGCAGAATGGGGTAGGGAATATTGCTGTTTCTTATTTTCATAAAGGCTTAGAAGTATTTGTCCTTGATGTATTCTTGAAGGCTGTTAGCAGGGATTTCAATGCCATCTGTACTTCAATAATAGGTTTTTAGTTTTATGGGTTTTTTGTTGTTGTTTTGTTTTTAACACAGAAAATGAAACTGTGAAGGACTGTCCAGAACTTTAAGGCTATTTTTATAGAATCAGGAAAAGAGGACAATACTTCCAAGACCTCTAAAATAATTGTTATTGTTCTCAAATATATGAATATTTTTTCTGTCACTAACAAACATCTGCATATTTAGACTTGAAAAGGGTTATGGTTAATTATCATACACAAGTGAACATCAGTAGAAATTAGGAAGTTTGTCAACCATTTTCCTCAACACAAAACACATTAAAAATGTACAGGCAGACTTTTTGTGCTGCTTCCTCTTGTGCACCAAGCTCTATGACATCCACTCTACTTAAGGAAAATGGGAAATATGATCTCTATCCATGAAAATGAAAGAAAAATATAGCCCCAAAATAGATTTTTATCTGCAAAAATACAAACAGTTAAAATCTTTTTTTTTTGTAAGTTTTCCATCAACAGACCTGTATGCCTCCTACACCCTTTTTTAATTCCTTCCCAATTATATCTTGAACTGCTCATTAATGGAAAGAATCACAGAATGACATAACCAAAAGGGGTTGGAAGGGACCTACAATAGGTCACACAGGTAAGCATCAAGACAGACCTTGAATATTTCCATAGAAGGACCTCTCTGGGCAGCCCATTCCAATGCTCCATCACCCTTACCATGAAGAAGTTCTTCCATATGTTACTACAGAACTTCCTATGTTCAAGTTTTAGGCCATTACTCATTTCCTATCGCTATGCATCACCTAGAAGAACCTGGAATCATTCATTGGCCTCCCATCTCCCATTTCAGATTAAAAATTTGCTTAGAAATTAACATCTGAAATGGTCACAAAGAGACAAATCTTTTGAAAATGGATGAAGTACAAAATACATGCTCGGATTCTTCCCTGAAGCCAACAACATCTAATGGATTTTCTTAGCAAACCTGCGTGTAAATACTTGAAGTTTATGGCTGTTTAGCTTTCCCTTTGCTTATTTATATGACTACTGAAGAATATGATCATTCAATAGGAAAAGTAATGAAGCTATCTTTGCTAAAATAATATATAAACAGGAAATATACAGTAATGCTCAATATTCTTCCAAGTCCTTTTTGTCATTTATTGGAGGAAAATATATACTCAACAACAAACTGATTTCATTGAATGTGGGGAAAATCAAACAATTTGTTGTATGGTCAAAGTAATTCTTGTCACAAATACGAAAACATTTTTCACCGATTGTTGTTTTGACTTAACATTACCACAAAGCTGAGCCAAGAACATTTAAGCTAATGTTGCTTTTTTATTGGGCTTCACAGTAGATATCTTGGTGAATACCCAGAATCATTAATATCCAAGACAACAGAAAAATAGAGAAGACCTAATTCCCACTAATGCTCAAAACCAAAGTAAGAATCATAAGTTGCTGATAAACATGACAGATACGTAACATTAATAATCACAGAATCACAGAATTTTTCAGGTTGGAAAAGACCTAGAAGATCATCTAGTCCAACCATTACCAATACTTCCCAGCTAAACCATATTCCTCAACGCAACATCCAAACGTTTCTTGAACACCCCCATGGTCAGTGACTCTACCAGCTCCCTGGGCAGTGCATTCCAATGCCTGACTACCCTTTCCGAGAAGAAATACTTCCTAATGTCCAGCCTGAACCTCCCCTGTCACAGCTTGAAACCATTCCCTCTAGTTCTATCACTGTCTACACGAGAGAAGAGGCCAACCCCCAGCTCACCACAACCTCCCTTCAGGAAGTTATAGAGAGCTATGAGGTCTCCCCTGAGCCTCCTCTTCTCCAGGCTGAACAATCCCAGTTCCCTCAGCCGCTCCTCATAAGGCCTGTGCTCCAGACCCCTCACCAGCTTCATAACCCTCCTCTGAACACGTTCCAGGGCCTCAATGTCTTTCTTGCAGTGAGGGGCCCAAAACTGAACACAGTACTCAAGGTGCGGCCGCACCAATGCCGAGTATAGGGGGACAATTACCTCCCTGTTCCTGCTAGTAACACTGTTTTTGATGCAAGCCAGGATGCCATTGGCCTTCTTGGCCACTCGGGCACACTGTCGGCTCATGTTCAGCCGCGCATCAATCAGTACTCCCAGGTCTGTTTCCTCAACACAGTCCTCCAGCCACTCTGTCCCAAGCCTATAGAGTTGCCTGGGGTTGTTGTGGCCAAAGTGCAGGACCCGGCATTTGGTCTTGTTAAACCTCATCCTGTTGGCTTCGGCCCAGCTCTCCAGCCTATCCAGATCTCTCTGTAGGGCCTCGCTACCCTCAGGCAGATCGACACTCCTAGCAAATTTGGTGTCATCTGCGAACTTACTGAGGGAGCACTCAATGCCCTCATCCAAGTCATCAATAAAGATGTTGAAGAGGACAGGCCCTAGAACTGACCCCTGGGGGACACCACTCACGACTGGTCTCCAACTGGATTTAACTCCATTTACCACCACTAATGAAATTAGTTTCAGTTTTACTGACATTTTTTTCACTAAAAATAAAGTAGGCTAGCCTTCATTAAAAAAAATATATATATAAATAAATAAATAAAAAATTCAAAGTCCACAGAGACAAATAAATAGAAGTCAGTCACTGAACCATTTGCAAAAAAAAGCATTAGATCCCCCCCGCTCCCCTCCCCCCCACCACTGTTAGAGGTTTTTTCTTCAGAGAAGCACAGTCACTTACACATTTATCACCACCTCACATCCATCAACCCACTAGAAAAAAAACTCTGTTAAGGATACATTAATAATAAAATGAGAACTAAATCTACAGCAGCTGTGGCAGTCATAACTTTACTCATAATGAAGCAGATGCCAGCAAGAAGGTACTGCTCAAAGTCTAGGCAAATCAAATGTCATCTCCCCATTTTCAGAATATCCTACTGACATTTCAGCTGTAATCACCAAGCCACAGGAAGCTCAGATGCAAAATCAAGACTGACAATTTAATATGGTTGTAATGAATAAATCACAAATTCCACATTTATTCCAATGAATTGAAATAGTTCTCATAACTATATCTAGATAGAACCATACTACCTGTGCTCATAATGAACATAAACATAATTCCAACAGCAATTATATTTCAGCCATGCAGTTTCCCAATGTCAGTACTAACCAACAGAGAATTTATTCCTAATGCAAGAAGGCTAACATTGCCTACATTCCTTGAAATCCCAAGAGATAAGCTCTTATTTACAGAATGTTTGTTATATCAATTTTACTTGGAAACCCAACTTAGGATAATATTAATTTATCACTACTATTGAATAATAGATTTAACTTCTCATACTCATATTCAATGTGGTGCAACAAGTTGATAGGAGGTATTAGTTAGTATCCTGTATCACTTGAGTGATATTAAATATCTTTCAATCAAAAGAGCCATAAAGTTATTAATTACTTTGTCTTCAGAAGCCGTGCATATATTGTCACTATGTTAGAATCCAGTAATTCAAGAATATTCCAGGTGAGCAATCTTAAAAACACAACACTCTAGCAAATTAATTTCATAAATTCTGAAATGAATATATTCAAAAAAAATCTGAACAGAAACTCAAATTTCAGTGAGCTTTGATGAAAATCAGTATGTGAATAATCCTTACACAGTACCAGGTATTCCTCTGAAGAGTCAAACAAGTGTCATATGTCTGGCTTGGCATCATTATACCTTTCAATCCTATTTAAACTCACTAATGCACTCCAGTGGAATGATGTCCTTTTCCCACAGTGGAAACAAATGGTATTCTGCTACTAACAAATCCATGCAAAGAGCAAGTTGAAGCCACTGTCTAAGTGGTTATGAAAACCTTGTTCAAAACTCTACAAGTATCTCTATCTTTACATAGTGCTAACATCAGCAATACAGTTAAAATAAAAAATAATAAAAAAAGGAAGCAAAACAAATTAACAAACAGTTCTCACACCAGCAAACACATTGCATTCCTAATTCATTATTACTCCTGTTCCCATTGTTTTTTCATAACAGTAGCTGTTCTCCACTTCAGAAGAGCAGAACAGCTTATAAAACATCCTTATGGAATATTATTTCACTTTCAAATGCCAAAAAACTGAAATATTTTTTATTTACCTAATAGACCATCAAAGGCATCTGTAGAAAAACAAACACCTGCACTAATGCTGAGACCGTTTGTGCCAATCTTCATCCAGAAGCAAATTATTCATTCAAATGATTAAAGTTCTACAAATAATGCTTTTACAGAAGAACTTGTGACAAAACGTTATAGCTGGGATTAAAACCTTTCTATAGGATTTTGAATTATTTTTTGTCCTTTTTGATCCAGGATTTAACAGAAAACACTACCAACATCACAGAGCATTCCTTTTGCTGTTGTTGATTCTTTCAACTATAGAATTTCAAAAGGAAACTAGAATCCATTTGCAGCTAGGATGAAGCAACATTAGAATTCCTTCTCTCGTTTTCTGAGTGCATACTGATTGGGGGAAACAAAGAGTTGTCTATTCATGAATTAATAACAGCACCACAGGATTATTAATCAGATAGAAAGATATTTTTATGAGGTAATTTACTCATTTGTAGCTTGTCTACATAATGAAAGAGAGAAGATCCCCAAGCTTGTATTTTATGTGCCCTATATACGCATATACCTGCCAATCTTCTTCTACCAAATCCAAAGCATGGCCCTAAGAACTGGCATGAGCTAAAGCCTTGAAATAGCACAACTAGACCTCATTAAATGTACATATATTAAGGTGTTTCAACTACTGAATTATACTGGTCAGATGTACATCTGCCACAGAAGTCACAGAATGTGTGAAGAGAGAATTACAGCACAATTTATTGACATTCTACACAATCTAATAAGATAATACTTTGACTGAGGCTTCATTAATCCTGAGTCTAACCATTACAGATATTTATATGCAACTCATAACTGATCTATTGTGATCTATTGCCATTTACACTGACATAACTTCATATATAACTGAAAATTATTCTTTTTAATGAAAATAAGGTTAGTATTATTTTAGTTAGAACCATGAAAATTCTATAACATTTCCGACAGTTTTCTTTCCATCAGTATAGTTACATGCAAGAGACAGTTTATAAATAAAGGCTATGTGATAGCCTTTCACAAAAAAAAAAAAAAAAAAAAAAAAAAAAAAAAAAAAAAAAAAATCACACAAAGAAAATAGGTCATAGAGCTGAATGCTAGGAAAAAAACCAAACACGCACCTGCTTAATCATTATAGCAATATGGAGACTTAATTCTATCCTATCACAAACCATCTATTAAACTCAAAAACAGCACACTGGGATTTTCCATCCTAAGGGACACAGACAGTCACAACTGCAAGACAATCATTTCACCAAATCAAGTCTCCAGGATTCTGTTCTTGTTGACATATGACCTTCCTGCATGTGACCAG
This sequence comes from Excalfactoria chinensis, assembly GCF_039878825.1. Classification (NCBI taxonomy): domain Eukaryota; kingdom Metazoa; phylum Chordata; class Aves; order Galliformes; family Phasianidae; genus Excalfactoria; species Excalfactoria chinensis. The sequence goes on from NC_092826.1 coordinate 46,822,244, forward strand.
AATCAGCTTACCTGTGTACTGGATTCCTTCACTGACAGACAAGAATGCTAATGCATATTAATACAAATGAAACTCCAGTCCTCAAATAAACGGCTGTCTGAGGTAGGCAGCATTTGGTCCACCCTGAAGAATTTAGTTAGATGCACATGAACCTACTTATTTCTGTTATAAAGCTATCTAACACTGATTCTGTCTGTTCATGTATGCATATATGCTAAATTTTGCTCTTCATGGTGCTATCCTGAGAACACTCTAATTATGTACTTTTTTTCTGCTGACTCAGAACAGGTACAACAGCATGGGGAACAGCTGTGCAGATTTTCTTACTACAATATTTCATAAGTAAAATCACACTAATTACAGATTGCATTGACTAAACTGGGTTGTAGATCTTAATTAGTGTATCTCTCATCTCCTGCTCCAAAATTCATAATTGCCCAACCATGGAAAAATATCCAGAGACTGGATAGAAAAGTAAAAGTAAGATTAAGTAAAAGTGTGGAAAAGATTTGTGCCCAGATAACTGTAATTATCTGGAAAAAAAATAAAGGGAATGAGCATATATTTTTCTGTTTTCATACATAAAATATATACTATGGAGATTATATACATATTTTATATCTTATAATATATCATCTATAAAAGTTATATATAACCTATATTTATTCATATAGATTATATAGAGTTGATGTATACATAAACATAAATATATTTTATATGTAAATACACAGATATACATTTAAATAAATATATATAGCAATAGAATGGGAAAAAAAAATAATCCAGGTGTTACCTTCATCTTTGTATGGACATGAGAACGTATTTTCTATTTAGTAGTTTATAGTAGCTTGCAAAATAGTTTGTGCACAATCACCTAGTAAAATGACTCCTGTAAGATATATTAGCTGCCCTGTGAAGGCTCCTATACCAAAAATCCTAGACTATCCTTGTCTACAATCTAATTTAGGCAAAGTCACACAAGAATTAACAATTTGTTGTGGATGAATATTCTGTAAATAAAAACAAAACAACAACGAAACACAACAACAAAAAAAAACATTTTTCTCTAAATCATAATCCAAGTTTTGTTTTTTTTTTCCTGGTGACATGAAATTTGAGAGTGAAAATGCAATAGGACAAAACAGTCTCTTTATTAAAGTTAAGCTTTTAGAAAAATAACATACAAGATTACTTTTATGTGGTTGACTGCAACAATAAAAAACTGTATAAGAGATGAAGGTAGCCTTGATGTTTGTATATTTATAGTGATATTTTATTCATATTTCTCTTGTAGCTCTGTCACAAAGAATTGAATCGGATACATTGTTGTGGATGCCCCATCCCTGGAGGCATTCAAGGCCAGCCTGAATGTGTCTCTGGGCAGCTTGGTCTGGTGGTTGCTAACCCTGCACATAGCGGGGGAGGGGGGGGGGGGTTAGAACTAAATCATCATTGTGGTCCTTTTCATCCCAAGCCATTCTAAGATTCTTTGATACATACAACTTAGTTTGGCAGCTAGTTTCGCAACAATAACTGTTTTCTGGTTGCAGCAAAACAAAATGAAATATGTTACCTGTTCGTTCTACAGTGATTAACAAATGCAGTGAAGTGTGAAACATGACAAGTATGGCTACTTTTCAGCAGAAATGTGCATAGAAAGAACTTTGCCATAAACATACCAAAGATCTCCGTATTGTTCAAAAAATTCACCTGTATCTGTGTTAAAGCATCTCGTCCTACCATACTTAATCACAGCAGATACAAGATAATGGTAATTTTAATTAAATGCAAGAATGTATTGTAAATCTGAACATTTCAATCCTCCCGTGCTTAGGGATGGAATTTCTTCATTCAAAAAGACAAAAATCACAAAGAAGCCACACCTATTTCCATTGTTCCTTGCTATCCTCATTTGACAATTACTGTAGAGATGTATGTGAATGGAAAAATATATATCCATATCAAAGGAAAAGAAGAATTAAAAATGAAATTTATTTTCTGATACAATGAAGTTTGCAGTTGAAAGTGTTTTCAAACTTCCAGGCAAAGCAGCATGCCAACAGCCATGGATCATGACAATCTGATGCCATATGAAAAAGTGTACAACAGTGAGTACTTGAAATTCAAAGACTCTCAAACATCTTCAGACAAAACTCTAAGGTTACACTGCTCTGAAAAAAGGTAGTAAATGACTAACTAGCAGAATTATGTGGTGATAATACTCATACATTTTAGTAACAGGAACACAAAAACCAGACACAGATGCCATCATAATTAGAAAATAAACTCCAAAAACATTATGTACTCCCACTCCAGGAAAGACATGAGGTGACCCAGTACAAAGCTTAGCTCCCTTCTGCAACCCCTTCATAAACACAGTAATACTCAAAGCCTAAAAAATAAAAATAAAATATATATATATTTGAGAATGCTTAAACAACTTCACTTGTATTTGTGTGCAAATGAGACTACCAAGAACCTGCAGTCTTATATCTCATGTACAAACTGGGGACTTGGGGGGGGTGGAGCAAGGAGAGACAAGAGCAACCATTGGAATACAAACGTCACAAATTCTCCTGGAAACACTAATAGAGTATCTCATCATATATAATTTGCATCAATGCTATGTTTGTCTTCAATTTCAAAAGGTGCTGGCATACACTAAAAGCAAGCAGTCAGGTTAGTCTCATATCAAAGGGATTGAGTATAATATCTGTGGCTTTGGTGGCATAAGGGGAGTAATGAATTCTCTACAAGCATAGCATAAAGTTAATATCCATTAGAAACACAAGAAATTACCACTTTAACTCATGTTAGATGCTGTTATAGTGCTCTTATGTGGTACAGGAAAGGGATTATCCTGGTGGCTAAAAGTAATTTTCAAATTACTGGCACTACTGTACACGCACAAACACAAAGCATCACAGATGTAGCCAGAAAAGGCAAGGGGAAACACAAATATCAGAGGAACACTTGTAATACAAGAAAAAAAGAAAGTACAGTGAGAGCATCCCAAGCCCAATTTTGATATTGAAGAGAATTTTAAGAACGCAATAAGTGACTATTTCTTTTATTACTTTTTTTTTTTTTTTTTTTTTTTTTTAATTTTGGAAGAAAGAATTTTCTGAAGTTTTTGTTTTGTTTTCTTTTCTTTTTGCAAACAAACAAAATCCATCGAGGATTGTAGTCCATTCATCACTTTTTCTTCCCAGCAGAATAACCCAAATACTTTGAACAGTTGCCATATAAAAGAATATGGTATATATTCCCTTCTAGTTATAGCTGGAATACAGCCTGGTCCTAAATATGCTTCTGATATAAAGAAGTGTGAAGAAAATATGATACCTGAACCATATATCAGCATCTTAGCCAACCTTTAAAAATAGCTAATTACTGCTCTGTTGAACGCACATCAAAGATGTCTCTGCAAAACCATTCTGAAAGCTCCAAGGGAAGAACTAAGAGAGAAATATGCATCCCATCCTCTGGACCAGTTGTCAGTGGATTTGCTGTGGATTCAGCTAATGCCATAGCATTCTGGCAGCTGGCAGTATGCACAGTGTAAAACGTCATTCAGCTTCACTGTCTCAATCACTCCACTCCACAGAGCAGAAAATTAAGTTCGACAGATTTGAAGGAGGTTCCTGCAATTTGCTATCATTATATAAATCATTATACATATGGCTTCAAAATCTCTCCTGTTACTTCTGAAGTTCTATTATTAAGTCGCTGGGATTATTTTATGACATATTAGGAAAAAAACCACCACCAACTTATGAGTTTAGAGCATATACCTGTTTTAATTTCTCTGGACAGAATCACTGTTATCAATTCCATCTTTAAACTAATTTTAGGAGAAGATTAATTTCTATATCATCCAGCCTCAAGTAAGATTATGCTGACTTGTAATTATTATTTTGTTGTGTGTATTGCAATTGGGTGAGATATTTCTGCTGGAACTGCTCTTCATTGGCTGCACCTGATTTTAGGCAACTTTTTAGTATGAAATAACTGTCAGTGTTCATGAATACTCCTCCCTCTCATCCCAAATCACAAACAAGCCACAGCAAGTAATGTTTGGATTCACCCTGTTGAAAAGTTCAATGCCAAATCTCCCCAGCACCTTTGGTACCCAAACTGCCCAAAATCTGGAGAAGTCAGGACAATCTACCATGGAAAGCACACTCCTTCCAGGGTTTCCAGTATCCCATACTTCCTCAGCTTTGTTATAAGGATGTCATGGGGGACCGTATCAAAAGCCTTACTGAAATCAAGGTAGACTACATCTACCGCTCTCCCCCTGTCCACCCAGCTAGTGACATCTTCATAAAAGGCCACCAGGTTGGTCAAGCACAACCTCCCCTTGGTGAACCCATGCTGAGTACTCCTGATAACCTCCTTTACTCCCAGTTGCCTGGAGATGGCATCCAGCACAAGCTGTTCCATCACCTTCCCTGGGACAGAGGGGAGGCTGACTGGCCTATAATTACCCGGGTCATCCTTCTTGCCCTTTTTGAAGACCGGGGTGACATTGGCCATCCTCCAGCCTTCAGGCACTTCCCTAGTTCTCCAAGACCTTTGAAAAATTACAGAGAGCGGCTTAGCAATAACCTCCGCCAGCTCTCTCAGCACCCACGGGTGCACCCCATCAGGTCCCGATGGATATCATGCAGGTCCCGATATATCATGCAGTCAAATCATTTCACTTTCAGCCTTTGGCTTCTCAGTGTTTATACTGTATACATACTAATTCGCATATAGACTCCAACTTAGAGCAATACAAGCAGCTCCCTTGGCAAGGAAATCAGAACACGGAAGAAAAGATCACATGCTCCAAGACCTGTACCCTCTTAATACTACAGGCACAAGCCAGTTCACACAACCATTACTGTCTTGTTTCTTGCCTCAAACCCAGACTGTGGAGCCTCCTTCCTTGGAGATCTTGAAATCCATCTGGAGATGGTCCTAGGCAATCTTTTTGAACAGGAAGTAGATCAGAAGAACTCCAAAGGTAACTTCCAATCCTAACCATTCTGTGATTCTATAATAGAAAAGAGCTTCCTGAGAGCAGCACATCCCAGTTTTCAGCTGTCTGTTCAGAAGCAGATACTTTATAACTACAAAACGCTCCATTAGGCAAAAATGCTAATTCTAAACCTCTGCTCATTTTGCAGTAATCAGGTCTGGGTGCGAGGACTGTGATAATGCACTGTGCCTTTTAGGCCCTGCTTATATATTTATGTGGGTTGCTCTGAAAGTAATGTGCACCATTTATTTCTATGGAAACTACACATACAAAGAGCACAAAAATATTGCTTGACAGAGCAGATTCTCAGTTACAAAACAGTATTTTTCAACACAGTCACCACTGTTTTCTATGCATTTTCACCATCCAAGACCAAGAGCTGCATGCCATGCTCATAAAAATCTTATTCAGTGGAGGTGACCCACTATTGGGATACTCTCAGCCCTACTCATCTTCCAAATATCAGTCACGGGTATGAACAATACTGGCATCAGGCATCTAATTCTGCCTGTGTGCCCTCTTGCTGCCCCACTATTACTATCCAAAATGAAAATGAAGTTTTTCATAGTCACATCCTACTCAGTTTCCATCCATGAGGTGACTGATCTCTGAACAAAGATTACGGAACTCTTTGGAAAACGTATTCTAAAATAGCTACCTATTCTGCATTTTCTCATTTGTTTTTGTGCACCTAAATGCAAACTACACACACAACTTGATCGGTCCTGCTGTGTAAACAGGGTACTGTAATATCTATAGATGCAAATCAGAGAGCTTCTTCTGTGGTGCATCTAAGCTAAGGAATGATTTCCTTATGTTTCTAAACTGAGGGGGGAAAAAAAAAGCAGATCCCCCCAGTATTATGGGATTCCATACCAGTTTCCCCAGAATAAAAGATTAAACTCAGAAGCAGCTGATCCATTGGTCACCCCAAGTGAGGTCAAATGTAAGCCAAGAAGCAGCCTCCCTTGCCTCTAGGTGCATTCATTTTGGAGGAACATGAAAAAGAAATCTTATAGAATAATCAAAGAATGAAAACATAAGTAAGGAATGCTATTGCTTTAATAGTACTTTCCTCTTTGGCTTTTAAAACCCCAGATTTCAGGAATATGAAGAAAAATTTAGCTGCATAGAAACATGAAGACAGACAGCGATCTGTTTTTACCACCCTTGATATTACTACTACTACTACAAATAAATAAATAGAAAACCATTCACAGCCCCATCCTGAGGAACATTTGTCTGGGACTTGAAGACATGCTTTCTCTCTCCGGGTGAAGAAGCAGTATGTTCTTTCTCATCTTCTAATCAGTCAATCTGCCCCTTCTGCTCACAATTATCTGATAAATTCTTCCCAGAAACATGTCCTCCCTTTCAGGCTGCAACCTATTTCTCATATCTGATGGCAAATGTAAGCTAAACATTTCTTCAATCCTGCAGCAACATTTTGTGTATTATTCAAGCAGAAGTAAATACATTTGCTTGGCTGCCCTACAGGTTTGAAAGTTGTGTTTGTGCAATGATACTAATTGCATTTCAGCCTTCTGTATGCACTAAATCTACAAAGATTTTATTATTTATTTATATATTTTTTTAAATAAAGTCAGTCCACCACCTCAATCTGGGATCTGGTAGTCATGCTGAGACTCATCTGGCTTTGCAAAAGTCACTCATTCAAATGTTTGGAAATGATCAGATTAATTGCTGCTGTGTTCACCCTTATGTTTCCAAAGCAGCTGAGATTATTTGGTCCTTCTATGAATTTAAACTTTTTCTCAACAAGCAGCTGACAATGAAAAAGCTCAATTAAATGTTATGATATACCATCACCTTCACAAAGTCTGAGATAAGACGCAGTTCTGAAAATCCATTTTCTCATTCTAGGCATGCATTAGTCCTTTTCCTCAAGCATCCTGCCTCACTCCACACATGTTCTCATTCTGTGTAAGTAGCTCCTCTGCCAGAAACCTTGACTGGAGAAGCACTACTTCTATTTTCTCCTACAGCAAGCAAACCTCTCACACAAGTCCTGCCAAGTTCCCCTGCCATCTGTATTTCCCACTCTTCCTCCCTCCCCACCCCCCCGCAGCAGCTTCAATTCCATCAGCATGAAAATCCTGGTACCTTCCTCAGGCTTTGCCTGGGCTTTTCGTAAAACCATTACACAGCTGTACCAAGTTTCACCCAACCTGGCCTGGAGTGCTTCCAAGGCATCCACAGTTTCTTTGGGCAGCTGTGCCAGTGCCTCACCATCCTCTAAGTAAAAATTATCCTCCTTCTATGTAAACTCAATCTGTCTTCCTTTAGTTTGAAGCCACTCTCTCTTGTTCTATCACTATCACAGACCACATAAAAAGTCAGTCCTGCTTATACAATGCCTTTCAGCATTGGAAGGACTTTGACATTCCCCATAATGCCACAGAATAGGTTAATCTGTGCATGCCAAAGAAAAGAAAACAGAACCATCAGTCAAACAGGAAAAAAAGAAAGATATTCATCATTTGATATTATCATCAGCAGCACATGTGCATACATGACTAAGACATGAGGGAGGAGAACCATATGCACCTATTTGCAATGCAGACCTAGAGAGATTTTCCAAATTAGGTCACGGATGAAAGGAGTATCAATATAACACATATGCATACATATTCAGACAGTATTTTTATCATCCTGAGACATTATGATGACTATCTAGGTGCAATATGTGTTTTCATAAGACTGAGATAACAAGAAGCAAGAAAAAATACAAAACAAACAACAAGCCCAAAAACCCACCAAAAATGTTATCTCAGTTCTACCACATAGACTAGATCTGAATTGGAGCTATTTAATTGCTTCTTGTTGAGCAACTATCAATAAACAATCGGTAGCATTTATTTCCATCTACATTCAGCCAATAAATTGTCAGCTCTTTTCTAGAAACAGACATTACAGAGGTTAGTCATTTCTTTGTATCTTCCACTTGGATTACTGCAATCCACTCTGAACTTAGAAGTGTTTGAAAATAATGTTAGTAGAGAAGTATGCAATATTTTAGAAGCAAAACCTTTTGGAAACTGACATCTGTGCTTGATAGTGGTTGCAAGATATATGTAAAAGTCTGTTTCTTTCTTCTCAGTTTTTCTCCCAAAACTTTACTTGAAGTTGTTTTTTTGTTTGTTTGTTTTTGTTTTGTTTCTTAAACTAGTTTTACTCATTTTAGCTTAACTGCAGAGGATTACTCTTAGGTACTAGTTGTAGGGAAAAAAAAACAAAGTTAAGAGTTGTCTATACAAGTTTGTTATGATACACAATACTATTTCATTAATCTTCACCCAAGGCACTGGCATGTTTTGCTCTTCTGTGACCCTTTTCTATTAGATATGCCATCTTTTCTAATTCCTCTTTCCAATATCTCCCTTTCTCTTACTTCTCTTTGTTTTGTCTCCATCACTGAGATCCAAGCAGTCAAGAAGCCAGTGTCTTGGCTGGGGTAGGATGCAATTCCTACTAAGTGTCTTGCACCAAAATCTACTTCAATAAAGTAAATGGTTCTTCCCTCATTCTGATTGAGGGTGAATTTCCTGACTATTCAATAACACACGAGCCTTCTTGCAGGTTTTTGAAGACAGCTCACTACTATGCAAATGCATGTTACACCAATGTATAATATGGATTTATAATTTCCAGAGTTTTTTCAGTGAATAAGACCATGTGTTTACTATGGATACGCGAGTGCCCAGCTGGACTAATTAAACAAAGAAAGCAAAAGTGATTTGTCTGAAAGTTCTTCCTCCCAGTCTGATGATACTACTTTGCATCTATTTAAAGCATTTTTTCTCCTCAATGGTCTCTGTACTGTAAATTCAAGTCATAAGTCCTTTATTCTTTAACACTTTGAAGCTTTTATTTGAAGAAAGGCAGCAGTCATACATAAATGAAAAAAATGATATATTTTTACTTATTGACATCAATTAATTTCACTAGATTGAAGTGATGAAATAGTAAGACTGAGCATTTATATATTTCATGGTAATTCTGTGTTACTAGCAGCCTCTTCTCATACTCCTAAGAGCTTCTTTCAACTGATAGCTTAAATAGTAAATACTTAACATTCAAATACTAAATATCCATTTTAGACGCAAAAGATATGATCAAATGACTCACACGTTATAGCTGTATTATTTCACATAAGATGAAGTATACACTGAATATTTTACTTCCTTTCTTCTATTCCCTTCAAAATATTTAAACAAACATTAGCAAGTCCAATTTGCAGCCTCAGCTGAAGCTGAGAAAGCTGTTAGTTCAGTGAACATACATTCTCTCCACTGACCTAAATTATAAGAGACCAACTTCAAAACCACTCACTGAAAACTAATCTCAAACATGGAGCAAGCGTAACAGATCCTGAAACTAGACCTTCAGAAGAAACACACTGGAAATGCACTAGAAAAAAGAAATCCTGCCACAAAATAGCTACGGAACCATTAGGTGTCACATTAACTCAAGCATGCTCCTTTTTTTGTAGGCAAATAGCCCCAAGCAGGCTCCTCTCTGATGCACTGTATTAAACACAGAAGTCAATAACGTCAGAGCTCCCCAGCATGCAGCAAGATCACAGCAGGCTGTCTCTTGGGGCAATGGTGCTTTGCTTCAACTACCAGCCTGGCACCAAATCAATTATTCCTGCTCTTTCTCTGCCATGGACATACTTTGTTGGATAAGGAAAAATAGGACCTAGTCCACTTGAATCCAGTTGTCCTTCCCCAAAAGCTCTAAGTTCTCAGCTGAAACCCCATTATTTTCTGATGTCCAAATGCAATCTGCAGGGCAACCCACTATTTCCAGACACTGACCATCCATCCACCCCAAAACCTGCTTAGACTACAGATTGCAAGACAGTAGGAAAACAGACATTTAGGGTTACTGACCCCAGATACTAATAAAATGGGAAAATTGCAAAAAACTTTTACAGGCTCTGAAAGTCTGTAATTTCTGACAAAAAACAAACAAACAAAAACACACACACACACACACAAAAAAAAAAACAAACAACAAAAAAACAAAAAAAACAAAAAAAAAAACCACCACCAAAAAACTGTCTTCTTCCCTAACAGGTGATCAATTAGTATACATAACTCTTTAGGACCACTGACCTACCTGACAGTAGGAGCAGATGTGACCTGTTTCTGAATCTGGACAAAACTGATGCAATCCAATTGCCTCCAGGGAGTCAGCCTTGCTGGTGAAAATCATCTGTTGCTTGCTATCTTTGTACCACTTTGATATAAGCATTTGCTCTACATTTCCTTAAGTCCTTCAACCTGATACTTGCCATTTGTCTTCTGTATTTTAAACAGTTTACTGAAGTGAGTTGAAAGGCAAATGCAACTACACAGTGAACATCTCCAAAATACTTCAAGTACATATAACACAGCAGGCATGCATCTTCAGACAAAAAATGGCAAGCCATTCCATCTCTAGCCTTTACTATGTTGTTCTGAGCCAAATCCATAACTGCAAACAATTGCACCTTGTTGTTGCCCTTTTGTTATGATCCCGCATGAGGACTACAGCCTCAGGAAGATTCATAAAGACAGAGAGAAAAAGGGTAGTTTTCTCATAGCAAACTTGAATTTCCTACCTATTCAAGAAAGCACAAGTCTTCTTGCAGGTTTCTGAAGACATTATTTACTACTATGTAAATAAATGTACATTAAGCATAATATGAATTATAGAATGGCCTGGGTTGAGAAGGACCACAATGATCATCTAGTTTCAATTTCCCCCAGCTATGTGCAGTATTGCCAACCACTAGACTAGGCTGCCCAGAGCCACATCTATCCTGGCCTTGAATGAACATGTGCTTACTGTAGGTACGCAGGTGCCCCAGCTGGACTACTTAAATGAACAAAGCAAAAGTGATTTTGTAAGAAAACTATTATCCAATAAAGTTCTTCTTGTTGGTGTATATGTGTGTATGTATATATACACATATATGTACATCACACATGTATGGGAGATTGGTAATCACAGACTGAACCTCTGATTAATCAGCTGAGGCAAGTGTGGGATCAGCTGTGGGAGCACAGGTGAGAGTGATGTAGCTGTGCTCCTGGAAGAGGGGGAGCTTGACTCCATCCCCTCTGAGACCTCATTTAAGGGCTGACTCCCACTGAGGCAGCATCTCTTGGAGATCGCTCTCCAGTGAGGACTGCCCCAGCTTCTTCAGCCAAGGCACCACCACTGGTGAGTTTTCCATTGCTTATTCCTTCTGTACATTTGCTACCATCTGTATATTAACAACCAATACATACACATACAATCTCTACCTATGAATATACTTCTGTTATTTTATTTTTAATATTATTAACAACTCAGGGGAAATAATGAGTTTGATTATACATATTTTGCATGGCTTCTAACTAGTTCACTAGTTGCTATGCTTCCATGATATATCCCATCATTATATCAATATTGAGTTAAAAAAAAAAAAGTTAACATGAAATGCTGCCTGCCTCTCCCCTCTGTGTGGTTCTGTTTGCTCCTCCCTGACAGGACAGAGTGCATCAAAAGAAAGTAAAAATGCTTTGACAGATAGATCTAATAAAAAAACCAACAGAACACAACAAACTCATCCACCTTAAGATGTAAAGACAAGAGGCTAAGATTAACTTCATTGTGTCCTAGCCAAGAAAATCTACAGAGTCACACAGTAAAAGCAAAGTTGGAGGCTTAGCTTTTTCATAAGTTTCTGTTACCAGCAAAGATAAAATTCCACAAAAGAGAAAAGGGATTTCTAAATAAGCTTGGTAATCATTCAGAAACAAAGTCAGAAATAACCACTCATTTCTGAATTGTGTCACAGGTATCCAGTTTTATGCATGTCAATCCACAAACTACAAATTCTTTTAAGAGAGTCTTACAATCTATTTCAATCATTCAGGATCAGCCTGAATCGTTCAGGTTCAGAAACCCTTTTTAGCTTGAGAGCACTTACAAAAATACTCCCTTTGTGTCTGAATTATCTGGGTACAAATCATAACAACGAGAGAAGGAGAGGGGATTTTCTCAAGTTGCAAGGAAATCTATCCTTTGACTGACATAGCAGAATCATTAAAGCACAGGAAGATACAGCATCTCAGGTCTCTTATGTGAAATTGCAAGTTCTTTCCCTCAGATCAAAACTGAAGTAGTATTCTTGACACGCTCTGGCTTCCATCTGGTCTTCAGTATACTTCAACATTTACAATGAACTCTGTCCAATCATTTCCACAGTACTGATGCAATGTTAAGATATAGGGATGAAGTTCTTTAAAGCTCTTCTCCCTAAAGCCACATGCCTCACTGCTTTGTTGCTCAAGAACTAGTGACAACTTGCATGTATTAAACTGTCAGAAACACCCCCAACAGCTCAGAGGCAACCTCAGCATGGAGGATTTTGCTCCCTATAGACTGCTGTTCACACCTTTCAGTATGCACCCAAAAATCTTTGAACCTGCTTTACAGCAGAACCACTTTACTTCTCAGTCCTTTGCGGTTATTTTTATATTAACACCTCCCTCTCTCTCAAAAGGAAAAACAACAAACTCAGCAAGCAACAACAAAAACTCGTGCAAAATAAAACAACATGAAACCAAAAAGTAGCAACAAAAAAAAAACAAAACACCAACACAACAAAACACCAACACAACAAAACCCACAACAGAATGAGCAAAACCAAAAAACAACTCTAATTAAGTGAAGTCCTTTTGAAGCCATATGATATTTTATATGTCATGTCTGCATTTAAGCACACACTTAATTATTGTCTGTTGCCTAAACATAAATCTGACTAAAAATAGAACACTGCTATTAAAGCTATTATTCTCAGCAACAACCTTTGAGAATTGAAGATTATCTGAAACCACCTATATTTTCCCTTGATAAAATCTGAAGGATTTTCTGAAGAGCATCCTTACTAGTTCTTATAATTCTGAAGTCAACAACTTGGATTCAACCTAAATTAATGTGAAAAATACTTAATTTGCCTTATGGTATCGATATAGACAAAACTAGATTCCTCTTGTCACAGAATAGCTTGGGATGGAAAGGACCTCAAGGATCATGAATCTCCAACACCCCTGCCATAGGCAGGGCTACGAATGCCCACCTTTAATACTAGACCAAGCTAGCCAATTTTAGATACAACTATATTTACAGTCAATTAGCTGACACTGATCAGGAGGCTATAAAAAAATTAAAACACTAAATTCTACATCCTCAATACTGTATATCTCATGTTACATAAAGCGTACTGTACTTAATACCTGAGAATTCACAAAATAATTATATGTAGGCTTATGCACTTCAGCTATGTAGTCCAAACTATAAACAGACAAAAACCATCAAACAATTCACTCAAAGCATGAAAAAAAAATCTCAGTGCACACAGTGAAGTTATTTTAAACACAGCATGTGGGCACAAGCAATAACTAGCCGTTAACATACTGATGCTCCTACAGGACACTTCAAAACACATTTTCTCCTGCATTGTTAGTAGTTATTTTTGGCACATACACTTATATTGTAAACCTGATCTCCTCTGCTATCTCCACTGTTATCATGACACAGTGGTTTTGGTATAACTTTTTTTCCCCACCAAAAACGTACCACAATCCAATATCTGCCTGAGAATCAAAACCAGTGACTATGAGTATAGCTGGAGTTATGCAAATCCAGGGTTATTCAGCATGAAGCTCCTTTGGATTTGTCTCATATGAGAGGTAAGAATTTGGCTAAGCCACAGTAAGAATCACACACTAACAATGCGTTAAGTATGTCACACACTTAGTTGATATTTTTTATTTTTAATGTATTCTGAAGTGAAAAGGTTATTAGAAGTCTACTCCAGAGCTCAATAAATTTAACATTATCCCAGTACATCTGTACCTGAGTCTGTAAGCATGTGAGAACTAGCCAAGTAAATGTATTTTAGTCAGGCATCAGAAGGCATCATAAAAATGCCAGCTCATTTAGCAAAAAGCACATGCTCCATAACTGTCCAGTCTCAGTGAACTTCTGCCTCACTTGAATGAGAGTTACAGTAACCTCCAGAAGAGAACAAGGGGAGACGCAGCTACCTTTCTAGAACATAGGCCTCTAGGAGGATCATGCTCTCACAAGTCTGACATTTTCATATCCAGTAAAATAACTTCAAAATACACTTTAATAAAGTGCAAATAAGACACCTATGACACATTTTATGTATAAACCTTTGTGAGATACAAATTATACCATTTGAAAAGAAATATACTCACTAGGAAAAAAAGAGTCCTCTAAAGTAACGTCCTATTTATTTCTATGGGAAGTACAACAGACAAAGAGCATGATAAAACGATTTGATAGAACAAATTCTCAGCTACAAAACAGTACTACTTAACAAAATTGTCACTGTTAGCTGTCCAGTTTTTGCCAGCAGTGACTAAAAATCTGCATGCTGTTCTCACAAAAACCTGCATCAGCAAAATCATCACTGCCACCACTGTTGAGATTCACCACCCTCTGCCTCATTCTGCTGATATCCACTGTGTAGTCTCAATGGATTTCAGTGGGTGCCATTTTTTCCTGCATCGAGGAATTCAGTGACACACCTTTGCTTCACACACACTTCCATGTCAGACACTATTCTGTTGCACTGCCCCTCTGCTGCCATCTGTCACACAACAACAACACATAATGGGATACCAATGGGAAGATTCCACCTCTACTGCCATACCACCAACATCTGCCTCTGACTTTGTGGGCCAAAATAATGAAATAGTAGGTGTTACTTTCAGAGTAGCCCTTGTACTACTCTGAGTACACTAAGAGGGCCACCTGGAACAATTTCAAGCAGTATTCTTTATTAACTTGAAAAAATCATTTTTATAAAATGTGCTTTGCAAGAATTAAAGAGGAAAAAAAAAAGATAAAAAAAATCACATTTGCCTTCAAATACAATTTGATCAGATAGCATGTAATAGAGGTGACAAAGCCCTTTGAAGTTCCCTCTGAGACTTGCTTTTCAGCTAATTTTCTTATGTAAATAAGGGCTAACTAGTTACTTTTAAAATTTTAGCTCTTCTGACTACAAAACCTCTAAATAGATTATTTGTAGTTCTCATGTTTAAGAAGTTTTGAGTATATTCTCATCTCATTGCACAGACAGCTATGCATAAGCTTCTCATTAAGGATAAACTACCTTTCACTGGAAGAAAAATACACCCTTAAGGGTTTTTGAATTAAATTTGTCTTCAGGTTATTCATCCAAAATATTTTACATTTTCACAGTACATTTACACAGTCTCTAAAACTTCACAGTGAAGACAGATATTAGTCATATAACCTGAATGAGAACACAAAAACATATCAGACTATGCATTATTAGCACAGCTATTAAAAGGGAGTGGGTTGGAAGCTGAATCTGGTGAAGACTTATTTTATTTTATTTTTTTACACATCAGGACTTCAGTCATGCCCCAAGGGTTGGTTACTATTTGTCACATTTTTTCTGTTTTTGAAGACAATAAAGGTAATATCATCCAGGCTGAAAACACACTTCACACTGTTGCATTAGACAAAATAAATTAGACCTGATAAAAGCCCTGTTGAAAGGGAGACAGAAAAGGTACAGAAACCTTAGACTCAGCTTTTCCCAGGCCAAAGCTTGACTTTGTTCTACTGCTGAGTCTATTACAACTTCAAAATCTCTCTTATCTAGAACTCGATCTTCATGCTTTTCTTTAATTTGAAATAACTGTGTAACCAGTTTGTCAGTTTGTATTACACTTCCCCTTGACATAGAGACAAGTATACTCCTTTTGGGTATCAGTTTAGCCTGAAAGCTAAACTCTTCAGCTTAAATTTATGATTCTCACAATTTCCTTTGATCATTTTCAACTAGATTAGAAAAACATTAATTGAGCAGCAATTAAAACATGCTTGAAATCAAGGCCTGACATAATTCTTTTCCTCTAACAGTGGGTAAACAATCACTTAGCAATAGCACACAGAAGAGATTTAAAGATTTTTTTTTTTAAGGCAGATATGAATGTATTTTCTAATAACCCTGTGTAATTCTGATGCTTGAAAGAAGAATGAAAATTAAAGCTTTACAATGCTTGACTTAGCTTTCCCTTCCCCCCCCCCCCCACCCCCCCCCCCCCCCCCCCCCCACACACACACACAGTATTTTATTCATCTTATTTCTATGGTAAAAATGAGGAAGAAATTAGCAAAACAACTTCTCTGCAGACCATCAAGAAACATCTCCCTTCAAAACTTCCACTGAGTAATAATGGTATTAAATTATTTAACAGTCTCCTCATTGACTTAAAACAAATAGACAAGGAATAAAGCTGACTCAGGGTACCTCTAGATTAGCTCAAACTCTTTTGGTGATGAAGGTTTCAGATCTCCTGGTTGTATAATTCAAGACACTGAGCTAAACATTTTCAGATACTGAAAACTCTTAATTCCCACAAACATCAATTCAGGGATATAATGTGATTCTATTAGTCTCTTTTGAAAGAGAATAAAAATAAGTACAAATTCATAAGCTATATTGTTTTTCTTAAAAGCTTAGAAAACCTGTGCAATTGACAGACAATTGTTACAAACAAAATATAACTAATTAGCTTTTCAGTAGAAGTGAGAAATACCCCAGGACTTACTGAGATACTATTTGTAGTATAGCCAATAAATAACCTGACTAAGTGAAAAGTATTACTCTGGATATCCAGAATCTATTCATTCCCAACGGGCAGTGGAGGAAATTCACAGTTAAAATAGTTTAAGTCTAAGATTACAAACAAGCCAGTTTCATTGTTTACACCCTCTACCTACCAATTTCAAGGAGTTCTTTATACAAAGTGATTGCAGTCCGTGCAAACATTTGCGTGCTTCCAGGATATACACAGTGGTATTTACCGTACATGCACGCTCATGCTCAGACTGTAGCTGGAGTCTGGAAGTGAGTGAGTTATGATCACTTAGATACTCTCTAGAAACATCCAGCAGGCAGGATAATAGGAAGAGAAACAGTTTTGCGCATGGTAACTTTTGTTGGCATTTACTTTGCTACCATGAGTCAGAACAGATGTTCTACATCTAAACTCCACATCTGTACCTCTACACTGAAAATTCTATTTATTTCTCTGTAAGCATTTAGAATTTTTTTGGCTGAGGAACTGATTGTTAAAATGGCCTCTGAAATATCCTTTGCTTTTTCATTCTGTCCTTTAATGGTTTCCTTGCCACTTGCTGTAGAAGGAATGGAACAAAAAGGATGATTTCTAGAGAAAGATAATTTCACCCAGTTAAAGTGGGAAATCCATTTTGCAGGGTTTTTTCTTGTGTCTGGGACACTACTTTCAGATTCCTTTTTCACGGTGGTCCTTCTCTTCCACACAACAAATCCTGAATTCATCTGTCTAGAAACATCCCCTTCCTGCTTTTTCCAGTTCACCGCTTTTTCTTTGTTTTGTTGTCATTTTTTATTTGGTTTTGAAATTGCAGACTCGAAACCCATTACTGATAAGTATTCATTTATGTTTATATTAAGTCAGAATGAATCAGCTTGTGAACACTCAATTTAAGGTGGTTTTTTTTCAGCGTTTTTCTTCCCTTTTAAATAATAAAATTAATTTCTCTTGGTAATCACAACTTGCCTACTATACAGAAAAGCACTTAAAGCCATTGCATTAACAGCAGTAGCTTTCCCCCCAATCTCTACCTCTGAATTGCTGTGAGTTTTATCTTCTCTTTCAGCACTAGAGAAACTGTTATCCAGTCTGAGTTCTGTCTCTGGAGTATCCAGGTAAGTCTCTCTTCACCAGCCAATGCAACTCCTTTTCTCTTATTTCTCAGCAAGATTTTGCTCTAACAGCATAGTTTTACATATGCTACTGCTACTTGCAAGTCTACTGCATGATTAATTAATCATTTTCTCTTTGAGGAGCTGTCATTTTGTTTAATGAAGATATTGCACATTATTGCAATGGGGAAAAGGACAATTTAGCTATACAAAATACCATGGATAAAATACCAAGCAGGACCTTTATTATTTTAATGAGATGAACCTCAGAGGATTACAAATAGTTACTGACATGCTGAACTTTCCAATATTAATAACTGAAAAAAGAGAAATATTAGAAATGCACTCCAGTATCCCACAACATGCTTTTGTTTTTTTGGCTTTGACCTCCTGACTTCACCTATCAGTGTTACAATTGTTACTTCGTAAACAAAATTTTTTCATTCCAAAACATAGATCCAAGCTTCTGAGGTAGTTTTAAACAGTGTATCAGCACGCCCATAAACTACTACATTTTAAAAGGCATCTGGTTAAAACACCAGTTATTTCTAACCCATAAAATGCATGTAAAACACCTCTTGATTGGATTTAACCATGTGAACAAAGAGGAGACTAGAAACATAACAGTTCGTTATATTATTTCTTTGTGTAACACTATAACGTGATGGAAAGTACAATGATAGCAGCAGAATGACAAAGTCTTTAGCAGCAGCAAATGAGGACAAGCTCAAATGCAGTGGCCATAGGCACAGAAACAAAAGAAAAAAAGCTGCTTACCTTTGGAAGGCCCTAAGTAGGCAGGAAGTGCCAGCAAGAGAGACCCTCACCTCCACTGCCAACCCTTAATTGAGGTCTGGAAAGGGGTGGATCCTGGCCCCACTCTTTCAGGTCACTCAAGGGCATTGCATGCACCCGAGCTCTTCTGGGTTGGCCCTCCCTTCCTACCAGGTGATTGAACTCTAGTTCAGGCCATGACTTAGCACTTCTTCTACATGTCTTTCATGCAAGAAATTAATGCTGAAACAACTTTTATATATGTAGTTTAATATCTGTTGCTACTTCTCAAAGCACTCTCTATAGAAATATTCACAAAACGTGAGACTATAAGATCCCCACAAAACATGTAAATAAATAAACAAACAAACAAAACAACCCAGAACAAGAACATATAACTTCTGCTTCAAAGGGAATAGTATCAAAACAACAGAATCATAAAATAGCTTGGGCTAGAAGGGAACCACAAGGAACATGGAATCCAACCCATGGATCATCACAGTACTATCCAACATTTAAACCCTATGCCTGCATGTTATTCAAACACTGCATGAACTCCAGCACCGGGGGCCATGCCTGAAGCCCTGTGCAGCCCATTCCATGCCCACCACCCTCTGGCGTAGCACCTGTCCCCGACCCCCAGCTGCCCCTTCCCTGGCACAGCTCCATGCCGCTCCCTAGAGCCCTGTTGTTGTCACATAGGGCAGAGCTCAGCACTGCCCCTCCACTCCCTGTGAGGAGCTGCAGCCACCATCAGGCCTCCAACAGCTCCTCTGCTCTGAGATGAACAACAGTTCCCTCAGTGAGGTTACTATATAGTCAGTCACTAACTACTAAGCTCATCTGGAGACTAAAGCATTAAGTTGTGGGGAAAAAAAATAAAATCACACACTGTAGAGTAGGAAATAATACAAGAATGGTGGTGTAATAGATAGCCAAAGGTTATCTATAAGAAAAACTCACCAATTCTGATGCCTTCAGTCTAGATGGAAAAGGCTGAGGCTGGTCACCTGAACTCCACAAAGGAGCAATCTCCAAGAGATGCTGCCTTAGTGGTGGTCAGCCCTTAAATAAAGTCTAGGAGAGGTGGAGTCAGGCTCCACCCCTTCCAGGAGCACAGCTGAATTACCTTCACCTGTGCTCCCATGGCTGACCCGACACTTGCCTCAACTGGTCAATCAGAGGTTCAGGTTGTGATTACAAATTTCCTATACACACACATATGCAAAAACAAATACAAACCTAGAATACCATTTTACTCATTTTGTCTCTCAGAATAAATACCTACTAACTTAAAAACAACACCCAAGAAGACCATTTTACATTTATCAGCTTTATTCACTAGGTGTTAATATGATAGAAAACATTTCATCATATATTCTTTTCTTTTTATAGTAACACAACCAAGAAAGTAAAATTCTCACATATGCATGACTTGGGAATTCACTCCATAATTTACCTCCATTTTTTAGACATCCACAGAGGTCAACAATATTGAGACTGGGGACAACATTACCTAATGAGATCACATCTGCACATGACTTCATATTGTTTAGCTTCTCTGAAGACAATAATAGGTTTCCATGAACCCATATTATATCCAGTCTGATCACAAACAGAAATTCAAGGTTGAAGTCCAAACTGATTTGCTAAGATTTCAGGAGTTCATTAACAGTCTCCAAGTAAAATTTACTATCTGGAACTAAGAATCTCTCTGATAGCCATAACATGGAAGCAACAGGTCAAGGTAACTGTCCACAAATTCGGAGTCTACCTGTGAGGAATTTAGAGATCCCAAGGAGTCAGCTCAGAGATCTGGTTTATGATGTTTTTTTGTTTGTAACACTCAGACTCAGAGCCATGTTTGCAGAAGATAAGGCTTTTACTATAAATGAGGTATGGTGAAAGCTTTACCTTTGGTGTCTTGCCTTGATATTTTGCTGAGCAACACAGTTTATTTTTGCTTTACGTAAATAGTGAGGTAGATTATTCTTCAGTCAGCATAAACTTTTCAGGTCAATATATTATGATGTATGTCTCTTTTAATTCATGAAGTCATAACTGATTATTACTTAGACAGGAGTAGGAATTTCTTGTTCAGCAGTTCATAAAGGCCTTTAGGGAGCAGTTTCTTTAGTACAAACGTATACCAGGCCAAATTCAGCCAGTTACACAGGGGAGGAATTCAAACTTTGCCAGTCTTATAATGATCTGATTCATGCATAAATTTCCTTTACCAGACCGCTGTAGTCCATAGACACACACAGAAATTTTCAAGAAAATATGTCCTTTAAGAAGACATTCATTAAATAACACTGATGCAACATAATTTAACACAGAAGACTTATTCGAGTGTAATTGATTACTGGAACCCTAATTGGACAGAAATTTTGGATAAATTGATAAAGTAACATTTTTACATCTCAAAGTCTTATCCTACAGGAGGGTCACTCATGGTTCTACACTGATCAAGAACTCTATAACTTTCCTTGCATTTCTTACATATAGGAGACCCAAGCAACTGCACGGAGGGAGATGATCTTCAGATTATTCTCACTAGCCTTCACAGAGAGCCCACAACTTCTCTAATAATGATCACTAACATATTTGATATGATGTGTACACTGTGTTTTACTGTGGCTAACAGCATGGCTTTTAGAAAAATACACTGATTTCTAAACACTAGCCTAATAAGCCAAGAAGACCTAAGTGCTGTAGTTGGACAAATAATAATAATAAAAAAAAAATAAAATCAATAAAACAACACCAAAACAAAAGCCCAACCATTAACTACATTCTTTCACATAATCATGCATTCTTCTGACTTTTTTCCAAGTATATAAACATACATCTACTGAAAAATTGTTGTTTCTTTATTAAAAATACAACCCTGTTATAACTTTGAAAGGTAGCAATAATAGAGGGCAAGAGGCATGATCGTTTTCTACAAGATGGCACCAATATCAATCAGAGTTCTGAATTAACACTGCAATGACATCAAGGCCAGGTTGGATGGGTCCCTGAGCAACCTGATCTAGTAAATGTGGAAGTTTGGTGGTCCTGCCAAGCAGGAGGGTTGGAACTTCATGATCCTTAAGGTCCCTTCCAACCTGGGTCATTCTGTGATTCTGTGTAATTCTGTGACATAAATATCAGCTATCACAGAACTGCAAAGAAAACAAAGATTAGCACTTTCACCCTTGAACAGAAATAGGTAAAAGTGTCATGAAAACGTCCACCTTTTTTTTTTTTTTTTTTTGATTCAAAATAATCCTAAAATATCCAAATAAAAATTTACAGGTATTGAGAGTGTCTTCACGTATGTGGATTTTGTTACTTCAGTTTATGTAGGCATACACAGATTTGTTACATAATTTGAAGCTGCAAAATTTGCACATTTGATTTTCTGTATTACAAGGCTTCAGATAGTCTAATGAGGAATGAATTTAGAGAGTCTCTAAAATCAGCGTCAAACACTGAGTTTCTTGTTATTTGTACATATCAAATCGCATACTATTGTGCTTACTTTGAAATACATATACCTCTACATATATCCCTACATACTTTGAAGTACATACATCCTTATATAGTCTGAACCCAGATCTCCTCCCCAAATGAGCAGCTTAACTGTGGTTATATCCCATTCTGGCATTTCATCCACAAAATCACCAGACAATCTCCTCTTGCTATCTCTAAGAAGAAAACCCTTCAGCACTGTGCCTCAGGAACATAAGAAATCAAAACCTTCACATCTAGAGTGAGAGAAAGGAGAGAAATAATGAGCTTCAGGCTACCAAAGACAGTGTTTGTCATGCAGTATCCTCTGGCCACTGTAGCCTATACTTGAAATGATATTGTTCTGGCATGCTTTATTCTAGCTTACAGCTGACAAGAAAAATCTGCATTACCAAGTCTAAAAGTACAAGCCACATAACTCAAAGTTATCACCAACAGTCAAATGCTTACAGAAGAAACAATACTACCACATTTGATAACGTGCATTTTTAGGAAAAAAAAAAAGTTAAAAGTTCAGAAATATTTTGGTTAATACTCCAGGGTATCAGTATGCTTGTTTTTTGTTTGTTTGTTTGTGTTTTAAAATCTTTACTGACCTCCATGTTGAAACATGCTGCTTTGTGATTCTACACTCAGTAGATGGAAGCCTCAAGCCATTATTCTTCTTGAAGCATTCCTAGAAAACATCTACAGGACCAAATGCAAGATACAATCACTTCAAGGGGCAGACAGGTTTGGAACCATAAAACTTCAGCAAATCTCTGAAGCTTTTATGTAACATTTTTCTCCCAAGGCATATTGTTATACAGCTATTGTAATGATAAATTGTAATAAACCATTTTCCTATTTCCTGTCCTATTTCCAAACAGGATTTCCTATCCTATGGTTCACTTTAAAAAAGATGAGAAAATAGGTCATAATTTATAAATACTATTTGCAGAATTCCCTTGTAACCATATGAGAATGATAGGAGAGTTCAAAGCATATTTTGATATGAAATGATCAATGCTAACTTATTTACGGACCTTAACAAGATGTAATTAAGGAATAACAATAATTTCAATGCCACAAAGGAACTGCCAGAACAATACACAGAGATACTTGATTTGGGGTTTATTTTATTTATTTATTTATTTTGAAACCTATGTTAGCATCTGTCAAATTGAATTAATTTTTCATTAATTGCTGTAGCATAAAATCCATTCATTCTCAACAAGAGTGTAGTCTAATCCTCTCTAAATCACTTCATAAGCAAATGATACTGTAAAAATATCAGGTTATTGATGCAACATTTTTAACATCAAGGAAAACAAAGCCAACTGATTTCCTTCTGTTGCTGGGACAAGCTATTGCCATGCCCATGACTAATAAAAATAGACAAATTAAGAGGTAACCTCTGAGCAATAAAAAAAAGTGCAGTAAGAAACTTAAATAAGCAGCACATTGCAAAGACTTAATTAACCAGATAGGAAGTGGTTCTTCTTTGGAATATCTACTTCAATTGTGTTTTTAATGGAATGTATGTCACAGAAGCAAGATACTCATATCCACTTCTGCACCACAGGAAACAGAAATCCAAGTAAAGCCTAAACAAAAAGATCTAATTTAATCATCTCTCCAAGGGACAGCAATACCTCCTGGGCTGTCAGCTGAGTAGCTGCTCAGTATCCACTAAAATGTGGTACTAATATGGATAAAGGGATAAGTATTTAAAATACACATCTGCATGAGTAATTTCCCCCTGCAACACACAAGGTTCCACAGCTATCCTCAACAGAGAACATGGGAAATATCTTACAGATAGTACTTGTATGTTAGTTTCTGAGATAATAATAAAATGCTTTAGTGTTACAATTATAATAGTATTTTAATTGTAAACATGATTTGAGAAACATGGTGATACTGAACATTAGTAACTTTTATAGTGCTGATGGGAGAAAAGCAGTTTATTATTAGCAGCAGAATCAATTGTATTCTCTATTAGAAGGCCTCTAAAACAAGAGCAAACTTATTTTTGTACAATGAAACAGAAAAGGTAGAAGGTAAAACAATAGAAAATGTACATTCTATGTGGGTGAAAGCAACCTCTATATCATTACTCTCCCTCTTTAAAGAAATTAAAATTATAATACAACTGATGTATTTATATTAAGAAGAAAAGATCAGGTCAAATCAGGTGAATAAATGCTTCTGTCCAGCTACTAACAACGGTTAAAGAAGAAATTCTTTAAATTCATTCTTGAGATGGTTTTAAAGCAGGTTACAAATACATATTTTCAATGGTCAAAATACTGGAAATTAAACTGAAAGTTACAAAAATAAGATTTAAAGTGAAAAGAAAAGTAAAGTCAGGGCATGAGGCTATCGATAGCTACAGCCTTAAGACAGGGTTATTTACAGTTCTAAAAGGAATTAAAATAAAAGGACTATTCGTCTTGCATCAAAAAACTAAAGAAACTGGAAGCTGTAATACCACTCAATAATTAATGCATGCACCACATTCAAGTCTAGCATAAATCACTTCTTTAACCATTTTAGGCACTATTACAGTCTCTCCAGTCCAAGAGATTCCACTAAGAAATGATAGTGTTTAGTAGCATTTATCTTTTCTCTTGAGGAGAAACCATCTGCTGTATGCTCTTTGAATTACAAACATTTTTATCACAAGGTCAGTTTAGTCTTAACAATGCAGAAGTATCCAGTACAGTAGTTTCCTCCCAGTGTCTCAAAAAGAAAACATACATGAATTGAAAGAAACACCTTCTCTGCTGCTGCGAATACTTGTTGGAGCATACAATTAAGCCCATCAGTTGATTTCCTAATTCATCTTTGTTCCTCTAATTAATAACCCTTTTGAAAGCAACTATGTGATCTCTCCCCAAAACAATATCAGTCACCTTTCTGTTTAGGATCCACAACATTTGGTTCACTCCCATTCCAAATTCTTGTATTGAAAACCCTGGTAACTGCTGTTCACAATAACCTGAAAAGATCTGCTCTTTCCAGCCAAGTTTTTCCTTCTGCCATATCTGTCAAAGTTCTCTCTCAGGAGTATCTGTTGATCTTCATTTCTTGCACATAGCTAGCAGCATTCACCTCTGACTTGAGGCTGTCATTTGGAGTAGGACAGTGACACTGACTTATTGCCATCACAAATAATACCCTCCTAAACTCTCCTGCCAGCAGCAAACCCACCTTAATGGCAACTGCCCTTAACTCTTTACTACAGGCAGACCAGATCTTAGATCTGGTTTGATTTTTCATCCAAATCTGTTCAAATTAGAAAAATGAAATAATTTGAGTTACAAACAAGCAGTGGAACAAAAGCCCAAACTCTTCTGACAGTTCTTAAAAGCTTAGAGAAGAGCCATCAGGATACTCTTGGGAATAAAAGTTATTTTCTTAAGTTAAACACATAAAAAACCATTTCACTGAAAAGCTACAGATTCCACATTTAAACATAAAACACCAGGACTATTCTGGTTTAAACACTATAAAAGCTATCAAGAGGTGTACTTTGAAAACTGCCATTTTTATCTCAAGATATCTCTTGGTGTTTTATTTCTCCAGAGAATCCACTCCCAGCATGAACCACTGAACATGCCTCCATCTGCAGGTGGGAAAAAGCCCTCTCACTGTCTGTGATTATTTAATAGGACACCATGGCACAGATATAAAAAATAAGATATACACTAATCGCTCTGAGAGTAATGCCTTCTCTGTATTTCCACAGAAACTGCAACAAAGAGCACAATAACGCTGTTTAATAGAGCAAATTCTCAGCCACAAAACACTACTATTCAACATAGTTTCCACCACTAGCTATGCAATTTTTTTTTGCCAGTGATGAACAAAAGCCTGCATGCTATGCTCATAAATACCTGCACCAACAGACATGACCCTCTGTCACCATCAACACTGCTGAAACACCACCCACCACCTCACAGTGCTCATGTACACTGATCGGTCTCCATCAGCCTTTAAGGGACCTTTATGGGTCCCTTTCAATTCAAACAATTCTCTGATTCTACAGCAAACATGGAAGAAAGAAAAGCAGAGGTAATATAGCATGACTCAAGAGGAAAAAGAAGAGGTAGAGGAGGAAGAAAGTGCAGTGCACATAGAAGGAACATGAGTCAAGATGAGAAGACAAAGTAGTCAGGCTAGGGGAGACGGATGAGAAAAGGGCAGGAAGATATGCAGGCACTGAAGTATATTTTATTCCAGATTTTGGAATGGAGCCCAGAAAACGCAAGTCTCAAAACTCTCCCTCCGCTGTCAGTTAGCATTTACAAAGGCTAATTGCAAAGCTCTTCTTCTATGTTTGCAGCTGGACTACTGAATGGACAACACAGGCCACTTCAGTTTCTTGTCCCTTTGTACTGCAAAAGTTGGTCAGCTTTACACTATAGTTCTTAACTTCTTTGCACATTTGTATGATACTATTGAATCACAAAAGGAATCATTTGTTCTATTGAAAAACACAATACTTAATTCTGTAACAACATTTTAAGAAGTGTTAGAAAATAAAAATTACTGATTTTAGTGCATAATGAATTAAACGTTCAAATATTGCATTTTATCTTGTACACACAGTAGCATGTGCATACACAGTTGGCACACATTTCCTTTCCAAGCAGAGGTAATTAACGCATGGCCCACACAAGTATGTATGCCAACACCAGTTAGGTTTCCTTTCTTTAACTGTGGAAGAAAACTTCATCCTTATTCTGTGACACTTGGTTTCAACCACATGTAAAGGCCACAGTGCAAAGCAAATAGTCTTCTCAGTTTGTTTGAATAAGAGACAATGCAAGGAAAAAAAAGTGCTTCAATCGTGCATACGCAGACCCTGTGTTGTATTCCAGTACTCTTCTATGCAATCCACAGCATGCAATCCTTAACATTTTTTCCTCCTCACTCTTCATACACCTCCTGTATCAAAGTATTCACAGTCAGCGCTAAGTTACAGAACTGTATTAGAAAGTGAAGACCATGAAGTTCAAATGGAAGTACTGTAAATCCCCAGGTCTCAAAACTGAGCTAAAGTGCCGTCAGGGAGATACATTAAATTAACTCCAGGATTCAGAGAACCAATGGCACAGATCACAATTACACCTATGAAAACACCTAAAGAAAATATTTTTAATCTACAAGATGTACATTTTCCACTGTATTTTTCTGAAGCTATGGCATTGCCCAATTTGTGTTTGTTCACTATTAGTACAACAAGATTTTCCCTACATATAATATTTCCTGAACAGTGAAGCTGATCCCTAGGTAGTGAATGTAGAAGCATACAACCCTGTCGAAATGTTAAACAAAGCAAGTGATATGCACTGACCCACACAGTTCACAAAATGTATTTCTGAAATATGACAGCATTCGTGTGCACAGAGGCAACTGTTGACAGGAATCAAAGCTGATAGAGGCGTAACAACATAAAAATGCATCTGTGATCTTTTCTGTATGTGACTGAAAGTGACAGCCCATTGGTGTACAATTATCATACATTGCTAATGGAATGTTAATAATATATTCATTACTATAATTAGTAAAACTTGTCTTGAAAGGCAGCTTGACTTTTCACCCTTGGAACTGTAATTCAGGGAGAAACAAATCTGACAGTCTCAACTACTGTAAAACTGTAGAAGGAGAAAAGGTGTCTTAATCTTTCAGCACTGGGCCTAACAGCCAGATTTCACTCTCTGTGGATAAAATTCCAGTCAGCTTAGATGGTCTCAAGCACTGCTTCAATCTCTGTTTAATCCTAAAATTATGCCTAACCTGAGCCAAAGATAATACTTGCCATGTATAAGTTTACTGGGTGGGGATTCGCTTTTTCTTTGAAAGAAGCCTGGAATACCTGTCTAGAATGAATGAAGTCAAACCTGAACTGGGATCTTAGTTACTGATATACGTTCACATATCTTCAACTCAGCATAACCCCTTCAAAAGCATAATTTCTATGCACATACTTGACACAATGTGAAAACCAAAGATAATAACCACATGCACACAAAGGAGACCAGGCAACAGCCTGACCTTTCTGACCAGGTTTCCCTTTCCAGCAATACGTGAAGAAAATCATTATTGTATTTAGAAGGTAATATTTTGAACCACTAATAACCCAGCAGGCCTTAAAGAAAAAAGGTGAGATCTTTGTACTTCTGTACTAACACAATCCAATACCTGCTTGAGGCAATGATAGACATTACATTCACAGTGTGAGCCACTCATTTCAAGTAAGCACAGGATCAGGATCCTTGCTACATTCAACCATGAGGCACGCAATTAAAATTATATATGTACACCTAAGAGGCTCCATTAACATATACTGGCTTATTGACACAACCAAACATCTTATTCAAAGAGTTGAAGCCTGAACCCTGGACTCATTTAAGTCATACTGTGCTCTGCTAAACCATACCATGATTCTATCTAATGAGAAAGACACCACTCTACTTTCTAAAAACTGCTTGATTTTATGGGATACTTGGAAAAATTAACACAAATAAATTGAAACATAGACTGTTGACAAAACATAATGCAGAACTAATTTAGAACTACTAGAGTATTTTACTGTATCTTGACTAAATCCATAAGAAAACTATTTACAGAATATAAATAGTGGTAGGATTTCCTTAGCATTAACTTATGTTACCATTTCAAATGACTGCATTTCCATTTATATTATCAGACATGGACTGAAATTGTAGAAAAATTCCAATGGAAATGAATTTTAAATTGATATCATTAAAATTAAGTATTTAAGAAGGTCGAGTATATCCATTTACATTTTATTTTTGTCCTTGGTTATATATCTTCATTATTTTGTGTAATAAAATTCATTTGAACTGAACATCGGTTTGTAACTAAGCTAGCAAAGAAATCTCAGAAACTGTTTGTACTTCTTCCATTTGATGTGATCTTCAGTTGTTCAAAACAGTAATTTACGAACTCTTGTTTTTTATTGCTAACGTCTCATTTCAAATTCATCACCTTGACAACAGCATACTACAGATAAGCAGTGACATTTTTCCTTTACAACAAGAGGGATATTAGTCACTGAAAAGACAATAAATATCTAGTTTATTACTATGGTCAGCACTATACAAATGATCTCCTGATTATAGCATCCATTACACAAGGCATTTCTTCTAAACTTCTTGTTTTACTCATAGTCTAAGATTTAATGTCATATGCACTACACATTAAGGCATTACAATTCAAATTCTATCATGAATTGGCTATCAAAGCTTTCAGAACTGGTGAATTCAGACTTTTTCTTTTTTCCCCCCAGCTGTCCTATATTCCACTACCCAAATTAACTTTTTCCCTACTTCCAAGAAATAAAATTAAAAAGCAGTAGTGGGCAAGGCAAACATGTACAATTTCTAAATACAAAAAAAGCTAGAAGTGGTAATTATATAACAAAAACAGGTGTTTTTGTTGTTGCTGTTTTGTTTTGTTGTTTTTTTTTTTTTCCATTTGGCTTTGCATAATTATATCTACTTGAATCTAGTTTTTAATCTAATCCATGTCTGTTTTCACACCTCTTACTCCCTGTGAACAAACCAGTCAGAAGCAGTCTCCAGCATTTTGCATCTGCTGAGCTCAATTGTAATGTAAATACATATCTGCTTCCTGTTGGTGAACAGAAGGGCACAGGGTCTGGTCTACTGTGATAAAATACAACTTTTTTTTTAATTTATTTTTTACTTATTTTTATATATATATTTAAATACAGAGTATTATCTTCGTATTAATTTCCCATTTCTTATGCACAAATAGATTTATTTAAAAATAGGTATTAAATAAAGCGTGACTAACTTCATCCTGCTTTCTAAAAGTATTTGACCCAGCAATAAATACAACAAAATTAATCTCACTGCTTAAAATACCTCCAGATAAACCCTATAAAAATGCTTATCAAAATTACAGCTAATGTATTTGCCACACTTAATTTTCCAGCACATACACAATCTTAGCTCTAGTGAGACTCCACTGAATTAATTTCCTTACTTTAGCTAGTACATTATAAAGATAATAATGGAATCTATTAAGAAAGAACTACTTGATTAGCTTCCATATAGTTGTGGGCAACAATCCATGACTAATCAGCAAATTCAAAGAGGAAAGCAAAATTATTTTCTTTACCTTAATTAACTATTTTAAACAGATAAGATGCACAGTGCACATACTGATCAATCCATTTAAACAATTTGTTTGCAATACTGTGGCTGTACTTTGTCTTCTACAAAACACACAGCAAGCAGCTCACCTTAGAACCATTTATGCTAAAGACAAACAAACTGGAAAATGACTGAGCATTTGGGTTACAGAGCAGACAAGTTTCAACGTCTAATGTAGGAGCCTTGTTTAGCTCCAGACTGTAACCAATGAATGATTTTTGAGTGAGGTTCAATTGGACCAAGAACCATTTACTCCATTGCTGAATTAAAATTTGGCTGATGATCGTTCAAATAGCATGTGCTCCAGAAGATTTATTTATATGTATTTAGGAAAAAAAAACAACCAACTAAACATTTTATTCTGTAATGTTTCAGGTATCTCAGCATCACATAAAATGTGAATTCAACTTTGAATAAAACAATACACAAATTTGTTTACATCCACTAAAACAGAATGAATTATATCCATGATATAAAATTGTAGCAGTAAATTACTGAACTCTGCTAGCAGTGGAAAAAGCTTTACTGTATTGGTTCTGATGGTACAGCTCTATTATTGTTAATTTTTATGTATTTTTTTAGCCATACATTATGATATATTAAATAACTTAATGTTTATTTACAGTCTGTATAAGGCATAGATCTACCTAGCATTAACTGTTTAAAAATACTGTTCCCTTTACAGTGGCTAAAGTGCTGTTCAGTAAAAACAAAATTATGAGAGTACAGTTTGCTGCAGGTATCCAAGAATTCTGGACAGTCACTGTGATTACACAGGAAAATTAAAATGTTGAAAAAGAGTAATATATCAAGTCATTTCTTCTTGAGTAATGGGCTAAACGTGTCTACTACATGCAGGTAACAGTATATGCTGTAGATCTGATACAGAATTTGTGGAATTCACTACATATTTGAGTTAGCAGATCTATAAATTCTTCTTTTCAAGGTCAATCAGTGGAAATAAAAGCAGCAGATTCAGCCTTGAGGTGTGAGTGAAGGGTGCGCTCTTCCAGGGGAATTCATAATTCCTCCTTCAGGTCCTCACTGATCCACTGGAAAGAAAAACATAAACCTTAAATTGCTCCATGTGTCAGAAGGGCTAATTTCAGCTTCTCCTACACCACTGAGGAATTTCCAAGGAGTAGGAGAGACCAGTGTCAAGAATAATGGAATTTAAAGGGAAATCACTTTAAACTCCCTGTGATTGAGGAATAAAATTCCTCTCAAAAGATTAATCCTGACATATATATAAATCCAAAGCATATGCAAGCTTTGAGAGATAGCCCACATTTATCAAGCATGTTACTAAACTATGGCCAGCAGACACCATAAATTGGGTATGAAAGATGAGTACAAACCATCATTAGAGTAAATCTTAAGGCAAAAATAAATTAATAATAATAATAATAATAATAATAATAATAAAGCTGAAATAATACAAATGATACAGCAGCACAAAGTGAATATCTAACTACAACACCGGAAGCAACAGTACATTCAGTTTTCAATGCCAAGGATTAAAGTAAATATATAAAGAAAACTGCATAAAACCAGGACAGTGCTTCATTCAGCAATTGTTCAAACCAATGCCTAAGCCAGCAGCAGGGACTCTCTACTCTTTGGATATGTAAGACAAGAGAAAGACTGAACGAGATCTGGTGAATCACATCATTAACTACACTTCAAACAATCAATGTATTCTGCCAGTTTCAAGCATTAAATTGAAGAAAAATAATATCACAGTTGAACTAAGTCAAAATCCACACCCAACCTATCAATTGTTTTCACTTAGCATGAATTTAATGACAAAAAAAAAAACAAAAAAACATACCAGGCCTTTCTGCAGTAATTTTAGTTTCAAGCACTGCTTCTTTTATCTGGATCTATCTCACACAGATCACTCAGAGCTGCACACACCTTTCTTTAGTCCTAGAGCAATTCAGGTAGGGAACTACAGATTAGTTGAATAGCAAAAAGCAAATTAGAGCTTTCACAGCTGTACAAAGTCTGCCAGAAATCTGAGTATTCAGAAGTCTCCAGTTTTTCCTCTCATTGTAAATATAATTTATTTTTTTAGTTCATAAAGAAACTGAAATTGGCACCAAGATGAATCTTCCTCTTTCACTCACCATGCTCTGCTCTGCTTTGTCATGGGAGCGCAAGAACTCCATTATAATGGAACATGATGTAACTAAATTCTGTTAGATCCCACAGGAATGCCGCTATCCTTGTTTCATCCCTTGGCAAATATAAGTCTTCAGAAGTGCTCTACAGGTATAACACAGAACAGCTGCCACCACATTCCAACATTTCTTCTCAGGAAAGGTTTCTAATACAGCCCTTATCAACTTCTGTTCAAAATTATATTAAAAACTCATATAGCTTCTTACTTCTCCTCCTGTAGTTCGCATTTGAAATATGAGTCATTAGAAAGACGAAAAGAACAGGTCAAGAACTTTTGTACACTCCCATATTTTGACTTGGTTTGTCAGAAACATCCTCTGGAAGGGTACAGCCATTATTTTACGGCATGTGACACTGATTTAAAAGTACTTTGCATAATATCTGTTTTGCAAATGGCAATGTTCAAATAGTTTGGTTGGGTTTCCTTATATTTAGATTTCTTTTCATGTACTTAGGGCCTCTTCTCTAACAGTGCATGTTTTATTCACACAAATGTGTAAAAATGAGACTGACATTTACTTGTATCTTGCCTCAGTCTACCAGTAATACCTATTAAGATTTGTTTTTAAAAACATGCAAAGTTTTCCTTCAGCCCTCTCCTCTCTCTGCTCAAGTCTTGATTTCCAAGGATATTTTATACTTGAAGACATCCAGAATGCAACAACTTAACCATATGCACTGAATAGAAAACATCCTTTTGACTGAGCTCATTGTATTATTCATGATGTACAAGAGGTCTCACAGGCTTCCCACTGTTGGTTTTGTCCATTAACTGAGTAATTATTAGCATATGGCACAGCAAACCAATGATCCCTTTCATGTATTAATAGCTTTGTTTGTATATAATTTTCCTGCACAACTCCCTCTCTGCAAAATACAGCAAGAGGACATTCAGTGGATAGATTTATATCACATATTGGCTATAGAGATGTAAAACTCCATATAAGTATGCTGCAAGGCAGACCACACACAATCAAAGGAAGTACCACCACATAGATTGGCATGTTTGAAGAAAATGGGAGCTCGTACATACAAAAATCAACTTTCACATCCACCCTATGTAAAATGACCTGCTCTTCAACAACGATGCCACTTCAGCTCTGCGAATGAGACAATAAACAGGCATTCTAACAGATACTTGATAAGCTTGGAAGTGTTTTTATAAACCAAAAAACAAAAGTTCACATTTTTCACTGCAAGTGACAGTGCTTTCCAAACTCTATATCACCATATCTTTACTTCTAGAGTCTTTCATTTCATGAAGTGATACACACTAGGGATTCCTGAGGACCCTGAATGTCCACAATCTATGGGACTTGAAGAGATGAATCCCAGTCCCAAGGAAATTGGTTGATGCAGTCACCAAGCCACTCTCTATGATATCTGAAAAGTTGTGGCCATCAGGTGAAGTTCCTGGTGACTAGAAAAAAGGCAACATTACACCCATTCTTAAGAAGAATAAAAAAGAGGATGGTAGTTCCTGGGGCCATATCTGTCTCTGTACCAGGAAGGATCATGAACAGATCCTCCTGGAAGCTATGCTAAGGTACATGGAAGACAGGGAGGTGATATGGGAGAACCAGTATGACTTCAGCAAGGGCAAATCCTGTCTTATAAACCTATCAGCCTTTTATGATGGAGTCACTACATCATTGGACAAGGAAAGAGCCAGTGATGTCACCTATATCAACTTCAGTAAGACCTTTGACACAGTACCCCACAACATCCTTCTCTCTAAATTGGTAAGAAAAGAATTTGATGGGTAGACTATGAAGAACTGATTGCAGGATGAAGACCAGAGAGTGGTGGTCAATGGCTCAATGTCTGGATGGAGGTCAGTGATGCCTGCTGTCCCTCAAGGTCAGTGCCGGAACCATTACTCTTACATATCTTCATCAGTGACATTGACAGTGAGGTTGAGTGTCCCCTCACCAAATTTGCTGATGGCATCAAGCTGCGGGGTGCAGTCAACACACCAGAGGGACAGGATGCCATCCAGAGGGACCTAGACAGGCTTGAATAGCGGGCCTAGCCTGCACAACCCAGGAAGCCAGTCATATCCTAGACTGCATCAAAAGAGGTGTGGCCAGCAGCTCAAGCGTCCTGCCCATCTACTCTTCACTGGAGAGGCCTGACCTTGAGCACTGCATCCAGACGTGAAGTTCTTAGTACAGGAGAGACACAGACCCACTGGAGTGCATCCAGAGGAGGGCCACAAAAATGATCCAGGGGATGGAACACCTCTCCTACGAGGACAGGCTGAGAGATCTGGGCCTGTTCAGCCTGGAGAAAAGAAGGCTGCAAGGTGACCTGATGGTGATTTTTCATTACCTAAAGGGGAGCTACAGGAAAGAAGGTAACAAATTCTTTAGCAGGGTCTCTGGTGAGAGAACAAGGGGAAATGTCTTCAAGTTTAAAGAGAGTAGATTTAGGCTGGATATAAGGAAAATGTCTTTCACAGTGAGGGTGGTGAGGCACTGGAATAAGCTATCCAGAGATTTGGTTGATGCACCATCCCTGGAGACATTCAAGACGAGGCTGGATCAAGCCCTGAACATCCTTATTTAGCTGTGCATGCCCCTGTCCACTGCAGAAGAATTGGAGACTAGGTGACCTTTAAAGATCCCTTCCAACTCTAAGGATGCTATGATTCTATATACACCTTAGTTTTCAAAGTACCACCATTCTTACCATTGTTAGCACTATTCCACTCTTATTAATAAATGACCCATATACAATGATCACACTTAAGAGTTCTGTGAACCAATACAACTAGAAACATTCTTCTCAGAAAAGCATTCAAATAAGTATTACATTTTAAGGTTGAAAAGTTCTTCCACATACAGAATTAACTTTCATTTTTATAAATAAATTTTGCAGGCATCATGATGTCAAAACAATTAATTTGTAGAAAGCAGCTGTAAATTCAAATAAATACACTTAATTCTACCTCTTTCAGTCATTGCTGGAGTGATATTTTCCTGTTTATTCTACTTTTCCACCTACTTGCTACTGAAAAGCTACATTTGAATATCCATCAATAATGTTTGCAAAACTATACATAAATTCAACAATAAGCACCACTCTGCAAAGAAAAGATTTTTTAGAAGGAATGGCTATGTAGATGTTCTGCCAGCAAGTAAGATATTGTAGTAGAATCATCAAGATTCTAAAGGACGGTCCTCTCCCAGCGTACTCCTCCCCAAGAAAAAAATAAGACTAGGGAAGAAAGAAAAATCACAGAGACAAACCACCAGCTGTAAAGCTGTTGACAACTTTGAGAACTAAACCATGCCTGAGCTTTATGCCTGGTGAACAAAAAGGACAAAAAATGAAGAGAAAAAGGAATTTCCTTTGATATCGTTATAACACATTTGTGCCAATACAGCAGAACCTGAGAAATGAAGAGCTGCACTTTCATACAATCTGCTAAACCAAACTCGCCCTATGCGAGTGGTATGTAGTTTCTGTAAAGTTGTAAATTTTTCGAGATTCTTTCAAGCATAGGATGGAAAGAAAATGGAGATTCTTGTATGCTGTGCACAACCCTGCGACACTGTACATTCCTGGAACAAGTTGGCTTTCAATACTTCTGCTGGAGAAAGTCAACCATTGCCTGTCTATATGCATGGAAAGATACTGTGGAAACCACTAGCAGAACCCAAAGACCTGGATTCCATCTCCTCTTTATTTTGGTGCTGATGAAAGAACAAAAAATAATACAGAAAGACAGTAATGAAAGATTAATTCTCAATGCTGACTTTGAACACTGTATGGACATTGCTAAAATTGGTGTTATGATGACAAAGGTAACTAAGACTACAAACAAGTGTCTCTTACTGTTACTGTACTCCAATCAGGTAGATGCATCACCATGTTTCACCTGTGAAATTATACAGACACTCCAGAAAAATGCATGAACAAGTATGATATTAGCAACAGGCAACACTCAGGAAGCTGGCTAGAAATTTTTCACTGTTTTTTATTTAAACAAACAAAAAGCTGTTTTCATTCTATCACCATATCCCTTGAAGGCAGTAATCTTCAGGTATAATTATTTATGCCTGGAGAGTGAAACTGAAATTTCATCACAGTTCTTACACTGATGTTTTGGGCATCCCTAACACTTTAAACCCCTCCTTTTCACAAAACAGAGGAAAACTCAATGAATCCTTGCCTGGATTCAGCACAGTTACTACACTGGCACATCAGTTAAGAAGTTGAAACCTCTGTGTTACACATCAACACAAGTTACTGCAGCCTACACTCAAAGCCAGCCCATAATGCTAAAAAAAATACCACCCAAAACAAACAAACAACACAAACTGACACACAAAAACCCAACCCCCACTTTCAAAGATGAGTGAAATGAGTTGAATGATTGCCACTGAAATGCTACCAATACAGGAACAAAACATCATGTGGAAAGGTAATGGAAGTTCCTTGTATACAAAGATTAAAGGAAGAAGCTACACAGGCCACTCTTGCAAAATTATTTACATCTAGTAGAAGACACTGAAAATACGTATTAAGTCAGATTTACATGCAAGTCAGATTATGAGCGTACTAGCTCTCAAATAGCATAGGCAATTCTTTCAGAAATGGGGATACAGAAAGGTAGGAATATATTGCATGATTTCTAAGCACAGTGAAGTGTTTCTGTAGACAGTCTGCCAACGAGACAAGTTAAGAAGGCTAAAATCAGCATTAGCATCTGTCTTCCAATTACAGTCACAAATGACATACTGCCCAGCAACAAATGATGTCTGCTGTCTTATATTAAGATGGTTGTTTTCAAATTATCCCAAGCTATGTCACTGGGAAAGGCAAAGGAACTGGAAATATGCCCAGAGAGACCTGGTGCATCAGCAGCCTAAGGGAACCATTTAAAAAGTCATTTGGTCTCATCTCAAGAGATCTTAGCTATGATAACTGAATACAGAAAGGAAGAGGAGATCAGAAGATACGCCCTATTCCTTAGTGAAAGTTATAACTATCTATTCCTGATGCTCCTGTTGTCAGAAAGTATTCATTTCACCTTATCTTGCACTGAGACACAGCATATGCAGACTATTCTTCAAATAACATAAAAAAGAAATAAGATAACAGAACAACAATAAAAAGGGACAAGTACAACTCACCTAAAAATAATAATTAAAAAAATTACCATAGAAAGCAACATGCTCTGTTACCGATTGTACCACATACAAAATAATGCTAATCCCTGGTAGGATTTGCTGCCACAAAATCCTCTGCAGACACCAAAAAGAACACAGTCAAATAAAAGAGACAGGAAGGAAATGACTGCCCTTCATTCTGAGACTGACTGAGAAATAAGGTTGTGCCTTCCACACAGTGAGAGCCAAAACAGGCCTTCGAGTCAAAAGCCTCATAGCGAAAACAGGTTATTTCCTCAAGTGCCATAACCAAATCACACAGGCATGGGAACTTTGAAGTGTGATGCAAGTGGAAAGGAAGAATGAAAGTGGGAAAGATGCAGGGACTGTGCTCAGCACTGGTGTAACACCATTCTCAAGAGCTATGCTCTGGGAGCATGAGCCAACAGTAAAAGCACACCCCAGCAGACAAAGTCACCACAAAGAGAAAGGTGCCAACGAACGCTGCCACAAGTTAACGAACGGGTAGGCGTCTCATCCTGACCTATGGTGAGGGAGAAAAATCTCTCTCTCTCGTTACCATGGAGATCCCTTTTTCAGGTTTCTTTGGATGAGCCTCGTGCACGAGTGCAAAATTTGGAATAAGAGGAGAACAAGTATTAATCCCGTGTCCCCAGCAAGAACAGCCTTCTTAAATCTTGAGAGATAATACAACAGAGGATGTAAAAATTAAGTTTGGTTACAGAGGTTAAGGGCTGAATAAACTATCTCATGCTCCAGTGCCTCGGGCTTCTTAAAACGGCAATGCCCTTTGAGATCGTTGTGCCTATCTTCTACAGCTTGAGTGGAAACTTGAGTTACTGGCTGGGATGAGCCTGGAGTGAGATTTGCAACAAAACGAGAACACAGCACGGAGGCTGCTTACTACTGCCTTTCGACACTGGGTTTTACTAGGTCATTCATTATTCATGCTGTTCTTTTTGTATTTCCATGTGGCAACACTGCTAGCTAAAGCTACACTGAGAGGCACCACCTACCTCTACATGAAAGTCAGCATGGCAACATCTAATGGAGATCATACTGATACGCATGCAAGCATTAACTACCTAAGAAACAGACCAGAATAAGTTCCTAAGCACATATATTCAAAGTAGGCAGCTCTGGTGAGAGGACGAAAGACAGCTACAGTTCAGGAGGATACATACAGCAGAACACTGTCGTACCAGCACTGTGAAAATAACTGATGACCTCCCTAATTAGCAGCACACGTTGCTTCCATTCATTTTCATTACCTTCAATATCTACTTTCAATAGTCCTGAAATACATATTATTGGACAGACAGGTAGGCTACACAAAAGAAAATAAGGAACTCTGTCACTGACATTTAAAAAACAACTCATAATTGTTATTACTATCAACACATTTCTCTCAGAATATCACTTGGACTTCTGGATCCATTGTCATTATTTGGATGAGGGAACACCAACCAAACCCAGCTCCTTTAGGAGAGAGGGAAATATCAGAAGTGCCTGCACTGAATCCCCATACCGGTTCAAATTAGCGTTGCCTTTTTAAAGGTGCATTAATACTGAAGTACAATCTGACATAACCAGCAGAGCGCACGCCGTGCCTACAAGCCCACCTACCTTGTGTGTATAAGTAGGCTAAAAGGTTAAACAACTCTTTTATATAATTAACTCCACAGATGAGCAACATTTCTCACCGTTTTCGCCTCTATTACTTTTTATTATTTATTTTTGCTTTCTGTCCTTAACACGACGTTTGTGTATCTCTGACAGGTGTACAAAACAATCTGAATGAAATGGGATCACCCAAAATCAATTATGCGCAACACCAAAGTACTTCCTGTTAAATATTAATCACTCCATAAATTTTCTCCCAGCTTTCGC
This sequence comes from Excalfactoria chinensis, assembly GCF_039878825.1. NCBI lineage: Eukaryota > Metazoa > Chordata > Aves > Galliformes > Phasianidae > Excalfactoria > Excalfactoria chinensis. The sequence continues at coordinate 46,861,787 of NC_092826.1, forward strand.
ACGAACATCAACCTGCTATAGAAACGGGCATGCTACAACACTTTCCTTGCCGGCATCCCAAGCCGGCTGTAATACGAATGACACCAAAAAGACGCAATTATATAACAGCCCTTGCAAAACGCCTCATTTCCCGGAGGTACTGAGGAGAAAGGGGATGCTCGTGTCCCCATCCCCACGCTCCCCTCTCAGCGCACGGAGAGCAGTACTCAGGAGAGGCCGGGGCTCCCAAGGGAGAGCTTTAACCCCTCCCGAGCTGCTGCCGCTGCTGTCACCGCCTCTCTCGGCCACTAAACGCCCACACCTGCGCCTCAGTACTTCCGCGGGCCACCGGCTCTGCGCTAAGCACCCACTGGGCTGCCCGTCGCCTCGGGAGTGCCGGCTGAGGTACGGCAGTGGCCCAGCTTTAAGGCCGACCGTCCTCCTCCTCTATGCCATCCTCACGGAGGCAGCCCGACACTGTGGGCTCCTCCACGCCGCCCGCATCCCTTCCCCTCTCGACATGGAGAGAGCCCGTTGAACGGAAGCCCGGCTTGTCTCTGCCGCAGCCCGGCTTCGGGCGAGCCTCGCGGTTCTTTGGCCGGAGCTGCCCCGCACAGCACCGCCTCTCGACTTGGCTAGAGGTGGGGGGAAAAGGGGCAAAAATTCACTCTGCTTCTCCTGCCAAGGAGGGACACACGGGACAAACGGCCGCAACAACAGGCGGCAAGTAGTTGTGCAGCCCGTCCGGCGCCCGGGGGCCCTGGGGTACGGAGCCCGTATCCCGCGGGTCGCGGCAGGCAGCTCTGCGTGCCCTCGTCTCTCTCCCCCTCCGGGACCAGGAGAAGGATCGCCCCTATCGGGGCTACCCCCGGCGTCTGCAGAAATCCCCGCGGTAGGGATAGTGGGAGAATAAGCCCCACGACGCGAGGCCAGCTAGCAATTACTCTGTTGAATGATGCAGCAAACGAGGGGGGGGTGGGGGGGGGAAGGAAATCGGTGTAGGGCTCGTGCTCCGTCGCCACTCGCCAGCCCTGATTAATAATGCACGGGTTCCCTGCCGAAGCGAAAAGAGCTCTCTCTCCTCCGCGCACCCGGCGATTAATAGCAACCTTCATCCCGCGCAACCTTTCGCTCGGCACTCCCCCACACTGCCAGGCTGAGGTGGCAAGCGCTCAGGAGCACGGCAGAGGTAACCTCTGCCTCCCCGTCCGGGGGGGAGGTGGAAGGGGGGGCCGAGGAAGCGACACCTCTCGCAGCCAACGCGATCCCCCGGGAGGAGAGTCCCGGGGAGCGGCAGCCGCCGGCGCGGCAGGAGGGCAGCCTGCTGCCTGGGAGCGGAGCCGCGCAGCGCTCTGCCAGGGAAGCGATCACCCATCGCTATTGTCAGCAAACAGCACTCACGCACGCAAGCATTTACCTTTTTTCTGCCCGCCGTCCTTTAGTCAAGCGTTTGTGGGAAGGAAGGAGAGAAGGAAGGAAAAGGAGAAGAAAGACAGGGAGAGGGAGGCAGGCGGCTGCTAATCCCTGTGTAGAAAGACTTCCAGCAGCGGCGGCAGCAGAAGCGTGTATCTGTGTGTGTGTGTGTGCGTGCCAGGAGTGGAAGCACAGCCCTCCTGGCGATGCACCGGCTCTCGCGCCGAAGTACTGTCATGTGCGAGTCTCGGTGTGTATACCCATGGAAAAAAAAGAGACGGGGGGAGACTAATCAGCCACATACCCGGCTGTGCACGGCTTGGGGGGGAGAGGAGGAGGAGCCCAGCGCTCCCAAGTCCAACCACCGGAGGAGCCGCTCGCTACTACGGCGTCCGGGCACCGCGAGCCGCCAGCGTGCTGCCTCCCGGCCCCGCAACAGCTGCTCTTCGCTCCCTCTTTCCCCTCCCGATCTCAAGGACGCGCCTTCAGAAAAGACTCCTCTGGCCATTTATTCTAGGGGACTTCATGCACCCTTGTCGGAGCGTTACCTCGGGAGAGCAACTGAGGAAACGAACAACAACAGCAAAAAACAAAACAAAAAAAACCACTAATTCTCCCTCCCCCCCTCCTTAAAAAACAACATTGTAACCCTACGTTTCTGCCAAAAATAATAAAAAATAAAATGCTGCCCAAGGAGCTCTGCCCTCACGGCGTCCCTCGGGGGCGGCTCTGCGACTCTTCCCAAGGGATCGGCCAGCGCGCTGCACGCCGCGTAATGCCGCACGGCGCTGCCCGGGGCTGGCCGCTGCCGCCCGGGAGCGGAGGGAGCCGCCCGCAGCGTCTTGGCCTTGCGAGAGCAGGGAGTATGGAGAGCCGGTGGGAGAGGACTGGCAGTGGGGCTCCCAGAGCGTGCGGATAGTGGTGGCAGTGAAATAGCTCATTGTTCATCTGTGGGGGTGAACGGCAGCGTGGCTGTGGTCAGTAGAGTGTAAAGGATGACAGGCTTGAGCACTGGGGAGAACCCCTGTGTGAGTTGCATTCGGATGTATTCTTTATAGCTAATGAAAAGTGAGAAGTGAAAAACATATTCACAGCAATATACGTGCATTTATGTATGAAACTGAAGACGTGGTGAAAGGCTGTGCTAATCTGTAACATTGCGCAGACACAAGGATACTTTTACATCCAGTCATGTAAACTCAAATTTCGAGTTCACTATAGGAGCTAATAAAATGGTCTTGAACAACAGCAATATGTTCAAGTCAATTATTTGCTGAATAATAAATATTATATCTGTATGCTGGAGACATATCTACATCTGCATACAAATGATTTTTGACATACAATTCATTGAAGGGCAAATTATTCTTGTAGTAACTCTTTAAAGGTCAACAATGGGTCATGCCAGCAAGTTTCAAGATGTGATTACATTAGGTGTTAAGTGAGGAAAACGTTGTGTGAAATGGCCTCGATATTTTATTATTTGTAGTAGAAAAAGGGTTATTTTTAGACTTAAATGTCAGAGATGAAAGAAAGTTTTCATCAGGATGTCATGTGCATGGCTTACATGAGTTTCTGTTTATTTACAGTGAATGATGTAGATCTGATGTCTTCAGGGCATCCAAAGGAGGAAGTGTTGACATTTTTAATTACATATGTAGGTCATATCTAGGATAAGAAATTCTGGTGGCTGATAATTATGTTAATTAGGAAGCAACCAACTGATAAAGAGGTCAATCTTTTATTTTTATTATTTTTTAATTATTATTATTATTTTGGTTTTAAACACAAGAGGTGGTGTAAAGAGGGAATAATCAGCAAGTCTGTATTAGGATTTAGCTGCTCACAATAAAATACTTTGTGACTTCCCACAGGTCCTGTAAGAAAATAAAGACAAAATGTACTGTTACTAAGGGTGTAGAAATCAACTCAGTATGACACAGTTAATAAATTGCATTTAAAAAAACAAACAAACAAAAAAAGAGTGTAAAGATACACACGTCCTTATGGTTCAACTGAATCACAGATGCTGAATCTGAGCTAACTCAGGTAATTAAGTTAAATAGTACAGGATTAATTGCTTTGTTCTGTTTGTATGTAAAACAGTATCTTCTGCAATGGATCGGTTCAGACCTTAGAAAGATTTTTTTTTGACTTGTCAGCATGAACTGTATTTTCAAACTAACTTCAAATCCAGCATAATCTGATGTTTAAAATACAAGGATCTGTGAACACCTTGTACAAGAAGGTATTTAGTTTTTCTGCGTAATTATGTGAAGACTTATCCTGCCCATCATAGGCCCGTGAAGTCATAAGGAAGATGTAGTCACATTGAGTGTGATAGTTGTACAAAAGCATTTATATTTAATGTGTCGATTACGTTAGTTAGTAGAAACAGATAATAAGGAAAAAGTGGAATGTATTTTTGGGCTTCATATAAATTTCCACTGGTGAAGTAGAACCAAATGCTTTTGAAAGTTGAAGAAACAGAAAGAGACAGTACACATTTTTGCATTAGCTTCTCAGAACTCAAAATACGGTCAAGCATAGAAATTTTCTTCCTTTTTACTCAGCGCTCCTTACTGTGAATCAGTTTGTTGTTTGTTTGGGTCAAGGAGTTGGGAAAAGGCAGCTTTGGTACTAATTCACTTCCAAACTGATCTAGAGGAATTTGTATCTTCAAGGAGTAAGAAATTGAAGATGCATTTCATAATGGAGGTGCTTTGTGAGCTGCCCATCCTTTTGGTTTTATGAAAAGCACTTGTCTGTACTGGTCGTCATCATACCCACAGGTGATGTCTCAGAAAATGCGTAACCTGGGGAGATTTCCAAGATGAGAGTAAAAATTCTTTATGGAATTGTGTGAAAGATGGCACACAGAGAGAAAACTGAGAACAGGTTGTGAAACAGAGGGTTTCAGTACAGACGGTAAACAAATGTAGGTGAGCAAGGAACAAGTGGAGAAAGCAAAGCCTAGAAGAAAAATGTTCAGAAATGGTTCTCAGATCAGACACATGGGAATTGGAAAGGAAACATTTTAAAAGGCCTGGGTAGCTGAGATAGTTCAATATTAATATCATCAACCATCTGTAGTTTAAGAAATTCAAAATGCAAATGCCCTTATTATGTATTACACTCATGCTTTCAGGATCTTTTTCTTCCTGGAGGAAATTCTCTTTGCTTTGAGTGATTGTGAAAGGGGTCATTATATGAGCTGTCATTACTAGATAATTAAACCAGATACATGCTTACATGATTTTCTTGAAAATGCTGATATTTACCATGTTACAAAAATCTAAGTTTGAAAATACAGTTAGTTTTTGTGTATCGCTGCCCTCTACTGGAGAGAAGGTCAGAACCACTTGATCAGCTGGCTCTTAGCAAGCCTTAGAGCCTCTACAGGTATTTGGCGTTCCTTGTTTGTTGCTGAATTACCTTTTCATGACCAAGGCTTACAACTGTGAACTTATGGATGGCTAGCATCCATAAGAAGATTTATTTTTTCCTTGTGTGTTCAAATAACTGATTATACATTTTGCTGTCTGCAGCTTGCTGTCGCAGATAAAATGATTAAGATTTTAAGATATGTCTTCCATTAATGTCTGGGAAAGAGGCATCTAAATTCAACACAGGGACTCTGCAAATCTCAAGCAATGCTGCTTTATTCGTATTTGTCTGTAACTTTGCAGATAACCTCATCACCTTCCAAATCCATGTCTAAACCTCCTGGTTGATTCTTCATTGTATTTCAGAAAGATTTCCCTCCATCCTCTTCCAATTCTAAACCATCATGCCTTCATGTTTGCCATTCACTGCCACTGCCACAGTACCATGGTTTTGTTCTATTTTCATTTTCCTTGCAAACAGGGCATTAGCAGACCAACTGGAAAATGGAGAGCACAGTAGTGATATTTTCTGTGGTCCCATGTCTTATTTTTTCCACCTCCTGTCAAAACAACTCTTGCCTGTCAAGAGCAATTTCTGTAGGAACACACAAAGTTTTCTTGCTGGGGTGGCACACGCATAGCCATGGCACAATGAGAGCATGGAGAGATTAAGCCTAAGTGTGCAAGAAAGAAAGTTTCACTGTCATACTTGAGATATGTCTTCTACCCACACAGTAGATGCTAGCAATTTATGTTTTACTTTGCCACATCAAGGCCAGTTTTACAAAGATGAGTTCCCATATCAATTCTTTCTTCAAGGCAAGGAGGCATTCTGAAGGTAGCTGTAGGGTATTTTCATAATGGGCAAAAGAGCAGCTTTAGTGTCTTTTGCCTCTAATACGATTAATGGCAGAACATGTTAACCTGAAACTCTGGTTTTATTCTCTCTCTCTGAATAACCAGAAGTTTGCCTAGAAGATTTTATTTAAAGTGTTTTCAGCTTCCTCGTGTTATAAATGTCTATTGCAGAACAGACCTCGTATCTACTGTACCCACAGAAGGGTTGTTGTATTTTATTGGTTTGCACTAAAACTAGTGACATTCTAGGTAGATGAGTTGTGTGGATTATCTCACTTATTGCTATTTAATTACATTCTGTTAAAACAAACAAACAAACAAAACACAAAAAATTATAACAATTTCCAATCCCTGACCTAATGGATTACCTGGAGGAATTAGTAGGGCATGGAGTAGAGCAGCTGTTCCCAGTCAGTGACTCCTAAATGACAGGTGCCCCTCCAAGGGAAAGATAAGCAGGTGCCAGTTCACCTTGCAGAACCACATTAACTACCAGGTGCTCACAGTTCAGGGTGGATGGTAAGAAGCCCTAATGAGCCACTGGTTACTCATCCAGAACATTTGGAAAAGAGTATCAACAGACCTAAATACAGTGTTAGCTCAGCATAACTACTTAATGCGGAGTGGAAAAATGCTTCAAATTTAGCTGTACAATTGATATGTGCTATTTTACAATGAAGAAGTAAAACAGATACTTCATTAAAGGCATTATTCTTGTGACCTTTGGGCTATTAAAGAGATGCTCAATTCCACAAAACCTACAATTTTCAACCTCTATCAAGAATTGAGGAAGAAACTGTCTTGTGAGTGGCGTCTCTGTTTTGGAAGATGTGAAATAAAAGACGAGAATGACATCCCTTCCCGCCCCTCAAATCTTTGTTCAGTATTAGAAACAACTGAGCTAATGGCTTTCAATCACCAGAATGTGTCTCAGTGATATCAATTGCAATCTTATTTTGAATAAACATCAGTAGAAGAGCAAAAAAAACCCCACTAGTTTAAACAAGCCCATGAAAATCCCCTTGTAGAAGTACTTTTCCAGATATTTCGATACATCAAAGCTCTGAGAAAGTGGTAAAGTGCAAATCAGTTTGTAAACATCTGCATCAAAAAGCTGTATTTAACTTCCTTATTAAGGGAGACCATAATAACATAATAAAAAGACTGCAACAAAACCATAAGAATACTTTAATTCCTTTTGACAGAATAGTAGAGAAACATGGGAAGCTTTATGGAAACTTTATATGAATGAGAAGACTATTAATCAGGCAGAAATTTGTCTGTCACTTCTAAGCAAGGCATTTTTAGATAGGATAATATTTTATATCTGCATTAATTCCTGAATAGGCAGTACAAACAACACTAGTAATTGAAGCCAGCCAGATTATCATGACTAGTTTGTCCAGAAAACACCTTCCTCTATCACATAAGCTATGATTATTCTTTTCCTGCAACAGGTAACAGTAGGAGATGCTCTTTAACTACTCAGACCAGCTGCACATCAAACAGCTTGTAACAGCCAATTGAAATCCAAACTGAGAGCTGGGTTTCATTTTTCTAGTCACTCTATTCTATTCAAACATACTTGAATAATTAATAATTTAATCACATACAGCATGAACCACGATGAGAAAAAGAAAACTTGTTACTTTCATTTTGGAGGTGGAGAGTTGCCTACGAAGAGAAGTGGAAAGTAGCCAGCTTCCTGTATTCTGATTGCAGCTTTTAAAAAGTAGGTTATCATTTGGACATAGCTTAGCATGTTTAAATTATCAAGAGATTCTTAAAGACTTTCATACCACAGCACTATTGAAGCAATAGTGTCCAGGAGAGATGGGTCTTAAGGGTTCTGTGATGTGGTAACTCAGCTACTTCCCTCTCCTTAAATGAATGGATGTAAAAGACTGATACATTTAACCAGATCTACTGTTGTGCAGTAATTTTGTCGTTTATACAGAGATGGAGATACAGAAACAGATGTTTGTCTGACTTCTTATTAAGCCTATCACAGAGCAGAGATTTCATGAGATTGCTACTTGATAAACTAAGTCAAAAAGCCCCAGATTCAAAATTAAAATCACATTTTTATTAAACATTCAATTGCTTTCTACTTTGTGCCTAGAAGATATGCTGATATCTCACACTTAGGTTGTTTCTGAGGAGAGTTTTTAACAGGAACATCTAATAGAATAAGACTCCAGAAAGACTAATAATTAAGACTTCTATCAATAAAGGTGTCAATCAAGTATGGGAAAGGAATTATTTTAAGGCACATTAACAAGCTGATAACATCAGTAAAGGGTAGCATAGGTGGATATTTCAGGCTTGCTGCTTCTTTTGTGAAAGTCAACAGGAATTTTACAATGAAAGTAGTAGCTGAGTAGAATAATAAAACATCGCTTTATAGGAAGTATTAATTCCTGTTTTCCATCAACAATCTATCAAGTGCCCCAAACTATGGCATGCATATAGCAGTTTCAGTGTAATTGTAACTAAGACTTCATTGGAGACCTGCAGTAAAACTAATGAAAAGCAAGAAGCAAAACAAGAAGGTTCCAGAGTTATTTTTAAAACTGTTTTGAGAATACGTTCCAATGCATTTTTGTCTCAGGAAAGAAAAATGTTTTCAGGTGGAGCTACAGTTCTGCGTTTATTCACAAAACAGGGCCCTAGCATGGAAGGCCATGCTAAAAGTTAGTTAAGTATTACCAATTGGACAAGTAAGGGCTTCTCAGATCTTTTGAAATCCCCACTTTTGCATTTCATCAACAAAACTGTACCTGCATTGTTCCACAGAAGCCCTTTGTTGTTAAAGCATGCATGCAGTGGATGTTCCTGTTTCTACAAGAGCTGGGAAAAATCACACGTCTTTTTCTAATGTTTCCTGGTAATGACTGGGAAAAAAACAAAACAAAACAAAACAAAACAAACAAACAAAAAAAAAAAAAAAACAACACAAAAACAAAGTGTGCATTGAGTGACTTTTTTCTGCATTTTTGATGGCAGTTTCTAAGTGGTACTTGTGGCATTTTTTTTTAACCCTTCAAAAGCAGAGAGGACAGTTTGTTCAAGATGAGTCAGCACTATCCTTTTCTACATGACCAGCATTCTTCCAGCATCGTTTCTATTCCTAGCAGCCATCCAATGTTAGCTTGCACAGTGCACTTCTGCAATTGCATGCTCACTTCCAAATAGCTGAAGCAGCCTTCAGATCTCCCTCTCTCTCAAAAACAACACAAAACACCCACCCCACAAAAAAACAACAAAACCCTCTCAGAATTCTAATAAAAAAGTTCATTTAAAGATTACAACTCCTTTAAAATGAAATTGTTATGGACTTCTTCCAACATCCTAGCTACGTACTATCCACAAATTTTTATTTTCTAATAATTAGTAAGCTAATCTGTAATTATCTTCAGTTGAAGGTAATTTCTGGCAAGGACAGGCATGGAAATCTGCAAGATCCTGTGAAGTGCAGTGTATGCAGCTCAGCATATTTTATAAAGTTGTTTGAAAGCTGCAGTAAAGCATATCTGACAGCAATCTCATATAAATCTTTCTCTGCACAACAGAGCTCTGCCACCAAAGGCTTTGATCTGACCTGGTAACATTTCACTCCAAGAGTCTTGTAAATAAAACTAAAAAAAAAACCAAAAACCAAAAACCAAAACCTCTTTTTTTTTTTTTTTTTTTATCTTTTTTTTTTTTTTTTTTTTTTTTTTAATACTTGCTAAGTTTAATATTAATGTTAAAATGGAATTCAGTAAAGGACACAAAACTAGCATGAATAAGTCACTATGCATATATAATACACTGTCTCTGAAGGCTTACATACTTGGCAGGAGCAAGGCTAACATATTCCAAAATGTCCAACAGCATGATACAAGGAAAAAGAATTTGGTTCGTGACAAGTGATCAGATTCCCCTATCTGTTAAACGTTCGACAGTACAACATAGTCAGCAATTTAGTGATTGGTTGCACTTTGAAGAAAAGCTCCTACTATATAGCTTCTCTGTGCTTCTGCAGTGACACAGAAAGGCTATAAAGCTGACATAATTGACTGCTATGGAGGGAAGATGAAGGCAAGAAAAAGGTCAGGTTTGAACTTGTTCACAGAGGAATCACAATATGTAAGAGAGTTGGATTTGTCTGGTAAAATCACTTTGATATTTGATAAAGAAGATGCAACAGCCAACAGGATTATCAGAGAGCAACAGAAGAAGCAGAATATTTTAAGTGTAGGTAAAATGTCAGAATGCATTATTGAAACTGCACTGTAGGGTCCTGTGTTAATTTCTTCACAATTATTCCTACATTTAATATGCAAAGAGTTTTTTAAACTGTCATACTTGAAAACTCAAGCTGGGGCTGAAAACTAGTTGCTGTTCTTTTTGCACTGTTGAAGGACAGAAAGTCTCATGAGTATGCTGTTGGCTTGGGGCTTAATAATGTTCTTCAAGCCACAAATAAACCAGTTCTGCCTTGCACTATTACAGTGTTTCAGCATGGTTAGAGGAATAAAGCATAGTAAAATACTCTTTTGTCATAAAAAGAATAATAACTATATTTTAAAGAAGAAATGCTTATGTTACAAATGCCTTTTTTATTGTATTATATTTTCTACCAAAAAATGCCATGGAAACAGTCATGGGAAAGCGAAGACAGAAATTCTACCTAGAAAGAGCTGAGATCAAATACCTTATTTTCCTTGAAGTTACCAACCTGACCCATTAATTCATCTGTTTCTGGTATCTATTAGTCTCTAGAGAAGGCTCCAGAGGGAAACTGTGAATGTCCTATTTCTTCTTCATTAAGTACTGTTTTGGAAGGGCACTTGAGGGTATACTCTTGTTCTGCCAAGTAGCGAAACAGGCCTATTCAAACATAGGGAACTTTTAAATTGATTTTCATTAATATTTAAATTGATAAACTCACAGGCTTTAAGAAGTAAATTCTAGACATTGATACATGTTATTGTCAATATCAGTCTGTGACAGATGACCGTGGTATTTCTCCTTCCAAAAAAATAAGTCTTTTTTTCTCCCTACAGTCTATTTTTTAGTATTCTTTGATAGAAAGAAGCAGAATATGGGAAGCAACAAAAGGCCATCTTTATCTCTAAGATGAAACTGTTAATCATAGGTGAGCTGTTTTAAGCCCCCAAGGAACACTGGATACAAGACCAGCAACCAGATTCTCACCTTCACCAGTAGAAACAGATGATGTCTATTTTAAGTGGACAGAGTTCCATTCAAGGGTGAAGTTCATACAGTTTCAGGTCAGAAAGAATAATTGGCTGGTCTACTATTTATGATATTCATTATTTTTATATCAAAATCTAATAATTCAATTTATGTGTTATTTAAATCAACCTAGCCTGAAACACACTCAGAAAATGAACAATTCTCCTTTTCCAACTAAATAAACTTATCTATCCAGCATCAAAAAAAGCATCTTTGAATACTTATAACCCAGTATCAAACCAGGCTCATAGAGGAGTTAGCCAAAGGCCAATTACAAGCTGATCTAGCTAAAGCCAGTGTATTCTGGACCTAGGACAATCTGGATTTAGGCCAAGACCTAGGATGGAAAGAGCTTTAGTGGATGATGAATTATCTCCCTCTGTCAGCAGACAGTAGGAAGACATACATTCTCATCCTCCTGGACATCTTAACCTGGAATTACACACTGTAAGAGAAGATAACAAGTGCCCATTAAAGATCCAGACAAATACATCCTCAAATACCAAAGATGCTGTGCTTCGCTTCCTTTCAGACATTTTCGTGAACATATTCTGGCCTGTATTTTGCAAATTTTATTTCTCTGCACCTCACGCAACCAACACAGCTTTTGGCACATAAAGGATATACACAATACCCTGGCTTTAAAGAGAAGAAGGTGTTTAATATTCATATTGTTTTAATTCCTAGGAACCAGGAATAACATTTACCTGCACCAACTACTTTGTAAACACAGAACAAAAGAGTATCTTCCAGACAGCTCATAAATTGAGAACAAAACTAGAATCACCAAATGCATGCAAACAGGAGAGTGCAAGGAAAGAAAGAGGCTGGAGCTAGCCAAAGTAGCAAAAGCCTGGCTCTGCAACTAGCTGCATACCCAAGTAGAAAGATGGTAGGTTTCAGGCCAACTTATTCATTCAGCTAATAGAAGGATGTTTTGATATCAGACATGCTATTGACATTTTCACTGAGGATTTCTTAACTGAGTTCAGGGTATCCATTCCAAGTTTTACATTTAAGTGAAAATGTACAGAATTCACTTACAGAATACATTTATAAAATGAATTGGCTGAAAAAGTATCAAAAATTCATCACCTTTCACATCTCAGGCCTTCCCCTCTACTGAGTAGGAGTTTCGTCTGAGTAAGGGACTGTGTAAAAGTTCAGTCACCTGATTTCTCTCAAAATTTTACCACTTCTTTGTGTCTGAGAAGACTGCAGTAAGTCATGGACAGCTACACTTTATAGAACAGTTCTAAACACAAGCACAAGGCCAATTAGGTTTAAAAGTTAAGGACATGCTTGCAGTGCAATAAAAGTTAATCAGAATTAATGCTTGCATATGTTCTTACAGGCATCACATTAATCAAATGTAAAGCAAATAGAAAGTGGTATATATGGCCAAATAAATCCTTATGTGGAAAGATTTTCCCAGAGAGGCCTCATTTGTTGTGAGGAGGGAACGTTTCTCATCTTCAAATATTGTACGTTTCAGGTAAAACTACACTGCACTTAATTCTGCCCATGCCTCATCCCCTCCCCCAGTGAAAGAAAACAAAATTTAATACTGACTTTTATACCAAAGTATCTGACTGTGTGAGCATTCACTGCTCCATTTCAGTCCAACAGGATTCTTGTCAGGTCTGGCATTCTTCTAAAACCTGAGTTCTTATTGCCGTGGGGTTGTACTTGTTTTTCCTGTCAGCAGTGAGAGGCCTTATGAAACATGCATTACACATGATGAAGAGGGTTAAAACCACACATGTGCTCAATAATGAGATTGTTTGGCAGGAGGTGGCAGGACAGGAAAAAAAGCTGTTTGAGACTTTAAAGCTTACCTTAATAATGTAAGCTGAAGTGCTTTCTTCATTACTTTAGTAAAATGATAAAAGCATCTTTTTCCCCATGTGATAAAACAATGTTTTCTTTCTGCACTGAAGCTGGTACAAATCTTTCTCATGGACTGTCACTAACACAGCATAATCTGTAAGGTCATATTAACTCCATTTCTGTAGGAGTTTGAAGTGCTGAGCCCTCGGTGCTCAGAGTTACTGGTGTAGGTTCCCAGTGCACTCCCAGCCAACAAGGTTACTCTTAAGGATAAGGTGGAACACATATATAAACATTTATCACATTAGGTTTTTGGCCTCTGTGCTGAAGCATACACTTTCCATTTAGTCTGTGCAGTTTTATATATTGCTTTCTGAGAAGCTCCCTGTACCATCATTCAAAATACAGCTCATCAGCTTGCCTTTCTCTAGCTGGTTTCCCTGATGCTTTGTTAGTTCTATTTTCTATTAGGCAAGGATGTATAACCTTGCATCAAGTAGCTGTGTGAGAAGAAGTGAATAAATGTCCATTTAATGCTTAACCTTAAAATAAACAATTTCTACAGATGTTGTTGACAGTTTAGTGTGGTGTACAAACAAGTAAGATGAAAGTAGAAAGTCAATAAATACCTATTTCTAAGTAACTTTAGATGTATTTAGCATGTATATTAGCATGTATTACATATATACATATAAATACTAGAAAATACAGTAGGACAGTGTTTCCATCATATATTGACAGTGCTCCAGGTTCCTAGCTTCCCAAGTTCTATAGCCAGAGTTTTACGTGCTTAGCTAATTTAACATTGAGATTAATTTTTCTCCCCACCTACGCAATTTCACAGTATCACAGTATCGTGCGAGCTGGAAGGGACCTTAGAGATCATCAAGTCCAACTCCCGGGATTCAAGCTGTCTGTGTAGCGAAGCGGCACTTCTACCCCTTGCGCCACAGGGGGGATTCGAACCGCAGGCCTCCGGTGTTGCAAGCAGCAATTCTACCACTGCGCCACCGGGGCACACACATTTATTCATAACTGGGTTAATGAGTAGGTCATCCTGAAAGTCATGACCCCTATTTATTTTCATGGAAGCTATAATAGAAAAGTGCACAATAATATTGTTTGATAGAACAAATTCTCAGGTACAAAATGCTATACAGTCACCACCATTAGCTATGCATTTTCAGCAGTGATGGAGACCAGACAGCGGATGTGAGTGGTGACAGTGTGTCACCTTAACTAGTACAGATGTTTACAAGCATAGCATGCAAGCACTTCTTCATCACTGGGAAAAATGCATAACTAATAGTGGTGACTGTGTTGAGGAGTAGTGATTTGAAGCTGAGAATTTGCCCTGTGAAATAGTATTATTCTGCTCTTTGTATCTGTTGCAGTTTTTCTGTGGAAATAAATTGGAGGTATTACTTTCAAAGTGATCTACAAATAAAATTTTCTTAAGACTGTAGATGATTTGACAAGAGATAATTATTTCAAACTAAAGGAGGGTAGAATTGGGATACAAGCTTTACTCAGAAGGCACTGATGAGGTGCTGGCACAGCTGCCCAGAGAAGCTGTGGTGCCCCACCCCTGGTGCTCAAGGCACAATGGATGAGGCCCTGAGCAGCTGAGCTGCTGCGTGGCAGCAATGGGTGGTTGCTATGGTCCTTTTGAATACAAACCATTATGTGATTTTATGATTCTGAATCCTCCGTGCTAAAACCTCTGTACTAAAGTACTAATTCCTAAAGCACTGTAACACCCTAAAATACTGTGCAGACACTTGGAGTCCCTGACCAAATCTCTTATCTTCCTTTGAGACACAGCACTTTGATATTAAATTTAAAACTCCTGACCTATTTAGCTATTTTATGAAGAAAGAAATTGTATGCTCAGAAAAGGTAACTTTAGAACTCTCACCAGTTCTTCCAATGGTCTTCTTCAACTTCAGACTCTGTTCTAGTCTTTTTGAATTTTATTTCTATCAGTTAGCTCTCACTCAAATCTCAGTCTCTTTTAAATACTAGAGCATTCTTATGCAGGACTAGAAAAGATGGAGAATAATTATGCATCATGATACATATAACAATGCTTGAATATATGTATGTCAAAAAATATACAGAAAGAAATATATGTCATAAAAAAGAAAAGAAAGAGTGAATGCTAGGAATATAGGTTCCCACCGATTTATTTTCTGTGAAAGACATACTTCCTATCACCAGTGACCTCAAAACATTTTTTTTTTATCCAACAAACAAGTAGAGAGAATGAAAGTAGGATTTCTATTATAAAACTATTTGAGAAATCATCCTTTTTGATATTTCTGCAATTCCTTTTTAATAGAAAAGGGATAAATAATAACAGTTGCTTTTGAAATGTGTAAAAATAAATGTAGCTATTTATTAATTCATTTATGTGAAATTTATTCAACACAGAGAAAGAGCAGATGATAAAATGTCTTTGTGTTTCTGTAGTCAAAGATGGAGCCTTATGATTGCTTGGCGTTTTGAGAAATTCACACTGCTAGCGTCAGAAAATATTTTCCCTATAACAGCTTTTTTGTTCAAACAGTAACACATACCCTATCACACTGCTTGGAAGCAAATGTGATAGGGTCATGCAAACAGGAGCAAGGGCAGTCGGGGTAATTTGGAAGAGCACTCCATGGTCATTTATGTAGTTTATTGAGACCTCTCTATTCAGAACAGGTGGGTAATGAATATTCAGGTTATACAAACAACTGATAGGTTAAAAACAACTGTTTGCATCATTCAGAGGTCAGTAGTATTCTCTGATTCTGTAAACAGATGGAGGGAAAAAAAAAGGAAAAAGGGCATGCAATGTATGCAATGTTCTTTTTTTTTTTTTTTTTTTTTTTTTTTTTTTTTTTTTTTTTTTTCCTTTACCATGAAATCAAGCACAGGGAGTAATTTACAACTTTTCAGTTAACCCACAGGGAAGAGTCTTCTAACTTTACTGGTTAGATAGAAAGATACCTCTGCAAAGTGTCATAAGAGTTCATACTAAATTTGAAAATAAAAAACAAATGGGCACAAAATGATCACTGTAGACTACATCAGAACCTTACTATTCTGCAACAGAAAGATGAAAAAATGCAGTTATTTCCATTGTGTGCTGCATTTCTACTATAATCAAATGTGAAGTTACCTTTCTCTGCTCTACCATTAGAATATTCAGTAGTGACTAGATGGGAAAGATGTGCTGTGCAATGAAAGAAGTTAAACATTTAACTTCATACTATTTATAAAAAGCATATTAAAAATAGAAATGAAGATAGCTGTCAATGAAAGAAGGAGTGACAGCATGAGGGAAATTGGAAAATTAGTTTGAACTAATGTAACTGTCCAGTACACCTCAGCTTTCTCTATTAGTGTATCTACATACGTACACGCTCTAGAAGTACTTTTTCACATTGAAAAAGTATGAATCAGAAACAATGATGTGACGATGTCTTCCAAAGTATTCATAACCTGATCGTTAGGTGGACTGCCCACTATTAAATTTTAAAAAATGAAATAAAATTACCTAGTGTTAAAACTAAACTAGACAATAAACATACTAAAAATAAGTGAAATATCATTTATTAATTTCTAAACTTTCTAGATCATTATTAATGTATCTCAAGTTGGCAATGTTGAATTGATGTTTAGCTTTTCATAAGATATATCAGAAGCAGTGTATTTGGAAGAATGTAGCTAAAAGAGCAACTGATATCTAATATAGGTAGGAAAAATGGGAAGTTTACGACACACATGGTGCTGAGTGTGGTAGGACAGTCCAATCAAGATTGCTGATGTACTCCACAGTCTTCAGAATGGTGTGGGACCTGGAATTATCGTGTTACAAGATGAAGGTTGTCTTCTTCTCTGGTCTGTCTCTGGAAGTTGAAGCCTTTGGCTTAGTCACTGTTGTGTTGTAATGGTCAGAGTGGGTGGTCTGTCTGAGTTACAAGAAATCCAGAAGGATCACCCCGTTCCTACTCCAAGTGGCAGTGCAATCACTTTAACTGCTGAGGGCTGCATCTTGAACTTTTTCTACAGTGTGGAATTGACATGTTGACGCTCCATGGACTGCCATTTTCACTCCAGCTTGTAGTGGTGGCACCACGTCACATCACTGGTAATGAGGAAATCCAGGAAACCTTCAGCCTTGTACTGATTCAATAGGTCTTGAAAAATTTGCATCTGGTGTTCTTTCTGTTCCTCTCTGAGCATTTGTGGGACATACCGGGCACAAACTTTGCAATATTCCAAAATGGCCACTATTGTTTCCAACACATTGAAGCCAAATACTCGGCTCTGTACACAGTTTCATGGTCATTATACAACAGTTCATACAGGTGAGTTGGTTGACTGAGATGTTTTTCATTTCATGGTGTGGCAGCTGTGCATGGCCGTCTGTGCATGGCTTGTCTTTCGCAGTATTGTCATCACTGCTAAAATGCACCACCTGTTTGGTCTCCATAAATGTTCATCAAGTGTTGATGGGTGACATTTTCTCAGCACAGAGGAACTGAATGTTACACCTTTGCTTCATCATCAGACTGCCCTTCTGCTGCCATCTGTCACATGGCAGCAACTTGTAACAATATTTGTTGGGAGGTTCAAGCCCTACTCTCATACCACCACGAACATCTGCCTTTGATGTTGTCCGGGATTAAAATTCCTGAATAGCTTTTTTTTTTTTTTTTTTTCCTTTCTTTCTTTCTTTCTTTCTTTCTTTCTTTCTTTCTTTCTTTCTTTCTTTCTTTCTTTCTTTCTTTCTTTCTTTCTTTCTTTCTTTCTTTCTTTCTTTCTTTCTTTCTTTCTTTCTTTCTTTCTTTCTTTCTTTCTTTCTTTTCTTTTCTTTTCTTTTCTTTTCTTTTCTTTTCTTTTCTTTTCTTTTCTTTTCTTTTCTTTTCTTTTCTTTTCTTTTCTTTTCTTTTCTTTTCTTTTCTTTTCTTTTCTTTTCTTTTCTTTTCTTTTCTTTTCTTTTTTTCCCAGACATGAAGAGAATTCAAATTAAAGAACTTTCATTCTTCTGATTTCAGTATCCATTGATGTCCAAAGCTATTTATTATTATTGCAAACCAATAAAGATCACAAAGGTTTTAGGTGAGGAGTCTTTAAAATTTCAATATTACTTTTTCCTTCACCTTGTCCAAACTTTAATTAGTATCCTGATAAAGCAATTTCATTAAATAAATACAGCAGGGGTAGTTTCATACTTATTCCTGAGAAAGTGAACATCCTGAAGGATAGAGAGCTCTGAAAAAATTGTTTTCCTCAGAGAAAAACATACTCTGACCTCTTCTGCCTCCACACAAAAGAAGATATTGGTGGCAATAAAAATGTGGACATTTATGGAAGGGAAAACATGCCAGAAAGCTCCTGGGTAAGAGCTAGCATTGACATGTCAGCTATAAAGTCTTTAGGTGGCAGTGGGAATGAATTGGCTTCACCTTCTGCTGTAAGTATTTGTATGCTAGGTCTGCTTTCTAGGTCTTCATAGAGGAACTAGTTGACTCAAAATACTTGGGGCAAGTCCAAGTTAAGCACTTAAGTGTTATGAAAGCTTTAGTGATAACCTAACACTGGTTATGTCACTAACAAATATATATATAGCATTCGACTTTGTTTCTAGACTCTGATACTCAAATACAAAATTAAAAATTTCTTGGGCTAGAAATTGAAGAATAATGGGGAGGAGTAAAGTATCTGAGAATATGTTATGCAGTGATTGCTACTATGATCAACAGCATTAATTGAAGAAAGGTAAAATGAAGAAATCAGTCCCCTTTCAGCTGCAATCTCCTGAATTGTAACTTTATATTCTTAGATCTCTGTCTTTTCCTGTTCATTTATTTAGCTCAGTGATAGTGCATTTCTTTGTTGCTGTCTTATACTAACTACTTCATTTATGGATGACTTAGCTTTTGATCCTTTAAAAGAAGTTCAGGCTGTCAGTTTGTTTTTCCTTCAGTAAAAGTTAAGACTTGTCCTACCACAGACTGATATAAAAATTTAGAATTGTCTGATTTTCACACCGCTTTTAGGGACAGCTTCTATGTACAAAGAGATTTTCAAAAATTCACTTATTTATTTATTAATATTTATTCATAAACATTAATTGAGATTCTTTAGTATGCTTTTATACATTAAAATGGAAAAGTTAATTTACTTTAGCTTCATGGAATTTTCTAGGAGGTGACCTTTATAATATAAGCCAATTAGGCTAGATAGGCCATTCCTTTGCTCTTCTGAGAGCAAGGAAATCAGAGCATATCTTTTTAAAACTTCCTGGAAAAGATTGAAGACTGAAAAATTACTGCATGAAGTCCTTTCAGCTCCTCTTTATGGGCAAGGTACTTATGCATGATTAAGTTACACTCTCAGTTTAAAAAAATTAATTTCAGTTCCTCTCCTAAAGTTTGTATTTTCCGTGACAGCTCTTTGGTAGGAAGAAGTCCATTGCAAACACTGAAGATTAATTCCCAGGACATTTCTAAGCTCAATAATAGCTGTTTTAAGTTTCCAACCATTTTAAACACAAAACTACTTCTGTGGATACTTGCGGTCTTTCATACATCAGAGACACAAGTCTAGCCTTAAAATGTTGTCCTATACTGCTATAAGAACTAGATCTAGAAACTTCCAAAAAGATAATTTTATCTGGATGAATACAGAAGCAGTGAGCTGATTCCAGGTTTCTCAGAATTATTCAGTGAAGAAGAGAACAATATGATTTAAAAATTTTTATAATGCTAATTTTTTTCAGCAAGCACTTTCAATAGTTTGTAGTTGGCTGAAACAAAATCAGACAGCACAGGAATGCAGGTAGGCTCGAAACTAATCACTATAGGATTTCCACTTACAGATCAACACATTTTCTGTACTTAGCTTACTGTATTACAAATGGAGAAGAATTTTTTTCTTCCCCTAAAAGAGGAAAAAAAGAAGAGTCCATGTGCCTAAAATAGCTTTTTACCCACCGTCTTGTATCCATATCAGGATACCTATACCATTCCTGCATTAGTACATTCTAAAATGCACTAGGTTAAAGAGGCAGCTTGATTGCAAATAAAAGAAGCAATCTAAAGACTATAGTAAAAAAAAAAAACAAAACAAAAAAAAAACAATAAACAACACAGTAAAATAAACTCTAGTCCAACTCTGTTTTTTTCCCACTTCAATCATATTCATAAATAGGGCAGAGAAGTTTCATCTCAAATATATAGATGGAAATGGCAATTTAATTTTCGTTCATTTTCACTATTAAAAAAAAAAAAAAAAAAAAAAAAAAAGGAATAATTTCTAATGTTATACCTAGTTTTCTATCCAAATGACATGAAGCACTTAGTACTTCCTTTTCCTCCTGCTCAATAACACAGCTGAATTGCTCTTCTGAAGAGCTGAAATTTAGCTAGAGTGCAGTATTTTTTGGAAAAAAAAAAGAAAAAGTTGCATTCTATTTTAAAGAAACATTTCTTTGTTCGTTGTGTATCATACTTTGTTTTCTAGACAGAATTATCCTTTATCTGCTTTGTGTCACTTACAGATCAATTACTCCTTAGTTTTCTGTTTTGTAAGTTAAATTGCTTGAAGTTCTTGAATCTCTACCTGCAATCTACAGTTTCCAACTCATTAACAATGCTCAGGGATCTTTTCCAAATCCAGATTAGTTTTTCAACTCAGTTTCAAGTCGTTCCTGAAATATGAACTCCCAAACCGCAAAACATATTTCAGTAATGATCATCAGTACCATAATGGTTGCCTTCTAAAGGACGATATTAGCCCAAGTTTCTAATTGGAATTAAAATTGGCCATCCCCATGATTGTGTTCATTTGTTTAGAGTTATCACTCCCTTGGGTAGAATCTCCCATCATATTTAGTTGTTTGAACCTTGCATTTAGACATAAAACCGGATAACTTGCATCTGTCACCCACTGAATCACACAGCAGTTTATTGCATCTATAAGTCAAGTTATCCATATTGCTTTGTATTAGTGATCTGTCCTTATCCTGATTTCCTTCTCCTTCATCAATATATGTATTTATACATTTTTTTCCTCTGTGTCATTAGCAGAAACATTAAATTGCGTACTTCAAAATTTGTTCAGAGAATTAAAATAGTAAGTGGTCCAGAAAACTTATTTTTCCAGTTTTTTTTTTTCAAGCTCTTTGCTGGAAGCCAACTGTTTATTGAGAAATATAAATCTTCCTTACACTTTCTAGTTTCATAGTCACTCGATTTCACTCTGAACTGGTAAAATTAACCTTAAGTTGGTTCAATGTACATTCTATAACTCATTCTTTAGCTTAAAGCTTCTTTTCCTAGTTGATGATATTGTTCCATACATCACTCTAGTTATATTTTAACCATTAACACCTGTTAAATCTTAATGAGTATCTATTTAAGAAAGCAACCATAAATACCATGCCAATATTCAAAAGTAGCACTAATACATAATCTCTATTTTAAAACACTGTGTTATAGCAAAAACATATGACTAGATTACTCACTTAAAAAAATTAATCAAAGATATTTGTGTATTTAAAGCTGACTCATTGGCTTCCATACTGCATGGTTCTGATTGTGTCTGCTTCTCTGAATACAGTGTAAAAATCTCCTTCACACTGAGCGTTGGCTATCAGCAGTGAGAAGTGACCAAATCTGAAGTGTCCCTGCAAAAACAGCATGCCTCATCTGATCTTCCTCTCTCAAAACATCAGATCCCCTTCCACTAAATTCTGACTCTGGTGCTGCCTGCTTCTGGCGCTGGTGAAAACATCTGTTTCAACATCTGTCTAGAGCTGCCTGCCTGACTTTAATCTGTACCTTGACTTAGCAGCTTAATTTTTATCCTTAGTGTGTAGTAGATACACACCTGGCTTGCAAGCCTGAATAGTTTTTGCATGTCTTTCCACAAACAAACAAACAAGCAAATAAATAAACAGAATAAAAGATGTATATTAAAAAAAAAGAAAAAGAAAAAAAGAAAAAAAGAATTCTGAAATGTTGCAACAACAACAACAACAACAACAAAATAAATAGTGAAAAGCAGAGGGAACTAATTTAAAATAAGCCTAATGTATGTTGTGCAGATAAAAAACAGAGTTTAGTGGATTCGTTTATTCCACTAAGACTTTGAAAAAAACATATTAAAACCACCTGCCAGGTAGTATTCACTTTCTGTGGAATATATGATGCCCAGTTTGTTACTTAAAATGGCTTAACAGCAGCTGAATTAAATCAGTATTACCAGACAAATGGGGAGATTAATTGTAGTGATGAATGGTATCATTTGTGTATCACAGAGATTCCTGCTAGCAACAGTCCTTCAAACTTGGTGGAGTCTTCCTTGCTGTAGTCAATTTTATGGTTAATAAATCTGAATATGGTGTGGACCTCTAACACTTAGGGCTAGGAATTAGACTAACTTTCATGACCATTCTCAAGCTACTAGGATTTCTCCCAAGATGTCTCATTGTTTTTCAAATAAGGAATATGAACTCTAAAACTGAATTTGGGATTTCTTTTGTGGGGAACAAAACTTTGTATCAGCAATGCATATAATGAACTGGAACTGCATGTGTTCCCTTACTGCTACTTGACAGTAACCTTGGTTTTGTATACCCAATTAAAGATCATTACAAATTCATTTGGATTACATGAGTAGAGGCAGTAGGCTTTTATATTCTCTTTTGTATGCTGATACTGTCAGGTATTACTTAAATATTAAACCATGCAGCTGACTTAAATTCCACTCAACTGCCTCATTCAAATTGTTATGGTTGTTATAGAAGACTGAGTCTTCTGAACTCTGTGAATAGCAACCGTAGTTTCAGAGGCTACTCTTTTCTGGTATAAACACTTTTCTAATTGGGAAAATTAGCTAGTATGTGAGCTTTTGCTCAAGAGTGAAATTAAAGATATTATTTAATTTTCTGAAGCAAAATGTCTACATAAAGCAGAGTACTATTTTGTCCTTTGTTAGAGATGAAAGATATTCCTACCAATATGCATTCCTTACACGTTCTAGCACAACATAAATTTATCTTCAGTTTTCTTCAAATTATCTGAGACACTTCTGATAAATGTTAGGGTCAGTAAAATAATTAGAGTTCACCTGTAAAATAGCTTTGAGATTTGAGATGGTCATTTCTTAGTCTCTGTACGGATATATTTCTCATCCCTATTCCTGATAATGCTTGTCATTTGCAAGCCAAATCGTTCTTTCTTCTTATGTGTAGTGTTGTTGAGTTCTGTCTTAGATTAGATGCTGTTAATGACTAAGCAAGTTAATGGAGACTCTCACCGTGTAAAGTCATATTGTATTTGTTTGGGAAATGAATATTAGAACCAGTACATGAGAACCGAATACCCTTGAGTTACATGTGCTTTCAAAGGAAAGTGATGTATTAAAAGTGAAAACAAGGGGGAAAATTAGCAAATACAACAAGTCAAAACCTGTGAACATTTTATCTTGATGGGTGTATTGTAGGAAGAAAAGAATAGAATACTGAAAATTCACTGTACTAAGTTTTATCAGCTGAATAAAAAAAAAAAAAAAAAAAAAAAAAAAAAAAGAATGTTTTCAATAGATTTAAATTATATGTAAAATATAAAAATTAAAAACAATGAGACATGAGACATGCTAAATATATGATACTATGGCCAGTACATGGAATACAGTAAAATAGGTCCTCTCTCTATAGCCTAAGTCCTAGCATCATAAAAAAAGCAAGACTATCTTCCCTGTAGGGTAAATCCTGTAACTGTTAGCATTCCCAGTGACTCATAGTGTGTATTTTCTAAACAAAAATAAAAGCTGGGAAGCTAGGGCAAACACATAAATACTGCCACTTGAATCTCTATTACTTCCATTAATTTTCATGCAGACTCCTGTTTGCTCATTGTAACTCAAGCAAAATGTTTCACAAATAATAATAATAATAAAATAGCTTGTATGTTCCCTATGTAGGAAAGCTCTGGCTGGGTGGTAATTCTGGCAAACTCTTGTAAGCTGGAAGCCATGCAAAGTATGTTGTAGCCCATTAACCGCCAAAATGATCAATTCATGGAGTTCCCCTAGTTTAGGACAGCTGGTGACAAAGTTTTCTGTATAGAAGATAGGAAGCATCTTCCTATGCACTTCATTAGAACAGGATTTTCAGAGCAGACACACCCACATTAGTGGAGGCTGAAAACCCTGGGGAAAACAAACAAACAAACAAAACAAAACAAACAAACAAACAAACAAAAAAAAAAGCAAACAACAGACTAAACAACAGACTTTCTTGAAAATGTCCTTTTAGATGATTTAGATGAGCAACAAATGCAAGGCAGATCAAAGAAAATGATAGAAAGGAAGATTTGTGTATTCTTCTGTATTCAGTCAAAGGAAGCCAGTGACTGTAAGGAAAGGTATAAATCTGAGTTTATCAGAAGTGAATTTAGGAGAGAACTATCCAAATTCAAGGCTATGTCAACAGGTAGAAATAAGAGTATGTTTAGCAAAGGACAGAGAGGCTGAAATGAGTAGAATTTGGGAAGCAAAAAGAAAAGGAAGACTTTCAAAGAAGATACAGGCTCCTTGGCTTGTTCACTTACAGCATTAGAGTAAGGACTTCAGTTTTGGAAACTCTCATTTTATTTGATTTCTTAGCTTCAATTCCAGTCATATTGTATTATATTGTACTTCTTCTTCCCCCAGTCCCCCTTCCCAGGGTGTGGATCTGTGGGTCACTTTGCCCCCTTGTCATGAATGCAGGCCGATGCATGACAGAAAGACAATAAACTCACTAACCACAGTGATGAGGTAATTTAGAAGAGAAGGAGTAGCCTTGGCCCATGTAAAATACTGACATGCTGATTAACAACATAAAAAAAAAGAAAAGAAATAATAATAATAAAAAAGAATTCTAGTTGAACAACAACAACAAAAAAGATAAAAATAAATTTACAGTTTGTTGAATATATGAGGATAATCGACAATAGCATCTAAAAAGCTTTGAAGAAATAAAAAACAAAACAAAACAAAAAACACATTAGAAATTCCACACTACATTAAAGAATGCGCTGGCTAGCAAAGACAAGGACAAGAACACCTTCATTTTGGCATATGGAAGCAAAGGTGTTATCATCCTTAATTAGTTTATTTCAGCAGATTTCTTTCTGAGTCATTCTAATTAAGATAGCGAAAAGAGAAACTGGAGAGGAGTTATTAAAAAATACTACTATGTCAGTGAAATTTTATCTTTTAAAAATATGTGTAAAAAATAGTTTGATTCTTTTAGCTTTTTATAAACAATATTATTCCTAAGCCAATGCTGTTATGCCTTGAATTTTTTATCTAGTTAGACTGAATTGTAGAACAGTATTCATGTCCTGTAAGTGCAAAAAATCACTATGTAAGTATGATAGCTACCTCAGGGAAATTCAGAAATAGAACTGCTATTTTAAACAAAAAGCTTCCTAGAATATCTCACATTTAAGAGTACAAATGCCTATGATGTCCATTCTGATGTATTCTGCTTTCAGTTCTCCCTGAGTGACCGCAGCAGAATGGTTGTTCCCAATACCATTAACAACTTCATTCTTAAAGAAAGGCTTAATGCAGTCTTCTAATTTCATTATGCAAATCTACACTGAAAAAAAAAAACAAAACAAAAAACCAAAAACAAACAAAAAACAAACAAACAAAAACAAAACAAAAACAAAAACAAACAAAAACAAAAAACAGAGAACTCCAATATAGAAAACTGCAATATTTGGGAAATCCCCAAAGCTTGATGGACACGGTGACATTAATGCACACATGAAAAATTAGAAAATATCTAATGATACTAGATTTTGGCAAAGATCATTATGCAACATGACATAATACCTAAACAAATGTACAAAATATCAGTCTGTATTTTGCCAGACATAAAGGTGTCTTTGCTTAGATCGATATTTCTTTTAAGCATTTTCAACAATAATTTTAGAAAAATATAATAAAAATTCCTTATGTCTGGATATGATAAAATATTATTTTATAGACAATTACAATTTACCTGGATTTTCCAAGCATTATTATCTTTTCACCCATACTTCACTTCTTAAGTAGTTTTGTTTTAGAAAGTGCATACTTTCTATCCTATTGAGGCTGTACTTACTACCTTATTGAGGAACTACTGAAGAGAGTCACTTAGAGGGCCACAGAGATATCTGGGGGCCTGGAGCACCTCCCTTATTAGGAAAGACTGAGAGACCTCGGACTGTTCAGCGTGGAAAAGACTGAGGTGAGATCTTATCACTGCTTATAAGTACCTAAAAGGTAAGTGTCAACTGGACAGGCCAGGCTCTTCTTGGTGGTGTGCAACCACAGAGAAAGGGGAAATGGGCACAAAATGGAATGCGATGTTACATATGAACATGAGAGTAAAATTCTTTGCTATGAGGGTGACAGAGCACTGGAACAAGCTGCCCAAAAAAGTTGTGGAGTCTGCCTCTCTGGAAATAGTCAAGACCTGCCTGGTTGCTTTCCTGTGCAATCTACTCTGGGAAACCTGCAGAGGAGTTGGAACAGGTGAAATTGCTTCCGACCAGTTCTGTGATTCTGTTACAAATTCTGCAGAGTTACCTTGTTGTTGCAGTCACATACTGAGTAGCAACTTAATTTTGTTTCCATGTGTCTTTAATCTCTATGTCTGCATGACCCAAGTCCTTCTCATACTACTCAGTTTTCATCAGGCTGAGCTAAATTTTGTTATATGAAACTGGGATCTTCAACACAGTTGATCATATGAACCTGAGATACTGAAAAAAGATAGACGGAAAAGAAGCTTAATGCTTGTCAAGTGTTGTTGAAACACCTTTGTTAGAAGGCATGAATTAAATGTGGAAACTTTGTTCAATTCTTGTAGATAAGGATAAAGTCAACTCTGAGTTGGCTTCCGTATCTCAAGAGGCTCTTCTGTTAAAGACTACATATATCTGTGTAAGCTATTAAAAGGTAGAGAAACACTTCATAATGAGTGAAATTTATTCTGGAGACAGAAGCTTTGTGTTGCCACTCAGACAGTGTTACACTTTGCTGTTCCCTCCTTCTAGTCATTAACAGTAATCTTAAAGATGAATATAAAAGTAATTGAAAATCACTTGTAGTATGTTAATAACTCATAAGCATTTTTCATTCTGGTTACTTCTGGAAGGCCTCACGAGTAAAACAGATCCCTAAAGGAATTGTAGTTGAGTTGGATCTTTCTCATTTGCTTGGAGGCAATGATGCAGGGAGAAAGGAGATTGTGTAGTTACTCTCCTCAGAAGTTTGTTAATGCCATTAAATACAGTTTAAGCTTTATCTGTACTTCAGAAGTGTCATAGCCTATTAAAAATAAATAAATAAGAATACATTTGTGATCGTGAGATAGTTTAATCAGCGATGAATGATCATACAAATGGCAGCTCCTCCTTTTAACAAGATGAGATAGACATTAAAAAACATTTTTGTTGTTGTCCTCCCAAGGGCCTATTTCCCTGCACCAAAGAGTTTGAAATTATATTCATCAGAGTTTTAAGAGAAAGCTGTCCTAACTAAAGTATAAGCTTGACTCACCATGGATGACAGAAATAAATACAATGAAAGTAATTTCAGCAACTGCTCAGGTGTTAGACTATAAACTCAATTATGACAGGTGCTAATCCCAGAGATAACAAAGGTGTCTATTTTTATTGATTTTTATTTCAAGTAGCAGGTTGTCATCTAGTTACCGCTGTGGTATTTCTGCAGGTTATTAATCATAAATTAGCTACTTTCAGCCCTGAGACTGCTATAAGTCTACTCGATTATCTGTCCTTAGATGCAGTGGTTGATAGATTCTCAGCCCTGAAGGTTAAACTATCCTTCTCTGGCCCTGTAGTCACACACGGTTTTCCTTGACTTCTCATCTAGTGAAAAATTCTCTTATTCCATTGATAACAAAGCTGCCTGCATCAGAGAGAAGAGAGCAGAATTTATGCTATGGCTGGAGTAGGAAGTTTGCCCTGGAGCAGGGCAGTTTGAGAAGCTGAAACATCCTTGTCTGTACAGCAATGCTCAGCAACAACTAAAATGTCGCTGTGTTATCAACACCATTTTTCTATTTAAGCCAAAATATAGCATTGTACTACACACTATGAAGGAAATCAACTCTGTCTCAACTGAAGGAACAGGATAATGGGGACACATAATTGTGCTTAAAGTTTTCATAGAATAGTAGCTGATCTCGTAATAGCCTGAATTTCTCACATTCAGTGATTCTGTGACCTTCTTTTGCTTCTAAGAATCATATTTCTTACCACTGGGATAGTAAAACAAACAAAACAAAACAAACAAACAAACAAACAAACAAACAAACAAAACATGCTGATAAAAGTGACCATACTGTATATGGATGGCTTTTTTAAAAAATCACCTTGAAGCAAAAAAATCTAAAAAATCATTTGAAGTTCATATTCAGGAGCTTGAGTTTTCACTTTTCAGTGCCTGTATTTGGCCATCACATAGTCTGTTCTAGGCTTCTGTTGGATCACAGAGAAAATACCTCATTTCAGATGTCCTGGTTAGCATAGTTATGCTAAAGAAATTCAAAAAGAGAGACTCCACTCATCCTTGTCTGGAAAGACTTTCTGTTTCATTTCGGTGGGGAATGTTTCATCCTTAATTGTACACATCCTCACTACTTCCAGGCTGGACAGATGTCATCCATCCTTAGGCAGCTGCAACAATTCATCAGTCATGTTGATGGTTTCTTCCTTTCACCTGGTGTCTCACAAAAAAGTTTTTTCTCTTGGTTTTCTTGGATTTCTCAAGCATGTTATATATATGGCATAAAGGCAGGGAGGGAATCACCTTTGATAGTGCTCTGTTTCCACACAGGCTCTTTTTTCTTGTGGAAGGTGGATGAATAAGAACATGAGACATGTGTGACATCTTAATGCATTGATTAATGCGCTTCTGGCAGCCACTTGTATGCTACAGTAATAAGGGTGGCAAAATAACCTATATAGAAGAGATTAGCCAGGGGTTTTGGAGAAAGAGAGCCAAGTGGCAATCAAAGTGGCTGAAGAAAATACAAGGAGCACAGAGAGGATTGTAGAAGAAGAACCTGCCCATTGTAATACTCAGAGTACATATTTATTTTCCTCTACATATTTCCCATGAGTTAGACAGCACTGGTAGCTGCTAATTCAGGCACTTTCAGAATCTTTGGCCATCAGCTTGGCCCTTAGATCCAAGAGCGGTAATTAGCTGTCACTGTATGAGAGAACATCTGAAATTTGCTTTTGTATAGCAAGAACAGTGTATGCTGTGGCAGAAAAGCAAAATTCCATCCTTTTAAATTGCTAGCATAGATATTTTTCTGACTACCTCTAAGATACAATAGGTTTTCCTCACCTTCCTGCCCCCCCCCCCCCCCCCCCCCCTTATTTTTCCTTTTATTCTCTGACAGGTAGGCAAAGAAATAATCTGAAATCCTGATTTCAACCTGTAGAATATTGTCTCTGATGATACATAAATACTGAACAATAAAAAGAGGGCATTTATTGCCAGATGTAATACAGTGCACAACATTATTTTAATAAGATAAAGTCAAGTAATTATCCTTTAGCTTCTGTTTCATTATATGAGAAAGCTGTAACTGAATGCTGCACCTTAAGAACACTGAGTTATGGTTTTCTTGTTTAGAGCCTGAAAATTTTCTCTTGCTATTGTCTGTTAAGTGCAAGTTACATAAAAATGAGAAAGTTGCATATGTCAAAGAAATAAATGAGTGGAACAGCGAACAGCTGAAAGAAAAAGATATTAATTTAGAATTCAACAAGATATGAACAAATATGTGTTGGTGTCAAATTTCTTCAGTCTTGCATAATCTTGTAAGGAATGTCTAGTTATTGTTTAACAAAAAGTTTTGATCCAGTTATCTTTACTTGGGGGCTATTTTGGCTTACTGAAGATAAACTTTATTCAATATATGAATGGGTCCCTTTGTCTCCATTAATACAGCATAGCTGAAAATCATATACTCTTACTGTTTTCCTTCTGTTGCAGAACTGCTTTTGCAAAATGTAGAGAACCAAGATATGGTACGTCTATCGTAGCTTTAGATTAAAAAATGGATGTAGATAACTAGAACAGCTTATGGAAGACAAGCATTTTTTATTAATAATCTAATAATAAAATGTGCAAACATAGTTTGAGTTCCTAAATCCAGACCAGCTGCGGTGAAGATTATACTGTTTGTAGATTTCAAATGAAACTTAAAAGTCAGAAGACAATTCTAAAGTCTCACTCATAGTTGAAGGTGCCATCCTTAACACCACAGTGTCTGCCTTCTACAGTTGCTTTGGTTACTGTGATGCTATGTGTCAAATAATCATAAATTTTATACAAAAGAAATGAGACACTGTCAGAACCTGATCTAATGCTCTGCTTTCAAAAATAGAACCATAAACTTAGATGCTAACTTACATGATGAATGTGCTACTTGCTTTGAAAATACAAAACAAAAGATCCTCAAAGGTTCATAAAACATAAAGGAAATGAAAGGATCAGGAAGGGCATTCAAGAGGCAGTCCAGTTCATCCTCTATCCCTGATTCCCTCATTACCTGTTCTCACAAACCTTTTGTGACAGAGACCCTGTGGGCTTACTTGACAGTCTCTTTCACTGTATCAATTAATAAGTGAAATTTTTTCCTCACAGTTAATACAGACCTTTATACCTATTTTATATTGTCTTTATCCATTTTGAACATGAATAGATTTTGACACACGATTTACTTTTCTTTGCTACAGACTTTTCAGATTTGAAGTTTCTTGTTACATCCTTCTCAGTTCTTTCTTCCTCTTACTAAACAGTTGCTGTTCTGCAAAATTTTTTTTCTCATTACCCTATATAAATGATTGCTGCCTTTCTTAGTCAAGTATACATCTTCCTGAAACTCCTCTTGAAATACCAAATGGTGTGAAGTCTCACTAATAAGAAATATTATATTGATGATTCAATTGCCAGCATATTCTAACATGACGATCTTCTGTGCAGCCACATGGCATTTATAGATTCCTTCATCCTGTGATCTGTAGTAATTCCTAGAGCCTTTTCTTAGAGCAGCTACCTACCTAGTTGTTTCACATTTGCTGTTGTGAACCTGATTACTTTTATCTCTTTCATCTAGTATTTACTACTTCTTCAGACACTGTTATCCAGTCATTTCCTCATTACAGATTGTAGTTCTTTGCCTTCTGTATGAGAATATCACAGGAGACTTTGTTAAGGGCCTTGCCTTAGCTAAAATACAAAAACCAAAGAAAAACCAACCAACTAAACAAACAAAAAAGCCCACAGAATTTTTTGGGGAAGGAAATCATATTTCTTTGATTTGACTTGCTAGTACATATCCAGTTTGCTGCTACTCATCTTTTCTTATCTTCTAGATGATTATAGATATTTGAGACCATTATTCATTCTAGTTTTTTTTTTTTTTTTTTTTTTTTTTTTTTTTTTTTGTCAGGACTAAAGTTTAGATGTTTGATCTAGAAATTACTAGATTTTCTACCAAAAACAGTCTAAGCTTCCTATGCATATACATTAGGTAAATCTATTTAATCTTCTTTACTTTGCCTATTTTTCACATTGGTAGTTTTGAACATGCTCTACCAGGATAAGGTTCATAAGGATCAACTCATGAAAAGAGTGATCTTGCCATATTACTGCATAAAGCATATTTTTTCTATGTTCTAGACTAAGTTCTACACACCTTGGTTTTATGATAATCATACCTTGGAAGTAGTTCTTGTGGACATATGATAAATATTTTAAAATCTGATATTTCATCTTTCTGGAATACATTTGAAAGAAAGACCATTTAATTTTTAGCTCCTTTGGTAATTATTGCAAGATTTAGCTCCTAAATAATCCTCCCTCGTTTTGCTATGTAGTCCTAACATATATAACATAGGCAGAGCTAAATTGACCTTAATCTAACCATTGACAGAGAATGCAGAGAATTCAGTCCAAGTAACTTAAGCTGGACAGAAACCTCTGGTGTTTATTTTGTCTACTACTTATAGCTGAGGTTCTGATGCTAGACTTTCTCAGTTAGTATGATTCTTATTAGCTAGGTTAAACCTAAAGATATGGTAGATATGTATATCAACACTTCAGTAACTCAGCTGATGATATACACATCCAAAAATCACAGTCATTTTTCTTCCCAATAAAATACCAGCAGTGATGAGAAAGGAATCAATATAGTTAAGCTGCATTCTGTTTATGGTATTCTATTGGCGATCATTTGTTATTTCCTGTCATTCTTAATATATGCATCACTCTATGATAAATTACTTGTACTTTATGACAGAGGTTTGCTCTTTAATCAAAGAGACCAACTTCAGGTTGTTCTTTGCATTAATTATCTATCAAACTTATTGGACAATTCACATTAGTTATTTATTCACTGTATTGTAACTTTTTGGCTGTATAAATAGTAATATGCTTAAGGCAGACATTTAATCCACTTCAGTAGAGATTATGATTATCAATATGTACAAAAGAATATGTAATGTTAATATATATAATAATTGTAACATATTACTAGAACGCATAAAGCAAGATATATGAAAACAAATTAATTTTGAAATATGATACCAGTCATTGTATATTGATCACATAAAAATTAAGCATGCAATTTGTTACTATCTGTTACTATTTTTCTTACTCTTAACTTAAGCTTCACCTTTCAAAAACTTTTTGTTTGCTGAAACAATGAAGAAAATGGTTTGGAAAGTAATAATACATGATCCGACAATATTTATTTAATAATCCAGGAATTAATTTAATCTAGAAATATTTAGGAAGTTTTTAAAGGCTTTGAGCCTTTCTAAGGCTCAGGTACAACCCAACCTATGGAAAGGAACAGCAGTGTCTGTGTGTTCTTCCAAGTACAGTAAAATGCTGAAGCCAAGGAGGGGGTGGGGAGAGGATGGAAGAACTGAAAGTGTATTCCAAGTTCAATATAACATAATTTTAAATTAGTGCTGGAGCATTCAACTAGAATAATGTTTTCAGAACTCATCAGTGTACTCCAGCGACAGGATGAGGACACCCTAAGGAGCCAACACCTTCCTTACTTTCCCTTCAGGGCTTTGTGTAGCCCAGAACCTCACTGTAAGATGGGGAAAGGGGAGGGGGATGAGGAAGGGGAAAGAAAAAAGGGAAGGAGAAAGGAGGGGAAAAGGAGTTATTTTAAGAAGCACTAGGTAAACTTTTGTGTGAAATTTCTTCCTTGAAAGTAGTGCTTCTGTCTTAGGGAGCTAACAGACAGAAAATGATATTTTTCTGCTATGGTCCCACATTCTCCAAATCATTCATTCCCCCCATGAAATGAACTCCCAATTGACTGCACTTTGAAAACGTTCATGGAGATATTAATCTCATTTATTCATTCTATATCCATACTAAAGCAGTCTTCTTGATTGCCAAGAGACCTTTTACATGCTGTTGAATTTTGAGGGAGGTCAATGTAGAGGAGAAGAAAAAGGGGTTTCAGGGAAAATGATAACCACACAAAGAAGAAATAATTCAGGTCAAGTTGAAACTGAGAGCTTGTTTGAAGAAAAGTATTTGAATGTATGTCATAGTTACTTACACTTTTTTTTTTTTTTTCCATTTTAATTATCACTTTTATAGGTACTTATCCCAAAATAAAAATCCTTTTCAATATGTGAAGAGGAAAAATTCCATTAAAAATGTCAAAATATTTGTTGTTGCTGGATATAAAAACTTGTTAACTATTTCAAATACTCTTCCAGTTTTATTTATTTATCTTAGAACTCCATATATTCATGAATTTACTCTTTGCTAGTGGAAAAAAAACAACCCAATGCTAGCTTTTATTAAAAAGCACAAGACTGCCTGGGTAATAATTATTTGTTGCATTCCTACAGCTTTAGGCTTTAGCTCTAGAGATTACTATGGACATTCTATTTTTAAAATCAATTCCTTGAGATATGTAAGAATCTCTGTAGATCCTTTGGATGTGCAATGTTCACATCATTCCTTCTTTTTAGAGAAGAGCCAAGTTTGTTTTCCTGATAAACAGCATGCAAGAAAATATAGGAGGCTTCAGGTAGTGGAGCAGACATCTCCCAGAATCCTCAGGGATTAGAGAATTTTTCAAAATAGCTCTCTTAAGCTACCAGCAAAACATTTCATGTTGGGTTTAAGTATAAGAATGAACACAGAAAGGCAGTCTGTTTCAGAGTACCTCAGTAGTTACATTACTCTGCCATTGTAGAGTACCATTGGTTTGTGGGAGGAGGAAATTTTCCCAGTAATCTCTGTTGGATCTGTTCAACACCATTACAAAAAAGACATGAATAGTGGTGGCTGATGCAACATCCCAAGGTGATCACTCTGAATTTTAGGCTGAAGAGTACTGGTCAGTCCCTTTCTGTGCATGAAATATTGGTGAGACTGATCATTCTGGTGAGGCACAAGATAGAGATAAATACAGGATAACACGGAGGGCATGGATACCCAACTATGCTGATGGTAGTTCGGCAAAGGAAAGATACAGAGTTAGAGTATAAAATAACCAGTCTGCTGGAGCATTGATTAACTACCAAGCTAAGGGAAATCCTTCCACCTACTTGAATGTGAAAACTGTATCAAGTTAACCTGCAAAAGTAGCTATGCCCATTCTAAGCTGGATCATCATTTGCAGTCTTAAAAAGCCAGTCAATTTTTAATGAAGTCCTAAATTAATTAGCTTTAAAAATTAATTAGTTTTCACTCTTTTTTAATTTTAATTTTAATTTTTTTATTATTATTTTTAAATGTAAGCAAAAACTGTGCTTGTGCCAGGCTGTTCGTGGCTACCCCAACACAAAATTTCTATCTGCTCATTATCAAAAATCTAAACTTTGCCAAATCAAGGATTATTATATTTTTTATGTAAAAACAACAACAACAACAAGGCAATTTTATTATAAATTTACTATTTCTTACCTTCGAGAAGATTTTTTTTCAAAACGAGTCCAGATTCCCTCTTTGCACACTGTGTCCTTTAGGGTTTCTTAGTGCAACACTACTAAGGATATCAGCTTCTTTGTGCGTTGAGTCTAGAAATATGTGCTGAGAAAGACTGGCTTACTTTATCTTTGTAGACGATAATAGCAAGACAAATAACTCTTCATTGTGCTAATGAGAGATAGGAATTTGTTAGAATTAACTTTACCTTTAAACTCTCAGAATGTAACAAAAGCTTTAGTTACCAGACAAGTCCTTAGGAACAAAAGCCTTTGTCTGTTGTGATAGCACTGAAGAATGCAACAGTTCAGGAAAAAGTTCTCCCTTTTCCTCTTTCGGTCTGTTCCTGATGAATCAGCATGGGCAAAGAACATCATTACAATGACAACCAAAACACCATTAGGCTGTGCCACTATACTCACTTCTGCCAGGAAACACAGCAGTAAGACATGCCAGTGTATTGTTAAGATATCCTCACCTGGACTCTCTCAAACATGACCATTGTTAGAGAGGCCAAGTGGTGGTTATTGGTGCCGAAAGCGTCAAAGAATAACAACTAGAAATAGGACAGGCCACA
This sequence comes from Excalfactoria chinensis, assembly GCF_039878825.1. Classification (NCBI taxonomy): domain Eukaryota; kingdom Metazoa; phylum Chordata; class Aves; order Galliformes; family Phasianidae; genus Excalfactoria; species Excalfactoria chinensis. The sequence continues at coordinate 46,897,130 of NC_092826.1, forward strand.
GCAGGGGACAGTTCTTTTATTTTGTTGCAATTCTGTCACACAGCTTCTTAAATACATCCAGACAATAACACGTCATTTTTTTCCAGTCAGGTTTATTCTTCTCTCCCAGCTTTTTCCACTAGTAGAGAGGGAAACTTTTTGCTGTGAACAGTTCAGTTAAGACATACATCCGAGATAAAATTGCAGTGAAAAATAGGTACAAAAAGAAGTTCAGAATACTGATGAGCTACAAGTTGAGAGAAGAACATGAAGATTATGACAAACTTCAAAAACTCATGCACCTCTTTTTTTTTTTTTTTGTTTTTTTGTTTTTTTGTTTTTTTTTTTTGTTTTTGTTTCCTGATAGCAACAACAGTATCGCTGATACAGCGGAAAGGTTTTGACCCCAGAATAATAAAATAATAATTATATGCTTATGAAGGCTGCTAATCCTTACACACTGAACCATGCACAGTCCCTCTAACTCTGTAATAAGGTATAGTAGATGAAAAAAAATATTGATTATTGTTTCATAGTAATGATTAGTCACTCAAGGAATTCAGGAGAAGAAAATTTCCTGAAGAAATCACATGAGAAAAGCAGTATTTAGTGGAAGTAACACAGTAACTTGTTCACTCTGATCCCTAAATATTCACACTTAGAGGCAAATCATCTTTGTGGACTGTAGGGCTTTTAGTCCAAAGACAGTGGGTGATTTCACTTGCATTTTTTCATCACTTTCTATGTAGACATACAAGAATATATTTTGATATTTATCAACTAGCATAAACTTGTCAACTTACAAATTTAATATACTTTATTTGAGGATAAATGTTAGTTCACCTACTCTAGGCCATATTTCAGATTGATGAACGTGGGTGGTGCCGTTTATTAGCCTCTATGTGAAAGGTTATTTGGACAAAATTATTTAATCCATGTGATAAACCAGTGTGAAGAAAAGAAAAGAAAATTCCACCATATTTTCTGCCTGGATGTTTTCCTCCCATTCAATTATGTAAGCAGATGTTGAGGTCAGGTTGGCAAATTTTTGCTCCTGTTAACAGGTTCCTGTTTTCTGACACAGAAGATTTTTCTGAAAAGTGAGGAAAGGCAGGAAACAAAACAAGGAATTGGAGAAATTTTTATTCTCCTAAAGAGTTTGGTGAAATGGGCAAAAAGGTAGTATTTATGGGGAAAAAACTGAAGAAAAGAAGGAAGAAAGGACTGTACTGAAAACACAGATGAGGAGTTAGAGCAATAGTCCCCCTTCTCACTGAATTCTTCCAGCTTGTAATGAAATGTCTGTTTTTCTTAGCTTTTTTTATTGGGGGTGGGGAGATAGAGAAATAAATAGACAATAAATAAACAAAACAAAAACCAGCACATCCACAGTGACAGTAATGAGTAAATGAGACACTGCAGCCAGGCACAATTCCAGTAATCTTACATTGAAAAGGTCTAAATGTCAAACCCAAAGATTAAGAATTTGCAAGAATTAAACTGCACTCCTAGAAATATGCTGAGTAATGCCCACATTACCACCCGCAGAGCAGTAACTCTGCATCTATGCAATATTTTTTTTCACCTAGCTGAGGAAAGACAATGCCACAGCATGATTTTTCTGCCTTTACTAAAATTCCTGAAATGTTTATCAATGGGATCATCCACATGCAAGGAGTTCAGCTGAGTTCTTTAACTCTACTCAAAATCAGTAAAAACTACTTTTCCATTTTACTAACAAGCTATAACCAAGGAACAAAGCTATAGATAAGCAGACCTATGGTATATGTTGCTTATACTGTACATGGCATTCCTTGGCATTAAGCTGAAATGCATTTCTTCTAAGCTGTGTAAATTTGCAGAGATTTATCTCCAACTTAGATTTTTTTTTTCTTTTTTTTTTTACTATCCAATCAGCATACTAACTGATTTCACTCATCTTTATAAATGGCATTTGTCTTCCTATTGCTATTCAAATATAATTTACACTAGGCAAAGAGATTACAGACCTTGATTTTATATGAAACGTCTTTGAGTCATAGTGAGCAAATGACTCACTTCCATCATTGCTGCTCAGAAAAATGATTCTGAGATATCAAAATTATCTGTTCTGTCTAGTCTCCTCCTCCCCCCACTCCATCCCTTTCTATTTAACTGTTTTCCTTATCAGTTTGACTACTGATGAGGAATGATTCAGGGCAACGTTTCAAGTTTGCCCCCATTGTTTTTCAGACCAGTCTTCCATTATTACATCTCCCAGCTTTCCAGACCAGAAAACCTGCTGCTTTTCTAGCTGCGATCAAAGGCAACATTTTCCTTCAGATAGATATTGCATTCTGATTTAGAGTCCAGTACAACAATATCAATACAAGGTCCTACATAGAAAGAAAGAGCTCCTTGCTCATCAGAAAAGTGCACGTTCATGGACAAGGAGGAAGCTTGTCTGATTGATTTAAGGGAATGTAAAATCTAGGAAGTTATCTGTATGGTACACATGATAGAGTCACATTTGGTTTAGTTCTGAATTGCACAGCAGAATAAAGAAATGGGCATGTTGAAGTAAAAGCAGCAAAGGATCTCAAAGATGATAAAGTTCTTGGAATACCTTTCCAATAAGGGAAGGCTAAGAGAGATGGGACTGCTCAGCCTTCAGAAGAGAAGATACAGGGAAATCCTACCAATTTTACTCCTGGTGGGGAGTAAAGAAGATAGACACAGATTATTTTCATTGATGTCTATTGTTAGAACAAGGGGTAATAGGTCCAAGCAAAGATAGGAAGTTCTGTTGAAGCAGAAGAACAAAACATTTTTTAACTGCAATGGTGGTTGACCAGCAGAACATGATGCCCAGAGAGGCTTTGTAGTCACTAACTCTGGAGACAGTCAAAATTCAAATGGGCATGGTCCAGAGAAACCTGCTTCAGATGATTCTGCTTTGACCAGAGGTATTTTACTAGATTATCTCTGTAGGTGACTTTCAGAATCAATTGTGCTGTGCTTCTAGTAGGAGTTAATTTGTTTGTGCTTATAATAAAACATGCTTAGGATGAATGCTATACAGTGTGGTAGAGGAATGCTAAATAGAGCTCTGTTCCCTGAGCCAACAAGATAGCTGTTTTAAAAGCAAGATAGAGCATTTTATAGTTAATATGCTTTCTGAATCCTTGTTTGGCACCTGTATTTGCACTAAAATGACTGCATGCCTAAATAAGCAGGCTAAGGATCTTTAATCTTCATCCTTCAGACTGAGGAAATACTTGATTCTTTCTGCATTAGATTAGCAAGCAAAGAAAGAAGGAAGAAAAAAGTACCTATCACTGTGTGCAAGAGAATGCGAACCTTTAAACTTAAATAAAACCAATTACCTGTAAAATATATGTCGTTTTGCATGAAATGGTAGATCAGTTTACTGCATTTTTTTAGCAATTTTAATAATGTGTTCGTTAAAAAAAATAGGCAGTAACCCTCTAAATGGATTAAAAAAAAAAAAAAAAAAAAAAAGATCATGCTAATTCTTGATGAATCAACTGATAAACAAATTGATATCTCTTAGGAACCAAAATAACTTGTGAATTGTAATATGTATAGGAAAAACTGTAGAAAATTCACATTCAAGTACTGTACTGAAAACTAAATAAAAGGTGCCTTGCTACACTATGACCTCGATCATTCTACTATTGCTTTTTATTTTCTCAACCTGCTCCAAAAATGTAACTAACTGCAAGTCTTCCATTTAAGCAATTATGATAGAAGAAAAAAAAAAAAAAAAAAAAAAAAAAAAAAAGGTACAGTTTATTCAGCTTTCCTCTGTGAGGACACTGACCTTATGTTCTTTGAAATCCCAACAATAAGAACGATCTCTGACTGAGTAAAATCTGGGACAACAGCAGATATTTGCATGTTTCAAAAAATGTACCACTAGGACAGATCCTGGAGATTTTCTCCCAGTCCTCCCATGCTGTAAACCAATGACTGATAGGGTAAATAAACCTCCCTTTTCCCTTTACTAAGCCCAGAAATTTCAAATACGACTCTCCAAAGAATAATGGCTAACACTACTGACAAAGCTCTGGCCAAGCAGCAGAATTGGATCATGTAAACCTCTGCAAAATTCTTTATTTTTAATTTAGATAATGCCACCCTTTGGCCCATTTCTTAGAGGTAAGGGTACCAGAAAGCTGACCATGCAGGAGAAAAAGAAAACACAGAAACTAAGGGCAAGGCAGTTGCTTTTCAAAATTAACATCCTGGCTATTCCCAAAGATTTTATGCTTTTCTACCACTTCAGACTATTATTTGTGTTTCCATAGCTAGTATCTTCAAAATAGATGTTTTCCTTTCAAATAGAAAGCTGTTAGTTGGTAAGCAGTGATCTTACTTTTGCTTTCACAGGACCTATTCTATTTATCTGTCATTGCCTCCTTTCTAATGAATAAGTTGCATTACATTTAGGAAGGAGAGCATGACTAAATAGTAATCCTAGAACATCTGATTTATTGCAAATTCATAATCTTCATTACCATAAAAATATTTTGTACCTGCAGTCTTCTCCTTGGCAACCTACCTTCTTTTTTTGATGCAGAAAGTGGGAAAATGGTGTCCCTGTTTCTTGCTAAAATGTACTAGCTCTTCATCCTACTGTGGCACGGATGTTATTTGTAAGCAAGCATATAAAGAATGATCCAGCTGGTTAAAGTACAGCTGGAGCAGAATATTCTCCTTCTTAGATTTTACAACAAAATATCCAAATAACTCATATGGCTGATGCATAGAAAGTAGAGTTTGGTTTACATCAAAGGAACTTATGAAAGTTAAAGCATATCAAAAATAAAAAGGCATCTTAGTCACTGCATAAAAGCTATTTTTGAACTTATATAATCAAATATACTTACGTATGATATAGAGAGACTGTGCCAGCTATGGCATGCATATCCCTCTACTGTAATTAATCTTTGCAAGCACTTTAAGTCATTTTAAATTTACATTTACTTCTGCCTCACACAGTTGTGGTGTTATCTCAGTTTTCACCATCTGTCACAGACATCAGAAAAAACTGACTTAAATCAAAGACTGTAGGAACAATTTTTAAAGCTCTCTGGTTCCCATGCTTTGTAGTATCTATAGGGCTGTACACGTAATTAAGAAAAAACCTTCATGTTACTGAATGAGATCTTAAAACTATCAGTGAGAAGCTTCAGCTTAGGTCCTGCATCTTTCACATCACTGGTCCACAACTTACGATTCAAGTTCCTCCCTGTTTATAAAGAAAAGGTCCAATGGAAATAGCAGGGGAGGAAGAAACCTTCAGAAGATCAGCAGTTGCCAGGGTGTTTTTTCATGCTTCAGCAGACATTAGGTCTCTTATCCAAGAGCTATGCGATTAATGAGAAGTCTAATGACTTCCATTCCTTTTCTTAAAAGATTCAGCATGTCACCAGTATTTATGAGGAAGCCTGCTGTAGCTACAGGGACATTATGTACTTCACCGCATTTCAAGCTGAGAGATGCTGAAAACGGAGCATTAGTTTATCTACTATTTTTTTTTTCTTTTAAACTGTCTCCCTTTCCCTCCCTCCTTTGTAAATAAATGTGCCACATTTCTAGCAGCCTGAAGACAGAAAAATATCTTCAAGCCTGTTGCCAGTTTTATTTTCCTCCAAATATCTACCAAATCACCAGAAGCTCTTATTATCTAAGTGAACTGAACCTTCAAACAGCAACTGCTCCAGAACCTCCTAAGGACTTCTCATAGTAAATAATTCAAAGTTTAAAGTTTTGTATATTTATTCATTTAACTTGATGTATATTTCAAAATAATAAATAGAATTAATATTTTATAAGAAAAATGATGTTTTGCAACACTAAGCAACTCCACCAATTAAGAAAAAATTATCCAGCATCTATTTGAATTTGTTTTCAGATTTTATCTCATAACATACCTCCTTTTAAAATTGTCCATAGATATGACTGTTTTCCTCACCTTCCCAAAACTCTGGAAATAAATTAAGATCCTATTTTTCCAAACACATGCTGCTTTAGTCACTGAAACTTTTTCTAATAACTGCAGTGGCATTGCTTACATGTGGATACAAACATAAACATTTGTAAGACTTTTATCTTGATTCTTTACTACGAGTTTCCAGCTTATTGTCTACCACATATGCTAACTCACAGGTATTTTATTTAATGCCAATGTGCCTGTGAGGATTTTGGATTAATTCACCAAATTACCCGTCTACCTGAAACATTAAATATATGAAAAAGAAATTCTTGGAAGTTCAGTGACAGTCAACAAGATAAAAACCCTTTGAAGTATAGAAGTACCATTGAAATATTAATGCAGCTTATATTACACATAAATTGTTTTCCCCAACACCTTTATTTAACCTTCATTTCTCAAGAATGTAGAAAGGACATTCCATCTTCTCCACTCCTCCAAAAAGCACTATTGATACGCTTGCAGTCAACAGTATTGCCATTTTTGGTTATGATCCACTGGCAATTGCTTCTAAAATGAAATGTGTTACATTTCTGGGCCAGTTCCATGATCATTTATTGTAGCCATCATGCAAGTGATGAAAAATCCACAAACTTCTTTGAATCCATAAAAGCATGAAAACATTTTGCCTTGTGTGTTGTTATCCAAATTTATTTATTCATTTATCTTCCTTGAAAGAATGGAAAAAGTGCTCTCTGCCATGCTATTCTCATCTCTTCATCATTTTCCACTTTGCTCTCTTTATGTCTCACTAACGCAATCGGGTATCAGTGCTAACTGCCTTACATGGATAATTTTGACTGCATATTGATCAATTATCATGACAAAATTAAGCATTCACAATTTCTCTTCATTCTTTTCTGCACTGTAGACCTCCATGCTGATGATCAAAACAGTGACATTTTGAAAAGGAATGCAGAAACAGGAGGTTGTATTTGACACTCAAGGAGTCTGTCAGCTGTGCAAAAGTATTTCACAAGAGACTTAAACTTGGAAATCTAAACACATGCTTAATTTTTTTTTGTATAGCTTCAATAGTCATCTCTAAAGAAACTTAGATTGTTATTATTTTTTACATTTTTTATGCAATATTTATGATTGGCTTCCAGTAAAACCACCTGAAAATTCACTGGAAGTCAGCTACCATCATCCAACTTTTTTCAGTACATCTTTGTGGCATTTCATTGTGATTAAGTATCATGGGGTGGAATATGAGTCATTAAGCAGCACTGAATGATGAGTTAACATCCTCAGTTCTGTATTCCCCTCTTGCTGTGACTGGAGTTTTTCGCTAATTCTGTACCTATCAGTTTGTGACATATAACTTAGTTATAATGCAGCTATGATCTTTGGATGATACAAAAAACTGGAGATGCATTTTTTTATCTGTTTTACCTCAGTGATTTCCAACTCTTTCAAGTGCTTTTAAAACTATGTATCTTCTCACAAGTGATTCATTAATCACAGAATGGCCCAGGCTGGAAGGGACCTAAAACATCATGGATCTCCAACCCCCCTGCCAGGCAGGGCCACCAGCCTCTCCTTTTACTAGACCAGGCTGCCCAGGGCCCCATCCAACCTGGACTTAAACACCTCCAGGGACAGGGCATCCACAACCTGTCTGGACAGCCTGTTCCAACACCTCACCACTCTCATAGTAAAGAACTTCCCCCTAACATCCAGTCTAAATCTTCCCTCCTTCAACTTAAAATCATTTCCCCTTGTCCTGCTGTTACCCACCCTTTTGAAGAGTTGACTCCCCTCCTGTTTATAGTCTCCCTTTAGGTACTGAAAAGCTGCAATGAGGTCTCTCCACAGCCTTCTTTTCTCCAGGCTGAACAAGCCCAGCTGCCTCAGCTTATCTTCTTAGAGGAGGTGCTCCAGCCCATGATGATCTTCATGAATCTCCTCTGGACCCTCTCCAACAGCTCTCTGTGTTTCTTGTACTGGGGGCTTCATACCTGGACGCAGTACTCCATATGGGGCCTCACAAGGCAGCGAGGGACAATCACCTCCCTCTCCCTGCTGGCCACCCCTCTCCTGAGGGAGCCCAGGATACCATTTGCTTTCTGAGCTGCAAGAGCACACATGCTGGCTCATGTTAAGCTTTTCATCCATCAGGACCCGTGAAGTTTTCTGGAACAGTATTTGTCATATATCCTGCATGTGCCCAGGCAATAAGTACACAACAGCAGATTGTATCATTAGTATGAAATTTGAGAGAACTAGCAGAAAGTTAGATTAAGTGACTACAATAAAAAGGAATATTATCACAGCCAAAGATAAATATTAACCTAAACTTTTCTGAAAGTTAGCACACCAGTGGCGATAATTCAACCTGCTAATGTCCACTGGCTGAACAGGCTAGAAAAGAGCCAGAAAACTCTCCCAGGACCTCTGGATAAACCAAATGGAAGGGTCTTTTGAGTGAAGCCACTATGCTAAGAAAAGAACAATCTCAAATGTCTCCGGGAAAAGAGTGACACAACGTGTGGAAGCAGACTTATAATGTATTTAGGGCTAATCAGAGTCTCTGCTGGACTCAGGTCCTCTGAGACATTACATCTTGGGGAAATACTGGATGCCATTAAAAATGGCTAATTATTGCATTGCGGTATCTTTTACTTACAGGATTGGTAGCATTCCCCTGAGATACCTTGTAAACTCCATGGAAAATACATCAACTGTGGGATTTATAATTACCTTTAATGTAGGAGGTGCATTTTAAGGTACAATCTAAAGCATAGGTCTGAGAAATTAGATAAGGGAAAACCACAAATGTTTGCAGTCAATGAATCTAAATGACTCTGATTAGAATGTAAGCTGTTACACACATTCCCATCTGAAAGTGATTTATTACTAACCAAAAAGTTATTAATCCCCTATGCCTACCGAATGGTTGCTGGGATGCAGAATACTACTTTCTAGTCAGTAGTGCTGTGAATTAATTCCTTGTACGTAGAAGTTGTAAAAACATCTTAGTAATTAGAAGGGAAAAAAGAAAAAAAAAAAAAAAAAAAAAAAAAAAAAAAAGATTATTCCCTTAATATTTTCCCTTAATATTTGAGACAGTCCTTATATTTCATACCCTGGGGACCGGTAGATGGGATTTTTCTATAGCATTATTCTGTCACAAGAACATTTATTTCCTTTATTTTGTATGGCTATTTTTGTTTAACTTTAAGGAATACCCAGACACTACCTATATGCACGTCTATGAACTCCAACCAGGAGATCAGAAAGCAGTTTTGGAAAACATGGGGTCTATGAGGCTGGACTGAACACAGAGAAGGTGCCTCATACTTGTTCACAGTGACTCCCAGAGCCTGACAAAGGGATTATTTGACTTTCTGTTGTTAGTATAAGCAAGTATAAATATTTTAGACATAGGTTAGTGGGACCAATTGTGCTAATAAGTAGATCTCAGGCATAACACATCTTTCTCTCTGCAAATTAGTACTAGAGTATTTGCCAAATACTAAGGCCCAGTAGAAGGAAGTTCCACTCTGTCTTGCATTAGCAAGCAGACACTGAACTTGCTAGACTGTAGTTTTAACCTGTAGAGAGATATCTTATCAGGTGAGCAACTTGACTCATAGTGTGAGCTAGTTCACCAGTAGGATGCATCTGTTTTTGTTTGCATGTTTGTTTTTTTTTTTTTCTTTTTGAAAGCCAGCTCTGCTCTTCTCAGCCTTTTGTTACACAGAGCCATCAAGAACAATGCAAGCAGGAAAAAGAAACCAACCACAAAAACAAAGAAAAAAACAACATCCAAAAACCACAGAACAATGGGAAAGTATCAAAGATAAGATTACACTTCTGTCGAAACTGACAACTAGACTCTTTCCAGAAGTGCCCAGAGACAGCATGAGGAGCAATACAAAATGTAACACAGGAAGTTTCATCAGAACATGAGAAAAAAATTTCTTTATTTTGAGGATGATAGAACACTGGGACAGGCTGCCCAGAGAATTCATGGAGTCTCCTTTTCTGGAGATACTCAAACCGACCTAGAGATTTCCTTAAGAAGCTATTCTAGGTTTAGACTTTGACTAGATGATCTCCAAAGGTCCCTTCCAACTCCTACAATTCTGCATGACCAAAGCAACCCAGATGATAATGATAATACACGTCAGATATCACACTATTACAGAATAGCTTAGGTTGGAAGGGATCTTGAATCCCACGCAGTCCTAGTCTTGTTTGTAAGTTCCCCTCAAGTACTGCAAGACTGCAATGAGGTCTCCCCAGAGCCTTCTCCAAACTGAACCAGCCCAACCACCTCAACCAACTACAAAACTCAGGACTGTGATTTCCTATTTGTGAAATCAACAGCCATCTGATGTATTTGCAAAAATTTTGTCTAATGTGAAGGCTTTACACATGGTTCTCTGCATGTTGGTGTTAAGTATGAGGCAGAGTAGCCATTTGGGTTCAATGTTGGTATATTGCCACCTAACAAGGGATCACTAGAAACTGATTATAAAGAGGTTTTATTCACCAGTGAGGTTTTTTTTTTATACTGAAGCAACAGAAGCCTCAGAATGCAAAGCTGAAGCATATTAATTTTCAAGAAAACCATTACACTGAAAAATACATTCCTACTCTTTAGAAAGGACTTTCTGTGTAATGCTTAGTCCCCTCTCCTGTAGTCTAACAGTGTCATCATTACTGTGATTTAGAAATGAGGCAAGGACTAATTACTGCATAATTAAACTAATCAGAGAGAGTTTTACTGGAATAGAAGATCCTTGATGAAGAATTTTACCTGTTTTCTGAGAAAAGGAAATTCTTAATATTCCTCCTCCCAATATCTTTCTTCTAATTTGATTTCATAGTATTTACATAATAGATGTAATATGATTTTCACTAGCTACCACACAAAAGTGCTTTTCATCCTCCATCACCACAACAAATAGCTCTCTCAGACATTTAAAGCAGATTAAACAGTTCTCAAGTACTGACAAATTTCATTTGCCTGAAATATGACTGTAAAGTTACTTAGAGAACTGTGCATACAATGGCTGGTCCAAAAGCAACACCTCCTTTTTCATTATGTTGTCTCACAACATCAAAGGCATTTGTTGGTGGTATAGCCATTGGGATTGAACCTTCCCACCAATGTTCCATTACATTTTGCTGCTGTGCAACACAAGAGCAGAGGGGCGGTCTGACAAAATGGCATCTGACATGGAAGTATATATTAAGCAAAGATGTAGCAAAGAAGCTATTGAGCTCTTTGTATCTGTTGTGGTTTCTAGGGAAATAAATAGGAGGCATTACTTTCAGAGCAACTTATGTACAACTATAGATACTGTGCTCATAACTTATCAGTTTTATTCTCTCTCCTCCTAAGGAATGTGAATCCCTTAGAAAAGAAAATAATTCTTATAGGTCATCTCATGGCTTTGCTGTTCGTGACAGAAAACCTAACATATCACCTGTGTTAGAAGTATACACAATCATAAATCATCTCTGCTTTCTGGCATTGCACTATGTTGAATGTATTCACCTTATTTTTTCTCACATTTTCTGAGATTAAGGGCAACTACATTAAAGCTTTTCAAAGGAAAGAATGTATGGGAGAGGAAGCCTCTACAAGTCAAGCCCCAGCAGGAGTTAGGGAAGACATGCATTGAGGCTGGTGGCATTTTCAGAGAGCCTCTGGCAATGCCAGTCTCCCACAGAAGGGCTTAGCATTACTCTCCTCTCACCTAGGGCACTGGCTCAAGCTGCGTGTGAAAGGCACAAGAGAGTCATGGGTACCTCACTGAACAAGACTGCAAAACTATCCAGCCTTCTCTGCAATTCAGAGATATTTAGAAGAAAACAAAGCAAGAAAGAGGATTTCATTCTCAGCCTCAGCATGGCTGCGCTCCTTCCCATTGCTGTTAGAAGGAGAGCACAGGTTGTCAGTTTGTAATTGCATCTCTGTTTGTCTTACTCAGGATAAAGTCTTACCAGCCACCCACATTCTTCCTACAGAGAACAATACAAAGATATCAGATGGTAAAAGGAAAAACAAAAAAAAATGCTAATTTCTCATTAGTCTCTTTCTCTATTAGAAAACCTAAGCAGACTCAGAAGATCTACCTCCACAGATGTTAGGAAATTTTGGCAGACGTAACCTTTGATATTAAAGCTCTACATGTTGACAATATTCACCCTTAAAAGAGACAGTGTCAGCTCACAGGACGTAACACATGCTCATATATCATTGAGTCAGGCAATTATTTCATCAGAAATCCAGAACACCCTACTCTTTTGTCAGTGTCTTATTATATTATTCCTTGTGAAAAATTGTTCCTCACAGACTTACACAACATAATTTACTATTACTGGTGTCATTCTTTCTATAATTCTATAGTTTCTGGAAGTTTTTATCTAGAAAATAGAGCTGTATTTAATATTAAAAAAATAAAACATATTTTAAAATATTTTTATGAATATTATTGTAATGCAACAAATTGCTATTTTTACCATGGTATCTATTCTTTCTTTAAGAAACTTAAGTAAAAAATGCACTTGATTTTCTATACTTGACTTATGGCACATAGAAAAATTAATTATTAAGTTTAAAAGATTCAAATAATTCCTTTCTGTTACAGTTTATTAACAATGATGTCACTTTAGACTACAGTAAGTCAGACCAATTCTAAAACGTGGGACTAGTTTAATTTATATTAACATCCTAAATATTTAAAAAATAGGAAAAATATTTCCTTCCTTTCTTAAGCTTCAAAATATCTTCATGGTAAACCTTTAAGATTTCCTCCAGCTAAAGTAATCTTTCTCCGCTAGTGTCTAAAGCAAGACTTGAACTTTGCAACCAAATCAATGATTAACTTCACATATGCAAATGAGTAGAAACTCTCTTAAAAATAAAAAATAAAAAAGTTTTTACATGTCAATTTATTTCACTTCAGGTCATGTTGCACACAGAAGAGAACTAAGAGAATGGCACACAATGAGATTTCAAGGTTTCATATTTGACAGGGCTCTTAGGACAGCTCTGAAAAGCAGAATACACTGGCAGTGTTGGAAGATTAGATTCTTCCATTTTATCTTTTTAATTTTTTTTCATGTCTATGATGCAGTAAAAGATAAAATAATAATAATAATTAAAAAATAATAATGAAAAAAAAAAAAAAAAAGATTAAAAAATCCCAACAATTGCTTTCTTCAATTTGTAGGACGCAGGTATCAACAACCTTGCTGTCTCTTTTTGAGAACTAATATGGGTGGAAATGAGGTCACTGTCTGAAATCACTCCCCCATCAATTCAATGTAGCCTGTGAGTCATACAGAGTAAGAGAGAAAAGGTTACATGAACCAAAGTTAACAAGGAATTGAAGCCAATAGAATAGCATAGCAACAAAAGAAATGACTACCCCACAATTTACTCTGCTACCCTCTATTTGCTTGCAAGCTTATATGTATTCATTAAGAAAATCAATTTAAAACAACACAGTGAGAAAAAGAAGAATGTATAAATATGATTAAAATAATTAAAGTAACACAAATATAGAGAAAGTATTGGAATAACAGTTGCACCTTGCTCTCAAATCTTTGTGTCCAGCGAGTTTGAGAGAAAGGAGGTTTCTTATTCTCATTTATATTACTTTTAAATGCAGAATTAAAAAAAAAAAACAACAACACATGTATACTGTAAAAAAATAAATAAATGATGTCTTCCAAAATAGATAGTATTAAGATTCATTGAAGACAACATTTATTTTCCTTTGAGATTTATTGAGTTCATCTACAGAAGTAGGTCAAAACATTCTGCAACTAGTTCATGATCTAAAAATGCCACTTCAGATGTTTTGAAGCTATCTGTGAAGTTGGGCCTTAAAAACACAGAATAATCTTGGCTGAAATGAAAAAGAAATAAAAAAGTATATAAGTAGATCAAGACTGACAAAACTAGTGGTAGAATAGTTAACTTTTACACAGGAATGGAAAGACTTATTCTTGGATGTATGTTTCAACTTGAGAGCTAGAAATGTATCTTATTCCCTGTTAAAATATAATAATAATGAAATAAAATAACTATTTAACATTGCATAATTTTTTGTACAAGATAGACACCTTAATAGAAAATAAAAATCCATCCTGAGATGTGCTGTTTTGAATGACTCTGTGGGAGGCTTGTATAGTATTTATTTACAACTGGCATAAGAAAAGAGGAGAAACAGTTGCTCAAGGGCCTCATGTGGCCCAAAGTCAATTGCTGTAACTATTTAAGCAATTAATGTGAACCTATGGGGCTTAAACACAGCTCTCAAAAGGAGAAGCTGCTTCCCTGCCACTGTGACTTGTAACTGGTCAATGATCAAATCAAATCCATTGGAAAAGGGAGTTCAAAGTCCAGCACTTCCCAATTTGAATGAGTGTCCCATCACTGTCCCACTGCCAACAGCCTTTGCTGACAAGACAGGACCTGGCAACCTAACATAACAGCTAACAGTTGGATCCATTTCCACGTGTGCTATTTGGACCACATATAACTATTTCATTTTGGCAGCTGAACTAGAAACCGTTTCTACAGACTGAGTCATCTCTCTTTCACTTTCAGTCTTAAATTTATTGAAATGTTTCTTGGTGCACTTTTTAACGGCTCTGCTAAAAAACAAGGAAAAACCTTCAGTAAAACATAAATGTGCTGATGAAAAACAGGCTAATTTTTCAATTGTAAAAAAATATAAGAGGAAAATTCTGGTTACTTCACTGATATGTTGTGGGCAGGGCAGTGAATAGGAGAGAATTTTTCACACACTTGTGGAATGTTGATTTAACAAAAGATATTTATTCTGGTCTACAAAAAGAATCAGATGCCAAAGCCTATTCCAGGATATACAAACCTATCAGACTACAAGTCAAAGTAAGATACAAAATAAAACTTGTTTCTTTAAAAAAAAATAAAAAATAAAAAAATTTAAAAAGTCAAAAATGTCAGTTCAGATAAATTTTTAATGGTATTTCTTTAAATTCAAACTACTGTTCAAAACCAGTTCTAACCTAAGGCTATATACTCTAGCCTCTTGATTTTCTGACAAGAAAGTATGCATGCAACAACCAACACATAAACCAACAGCTGAACTCAGAGTTTCTAAGTCACATAAAAATGTGCCTTCAGCTCCTATCTCTAGGATGTGAGTTTGCATTTGCAGCTGATATGAATGTCATCCTTGCAAAGATAACATTTCGCCCAAGCAGTAAAAGAAAACTAAAAAGATTTTCATTACACTCTTAGGTCCTCATCCTGCAAATTCTTCTGCATTTTCTCAACTTGGCTAGCTGGCAGCAAAACCAAAAGTATAATATAATATTTCATTAGTGAATAATTGAAATGCAGAAAACTTGTAAGCAGAAAGCCAATGCGTTTTCAGTAAGATTCATTTGGTGATTACACTGACTTCTAGCAAAGTGAAAATAGTAAAAACTTACATTTCCTTTCATTTAACTACAGTAGTAAGATCTCTGAAGGTAAAAGAAGGTCAGATGGAAGCAGCTCAACTCATTTCACTCTCTCACTTCATGCAATGCCCATTTTTGTAAGGCATATCAAAACACACTAATAAGGCTGAATCAACAGCTAATTCCCCAAACACTCAAAAAGCAAAACAGCAATTGCTGACACAACCAGCTGAAGTGACAGCCCTGATGGATATGTCTCAGCTACAGAATATCAGAAAAACACAGATCTAAACACAAAAGTTCTCCTACCCAAAATAGTCTTTGTCTATTTCTGATTAAGACTTTTTCTTTGTTGGCAATCCCGAACGCCAATAACATCATTCCTCCTCTGAAATTCTTCTGGCTCACTGCCTACCCCATAAATGTTGTGATGCCCATTGCATTAGTGTCCCCTCATTTGAGAACAGCTGCCTAGGTCTTTCCCTCCCTGATGCTATATTTGTGTCCAGTCAATGAATCCGAAATCCCCTGCTAATTACCATCTAAGCTGTTATAAGGAATCTACACGTGTTACTGCACAAAAGAGGATTACTGTACTTTAAACTTAGCAAGGCTTGGTAATCCCATGTGCCACAGGATCCCATGGACATCAGAACAGATGTAAGTTTACTGATTGCACTTTGGACAGCCCTTCCTTAGCTGCACATTTTATTTGCTACCACTGTTCTGCTTCAATACCTAAAAAGTTTTAGTTCACGATAGTTGTGTAATGTTCTAAGAACCACATGCAAAAATAACACAAATACACGCTGAGTAATATCCTTATTTAGTAATGTGCTTTCATAATTCTTAATACTGTAACATCCTCTGAAGACAATTATGGCAGATTTCCTTGATGGCACTTGAGGACTTTCAAAATTTCCTCTGAGTTCTACCTTGGAATGAATGCTTTTTGTTGAAAACAGCCTTTGAAAATAAAAGAAATGAAAGTAAATCTCCTATCATAAGAGCTCAGATAATGATCTAAAAGTTCTGCTTGTATCCTGTGCTAAATATTTTAAATATCCAAAATTCCTGTTTTATGAACAAATGAATAGCTGAAAACAAGGTGAAGGCAAGTAGCAAACACAACATTGCACTGAAAATTATTTTTCAAATTCAATCACATATTTTGAAAGTGAGCAAAAATGAATGCTTTGATTTCACTTTCAGACAGAAAAAAAAAATAAAAATGAGTTGACTTCTGATCATAACTTGCACACCAACTAATGTTTATCCTGCTCTGTTAAGCGGGATTGCAAAGCCTTTCCTTTACATTCGTAGACATTTGTAGGCCAAGTCAGGAATGTGGAGTTCACAGGGATACCAGAGACCTGCACAACATCAGGCCAGAACAAATATAGTTTCCAGAGAAGAAAAAGAACTATCTATAAGAACCAAGAAAGAGACTTTTGTGAAGACAGTTCTTACAGAAGAAAGAATCATCTGTTGAACAGCTAAACGGCATCTGAAGACAGGCATAACACTGAAACTCCAGCCACTGCATTTCAGAAAGTGATGGAATTAAAATACTCTTTTGGCAATATGGAGCACTGAAAATGCCCCCCATCTTGTATGTAACTGAATTTTAGCTCTCAAGCTATTAGTATCAATTAATGTTCTCTTGAGTACAAACTTCTTCCTGATAGAAGGAATCCCAAAAAGCTTAAAAAAAAAAAAAAAAAAAAAAAAGACTACCCCAAAATTTATTTTTAAGGAATTTTTCCAGAGATTCACTTTAAGAGAACATGAAGGATGGAATAAAGAAGAAACTGAACTAAAATCACTGAGTTACAAAATACAGGAAATTGATTCCCTAGAACTCCTGGATTATCCTAGTTTTTAGATGACTGAATAGACTGAAAAAACTACTGAGAGACAAGCCAAGAAAAAAAAGATCTAAAAATTCTTTTGAATTATATTCTCAGGAAACTATTTCCATTATCACTGCTACAAATAATTATGTCCATCCCAGCACAAGATTCATTACTGATGGGGTAATCCTCCTCAGTAGTTTTGGGAATGCTGTACTGAAAGTATATCCTTTCCAAGTTAGGAGTATCTTCTCAACTTAAAAATAAAAAATAATAAAAAAAAATCTACTAGATAAATCATTTACCATGATCATTTTTTAATTGGTGACACAGCTATTCTGAAATAGGGTAACGTTACTGTGCTTCTAAGGAAGGACTACGGTCATGAAGATAAGCATTCTAAATTAAGTATGAATCCATTATATACAGCTTGCTGGTGCGTTTGCATTTAAAAGAAGTAAATCTGTAGAAAGAGAAAGCTAATTATTATGCGGATATCTCCCCTAGGATTGAAAATCAATCTACAGACAACAATCTCAACAAGGGTCCAAGTTTTACAGAGTATTTCTTTATTGAAGCCAGCTAGATTCTTTGTCCCAATACCTCATGGCATTGAAATTTATCAAGAAGTGTTTCTCCAAAATTTCACCAAGTGAAAGTTAAGATTATTTACTGATGTCCCCATTCAATATTGTAAAACGAACAAACAAACAAAAACCACAGAAAACCCACCACCAACAAAAAATAACCATCACACCATTCTTGTGTGTGGAGCAGTAGTACAGGTTCTTTTTTCTCCAAGTGTTATTTCCTCTAGAATATTTTGATATACAAGAAAAGTTTTGGCCATTGGCCATAGGAGAAATATTTCTGTGGCTTTCATCATCTCTTTGACCTCTTTCTGAAACAGAATTTTTAGAGAAATAGTCAACAAAGCTATATACTGTGCTATGATAGGTGTCACAAGGGGCTGAATTTCGCACTTTTTCTTCTTGATCAAATCCAGCAAAGCTCTTTGTCCCAGCAGCTTGTGGCTCAAAGCTTCAGAGACAAGCTACTTGTTTTCCCAGGATCACTGACTCAAATGAAAGACTGCACAGTGGCATCTTTCTTTACAGAAGTAATAGAAGCCCAGTTAGAGAAGCCCACTTCAAATAAGAAAGAATTATGTATTTGTATAAAATACATTCAATAATCTTATTAGGTTTTGTACACTACAGTACCTTCAATTGTCTTCTGATGGCATCTAATTTTCTCAAACAATTATCATCAAATCTCTAAGAGAGTGTGAGTAGCTACAAATACACTTCGACTGCATCTCCCTTTGTGGCTTTCCCAGTCACTTGCTTTGGCAGCGCTCTTCTGAAATTCCTGTGATCTTTCCTCGAGTCAGTTAACATCTATAATTTTACCATGAAAATAGCAAGCATGATGTATTTTAATGCATCACTGTCCATTTCTATAAATCAAGTCATGCTAATGTTTCTAGCTTTCCTATCTCAAATGCCAAAAATTAGGACTTCTCATCTGAAAGAGACTATCATTTGCCTCCCTCAGTAGTATTTACAGTATTTACAAAATAAAAGGAACTTCACTAAATTCTCTTTCTCCCTACTGCTAAAGGGCAAATGCATTATAATCTTTTTTCTCCAAAGGCAATATCTGAAGTCATATAAAGATTGAGGTTTTGGTGCCCTATTCTAACTGAAATCTCTCACAATTCCTGGCAGAGAACCTGGGGAGGAAATTTTACCTTGAAAGTGATTTAACACAGTATTGTAGTGATTAATGTTTTTAACTTAAATAAGGATACTATATATATATATATATATATATATATATGACTTTTAGTATGCAGTTCTAGATTTTTAGCATAAAAGCAGGTGATGGTAGCCAGCAAAACAACCATTCCTTAAGAACCTGATAAAGTTACTCTGAAATGAAAGCTTTTGTATTTCCTCCAGCCCTCTCTAGCTGCACCAGCGAGCCTAAGGAAAAACTATTGCCTCTCTCAAGAAACATTGCTTCCTATTTCAGTGTGCTGCTTCAACAGGATCACAAATTTTGGGTCAGTCTTTACACATGCAATGTAAAGACCTTGCAAAAGAAGACTTACAAGTAGCCAACACACACTGAAGGCTGAAGGAAAAATAGGTGTATTTCTTACAGTCTCCAGTCTTTCTGAATATAGCAATTCAGCTGTAATAGCTCTTTACCAAAACATTCTCCCTTCCAGAAAGCTTCCCTTTCCCCCTCAATGACAGCACACTGAAAAATGCTTCAGAAGGATTTTTCGTCCCTTCCCCCACATCATGTTATTCTTGCATCTTCTCTCTTACACTGAGAAAATGATGCAGAAAGAGCAGCTAGTGTTTTCCACACCAAATAATTTGTTGACTGTTACAGGGCATATGGGCAGGACAAGCACTGCCTTCAGCAGAATATCTGTGCCCTCTGTCATTATTTTCTTCTCTTGCTGCCTATTCCTAGCTCAAAGCAAGCCCTACTTCCGTTTGCTGCACATAGCAGTCAATTAAAGGACAAGAGTATTTTGTAGCTGAGCTATTCACAATGCCAACACAGAAAGCCTCGGTTCTTCTTTACTTTTTATCTGGGACTGAACAAAAAAAAACATGTGGGGGGAAGGGAAGGAGAGACAGAAGTGTGCCCCACTGTTTTTTGGTTGTTTTTATTTATTTATTTTTGTATATACTGTATTCTTCTCAGTGTTCAAAACATTAGCATTAGCATCTGAGTTGCCTATAGAATATTAAATCACAATCACTAAAACGTCAGAGGTTAAGCTAATTTATTTTCTGTAACTATAGCAGAAATACAATTACTTTTATTTTGAATGCCTATCTTTGTGTGACAATTGATTTTTAGCTTTGAATCTAGATGCTGTTTTGGTAAGGTACATGTTTTTAAGTATTTGTAAATAACCACAGCAAATATCACTGAGACTTATCTCCCATAACCCATTATCACCACCTATTTTCAAACACAAATGAATTTTGTGAGTTTCTCTGTGTGTGTTGCATTATTAATAGCCAGAGTTTTATAATATGCTAAAATCATGTAAACCAACAGATGAAGGCAGAGTTGCTTAAATTCCTAGAAATTTAGAAAATCATGTTTCCATGACAAATAAAAGACTGAAGTCCTTTTCATCTCATCAGCAACCTTACAGTGAAAGCTTATCTTTTTCCACAGCTCATATCTGCAGTGTTTTCAAGAAGTTATTTGTGCTGTGACATGGAGGTGAAAATTTTCAATTTCCAGTTTAGTCTACTACTACAAATTAAAGTGGAGATGAACTTTAGTTTACTTTGGGTACAAAATGGAATACTTATGCGTAAAACATAGGGAACACTTGAAAGGGAATTCAGTGAAGGACCTACAGAAACATTTGCCCTGGAGATAAGTACCCAGTACAGGAAACCAACACAAAGTTCAAGCTATTCTTGCTTATTTAGAAATGTAACCAAGCAAAACAGTGGGGAGAAATAAATAAATAAATAAATAAATAAATAAGGTACTAGAAACCTGTGGTATTTTCTCAATACATCTCCAGGAAGGAACTCAGTTGCCTTCTTCTCTAGGATGAATGAATGACATGCCAGTTTACCAGTTAGTTCCACTTCTGTGCCTGGCAATATTGTGGAACAGATTCTCCTGAAGGCACTACTGAGGCACCTGGAAAATAAAGATTAGGTGATTGGTAGAAACCAACACCGCTTTACCAAGGACAAGTCATGCCTGACAAACTTAGTGGTCTTTTATGATGGAATAGCAGCATCGACATTTAAAAGAAGAGCAACTGATGTCATCTGCCTGGACTTGTACAGTGTTTGACAGTGTCCTGCATGCCGCACTGGTTGCCAAATTGGAGAAAAATTTGATGGGAATTAGGTACCTGTTGTAAGAAACGAAACTGAAAGCTGAAAACCATTAAGACAAAATTTACAGATGCACTTAGATAAAAAGAGCCCTTGCTCCAGATAACATTTGTCAACTATAATCAATTGCTAATTTAACAACTTCATGCAAACTTCTGCAAGTTTTGAAATACTTGATTTATTATAATGCAGAAAACTACATACACCAAGAGAAAAGTGCACAACAAACCTCAGGTCTGCCTCCCACTCAGAGACAGAGTCCATTTGCATCCATGGTAAATAATTAGATGACAATAGCACTGCTCAACAGGAAGCTAGCAGCCAGAGGAGCATGTGGCAGCCTCCTGTGGCTGCTCAGAGAGAGTGTGGGTGAGTGGGTAAGGGAGAAGCTTGCACATCCTGCACCAGATAGTAAAGGCAGACCAGCAGATGTAGAGATTCAGAAAGAGAATTATAATCTGAATTAAAAAGAAGGGAGGGGAAAAAAAAAAAAAAAAAAAAAAAAAAAAAAAAAAAGAATCTTTGTGAATTTAAATATTTTGAAGCACTGTGGCAGACTCAAAATATTTTCCCCTTTTATGTGTGTTTGTAACAATGTTTAAATAAAGTGTGCCATGTTATTGAAATGAAATAGCAAAACTGGATAGAAAGCTCTGCAATGAAAGAACTCCCATGAAATGCATGTGTCAAAGTGGCGTTTTCTCAGTGGCAATCTGCATCATTTGAAAATCCAGCTAAATATGGTAAGTATAGGGCTATTAGAAGGTATATCTCCAGCTCTGGAATACAGGAGAGCACAAGTCATTCATTGGTTTTTGGTCTTGTTTAAGAACAGTGCAACTGTATGCTTCCTGATACGTGAAACTCATGGCAAAGATAATTTATGTCCCTCCTACGAACACATCTCAGCTATTTTTCAGGTATAAACATATGAGAACTGATGTATTCTGAAAGGTCCAGAATAACTTCAGAACCAATAAACTTTGTATGAAGAGATGCAATGCATTCACCAACATGTTTAATACAAAGTTATAGCTCATTTTGCAGTGCTTGAGCCTACCATCTCTGTTGCAAAATTCACTGGTTTCTCCAGCCTACCTCAGCACTGAGATTTTTTGTTCTTGCATGCAGCCGGCAGTCTGGCAAGCTAATCGTCCTCTGCTGATTCTGCCAGATGTCTGCGAAATAGAAAGCTGCCCACTACCAAACAGACTGGCAGTTTTATGACTGTGACAATTGCTTGTGGCAAAATTATAATTAGTACAACAATGTTGCTATGCATTCTAAACTGGATCATGCTGACTCCTGTTCCAGTTTTCTTCAACACTCTTGATATGATCTTTAAACAACTGTGAAACAGCTGCATGCTGACTGCCATTGAAGCCAATATCCACCAGATCTTAACATCAGGCACTCTAATGGATGTTTTTCTCACTCCTCTAAGGGATGTTCTAAGTGGTGAATTCTACACTGTGTTGGTCTAGGGAAAGCTGTCAATGTTATTCTTACAGTTATAAAACATCTTTGAGTGATTAACAGCCTGGGTATGTCTCTAAGTGGTTTCTGACGTGCAGATATTGCACAGACTTTTTGCTAAACAGAATACTCCATGTGGGGCTGTAGCTGCAATTAAATATTTTTCATATATATTTCCATTCCAAGCATTTCTAAACACCTCTAAGCAAAGGAGAGTGGGTGGAGAAATATGACATGCAGAGAAAAAGGCTTGGAAATTTAGCAAATTCACAAAAAAATACCCTACTCTTGAAGAGGTCAGAAATGCTGCATTTCTCCTTGTTATCACCTGAAAGTAGCTCCCATCTCACTCCCTAATCCCCAGGAAAATGGAAGTTGCAGTCCTACCAAACAATTCTTTAGATGCTACTGATATTGCCAAAGATGGGAATGCACAAATTGTGTGTCTCCCTTTAACTATCTTGGCAGGTTATCTGAGCTGGGAATGGCTGAGGCAAGGCCCCACACGGGGGTGGTAAGGAAGGATCCTCCTCTCCAGAGGTTGTTTCCATGGCCACTTATGCATGGGGAACCAAGTGTCCTTGCAGCAGCAATGCTGTTTTGCACTGCAACAAGGGTTTTAAATGTTTCTATCTAATTGCCCTAATCATGGGTGAAGGCAGCAAAAGTCCTAAATACTTTGAAGGTTTCTTTGCAATTGTGCTTAGTTGAGCCCACTCACTGCATAAAGCTTAAGCAAAATTGATGCCTTTTGCTCCTATCGAGTAGACACAGAAAATGCATTTGAAGAAGAAATTGCTCAAGCTGGGGAGAGGAGGTTTCTAGTTGCAAAGACCCACTGCTAAGGACATCCAGGAACAGTGATGGCAATTGCACAGAGCCCTTTGACAAGCACACAGAGAACAACCCACATTGGGTTCTCCTGAATCAAACAGAAAACATCACAGATGGTTTCTCAGCTTTTCAGCACCTGCTGCAAAGCAAAGCCTGGCTGGAATCAGCTGCAGTGCATTTGCAGACTAGTAAAACAAGCTGAACACAAGATGGAGAGCATTGCAGGAACACCAACTAATGATGTGCTAAGGTGAGTGAAGATGACAGGATCTGCTTCTGCTAGATGGTACAGACCACTGGACCTTCCCCATCAATGTTTTGCTTCATGAGGTGATCATATCTGCTTAGGGTTCTGTGTCAACCCTGATCTCCTAAATCCATCCCTTTTGTAGATGGACCCACGTGGAGAACCTGGGTTGCTACCCAGCAAAGTTTCACGCTTTCATGAATAGGAAATCCTTGCAATGAGCTGTAAAGTTTTATCATAAATTTGCTAACTTAACTTTTGAGAGTTTTATAAGTGCTAATTTTTGAACACATAAGCAAGCATCTCAGTATGAGTCACCTTTGCATCAGTTATAGGGCAGAAAAACTTAGAACAAATAATAATTGCTGGTCAGTCTTCAGGAAAGGGAGGGGCAAAAGAAACTACAGCTTCCCTTAGGGCTCTTAGCAATGGCCATAACAGCTACAGGTAAAATGTTTAAACAGTACCAACAGAGTGAGTCACTCTGTCCTGGTGTTCTGATTTTCTAAAAGTCAGGACCGAGGTCATGAATCCAAAAGCTCTGGGGAAAAGAAAAAAACATGTAGTAGTCAGACATCTTATCTTGGCTGCAAAACAGAGGACAACAAGAAAACCCATGACCAAGAGAGGGCTGCTTACATTCATCGTGCTAGAAAGCGCATGCGTGTCAAGTGGACGTTGCAAAAGGAACTGTTGGTAGCCTGTTTTGAAAATCCAACTTTGAGACTCAAGCAGGCTGATCATAGTGTTCTGTGGTCATTGTCACTGTGCTAAGACCTTAAACACTCAATACAATCTAAACACTGCTCAGAATAGGCTGTGCTGTTATTACTGAAAGAGCCCTTGTTTAAAGAGAAATGCTATTTTTATGACAAATCTGTTGTTCAAGGCCTGACAGCAAACAAGCAAATCAGCATTATACATTCACTGATTAGTCCAGCCAAAATAAGAAGGAAAGAAGAAGAAAAAGAAAGAAAGAAAGAAAGAAAGAAAGAAAGAAAGAAAGAAAGAAAGAAAGAAAGAAAGAAAGAAAGAAAGAAAGAAAGAAAGAAAGAAAGAAAGAAAGAAAGAGAGAGAGAGAGAGAGAGAGAGAAAAGCTTTCCTTCTGGGCATCTTTTTTTATCATTCTGCATGATAAAACTTAAAAAAGAAAGGAGGAAAAAAAAACAAAACACAACCAAATGTCAAACAAGCAAATAGACACCATCTTAAAATATCTCACTTTTATAAGGAAATGCATCATATCAATTGTGTGGGAGCACAAAATGATTTCACTGATGAAAAATACTTTTGAAGCCTTCTAGGCATTTTCATTTATGCATAAGCCAAAATGGTTTTTATGTTCCCCCCCCCCCCCCCATTTTTTAAAGGACACTGCCCAGCTGACAATTAGAAATAATTACTATACAAAAGCATCAGTTCCATCTTTTTAGTAGCAAATATTAGCAACTCAAATCTTCTGGAAATTCAAGACAAGATGCACTTGAACTACTGTTAAGATATACTGCAAAATTCAGTGGTTATAGGGCAGCTGTCCATAATATATTAATATTGACTTAAGATATTATCAAAGCTCATTTTGGAAAAAACTCTTCTTTCCATAGTAAGGTCTTTAAACTAGGTGAAAGGAAATTACAGAAAATCAAGGAAAGAAGCAAGATGAGTTAAAAAACAAACAAACAAACAATTTTTAATGTGAAAAGAGTCAGTGGGCAAAATCTCTATTGCTGTAAATGAACAATTAATGACACAGATGACTGAAGGACAGCTGGAAAGCCTGAAGAGACTAACAGCTTATCTTTTTATTCTTTTTTTTTTTTTTTTTTTTTTTTTTTTTTTTTTTTTTTAATTCCAGGAATGGCATTCAGCAAGTAGCAAGTGTTCTATCATCAAGCAGTCACTTGTGTATTACTGCATTTTCTCTAACTGGCATTTGCTTTTTTTCCGTGTTTTTTACAGATTCATATCGTAGTGTCTGAAAACAGAGAGCAAATGGGAAACTATTGATCTGGTTAAACACTGAGATGTAAATGCAGTTAGAAGTTAATTGCATTGACCATTTTCTTGCAGTAGTTTGGAAAGTAGCTAGAAGATATTAGGGATGTAATGGAAAAGTTGACATTAAATGCAATCCCCCTCCCTATCTTCTATGGCAATGCAGACACCTCTTTTCATTTTGTAGCTTCACTCATCTTGGTAAAAATTCCTATTGATTCACACATAGTGAAATACATCGATTAAATTATAACATCTTCTGTGTTGTTGTTTTGGGAGTGAAAAGTAAAAATTGCCATAAATTCACAACAGAATTCACATGGATGGATCAGAATGAGAAATATCACATGATGATTTGCTCACAGATTGTCTCTCACCTTGTTTCATACACGTCAGTATATTATCACCTAAGACTTGCATCAGTTAAATAATTAACACAAAATCTTTTTCCAAATCCAATGCTTTGCCCTAGAGAATAACATAATGGCTTAGGCTGAAACAGATTTTAAGTCCATCCAGTCCCACCCCGTGCCATGGGTAGGGCTGCCTCCCACCATCTCAGCTACCCAGGGCTCCATCCAACCTGGCCTTGAGCACCTCCAGGGATGAGGCACCACAGTTTCTCTGGGCATTTGTGCCAGCACCTCACCACACTCTGAGTAGAGTTTCTTTCTAACATCTAACCTAAGTTTCCTACCTTTTACTTTAATGCCATTCCCCCTTGTCCTGTCATTATCAGATCATGCAAAAAAACAATTCCCCTCCTACTTATAAGCTCTCTTCAGCTGCATGCATGTGTTGAACAAAGGAAATTAGTATTCCTCCTTGTGCAAGCAAGGAAAACAATTAGAGCCATCATCTCCAGTTTACTGCATAGTTGTTACAGTATTAAAATCTAAGAAAAAAAAAAAAAAAAAGAAAAAGAAAAAAGCCCCATTACACTATTTCAGGAAAAGTGAAAAGTATGAAGTCATGTGTTATGCATATGGATGCATATGGGAGCTATAATCATCCATTGCATTCCCTTCCCCTCACATGCACTATTTCCCTTCCCATAGCTGCACCTCTAGGCATATATCCCAAAGTCTCCCCTGTGGAAACTTCATAGTAAAAGAGCATAATCCAAGGAAATACATGGCTTTTATAAGATGTTAGATGATTTGTCTATTAATAACAGTTGACGTCACACCTTCAGGGAAGCTAAAGTGCTGCTGAAAGAGAGCTAAAATAGGCCAGCTTTGGCTCAGTATGGCTGCAAGAGCAGCAGTTGGCCAAAGGAAGCCTTTCTGCAACCTGCAACCAGATTTATTGTGCTCTTTAAACTATCCTGCCAAAATCTGTGTTTTCAGTGATTTTGCTGTCAGTAAGTGAAAAACAATAAAGAGACAGCTAAGACACTTGTAGTAATTTGAATGCTATTTTACGTTAATTAGCCAGGTCATCCTTGCTGCAATGCTTGAATTAATTGTGGGAAAGTGGTATCATCAGTTCACTGCTAGGTAGCGCTGTCAGGGATCTTTGGCAGCTAATCCATCATTTGAAGAGAAAAGCAGTGTTTTGAAAGAGGATACAAAGCTTTGGGGATTGGCTTTTCTCCGATGCACTGCTGGAGCCTGTTATTAGTATTAATGTTTTATTAATGAAGATGCTGAAGGAAAGAGACAACATTCTAAGACCTGTCTGGACTTGTGACCCTTTGCTGTCCCCACAATGGCTTATTTCCCAGAAGGAGAGAGCATCTTGTAATTTCAAATGAGGATCAGCAGCCATCTTTGTTGATCAGCCCAGCTAACACCATGTCCAAGGTCACACAAGCACTGCCTGTGCCATGTGGCTTAAAGCAGAACTACCCTCTGTACCTCCTGCCTCACCAAACCTATTGCAGGAGGAGAGTATCAACTTTACACTGCTGTGAGGCAAGCCTGGAAGCAACAGACCCTGCACCACAGCAAGTTCTTGGAATAGTGTCTTCCCTGCTTTCACTGCTGGGTTATTTTCCCACACTTTGTCCTCCACAAATGCATCTTGGAAAGCCATATGACAGCCTGTTCAGAGGAGAAAAAGGAGCATTTGTCCTTTCTGACTATAGTAAAACTTACATACATCTATGCTTATACATATTGTCTTGTATTAAGATTTTTCTTAGCCTTGGACAAACTTATTAAAATACTGCAAAAAACCATAGCTTGCTGCCATCAGTGAGAACAGCATTTGTCACACCAAAATAGACAATAAATAGGCGTGTGAAATTGTCTCATACTGATCACAGGCCAAAAGTTTAATCACACAAATTTTTAGGCAGTTTCCTCAATTAAAAACATCCAGTTGCGTAAGACGCTTCCATTTCATTAGCTGACAGGGTTATGTTCCGGCGGTTGATACCTCCTCAGTTTGCTCTAGCAGTAGGCACATCAGCAGAATAGTCGTTCCATTTATTTATCACATTATTAAAAGAATAATTTTGCTGCTAATTTTTGACTTAACCAAATAAAAGGTGCCAAGTCAGAGAAAGAGTCTAGCCTGGGTGATCATTATTTTAAGCCCATGATTTCTAAGTGTAAAAGTTAAAAATAATAGTAGCAACAACTGTCAAGATATTTTTATTTATTTATTTATTTATTTTTTGTGGCTAGGCCATGGACAATTGTTCTGCTTTCCCTATGCTCCTGCTGAAGAGAACATATGGCCACTTAGGAAGCTCTGCCAATGCAGTGCGAAAAGCATCCACATCTTTCCTCCACATTGTGATATTTAAAACAAAACGAAGCAAACTCTTTCTTTAAATGCTAGATCCTGGTGGATTTGCCACATTTTTTTTTCCCCAGAGAAACAGAAACATTTTTATCCCTTAAAAAAAAAGGGGAAAAAAATATTTCCAGTGTGAAGCCATCATGTATAGTTGCTATGGTGACATAACAGTTGGCTAAATTCAATCAGTCCTCCCTATTATGTTGGTATTTTGTTTAAGAAACCACAACTTAAAAAGCAAAGCTCCCTTCCACTTCATGCACATCCCATTCAAAAGTACTCAGTGGGCTTATTACAGCACTGCAATATGATCTCTACTAAAACTTGCCTCTTCTCAGGGAAACCCCAGATAAACATCAAGAATAATCAGCTAATAATCTGTGAAAATATGTACACGCAGTGTTATCCTTCTGCCTCCCACTGTCATTCCCAACCAATACATCCCTGTATCCTTATACACTAAACTGTTTTTAGTGAGGCTATTTTTAATGTATCAGCTACCTAGGCAGCTGGCCTACGTTTTCTTTATCTGTCTTACTTCAGATAAGTGAATCCTACTTGCAGAAGAAGTTTTAGCTGCACTAGAATCATTTTGCAGCCCTGCCAGTGCCTGCAAATCATCTGATATCACTAAAACTAGGAGCATTTCAGACACCAAAGGCAAGTTCCACTTTGGTCTTAAGGTTCAGCAGGAGAGTTTAAAAAAAGTCTGATTGAGGTAGATGGGAGATCACTGTATTCCCTCAAACAAGCCTAAAATGACAGTGAAAACAGTGCAAATTTGGTATAGAGAACGTGGGATCTGGAAAACAGACTTCAGTGTGTTTGTTTAGGCTTTAAAAAAATCTCCTTGTTAGATTTTTTACATCTGCCCTACAACAGAGTCCTTTGGGTCTGATCTCCATAAACTCTACAGCAGTAATACAGACAACACCGGTGTGCAGTCAACCTGCACATGCAGAGATGCCGCTGCTTCACAGCAGAGTGAAATAGCCTAAGTCTCCATGCATAATTTCTCTGTGATAATTTTTTAAGGCAAACTTGGATTAGAGCAACACCATGGGCACAGTAAAATGTAGGGTCTTCCCATGGGGACAGAGAGCTAAATGCCGGGACCAAAGAGCTCCATGCAAGCACTTCCTTTCCCATTCAATCCAATCCACCCTCAGGCAGCTCCTAGAAGCTGCTACTGAGATGACCACTGGCCTTGACCCAGCACTGAGAAGAAGATAATATTCCACTTGAGCTGCCGTCAAGAAAGAAATGTGACTGTGCTAGATAGTCCTTTGAGCAAAAGAAATAAAGACAGAGCCTATGCAAGCCCTGCACCATGTCTGCAGCACCACAGAGGTTCCTTTATGCTTTCTGTTCTTCCTTCTAGCGCTTGCTGTTCATTCATCACAAAAGCAAACAGACTCATATTTTAATGACAACTTGAGAAATCTTTCTCTCTCTACCCAGCCAAGGACATTCAACTCATGATACTGTTTCAAAATGTTTTCTCTGCTTAGAAAGCATATTGAGTTTTTAAAGCATCCTTAATAAATGCTAAAAAAAATGTATTTTATGCTGCAGCTGAAAATTAAGCCAGCCCTGACAACCTGCTCCCAATTTCAAATTATTGTGATAATAGAATAGCGCATTTTGTATTTTAAAGATGATCTTCCCACCCATGTGGCAGTGCAGAAAACTCACATCTCACCAAAGGAAAAGACTGTGCTTAGATGTATGTTTTATACTGGCAGCATGCCTGAAGCCATTGCTTTACCATACTGTTTCAATTCTTTTCTTTTTATTCTGAAAACATGTAGATAAGTCAAAGACAAAGGAAACAAAACACTGTGCTTACAAGTAGAGAGAACTAAGTCATTTTAATGTGAAAAAAACCATGAACATTTCAAGATCTTACAAAGGATTTTCTGCTAAAGTTCCGCACAGCAAATCAGAGGCCATTGCAGAATGTGTTAGTGCTATTTGCAGTCATTTCTTTGTACTAAAACCTCACTGACTGATGTCTGGCAGAAGAGATTTATTTCATGCACCAAAAGATCTTCCATTTGGAGTTTGCAATGAGCAGATGAGGGAGAATTAAAGTAATGATCTTTTTCCTCCAGAGTATCTAATACATCAGCTATTGCCTTCTGTCAAAATAGAATGGACTTAGTGCTGTTCATGGACATGACTACATCTTCTACTCTCAGAAACACTTAAGTTTGATGGTTTTTCAGGTTCTAACAAAAAGCTCATTCAGGATACTAGTTTCTACTGCAGAATAAAGTGAGCTTTGAAAGACCAAGAGAGAAATGGCATCAAAAATTCTGCTTAATAGATATCATAGCAACACTGCCACCAAAATGTGAGTTCTAAAAGCTCACAGTATTAGATGAAGTCCTTTAAGTTGCATCATCACTCCTGATTTGACTAGCCTCAGCTTAACCTAGCTTGAAAGAGCAGTCATGTGTAAAGCAATACCGAAACTACAAAGACAAATTGTTTTGGCAGCAGATGAGCTTTGCAAGTTGAAATGCAGAAAGAGAGGCCAACAAGGAAGCCAATACCTGCGCTAAGCACCCGTGTGAATGCTTGAAGGAGACTTCAAGTAATTAGAGGCAACTTTCAGAAATTCATCACTGAAATTGAGCTAGCATTCCCTTCTACTTCTAATCTGCCCTTATTTCACCTTTTATTTGTTCTTCCCATGCCTATATCTTGATTCAATATTTTTTTCTTCAGAGAAAGATGATCTCAGAACTAGTGAAACCCCAGTACCAGCTGGCATGAACTCAAATGCATTTCAGAAGAAGCATTAGTAGGATGGATATAAAGATCCAGAACTTTGATTTTCTCGAATAATTACAGGAATAGCAACCTCTAAACTACTGTGACATAAGGAAGCTCTTACTGAATACCTGTGTGTTTTCTTACCTCTCAGTGCATACATATACATACACACACACATAAATAACTTCACCAGATATCCTATTCAGAGAATTATTTTAAAATTATCTGTGAACAATAGCATTAAAATATTTAACAAATAGCTGTAAGAAATATTTACTTCCAATACACTTTTGTCAAATCAATGAATACCTAAAGAAAAAAAATGCTGCCTGATGTTTACACTCACAGAGCATGTGCGTATTACAAGTTAATTCAAGCAAAACAGAGAAAGACATTTTTTTACCCACAAAGATAAAACAACATATCGCTCCCATTTACAACAAGGATAGGAAAGCATGATCCATAGAACTAGAGGCCGGCAAGACTGAAAAGATCATGGAGCAGATCCATAGAAAATATATTAAGGAACATGTGAGGAAAAAGCATTTTTAAAAATTATGACAAAGACAAGACTGCATTAACAAAATACCATGGAATTTTTTACTCTTATTCAAGAAATACAAATTCCAAACTCAAAATCTGGAATTCTGTTTCCCTGTTCCCAAACAGCCTAGACATAACCAGCCTAGACATAACCAGCCTAAACCTACCAGGCTAACCCAAGTTTGTGAACCTAAGGTACCATGCAGAAAATAGTACTTTAGCAGTACAGAGAAGATAGAAATAAGAATACCAGTATAGACCCGTTGCGAAAATTTTCATTGGGTGTGCAGAGAACCAAGATCTGCTTTTTCTCTCCAGGACAGTTTATCTAGTTTACTCCATGCCAATTTATTGCAGGACTTAATTTCAGTCATTTCAGTACAACTCTGCAAAATGATTTTACACAGTTAAAGGAAGGATCCCTTTCCTCAGCTCAGCATATCAGCTACAAGTAGTTAAAGAAATAATATAGCAGTTAAAATAAATCTACTACCTGAAATAGATCCTCTTTCTGGAAACCTAGGTTACACATGTAAAAGGAGATAAGGTGCTATTTATAAAGATATTTCTGAATACCCTAATCAAGTAGGCAATGATGAATGTCTGTGATAAATATTTCTATCTTCTGTCTCTTGTCTCACACACACATCTTTACCAGAAGTCAACAGCTTTTACATGAAAGTAACCACAAAGGAAATACATTTCCCATTTTCAGCACTATGTAAAGACTGCACACTTTATTTTACTTACGATCATCTTTCCTCATCTGCTTTGTTGTGAGGTCTAATCTTGAAATTGAAATGTTCGAACAAATTTTGAAGGTTCACATTACATTCCATGGTATACTGTTGTTTTTTTAATTTTTAAATAACTTGCCTGCATTGCTGTGACTCAGAAGTGTGAATGACAGAAGGAAATTTATTAGATTTTTTTGGAGAGAGTAAGAAAAATGAATTATTTTACAGGAGTGGGTCCAATATTTTATTTCATTAGCTGAGATTCGGGAGCCTGCTTCCCACTCTGCTCCAACTCTTGCACTAATCACTGTTCCTCCTTGTCATAAGGAGCTTGACAACTCAAGGCCATGCAAAGTCTGAAAATAGATTAAATGTATCTCTGATAACATAAATCCCAAGTTCAAATTTATTTTAGACGACAGCTTATAGAATTCCATTCATCTTCAGATATTCCAAAAGGTGAAACTTACTCTACTTTTATCAACATAGCCCACTCTGTGTCTAGATACCAAAAGAACTTTGCCCTTAGGTTCTCAGCAGCACTTCTCAGTCAATGTCTACTCTAGAGTTCCAGGCAAAGTTTGTCAGTACCTCATGTCTATGCTGAGTATTTTACTCAGAACTGAGCAAATCGTGGACATACTAACCACATGGGTCCCTACTTGAGCCTTTGCCTCAGTAGGATCCATTTCTGTTTACCTGCTGCCATAACTAAATAAGCCAGTTGTATCACATATCCTGAGAATATTCCCAAGGAAAGCCTTGCAAAATATGAAATAGAAGGGAGAAAATAAGATCCTTTAACCAGTTGTGTGTTGATTAAAAAATTTAAGCTGTGAAATATTCAACACACAAATGAGCACAAAAGTCATTTCTCTTGAGGAAATGCTACTTTGTACCTCTAATTTTCTTAAGAACACCACTGCCAGTTACGAGGCAGTGCCTATGTGGGGGCAGCAGGGAGCTTCAGAAGCCCCCACAAACCTGATCACTGTGATGCTAACACAGGCACGTCCCACAGCCACCACCATCCAGACATGCATACTAGTCCTTACAACAGCACAGAAAATTTCCTAAGCACTTCTTAAGTTCTCATAATGCTTCAGTGCTGAAAAAGTAAGAGCAGGTGACACACTGCTCAGGGACAGAGCTAGTCACTGGGTTGGTTTTTTTTAGCTAGCATTTCATCCTTTGGCTGTCTCAAATGTTGTGAAGAAGATGTCTGGCATGATTCAAAGGAGAGCCCAGGTGACAGCAGCTTGCAGTTTTGTAGCTGTAGGGAAAGTAAAGCCTGGGAGCTGCTGGGTAAACATGAAGTGGTGATGCAATAGAAAGGAAGAGATACGAGGGGCTGGACAAATTGGGCTGCATGGCAGCACTGAGTTTAGATAAATAAATACCAAATAAGCTGCTAGTGATTCAAATGAGTTGTTGTTTTTTTGTTTTTGTTTTTCCCCACACGATCTCTCAATTCTGTTCACATGGTCTTTACATTAATTCCGCTGGAAGTGTTCCTCACACATGAGTACAATGTTAATTGTATAAGAGAAAACATGCATTAACATCTGCACCTAGAGTTGGCTGATGAATTTACACCCAAATGGATGTTAATTTCTAAAGGCATCCAGATATTTCTCTAGGAATTAGATACACTATATAAAATAAAAAGAGCAATTGAATGAAATAATTTCACACGTGATAAAAAGAGCAGTTTATGGTTCTTGAAGATAAGGGTGGTTTTTATTCATTTATTATTATAGACTTCTTACCAATTAAATTGCATTCAGTATCTCTAACAAGGAATGCTCAAAAAGAACAGCTCTTTAATAAAACATTTTTTTTCTCACTTTCCTTTGAGTAAATGTCATACAAATAACATAGCTATTTTCCCAGCCCAATGAAAAAATGAATATCCAAATCCAGAAACAAAAAGTACATCATTTATTCTTTCTTACTACTTATCCACAATATTTGTTTTTAGTTAAAAATTAATGTAAGAAACAGGAACTTCTTTATTTACTGAAGTAGGTTCCTACTCAAATGATGGTTTGCCCTCTTTAACAACAACCCTGTTTACAAACCTGAGGGCTCTGATTACACAGCTGAAACACGCAACTGCACTATGACTTCAGCAGAAAGTAAGGAATACAGTTATTCATTCAGCACTTGCACTGCATCTGGTGACCTGACAGATGTTTTACTGGTATCTAGGAAGGAAATAATTTTCAGACAAGTCTGTACTAAAGCAATACTTGCTGCTTTTGAGCAGCAGGTAGAAAGCATGGTACTCAAATAGCCAGATACAGACACGCATTTTAACAAGACACTCCAGAATAATGGAGAAAATTAACCAGCCTCCTAGTATATAAAATGGCGGAATAAGTGTGCTAGGGGAAAGAAACAAATAGGCCCAATTTATTGCTGCTGCAGTGTGATTTCAAAGAACGTGAACCTGTCTTAAATTCTCTGTAGTGTGTTTGTC
Organism: Excalfactoria chinensis; assembly: GCF_039878825.1. Classification (NCBI taxonomy): domain Eukaryota; kingdom Metazoa; phylum Chordata; class Aves; order Galliformes; family Phasianidae; genus Excalfactoria; species Excalfactoria chinensis. The sequence continues at coordinate 46,932,122 of NC_092826.1, forward strand.
AGATGTAAGGAGAGTAAAAATACACATCACATCAAAACTAAATTACTAAACATCTTGTAATTCCCAGATTACACAGGAATCTTCTTTTCTTTCTTTTTTTTTTTTTTTTTTTTTTTTCTCCCTTCTTGCTAAACGTACAAGGAAAAAATATTAAACTATGTCTGCCAGACATGTCATCTCAGACTCATTTGACAAGTGGTATTACAGTGAGCATCCTATTATATCATTTTATTGCTTCCTGTCTTTCAAAGCTATATGTAGCTTTCTCAGGTCTCCAATTGCAAGAAACATCACATTAGATGAAATAGTTGGGTTAATACTAAGACAATCTGGGGCTGTGAAACAGACCTGTGAAATAAAGCTGGGAAAAAGCTATAAACTGCACAAAAAGACTCCTGAATTAATGCAGGTACAAAGTATTTTGCTGAAACTGCTGTATTTGAAAATGATTGCCTTGGAAAATGAACTAGAAATACTCATTATCACATGGAATAAAATTCTTCCTGTTTGTTGTACCTAAAAGGTGCAAGAAGCCAGCAAAGTGTTATGATAGTATTTACCTCCTTCTTGTGACTCTTAGTGGCTCTCTCTACATCACAAACCCTTTGATCAAAATGCATCAGAAACCCAAGGAGAGAAATCCTTAGCAGGACTTTGTGTGTGGTAGCCCATCGTTGGATTCCTTAGCTCAGTATCTTTAGCAGATATTTACAGTTTTCCACATTCAAATTCCTAATACATTTGAAATTTTCTGTTCAAAAACACAAAGTTTCACACAAAAAAAAGAGGCCTAATTATGACTTTTATCCCAAAACTTTTTCTTCGAATTGAAAAAAAAAAAAAAATCTCATTCAATAACAAAAAAGATCTTCAATAATAAAAGAGCTTCAATAACAGAAAATATCTCCAAAAACATGAGATATGAATGACTGCAGATGGCTTTTAGCCTAGAACCAAATACCCTGAAGATATGAGATATGAGGCTAAAGTGTACTGTGCTGTACAGAAGCTATATTCTGTCCATAAGGGATTCACAGTGTTTAATTAATATCTGTTGAGCTTTGTGACACCCTGGGAGCTGTGTATGACATTTCATGGAGGGATTAATTGAGGCACAGAATGATTAGCTGATTTGTCATACACTGGCATTGAACTAAGGTATTCTGAAATGCTACTTTTCAGTAGCTGCAGTTGTACCAGAAGAGGTTTAGATTAGACGTAAGAAAGAACTTTTTCTCTCAGGGTGGTCAGACACTGGAATGGCTGCCCAGTGACGTGGTAGAGTTGCCATTCCTAGCAGTCTTCAAGAGGCGCCTGGGTGAAGAGCTACACCCTCTAAGAGATGGTTACCTAACCACTAAGAGATGGTTTAGTGGCTTGTGGTAGCAATGGTCATGGGAGGGCGGTTGGACTAGATGATCTTGTAGGTCCTTTCCAACCTTGTGATTCTATGATTCAGAACATACAAAAATTACTTCAGACTATTCTAATGTTTCAGATCAGTTTTGTATTGCCATAGAGCAATCCAAATCTAATCTTACCTAAGCATGTGCAAACATCTCAGTATATTGCTGTTCAATCAGTTCCACATCATCATATAATGAATCAGTTTAATTTAGAGGGTCTTGAAAGGACATGTTTTTTTTTCAGAACTGACCACAGTTCATCTTTCTATTGCTACTTTTGTTTTAAACTGACTGTTGTAGAATAAAGGTAGGAGAGGTTTGCGACTATATCCTCTGCTTTCAGTTCAATGACCTGAATAAAGTTATGCAGTGTTAATCAAAGTTAACAGTTTTGAACAATTTTCACAGAAGCCAAATGGCTGAAACTTATGTCAAAAGATATTAATACTTCAGAAAGAACAGTTTGTATTGGCAGAAATTATGATATTAAAAGGCTTAGAAACTGCACCTTTCTCAGGCTTTGCAATATGTGTTTCAAGGACAAATTAAGGCCTTAAGGAAAGCAAGAAGTACCATGTAGATTGTCCAAAAGGAAAACCATCTACATATTTCAACTGAAATTAACATAGTGTGCATTGTCAAAATAATCTTAAGGGGAAAACACAGTCATAGTATCCATAGAAATGATACTGATCTTCAAGCCAAAGGACAGGCTTAAAAGATTGTTGCCTTATTTATTTTAAACTGAGAGATGTTATGTGGATATTAGAAATGTTTACAGCCTCACTTATGACAATAAGCTCTACTGGCCTTTAAGGAGACTTTCATCTAAAAAAAAAAAAAAAAAAAAAAAAAAAAAAAAAGCTGTGCAGTTGTTTTTTTTTTTTTCCTTCCATTTCAATCTTGAGTAAATTCTTCATAAGAACTTTAGATTTTGGACGCCTCCTCCCCCTTTCTCTTTCCTTTTTTGAAGGGTGCAACTACTGAGCACAAGATTTTTTATTTTTTTTTTTTAATTTATTTTTATGATACCGTTGGAAACAACCAATTTAGTTAAGCTGTATATTCCTGTGGAAAAGTGATGTACTTAACCAATATGAGTCAACAAGACTCTTTTTCACCTCTAACTTGGCCAGCTGCATATCCATGTGCTGCCCTACTGTGTAAGAGGACCTACTGCTATGATACCAGGCAACACCTAATCCTATTATTTTCCTTTCTAAACTGTGGAAGAGTTGGCTCCACTTTATATTCTCTGCCTTCAGATAGTGAAAAATAACTGTTGCATAAGGTGTGAATAATATTGTGTTATATAAATATCTTGTAGTATATGAACATGACAGTATATATTTATGGAGTGGAAAATGCGTAAAAAGCCAATTGCTTTCCTCCCCTTTAACTTTGTAGGAGTTTGCTCTAACAGTTTCCTAACTATACTCTTGAAAGCTGAAGTATTTTCCTAGCAAATATGGGAATAGCTGGCAGAAAGCCTTTAAAGTTAAAGCCCACAAAATTAGTCTCATTTTTCCCTAGCTTCTTCTACGCTAACAGATATGAACTACATAGGAAACCTCTTGCTGCTTGTCAAATTATTAGTGCTACATGTGAAGCATAAACCAGTAATGAGACAGGGAGATGTACATTGTATGTAGCAGCCCCATGTTTATGCCATATTCAAGTATTCCCCAGATGTTATGGTACTGATGGTTAATTCCACATCACACAGTATCTGTGCTATTAATCTGACTTCCTTATGTTCCTTTACATGGCATTGTGAAAGTCCTTTACTTTCCAGCTGGGCTGTTTTCCTTTGATGTTGCTTTATTAATGTGTACATCCCTTCTGCTTTGCTCATGTGAAAAGCTAAGTAGAAAGACAGAAAGAAAGCTTTGATAATTACCATTCTGTACTTTCACTCTCTGAAGGGACTGGCTGGCATAAGAGATTTGTATGATTGTTTATGTCTCTCTGAATCCAGTTAAGTCAGTTGTCCACTGTTTGCCTACAAAGCCATTCAGATTTTTTTCTTATTCCTTTATATTTAGGTTCCTAGGTTTTGCTTATCTCAGAAAAGATGCATATTTTTTAAGAAAATATTAATTGCTGTCAATGCTGTAGGAAAACAGAAGGCAGTTTTAATTAGAGGTTTACCCAGGCATGCCAAAGGGGGTTAAGGGTGCCCCTTGCTACTTTGGGCAAGAGAGAATGAAATGGGACAGAGCCTCTTACACTCTTCCAGAACGCTTCCCCTCATCTTTCCCTTCAATCATCCACATTTTACTGAGGTACAACAATAGATGCCAGCCTAAAAACTCACCACCTCAAGGTATTTCTATGATTTCATTAAAGTGCATATTTCTGAAAACTCAACCAACATGATTAGTTTTCTACTTAGCAAGAAATAAAAATGCTTATGGACAAAAGAAAATGAAAGAGGTCAAAGTAAAAGCTGTAACTCAAATTAGTTATGAAAACCAAGGAAAAGAATTGCCTCTGGACATCTGTCACACATGATTTTTATCTGTCTGAAGAAATATGAGCGACAACGACTTGCTACAGTATCTATTTACCATGGCAACAGTCTTTCACCATGTCTCATGGATTTATTACCCTACAAAATTACCCTCTTCCTTAGCTCACTGCCAGAACTGCAGTTCTTCAACAGACAGATTGGAGCAAACATTTGCATCACCACTATTAAATGAAGTCTGATATTTGTATATTTATTAACCCAGAAAAAAAAAAAAAAAATACATCCTTGCAATTAAGAAGAATCAAAACAGAGAGAAATGAAGTTAGGACGATTTAGGCCAATTGTTAGCAACCGTAATTAAGTTTTTTCTTTATTTCGTACTCAGTGCTCTTCCTGCATTCAAAGGCAAACCTCCCACAACTACCATCCCACTCAGCATTTGTCACAGGGGTGACCACAGGACCCTTACACCTCAAGGTCACCACACAGACAATCAATCAACACCTCAACCAAACCAAAATCCAGTAAGGTGCGAAAGAAGCTGTCAGTCCACTCTCCAGGAGATGAGGCAGTGCCGAATAGGTACTGGGAACACCCCAGAGGCTCCAAGCAAAGGAAGAGAGACAGCTATAGAGCACAAGATGGGTGGCATGCTGTAAATTGCAATCACATGGCAGTTGCTGTGGTAACCACACCTTTTTAAATATCAGTTGGCAGATAAGACAGTTAAAAGCTTTCATATCCATTGCTTGCCTATAGGTGAAGGTTGAAAAAGTATTCATCTTCCACTTTGTATGAACACTGATTTTCCCTCTGTGAATTCTTAAAGACCAATTCTCCAAATACTCACAACAAGTCTTCGGGAAAGGAAAAAGAGAAGGATGAAGTGAATAGACAGATTTACCTGGCTTCTCTGTACAACTATGAATAGCAACAGTCACTCAAAAGTTTCCCATTATCTACTGTCTTTCTCTCTTTTCCCATTTTTATCATGCTTATGAATGCATCTTACCTAACCTGAAGATCGTTTGAGCTGTACTGTTTGTTTTGGTACATAGGAAGTTGGACTGGATGATCTTGTAGGCCTTTTCCAACCTTGGTGATACTATGATTCCATTCTAGATAGTTATCTTTCATGAGGTTCCAAAAAAAGGTTAGCATATTACAGTGCTTCTAAGAAATTTTCTTATTACTAGAAGGTACTTTGTTAAATGCAGAAGCACAATTCTGTATCAATTATCAACTCTCTGCAGTAGAACTTATCTTGATAACTGCCCTGTAGAGGACAGATGTACGACCAATATTTGAACCTGACCCCATTTTACTTCAAGTCACTTTTAGCTGAGCATGAAGAAAACACAAGCACAATTTTGCACTCAACATGATGGAAGCATCGTTGTAGTCTCTACTTCTAGCTTTCCTTTGGCATGGTTAGACCTGCTCTCCTCCAAGTCATTTAGAAGAGGTGGTAATGAACTGGCAACCCTCACACGTGGACCTAGATCACAAACAAGCCGACCATCTCCTGTGCTAATCTATGAGGGCTGCTTCAAAACTAATACCTCCAACTTTATTATGTCAGCCCATGACGTCAGAGGCAGATGTTAGTATTACAGCAGTAGTGGCTGAACCTTCCCACCAATATTCCATTACATTTTGCTACCTTGTGACAAGTGACAGCAGAGGGGCAGTCCGACAAAATGGTGTCTGACATGGAAGCGTATATGAAAAGGAAGGGATGGGATTGAACTTCTCCCTGGAAAAAATATGCACCTACTGACATTCATTGATGCTTGCTAAACACTTCGGGAGACCAAATAGTGGCAGAGACCAAATAGTGAAGCAGTGGGCAGTACGTTTCAGCAGTAATGCTGTCACAGCAGCTGTGAAACAGTTAGTCATGTTGGTGAGTGCAAATTTAAAAAAAATAAAAAATAAAATGAGAATAGCATGCAGGCTCTTGTTCATCAAAGGTGAAAATACACAGCTAATGGTGGCGACTGTGTTGAAAAATAATGTTTTGCATCTGAGAATTTGCTCTGTCAAATAGCATTATTGCACTCTTTGTATCTGCTGTATTTTCTACAGAAATAAACAGAAGGCATCACTTTCAGAGTGACCTACATGTATACATACTTAATCCATTTCTCTAGGTCAAAACACTTACAGAACTGTAAGTTAAAATAAGCATTTGGAAGAATACTGGCACTGAAATTTGAAGTACTACTACAATCATTCAGCTTCTGTATGCTTATGTGTAAGTACTAAGAAACTAATTTATTTTCAGATGGATACTCCAGAGGCAGGAGACAAATCTGAACCAACATTGTCATTTCCCCATTTTGAGGGGAAGAATAGCAAACAAGTGAAGCTGTTTGTAATGGATACAAAGAAAGCAGATAAATGTTTATTTCTACTGCCAGTCACATCAGGGGAAGCTAGAACCTCCTCCCTGCCAGCCCACTCCAGCTTCTCATCAGCACCTAGCACAGGGATTTCTGCCTTCCTCAGACTCCCTTCCACTAAGACAAACAAGATGAACCAGCCCACCTCATTCTACCTGAACTGAAAGGACAGCTCAGTGTCACTGTTCAAATGACAAAATTTGGCACAGCCTGGTCATCAGGCAGAGGCTGCCTTTCTGCAACCACAGACCAGAGATTATTGGTTAAGACTTAAAACAAACAAACGAACAAATACAAACACACAAACAAAAAACACTTTTAATATTTCTCCAAAAAGTATCTCAAAGAGTTAATTGAATACTAAACAACAGCACTGAGAACTGTGTCGCAGGGAGAGCATAATCTATCTTTCCAAATGGGTAAGTAGCTGCTGGTGAGCCCAAGGCTGAGAGGGTGATACACACTTGGGAGAAATGATACAGCTTCAGCGACTTTGTCCTTTAATAGCTACCTGCAAGTATCTCTTGCACAGATGATAGATGATCATTCCTCATCCACCCAGGATATGGTTCTTATTATCTTCTCTTCATATGATACACTTCCCCCAAGGCATTTCTATTACCTACTCTGTATCTGATGATTGTTCATTTTTATTTTCTAGGTAGAGTATTTATCTGAAGTCAACTAATAGAAAATAACAAGGTGCATTTAGCAAGAAAGGCTGTGTAGATCTGAATAAAATAAGTTTTTTAAATCCTCAAAACAGAAGAAGCCTGTAAAAGTCCTCCCAGTTCTCCTATTGTGTATCCTACCAAAAGACCACAAATCAATACAACATCTAAAGTAGCAATAGTACCTTATTTCAATTAACGTTATCACTGTTATGTTCTACTCATTGATTTTAATAGCAGAACATTGTAACTGAACTACAAGATCATTTGGGTCTCTTGCAAAGCTGAGACTTCTATTTTCTTTATCTCTTGAATGCCTAACTTTGTTTACTTTCAGTGTAACCACATTTACTTTCATCAGGACTGAACCTGGTTTATCTTCTCAGATGTTATTGCCATAAAGTAATTGCATAGAAATATCGATGAGAAAAAACTTCTGCCATTCATAAAGCAGAGGTTCTTTAGCTCTAATGAACACGCCTGTTAGTGGAAAATGGAAAAGGGTCAGAAGCAAAAGCATACCTCAAAAGGGTAAAAAAAGAAAAAGAAAAAGAAGAAAACACAGAGGCACACTGCCTGTTGCCATGACACATTTATACAATTAATGACTTCTCTCTATGCTATCCCAAACATCAAAACTCTTTCTGATGTTGTTGCTATAACAAAACACCCTGCCTCTAAACAGGAATGATCTTTTTCACTAGTGGTTCACATACTGCATGCATTCAGCACTGTCAAAGCCTGAAAATCACAGAACTTCTTCCACTGATGATTCCACTATTGATTCAACAGCATTCAAGTTATTATTGGGCTCCTTCTATGGATGCATCATCACCAGTACCCTACTGACTTCCAACAGTATTAGTCCATTAGAACTATCAATAACTCAAATCAAAAGAGTGCTTGAGACTGACTTAGATCAATAGACCTGATGGATGATGCATACTCCCACTTCAATTTGAGAGAGATTGTTAATATAAGTGATTTTAATGGTATTTCATTCTGTAGTTCCTGCAGTCCAGTCATTAACACTCTAGGTTAATTGGGGTTGATAGATTATCGAAGTGAGAACTGTGCAAATGAACTGAGGTGATTATTTTCCCACACTTGTTTCCAACACTCATTATACATAGTAAAGGCAGAGATGTCTTAATGCTCAGCCCAGGCCATTATCAGTATGAAGTCATCCAGCTTTGCCTTCTGTGTTGGAATCTTTACAGGTGATTAATTACGTGGCAGAATGAAGCAAGAGGCAAAAGAAGACAAACTGAAGAAGGAAGAGTTTCCCGGATTTGAAGGTCTTAAGACAAAGCATCTATAAATGCCTAAAGTAAGAGCAGCTTTAACACAGAACCTGCTTTACTAGCAATTTTGAGTGCTTTGAAACTCATGGCCTAGTCCCACATTTTTCCTCAGGATTGATGCTCCAAGGCATGCTACAAGAGGTGGCCACAGAAACAAAACTCTGTTGAGTCCAGTGGCCTCAGGTTGTACCATGGTAAGTTTAGGTTGGATATCTGGAAAAACTTCTCTATACAAAGGGTTGCTAAGCACTGGAATAGGCTCCCAGGGAGGTGGTTGAGTCACCATCCCTGGATAAGTTTAAAAACCATTTGGATGTGGTTCTCAGGTTCATGATTTAGTGGAGGGTTGTTATATGGTAGGATGGTTAGGTTGGGGTTGGACTTTATGATCTTCAATGTCTTTTCCAACCTTAGTAATTCTATGATTTTATGATTCCTATGTTCAGCACCAACTCACCTCCAAAAATACTTAGATTCAGACTGAAGGCAGTGCCTTGTATTTGTTAAATGAGACCTCATAAAACCCTGGGCTGTGCTGGCTCATTGCTCCCACCAAAAAACCATTCTAGCTTTTCATAAGTTTTCAAATAGCATCGTGTGGAACTAGTGCTAGGTCTAGTAAGAACAAATCCTTTCCTCCCTAAATTTTACTTCTTCAGAAAGGACATTTCCACTGTCTTCTTGGGAGCTCTACCAGCCACTTTCCTTGAGGCTTTAACGTGTTAGAAGATTTAGAGTGTCCTCTGTCATGCTCCTATAAGAGCACTAGGTTCTTCATCTTATGTGGACAAAGAAAAATCAGCATAATAAATGCATTCTAGACAGTTCACAAAGTCCCCTCTCAAGAAGCCATCTCCACTTCTCAGTTTTCTCTACTGAATTCAACATCTAGAGTTTTTCTTAAAACAACTTAGCATTTTAATATAGTTCTAACAGCACAAGCAGTGACGGTCTTCTATCACTAATATAGTACCTCTCTCTTCAGTCAGCAAGAGCTCCCACCAAGCCCTCTGTACTCCCTTTTAATATGTATTTCAGAACAGAGAAATCAAAGTAAATGCCTTTCAAAATGAGGTCACGCAATAGTTCCAAAATTGTTCCCATAGCAGATTTCCTTTTTCAAATAAAAATAGAAGAGCAGAATTTACTTTTACTGCAGAAGAATATTCTCTGTTCATTCTTCTCTTAGACAGAAGAGGTAGAAATTTTGTTTATTCAGATTTCTGAAAACAGATACCTGACTGCACAGGGAGAGCCAAATGCTGGAAAAATATCAGGTCAGAAGATGAAAGAAAGGAAGTCACAGATTATTTTGGAAAAAAAAGAAAAAAAAAAAAAAAAAGAAAAAGAAAAAGAAAAACAAACCAAACACATCAAAATACCACAACTACAACACAATGTGAAAACTGCTCCTGGCAAGGCCTCACAGCTTTAGTTATCATTCAACAGGTTGCATCACCAGAGGCACACAGTAGAAATATCTGCACAGATCCGGAGTTCCCACTTCAGCCTCCAAGTGCTTTATTTCAGGCATAACACACTAACTCAGTTTTACAGTGTGCTTTGACTTGTAGGATAAAAGTAATTTATGAATACGAGGACAATGTGATATACTTCAACAGAAAGCCTGCTACCTCACAGCTCTGATTTATTAACTTCACAGGAAAAGGAGAACAGTTACTACAGCTGTAATAGGTCTTTTGCTTGCTTTTCAAAGTTCACCACGTTAGAATACCATTAATAAAGCAGGGAGGAGGGAACTTTCAATGACCATAACAAAGACTAAACAAGAACTGTATTACTAAAAAGTACAGCAGACCTCACCTCAACATATACAACTAACACAATAAGTAGAGGTGGTAACATTCTCTCATTTTCCCTCTTGAAACAGTTTATTTTGTACTGTTGAAAGACATCTATACGACCTTGTCAAACTGATTGGGAAAACCAACCTCAGTAAGAGCTTTCTGCAAGATCTCAAAATAATTAAATATATTGACGGCTACAGGCTGTACTGTTCAGCCTTTCATATCCAGCCAACATCACTCCTGTAATTACCCTCAACACACAGTACTGAAGTAGTTATTCCAGTGGCATAGAGGCATATGATGTATGCTTTTTGGTCACTTTTATACTGGAGTAAGCTGTCTGTAGAAAACAAGAAAATGAATAACAGGCTTTTTTGTTGTTGTTGTTAGTTTTTTGGTTTTGTTTGTTTGTTTTTTTTAATCCCATGCAACACAGCTCCACCCAAGAGGAACAATGGTGCCACTGCTTTTCCATTATGTTCTTCAACAGACACGCTTGAAACTATCACTGGGAGACAATCGTTTCAGGTTCAGTTCCCATTTTGCCCAACAAACAGCTCATCAGAGCTATATCAGGATATAAAATTCAGTTCTAAGATTCTTCCAAAAATGGTGATATGTAGACTGTTGTCTACTAAAACAGCCAAAGACATTTTGCTGAATAAGAGTAACCTGTAACATAAGCCTGACACAATTTTCATGTCATTTATTGTGGATCAGAGGATTTGAATGGAAAACTACTTGGAGTAGCTGCATATCCTCCAGTTTCTAGTTTCCTAGTTGTCATGACTCAACTACTCTGGGATGCTGCATCTTTTGCAGGCCTAGGCATTTCTTTTAAAGGCAGTGAAAATGCTTGAAAATGGGAGAATAAAAAAAGAAGCCAAAGAAAAAGCTGCTATTTGCTTGATCTGGAATGGCCCTGAGGTAACTCTAGGCCCAGGCTCTTCTCCGCCAGTTATGTGAAGAGTATAGCATTTGGCAGTCTCATGGAACTATTCCCACAATCTTAATGTTCAGGTGGCAGACTATGCCCTAACCACTCCAGTTCAACCATGAACCTCAAGAGTTTTGGTGGTGTTTACTCATCAGCTTCACCAGGTATCAGCCTGGGAACAGTACTGCTCTTGCTACTGAAAATGATGCATATGCATCCAATTTCTGAAATGACGGCCTGTTTCCTCTCATCCTGCCTTCAATACAGATACAGAATACATATGGCACTTTACTCCTCTCTTTGCAAAGGCCAAACATTTTAATTCATCTTATTTATCTCATTTTCATTAGAGAAGAAAAATGCTATCAACTTTCTCTTGTAGGCCATTTTTACTACCTGATCTGTTGCTCACTTTGTGCTGTTTTAGCTTCTCAGTTAATCAGCAAATTCCTTATGTGTATCATTTCTTTGGGAACAATGGCTCCTGTGAGGCCTCCTCTAAGCTGATTGAAGGCTGCAAGTCAGCAGTTATTCAGCACTAGCACTGTATGTGCCACATCTTTCAGCTACATTAGATATAGGTGAAGCTATCTTTAGGTAAGTAAGCAGCCTATATTTCAGCTCACATGAGGTTAAAAAGCTTTTAAAATATTTTCTGTCTCCTATTCCTTTCATGTGCTACTTTAATCTCCACTTTGTGGAGAGAAACAAACAAAAAGCTCTACAACCTGTAAAAACATGCTAAAGGTAACAGGAGAATTTGTGTTTCTCCACCAGTTTTGTGTAATAAAAGATTTTTGCCTAATTTGTCTTTTACCAAAATGTTGGGATTAATGGGACTCATTCCACTATCAGTGAAATAGTTTGTATCTGCAGCATGCAACACTGGCAAACTGCAGTACCAAACTGATTACAGCATCAGCTCTGCCATCTCCATTACGTGAAGTCTCTATACAGTGTCACAGTCAAAGCCAGTAAGCAATACAAATTCTAAACCACAAAATGACCTAGGCTGAACCTCACTGCTAGTGTCTAAGAACAGAGACTTTCTCCTTACACAACTCCTTCTCCGTATCTTCAAAAATAAGGAAAAGCCTGCAAGGAACAAGATAGTACTAACACTCCAAAATGGAGGTCAGAACCTGAATTTTGCTAGCTTCTTCATGGAATCTAACTTTCACTGCCCCACTGAGAAAAGCCCATTGTAAATCTTTTCATACACATTCCAGCCTACCCAAAAAATAACACATTAAAATTAATGGTCTATATTGTAGCCCTAGAGATTCCTGCTTGAAATATCTGGTGTCCAAAAAATTGATATTTGCAATACCTCAGCAGCAGGTCCACTGCTGCTGAGGATCCGATTCCTCCATGCAGAAAAAGTGGCATCCACTGACATTTGTTGACACTAGCTGAATATATGTGGACACCAACCAGCGGATGTGTGCACAGTGAGGGGTGTGCTTCAACAGTGGCAACAGCAATGTCAAAGATAAGCCTTATTCCAGATGGCCATGTATAACTGTCATACCACAAAATGAAGAGCACCTCAATCATTTTGTCTATGTGAATGAGTGGATTATGATCAGAGAACTGGGTGAAGAGCAGAATATCAGCTTCAGTGCACTGGAAACAATGGTGGCTATGTTATAATACTGCAAAATTTGTACCAGTTGGATCCCACAAATGCTCAAACAGGAACAGAAAAAAACATTGAATGCAAGCCTATCAGGACATATTGACCCCATGCAAGACTGAAAATGACAGTTTCCTAGACTGAATCATAATTCTATGATAAATTACCAGTGATGAGACATGGTGTCCTTGTTACAAGCTGGAGACAGAACAGTAGTCAATGACAATGAAATGGTGAGAAGAACTTCCCATTGAAAAGAAGCTTCAAGACACAACATTCAGTGATTAAAGTGAAGAGCACTGCCTTTTGTGGTAGGAAATGTGTGATCCTTCTGGATTTCCTGGAACCTGGACAAATCATCAACTCTGACCACTATAACACTGACCAGGCTGAAGGCTTGAACTTAAAGAGTTAGGGCAGAGAAAACAACAACCTTTTTCTTGCAAAACTATAACACCAGGCCCTAGTTTGAAGACCATAGAACATGTTACCAGTTTTGGCTGGACTGTCCTACCACATCCAGCATGTAGTCCAGATTTGACACCTTTAACTTTTCTCTCCTCAGGCTAATGAAAGAAGAGCTACATGGACAACACCTGCCTAGAAACAACACCATCATAGCAATTGTGAAGCAGTGGGTCACGGCCACTTGTGCAGATTTTTTGTTTTTATTTTTTTAAATGAGTGTAGCATGCAAGCACAAATGCACAGCTAACAGCGATGACTAAGATGAAAAATAGCATTTTGTAGCACAGAATTTCTTCTATCAAATGGTGTTCTTGTGCTTTTTGTAGCTGTTGTAGTTCCTATGGAAATAAATAGGAGGTATTACTTTCAGAGTGACCTATGTAATAATTATCAAGTAAGTGCTGTAAAACTGTAAAGTTAATGGCACTGCACATTGAGCAGTTAGACTAAGAAGTGGAAGCAGCAATTGTAAAAATAATTAAACCTGTTCTGCTTCTAACTCTTTATGCTATTAAAAGCTACTTGCAATTTTAGACCTCTACAGAATAACGAAAAACTAAAGATACATTATTCAACCAAGTGAAAATGTTTTACTATGTATTCTCGTAGCAGCAGTTGGAAGTATTAGGTCCTACTTCAAGTTTGAAGAAAAAACACACTAGAATATATGGTTTTTGAGATTGATTGGACTTCAGTTACTAGTCAGGTTATACCTTGTTCAGACCAGCGTGTCTAACAACCACCATTCACTTTGAAAGACATGTAAACACATTACTGTTAAACGGGCAAGCACAATACACTTGGAGAGTCAAACATTCTGTCTTGAGGGGCTCTGTTAGTGTTATATAGAATCCAGGGATCAGATGGAGGAGAAAAAATAAGAATGGTATTATTTGACTTTGATGTAGACGAGAACACAAGAGTTTGGGAGATTATAGTATAGACAAAACACATAGCAAGTAGCAACAAGGCATTTTAGCTAAGATTATGCCAGATCAGGAAAAGTAATTCCATTCAAAGCACCTATGTGACTTAGATGGTCTCATTTCTATGTTTTCTTTGAGATTTTAAGGGAAGAACATATAAAGAATTCTGACAAAAATTATGATAAAAATGATGACACAAATGACATCAAGATGAAGAAACAGTAAAATACTCAGAAGGGCAATGTCAATGTGACTGTGATAAATTGGACGAGTGGTGCAAGAAGATGAAAGATGGCAAAGAACAAAGTGATTGATTTCTCACTGAAGTTTCTAGCTCTCATCTGCAAAACAAGAACCACAAACTCCAAGGACTGGAGATTTGAGTCCACTGGAACTAAACAGAAGTCACCAACTACTGCAAATGAAGTTGTGTAGATTTTCCCTATCTATGACAAGCAAGGGCTTCCAACCCATGCTATTCAACAACAAAGAAAACAGAGCCTTCAATTTTGAGTAAGAATGAGTAAAATAAAAGGTAATATAAGAAACTGAGCTGCTTGTTCTTGTTGCTATCAAGGAAACAGGGATCAGGTTATACATCAACTGAAGGACTGGATTCTAGCATAGCTACCACCATCTCCCCCATGTTTCCAGTTCCACAAGATCTAGGGAGGAGCATTAGGTTCATTCAGTTTACTCAAATAATACAGGCTTATAACAGCAACAATACCAACCAAAATTACAAGTGACCAAATCAATACTCTTACATTTCAGCCCTCTAGTGCTTATTACTCAGAAGAGTAGAATTTCTGGGGATACCTTTAGATAAATAAGCAAATAGATGAAATCTTCCTAGACTACTAGAAATAAAGTTTGATTGTATCCTACCAGAAGAAGATGCACTTCTCAACCGATATGCACGTCATTTATTCAACCACTCATTTTCTTCATTCTCCTATACAACATGAACATTGCAATAAATCCTTTATCACTGAACCTTATGTCTCAGTATTTCATTAAAAACACAAAACAAACAAACAAACAAACAAAAAAAAGCAACAACAAAACATTTTGAAGTACTGCTACAATATTCTCTATACTTATTTTCCAGTTTATAAGAACAACACTGTGAATCTACATTTTTCCTGACAAGCCAGCTACTCTACTAACCAGTTAATTGACATATAAAAAATAAACTAATAATATTAAAGTGAAATCTTCTATGTCATTATTATTTCATGCTTTCTATTCTATTTCACTATTGGAAAGACAGCCATAGCATAGAGTGACAATTTGTAACATTATTTGAAGCAAATCTAGACAGAATATCTGTAACCAGAACTAAAAGGTTTCTGTGAGTAACTGAGTTCACTTGATCTAAAGATATTGGGGGAACTTCTCCCAGCTATATTCCTCTGAACACAGCAATACCCATCTAGGTGGTGAAGTCAGAGGAGAGATTTGCCTTTGCAGTACATTCACAATAGGTATAAAGTAAACTTCTAAGATTATAGGTTTTTTTTCCTCTATAGAAATTGATTCTCTATACTGTCTCAAAGCTGTTAGTCCCTTTTCAACTTTGAGGTTCATTGTTGTTGTAGGCAAATTTTTGTAACCAAGATTTCCACCAAAATATTGAGAACAACAGGTTCCAAGACCATGTTTATCCACTCTTTGTACACATTACAAGGAATTGGGGTGGCTCTGGTGTTTAGAACTCACCTTCCGGGTCATTTCCAGGAGGAGATTTTGGCTACTTTCTTTCTAAATTCAGTATTAATCTAATTATGATTGCAAGCACCTTTGAAAGAAGGCCAGAAACGTGAGGCTCTGTATTATTTATATCTTGAATGCCTAATGCCCACAGTTTACATGATTCTTTTAATGAAGTTTCTACTACTTCAATGCCATACTTCAATTGGTTCAATACCTCCTCAGAAGGAGAGTGAACACTAAACACTCCCCTTGATGAAGCCATCCAAGCTTATGTAGAGGCCCTAAACTGAATTTTTCAGGAATTCACCAGTAACTATTGTGTACAAGAAAAGCATCATGTAAACATAGTTTCTCACTGACTCTTCTCTTCTTGGCATACATATGTACATAACCATGGTTTCACAGTCTTCACCCTATCTTGGAAAACTCAACATGAGTTGCCAGCATAACAGGGAGCCCAAGCACCCAGTAACCTTGTGATTCAGAACAAGAAAATAAAAATGGATATTTAGGTTTATAGAAAAACTCTCCATGACATTTATTGGTAATCTTGATACTCTAATAGAAAATCCAGCCATCTCAACTTGCTGAGATTTGAGTTGGCATAAATTAAGTTCTAGGAGGTTGGTGGTTTGTTTTTTCTGGTTTTTTTTGGTTTTGTTTTTTTTTTTTTTTTTTTTTTTGCTTGCTTGGTTGTTTGGTTGTTTTTTTTTTTAGTTGCTGCTTTTGTTTTTAAATTTCATAGAACTCAAGCAAAAAGAAAAGTTCTTAAAGCAAGTGATTAAACTTATCCCCTCAAATGTGGAGGGTGGAGGGGGGGAACTGTGCATTTACATGGCTTGTGTTAAATATACCAGAAACCCATGGACTCACTTATGTCAAAAAGGGCAGTTTTGGGGGATGAACAACTAAAAAGTTCTTCTTAACACCACATAGTACTTATATTTATATTAGAGAAACTTCTTGTACAATAACCAGAACACAACTGAATTTGTCTTCTGTTTTCCCTAGTAAGATAATGAGAAGTTAAAACTGACACTAAGTGCAGTTAAGCACAGCAACATTTCACAGAAATACGTGCTGTGCTGAGGAATGTTAAGGAGAGGTCAGGGTCTTCTCAGAAAAACATTCAAAAGAACAGGTGAAAAAATTAGTTTGATATTGTATAATTGCCAATTGAAACACTGCTTCATTTTACATTTCTCTAATGAAGTGCACTGCAACACAGCGATTGAAATAATTTTGGGTAAGGGTTTGGGTAAACCTCTATTAATTTACTTATAAGGAGGCTGTTCATTAATTAGGGTGGACAGAGCAATCGGTGCTACTAAGCAATAGGAGTGCCAAATCACATTGTTGACAAGTATCTAATTACAATTTAATGATAGAAAACCATGCAAATATACCTCCCCTATCTACTAGAGGAGCACTTATTACAGATACACATAATGAAAGAATCTAAAACATCTATCTTCAGAACGTACTCAGGATTCAATTTAAAAGCCATTAACCCTTCATTTTCAAATTAGACAATTAACTCAAAGCAGGAGCCTTGTTAAGACTTCTCATTAGTTCTATTATAACTCTTATAAATGCCAAAACTTTTAGTTACTTGACGACTACCATTCTTCCCCAAAGATTTTTTTAAAAAAGCCAAAAAACCAGCCACGCTCACTCAAACCCATCAATAAGAACTATCAAGTCCAATTGGAAGAAAAATTCAAGAATTCAGACACTCTGAAATAGGGCTAATCCAGTTCAGACCAACTTATTTAGGAATGATCTTGTCTTGCCACACCAAGCTATGGAGTCCAAGCTGTAAAATAAATAAATAAAGAAATAAAATAAAATTAAATTAAAAAAACAAACAAACAAACAAAAAAAAACAAAAAACCAACACAAAAACCTGCTGATATGAGATTAATATAACTCACCACTGCTTTTCTTTAAGTTTATGAAAGTTAATCATTCAATAATTGTACTTTCAGTCATCCAACTCATTTAAGGACAAGGAAGCATTTCCTTAACAAAAACAGCACGTGTATCTGGAAATGCTGATGTGCTTAAGAGACTGCAAGACCAAGAGATTAATAAGCAAGCATATTACAGAACATGCCTTATCTTACCTCCTCAACAATTTTTTTACTTTTTAATAATATGCTACATTTACTAATCCATTTCTCCTAAAATGCCATGTTGAAACAGATAATTAGTCTGAAATATTTCATAAGCTGCATTAACAAGCCCAAGCAACTCTGTTCATGATCTGGGAGAAATTTAACAAATAAAAAGAATAAAACTTGCAAAGAATTTTGAGAGTCTGTCAGAAACAACATCTTCCCTCTTACAAATGCTTAAGACAGTCTTTCATTAGTCATACACTTGAGGAGGAGGAGTAAGAATTGACCCATTCTGATATTAGTGCTATTTATTTTGTGTGGGTGTACTGTGCTCCACTACTTACCTTTGGGAACAAGAGAGGTATGTTTATTCCCTTCTTCCCATCTCAAACAAAGCAGAGATCTTTGTCCTTTCCTTCTGAAGCCTTGGACACTGACAAAATCAGAATAACTGAAAAATATTTTTTGTTGACTGTTCCAGTGGCTTCAGGGTAGTCTGAAGCATATCCTGCTTCTCAGACTTGGGAGTATGCTTCCCATACACGACTAACTGTCTACACTTGCAGGGAGCGGAAATTTGGCAGTACCTAGATCCTTTTTACTGATGTTTCTATGACGGATTAGGATTTGTCACAAATATAAATGCTTGTCATGAACATGTCATAAAGCATCTGTGTTGTTTTGTCGATCCTTTGGAGTAGTCAACTTTATGGCCATTTTTTACACGCGGATGCTTGGATACTCTGTCCTAAAAGTTTTTTCAGTTTTGTATTCCAGTTTCCCTCCCACACCTTTACATCATTTGCATTCTATGGACAGTCTAGTAGGCATCTGATCTCTCACATGCAAAAAAAGGGAAAATAAGGCAAGGTCTATAAACCCACCAGCTTCCTAGACACTGTCAGCTTACATGCCTAAACACTGCAGTCCTGCTGTGAACACAAAGAATAGCATACTAGTACATATTTTCACTTTAATATGCCTTCTTGTCAAAAATTTAACATAAAAATTGAAACTAGCCATATTTTTTCCCCACATGTGCAAGTTTCTTTAAGGTTTTGTATTCTATTCTCTTACCTTGAAGGACCTAATACAGCTCTCAGAATGGCTTCAGTATTAGAGCTGATCTTCAGCCTTTCACAATATATCTCCACTAGTGCATCAGGTTGTTTTCACAAGCAGAATCAGCCTATTGCTTCTCCTGTTGTACTCTAAGGGAAGGACAACACCTGGGTTAGATTCTGAAAGTAGCAGAGGAAGTCGGGCTGTCTTTAACCATAATTTGGAGGTGGTGGCAAATCACCAAGTCTTTCCACCCAGGTGCTGTGTTACTTGGTTACAAAAGAGCTGATACAGGCTCTTCTGCTCTTTGAAACTGAGCTAAGAAAAAAAAAAAAAAGAATCCTGTTCTGTCCTTAATGCTGAATCCCAGTCTTTTCCAACCTTGAATTAAAAAGGAGGAAGAGAAGAGGTTGGAAAAAAAGACAGTCAGAATGCAAGCTGTAAACATGGTCTCGCCAATTTATTTTTTTATTAATTTGGGCTTTTCCCTCTGTTTAAGCTTCACTTCATTATTTGCAGTTAACTGTAATGCAGCTAGAAGATAATGATTCCTTTCTGAAAATTAGATGCTATTACATGAGTTGTTTCAGTTTGGCATCTTGATATTAAGAGATAATTATATTTTTAGACGTAACCAGGAAATTTGTGCTTCTACTTCAGAAGCCACAAGCAAAATTTTGCTCTTTCAAAATGCATACATTCATGAATGGTTTAAAAAGCCAGTTTCCCCTTGGACATGCATCATTTATCAAGCATCCTGAAGAATCTGATCCTACAACCCTTGTCATAAAACAGTCCCATCAAGGCCAGGAAGGTCAAGCTCAGAGATACAGAATCAGGTCTTCACATTTGATACAACCTTAACAGGCAAAAAAATGTTTTGCAGACTACACTAAATCTACTGTCCTGAAACATCCTAAGCTTCCAGTGGTGATTTCTGGATAAGCTCTCACTGCTGATCTGTCCTGACAATTTGGCAACAATCTCCATGCTCTGAATTTCAAAACTATAAGTAGAGATTGTGAGGATCATCTGTCTCTCTGCAGTATGAGTATGATGTGTTCATCTTAGATTAAAAATAAATAAATAAATAAAAATTAAAAAAAAAAAAAAAAGCTCATCTTAAGAAAAAAGTACTTCTAGGACAGCTAGAAAAGGAAGTCTAGTAGTCCTACCTCATCCAGTTAGTTCTAGTACAACCTTTGTCTGAAGGTGAGAGTAGAAGGGGGTAGACTTCTGTCCCTTCCTGTACATAAGCAAACTGGCACCACACCAAGATGTAGTACTATCAGGATCAGAGGTTAGCAAACTCTTTTTACCTCTTTCTTCCTTTTTGCACAGTCTTATATAGTGTATTGTAGAAGTTTATACAATTACATAAATATGCAAAACGGGTAGATAGAGGAATAATAAGCATTTTCTTTCTTGTTAATTCTCCAGGTACTTCTGGAAGCATTGACAACTACCCAGGTAGAACATTTTCAACCTAACTAACAAATTCAGATGACCCGGTATTGGTCTGAAAAAGACTAGTAAGGTAAACATGGTAAAACTTGAAATGCTGAACAAGGACTTAATCAGGTTGTACTCTATTGGCCCTGTAGGCCCCCAGTACTGCCCAGAAGACCTCAAGCATTCTTTGTGGATGTCCTGGGCACCCCACCACCACCATGTTCTTAGAGGAGTCACAGCAGGAGCTGGGACAGGCAATGGCAGCAGACCCCTTCACCCAGAGCAGGGACAGTTGTCCAGATGGAGATTCACAAGGGCAGAGAATAAAGGGGATAATCACTTCCCTTGCCTTGTTGGCCACCCTTCTTTTGATGCAGCCCAAGACAGCACTGGTCTTCTGCTCTTCAAGTTATATAGCAATCCTCAGCCATATTATCAGGATCACATTCAGTAGACCAGGAGAAACTATTATTCCTCTTTGCTAAGCATTTTGGTTATTTAGAATGCTGTATATAGTTCTGGGCTACAGAACAAGTTCAACTGGGGGCAACTAGAACAATCAGGGCTGAAGTGCTAGCCTTGTGAAGATAGTTTGAGGAAACAGGACCAGTTCAACCTGGAGACAAGACAGCTTCAAGGGCACTTAAAATCAGTACCTATGAGATTACTCTGTTAACAAAGAGATGCTCTTCACAGTAATGCATGGTAAGAAGATACTGGGGCATAAACAGAAGTGAGAGGCACAAACTGGTTGCGAGTAGAATTTTATTTTTAATTAATCGTGAGGACAGCCAAACACTGAACCAAATTCACCAGGCTGTGCAAGCTCAGCCCTTGGAGATTTTAAAGACCAGAAAGTCCTAAGCAACATGACCTGATGTCACAGTTCACTCTGCTTGGAGCAATATGCTGCACTAGAGACCTCCCAGTATTCTTCCTAACCTCAGGTATCTATTTCTCTTCACCTTAAATCCCTTCCCTGAATGTGGTATTGATACAAGTCCACAAAACATAAACTAACCTCAAAAGGCCATGTAATAGTTGCACTGCTTGCACACTGCCAGCTCATCTTCCCTACAAGTGGGCAGACAAGGCTCTAGCCTCATAATTGGGGCATTTCTTTGAGGCTAAGAACTGCAGGTACAAGAGCAGAAGGGTCTCCCACTTCCCAGACAAGAGGTGAGCAAAAACAGCACAAACACCACTGGCTACCATAGCACTGGGCCTAAGCTGAACATAAAGCTACCTGTGTCTCCAACAATGCCTAGAAGTTGAGCAGAAGTCAGCTCTGCCTCAAAAGCCAATGTGCCTGTCAGAAACAAGTAGGTCATTACTGAACAACAAAAATACCTAAGCCTAGTGGGCCACCGCTTTTCTGAAGGAAAGGCTCTCTTGGACTTCAGAGGTCACCACTGGCAAATGTCACTGTGCACAGGTTGTCTGAGGAGCTTTCCTGGTCATAGGAGCTAGCGTTTCAGCTAAGATGGACTTATACCCTCCCATAGGTAACCCATAGCTTTTGCTGAATTTAAGTGGGGGAGCTGTCAGTATTCAGTGCTTATCGCATAGCAGAGCTCTCAGAAAAAAGAAAATCATAGGCTTATATTTAGCAAGTGAGCAATGAAGCAAAATGGCATAGCAAATGCTGACGGTAGCGGTGAGGCTGTGGGGGTGGGTGGGGGGTGTGAAATCTGGCATGAGTTTCAGGAGAGCGAGTTTTGGTATTTCAGTTTGAGAGGTAAGGACTAGATGCCTCTTACACCCTCTGCAGCAGGTACTGAAATTCCAGTGTTGAAGAAATTTAACACCATCTGAGATTTCTTCCATCTCCCACCCCTCTATCTTGTTTGAAAAATATTTACAAGGAGATGAAAGGCCACCTTCAGACATGTGACCATGAATGCATGCTGATGCTTTCTATAAATACAGTTTTGCTAATGCACTAAGCTGTGTTTTACTGCAGTGTGGCATCATGGCTTCTGCTTTGCAGAAGCTGTTTCTTTCTCTTTTCAGACCCCTGCTACCCTTAGCATCCAGCTCTCAGCAACATGGCTTTTGCCCTACCTTTCCAGAGCATAGGAAAGCAAATATCCTCTTTGCAGCTGCTGCAAAGAACAAGCTCGGGTTCTGTATCTCAGACCAACCTAATCGACACAAATACAGCAGTGATTTAAGAAGTCTGATTATTCTAGTCTATATTTGGGGTGTTGCAAATCATTTTGTGTTTAGTCATCACTCATTCCGGGTTTCTGGTTGGATTCACACAGAGTTCTCTGATGTGTAATTCAGACAGTTCAGGCAAAACACACTGTCCTCATTTCCTTAACTTTCCGTTTGTATTTTCAACAGCCCTGTCACATGTATACATTAGTAAGCTTATTTGAAACCTGTTTGCCCTTGCATATCAGCATGGATAAATTTGTGTGCCTGGCTATTTTGTGATGACAAGATGCTTTTAGAACTTGCTTTTATTCCCCCCACTGCCCCACACCATGAAGTAAAGGTTATCTTATAGAGATAGAAAATCTGTTATCCTAAAGGTAGGAAAAGTTTTGCACAAATATAACAATCATTTGTATTTAACAGCACTAAGCTCAAAACAAAATATTGGATACATCTAATAACAAAGTTGCAGTTATACATACAATCAGCAGTCAATGTTGTGCTGCTTGTTTGCATAATCTTCCTCTGTTTAGAAATCAAATAAAGCCAATGAAATGTGTTCAAGTGTTCTAAGAAGAAAAACAACAACCCAATGAGAAATAAAATATTCAAAGCAGAAGCCATATTTCTGCCTTCCTATTCTTCCTTCTTTCCTCTTGCTACTACTAAATACGCTGCTTTTCCCATGCATTTTTTTCCCTTTGAAGTGAAAATAGAATGTATGTACTTAGCTTAGTTTTATCTATATCAAAGAAAAAAAAAAAAAACAAAAACACAACAACACAGGTACAATTTGTTACTTATTTCATTTGGTTCACACACTATGAGTTCATAAGGCCTAGGCTGTTCACCATGAAGATTTCACTCAGATGATATGGGATTGCATGATTCTGTATGTGCCCACTTACGAAATAACCTTACACTAGACCTAGTCACAGAATGACTTCCAAATTCTATTTGCTTGTTTTCATATCTACACAGACATGAACTGATGATCTGGAGATAAAGTTTGTTTTACTTTAAATCACTGTCTACAAACATCTGTTTTGGACACTTCTGGGAAGAAGCTTTTGGGCTAGATGGGCTTCTGGTATGGCTACTTTTATGCATCATCTAAGGACTAGTACTCATGTGGGCTGTGAAAGACAAAGAGTTGGAACCCCTGCTCAAGAACTAATAAAACACTGCAGATAGACACGTGAAAAGGACAACTGGAAGCAACAAAAGAATGCCATAAGAAAACAATGAATATTAGTTATTCTAAAAGTTCTGGATACACTCATTGAGAACAGATTTACTAATTGTATTCCCTTCCTTCCAATATTTTGTTTTCAAATGTTATTCTAACATACAATACTGGATTCTAAAGATTAAAAAGAAAGGAAGAAGTAATGAAAACAATTCAGAAGCAAGAAACAGCTATACAGATCCAACCTTGAAATAAGATGCATTTTACTAGCTGTGAGAATAAACAGATTTGGAATGAGCTTATCCAGTAAGTGGTAGGTTCAGCATAGACTGGAGCCTTTAAAGATTAGACATCTGAAGTGTCCTCAATCCAGAGAGGAGGAAAAAAAATAAAGTCATTGATTAGATGACCAGAGTAGTCTCTTCTGACCTTCCAATTAGTGAGTATATAGATATCCTTATATTTTCCCTTATTCACTAGTATTGTAGGGGAAAATTTCAGACCCCAGAGAAGAGTCATTACCATCTCCTGAGCTTTGAAACATGCTGCTAGACAGGAGCTAACTTGAGCCTGTGCAACCCCATAGATAAATCTACCCCTGCTTCAGGCATACCCATGCAGGGAACAG
This sequence comes from Excalfactoria chinensis, assembly GCF_039878825.1. Lineage (NCBI taxonomy): Eukaryota > Metazoa > Chordata > Aves > Galliformes > Phasianidae > Excalfactoria > Excalfactoria chinensis. The sequence continues at coordinate 46,956,486 of NC_092826.1, forward strand.
ATACGCTTGGTAACTGGATGGATATGTTCTAGAGCTTTCATGTCATTTTCTCATCCTGTCACTCTTGTCTACTGAGACAACCAGCTGGCTGAAGGGTGGATCTGGTAGGCCAGAGCTTTGAAAAGCTACAAGAAACCTCTTTCATAGATGCCCAACCGAAGACCAAGCCAAACACCATGCTTAGGAGAACAGTGTTTTCTCCAGATGCTACAGCCTCTGAGCAGAGGAGATTTTCTACTATCATTTACTGGCAGACTCCAGCATAATTCCCCTCTTCACACAATCTGCATGTCCCAGGTTTCCTGCTGTTTCAGGAATCCTACACCATAGCAGCAGCCATAATTGTGCCCTCCCTGCAGCAGAGACTGAATTGTCTTGGACTAATGCAAGTCACTGGGCACAGATTAGATTATTCAGGGGAATGTGAATAGCTTGAAGCGCAGAAGCAGTCAGGTGAGCTGACTTGTAACCCTGGAAAACCTATACAAGTTGCAAGTTTGCTCTTTACTGCAGCTTTCTGTCACATCAGAAGCAAAGCAGTAGAGGGAAAACACAGTGTGCTATTCTTATGAGTCATTCCCCTGTTCTGCTGCTTTATTTGCATTTAACATATGACATTAAGGCCTTTTGAGAGTGACTAGAATCAAGAACAAATTAGGATAATGTCATATCAAACAGTCTTCCAAGAATATCTTCAATATCTTCTTTCACATGAGCCTTCCCATAGCATGCATTTACGCAGATCACCATAAAGTAATGCCTCCTGTGTATTTCCATGGAAACTACAAACAATACAAAGAGCATAAGAGTTTGACAGTGTACCTGAGAATGCGCTCTATTTTTCCATATAGTCACCACCATTAGCTATGCTTTTTCACCAGCCATGAACAAGAACTGTAAGCCAAGCATGTGAAAACCTGCACCAGTAGAAGCGACCCACTGTCACCACTGCTGAAACACACCACCCATTGCTTCACTGTGCTCACAGACACTGTTTGGTCTCCAGAAACGTTCAGAACAAATCAATGAATGTCAGCAAGTGCAATTTTTTTTCCCCCCCACGTGGAGAAATTCAAACCCCTCCTTCCCCGTTTACCTCATATGCACTTCCACATCAGACATCATTCTGTCAGACCGCCTCCCTGCCATCTGTCACATGGCAATGAAACGTAATAGAACATCAGTGGGAAGGTTCAATTTCTACTGCCAGATCACCAGCATTCAACTCTGACTTTGTGGGCAAACATAACAACATAGAAAGTATTAGTTTAGAAGGAGCTCTCATACATTGCTTTAGAAAAAGCCTCTGACTACTTAACTGCCTCACAGTGCTCTTGAAAACACTGAACATCTATTCAAGACCCTCAGAAAAATGTGTGAAAGATGAACATGTTGCAAAGCACCTGTTCCCCTGAATCTATTGGGGGCCTACAGATATTTTTATCTTTAAATATTTTCTTACTGTTTTTCAGAAGGCCCATTGTCAGTTTCAGGTTTTCTGTTCTCACTCACAGGCAGCAATCACCACAGGGCTCTGTTTTACTTTATTTTCAAGCTGTACCCACCAAGCACATCCAGAAGCAAGGGCAGAAGTTATCAAATGGTACAACTGACACTCTTCATCTCAACAAGGCCTGACTATATACAGCAAAATAGTTATGTGCCAATAGTAACAGAATGTGTTCTCTTTTAAACAGAAACCAATTATTTTGCACCAGTTCTAAGAAATTTTGGAAGTTATTTATGATTTAGCCACCTCTAACCCTAGACCATCTTAGTGTCTCAACATTCAGGCCTGTTTAAGGTCCTGTAGTTTCTCCATAGCAAGATGAAGTTTGGTGCAAGTGACCTTGTATCCTCTGTCACACTGAGTAACTCAGTACAAGAGCTCTTGAGACATGGTGCCCATCAAGAGCCCCACACAAGGAATCCTCTTGGTAAGGATTACTTATATATGGGGAGGGGAAGGAGGACACTGTCACACTAAACAGACCTCCTCATCTGGGGAGCTCCTGCTCTCCCACTCAAGGCAACTTAGCCAGGCATTGGTAAACCTCAACTTCCAGACTCCAGGGACTGCCCAGCTCTCCACAATACACTCCACAATACGGCTTCAACACATCTCTTCCACCATTTTTTATTTTTTTTTAAACCTTCTGTTTACCAAGCTTACCTCCCCAAACATCAAAAATCCAGACTCAAGCCATCTCAGGCATTTTGTCTCCAAATCCAGGTGCACGTACCACAGCCCTACAGAAGCAAAACACTACCTGCTTTCTCTTAAAAAGCAACATGCACCATGAATGCCCACAAGGTGAACACTACTACAAGCATTCACATTAGGAGAGGAAAGGCATGGGGAAGAAAAAGAATAAAATCCACATGGCAAATGTTCATGGGCTGTGCTGCTAGCTGCACAGCAGTAAGGCAGGCTGAACAAACAAGGGCCCATGAGTTTGTATGATACCTATGCTCATTCCTGCAATTTTGTTTGGCCCTTGCATGGAAAATATGCAAAAGTTTTGATCACAGTTATCCTCCTTCAGTATAATTTCAATTTTCAGGTAAATGATACTCAGGAGATAGACAGCTGAAAATCCATTTTTACTGATAGTAACAGAAAAAAAGAATAGAGCCTCTAGCATTTCACACATTATAGCTGTGAGCTAGGCAGAATATCTATACATTTCTGTTTAATAACAACTGTTAATGAAAGTTTGGCACAAGTCAAATTAGGAGCCAATAAAAAAAATAACAAAACTTAAGTGTTCATTCAGTTCCTTCTTAAACTTCAGAAGCTGGTCTAGAATATAAAGTTTCAGTTTAATTTCTTCTACTGCTTTAACCAGTGATGCAATGCTAGTGTCTCAAGACACAGGATGGTGCTATTTGGTACACCTTTATTCCATTATCAGAAGGCTCCTACTGATAGTTGTCCCACTTGCTAGATATGGATCTGGGGCCATTCATTACTTCTGTAGTGTTTTTTAAATGGCTACAGCCTGGCTCCTCAAGTGGTCTCGACCAGGTCAGTAGTTTTGATTCTGCTTTTTAATTCCCTGCAGTCACAAGGCCTTTGACACCTTATTCACTGTAAGCCTTAACACAACCCCACAGCTTCCCAAGCACTCAGTATGCTGGAATGATGAGGTCAAAGACTAGAACAGACTGTGAATTTGACATCCTGCTGCTGACCCTGGAGTTCAGAAGCTGCCCTTGTCAAGCCAGAAGGGAGCTGAAAGTAGCTAGTACAGCCACATCTCCCTGCTGCTGCTTTGGGCAGGGGCTGCAGTGGTGCAACAGTTCAGCACTGCACAACTGATCATTCGCTCCCTCTAGATGGGTGAAAAAGTACTCATTTTTCTCTTGTTGACCAAGAACATTCAGCCAGATACCTGTCAACATTTTGCAGTTTGCTGAATATTTATCTGTTAAACAGAGGTGCTGAAAGTCCTGGGAGTAATGCCTCAGTTAGAATCATCAGCTCTAACTACAGCATCTTTAGATACTGATATACTTTGGATCGAGACTTCTGTTTAGTGATATCTTGTGAAAGCTGACACCTGCCCATGGAAAAAGAAATAAAATTAAAGCAAGTGAATTGGAGACCATTTGTACAAGTTATTCCAGTCAAAATATAGGAAAGAATAATTGAGACTCGAGATATGCAGTTGTTTGGTTTTTTTTTTTTCCCTGAACTGATTTGCATTAACAAGGCAAGATATATCAAATATCAGGTATTTTCCACCAAGCTAAGTTACATTAAGTCATCCTAACAACTCTACGTATCTAGAGTATGTATCTAGAAAATGGGGTCTGCCTTCACAAATATCTAGGTTTAAATGAAGGAGTCATCAGTAGGTGTTGATATGACCAAGGTATTCTCTAATCACACATTCAAGATCTGTGCTGGTACACATTCTTATTTAGCACATGAAGTCAGTCCATACCACTTTCAAGCACCTATTTCTGAATCATAGAATTACTCAGGTTGGAAAAGACCTTAAAGATCATCAAGTCTAACCACAGTTAACCACCTGCAGCCTAACCACAGTACCCTAACTCTAACAACTCTCTGCTAAATCATATCTCTGAGCACCACATCCAAACAGCTCTTAAACACATCCAGGGACGGTGACTCAACCACCTCCATGGGGAGCCTATTCCTACCCTTTCAGTAAAGAATTGTTTCCTAAGGTACAACCTAAACTTACCTTGGTGCAACTTGGGGCCATTTCCCCTTGTCCTGTCACCAGCAGAAGAAGAACCTTTCAGATACTGGAAAAGAACAATAAGGTCCCCCCTCAGCCTCCTTTTCCCCAGACTAAACAGTCCCAGCTCCCTTAGCCTCTCCTCATAGGGTTGATTTTTCCAAACCCTCCAAAAGCCTCGCTGCCCATCTCTGGACCTGCTCCAGTACCTCCATGTCTTTTTTGTACTGAGGTGCCCAAAACTGAACACAGTACTCAAGGTGAGGCCTCACCAATGCCAAGTACAGGGGCAGGATGACTTCCCTAGTTCTGCTCACCGCACCATTCCTGATACAAGCCAGGATGCCATTGGCCTTCTTGGCCACCTGGGCACACTGCTGGCTCATATTCAGCCAACTGTCCATCAGCAGACCAAGGTCCCATTCCATCAGGCAACTTTACAGCCACACCTCCCCAAGCCTGTAGGGTTGCCTGGAGTTGTTGTGACCAAAGTTTGCTTCACCTGACAATCAGTATTAGCTGATGGAGAGCCTTCTAGAATTCCCTAGGAATTATGTCTTCCTTCAAATTCAGATCTCATACCTTGATGTGTACCTACTGACTTTCTGTAAAGAAAGGAGTGGTGGTGCATCTATTTCCTCTCAAGTTCTTATGTTAAAAAACTCAAACATCTATTTCCTTGCCTTCCTCACCCTCTTCCAACTCCTGGTCCTTTATCTTCGTGCTCTCTGTATCCCATTGCTTATTGCACTCAACTCTGCTCCTTAATGTAATAAAGCACTCCCTTCTGCAACCCCCTGGATTCTGACACCTTAATTGCAGCTAGGCATCAGCTGAACAAAGCAGGGGAACAGGGGTACAATAAATAAACCAAATACTGTGCTCTGTAGTCTTCAGCCACCGAACTCTCCCTGCACCCTGAAGATGCAGATGGTCACATACAATTTTGATCAGCATACAGGCACTGAAGGGGAAGAACAGTGGCTGTTCACCACCAGCAGACACAATATTCTGAGCATTCATCACAAATGAGGACATATACAAGGATATGCAAGCAGTTTTTTTTTCCTTCAGATATTTAACTAATCCAAGTGAAAATCTTCATTCCCTTTTGAAGCCCATTTTTTGCCTAACTTACTCAGAAACCATTTAAAGGAATTATGAGCTCCTTCACACAAAGATGGGGAGAGGGAAACAAACAACAAACCAAAACCAAGAACATTGAGTTACCTTTGCCTTCATCTAACATAATTCTGCTATTCCTCAAGACAGCTAAAGTCAGTGAAAACAGGTCAAGTGGGAAGATCTTTGAACAATTGAAAAATGGTGAATAACTGAAAGCAACGTCTTAAAACTGCTGAGTATGCCCAAATGACAGTGCACTGTCCAAGTATAATCCCAGTCACCACTGCATCAAAGATTTTACCATAGATAAATCCAAGGAATATAACATAAGAGGCAAAAGTTAAAGCCGGAGTTTTGTTTGGTATTCACTCCTAGTATCCTACCTGGAAGGTCCATTTTAAGTAGAAAGGAAAGATTCCCTTGGTTTATTTCTGCTCTTTTGAACCAGAAAGTATAATTTATTCTCCCACCAGGAAGCACAACTGCCTACATCAATCTCAGGTGCATTAGCAGGAAAAATAAATGTTTTGAAATGCAAGGAAGAAAAAAAAAATATGTAAAATATGAATGAATCACCAAAAAACACATAATCAGATGCTTTTGCGGTCACTGTTATAATTACACACAGTGCCCTGGAGGGCAGTCATACAGAAGTGAATACATTTTACTGTGTCATTGGGGTAATACATTGCTAGCTGGAGTGAAAGCATCAGTCTATGATAAAAGTCAATATGGAGCATCTAAAGGGTTTTCATTTTTTAAAATCCTATGTACAGCTCAGGTACACGTGATCAGAAATATCCATCTCAGAAAAGACAGTCTTTCAATATACCAAGATTATTGCTGCCTAAAATTATTTTCCAATCCTATTTTACTAACAGCTTCTGACGAAGCTAGTGACAGCCTTGTCACAAAGCAGTAGGTAAAACTGCAAGAATTAATTACATGTTATTTATTTAACTTCCCTTGAAATCTGATTCCAACCCTTCCATTTGAAAATTCATTGTTTCACCTAAATCATCTTTCCTTCATTCACACTGCACTGCTTGGCCTCACAAGTGCATTAAATACTTACCTCCTTTTGTTTAGGAATGAATTTAAGCAAATGGAAAACACTTAACCTGTTTATGCTCCACTAGAACTTAATTCTGCTTTTAATCCTGAGCCAGATTCCTGATAGATTCATTTCTACTATCAAGTTGAACTTGAGTCTCTTTCTTCCTGATGAGGCTAACAGAGGAAGAAGATGCTACTCAGCACAAACAGTGATATCAATTTTTGCTCCCACTATTTAATTCTACTTTATTGGTCATACTCAAATCCACATTTCATCTTGTAGCTTCCTTCTCAACTTCCTCTCCTTAGCTACACTACCACAGCTCCCACTTCTAACAATATACTATGGGAAAGCAATAACTACAAGAGCTACTGAGGAAGAAGAAAGTCAAAGGAGAGGCAGATTAGAAACGCTCTTCTCTCTGATTAGAGCACAGTTGTATGGCTTAAATATTGCTTCTGTCATGCCTGGTTATCCTTAACTGTAAGGTGGAATGATACAGAGATGGTAACAGATATTCAAAAGGTTATTTATGAGGAAAAACTCACCGATAAGGATGTCTTTGCTGGGAAATGCTGAGGCATTCTCCAACAGGGAGCAATCTCCAAGAGATGCTGCCTTAGTGGTGGTCAGCCCTTAAATGAGGTCTAGAGGAGGTGGAGTCAAGCTCCACCCCTTCCGGGAGCACAGCTAAATTACTCTCACCTGTGCTCCCACAGCTGACCCGACACTTGCTTCAACTGATTAATCAGAGGTTCAGGCTGTGATTACCAATTTTCCATACATTAACTAACTGTCAAATCCGATGTACAGATCCAACAATTACTTACTGACAATCTGCAACACAATAATCCAGCCAAAAATAAAATAAAATTAAAAAAAAAAAACAAACAAAAAACAAAAGAAAAATGGTCAACACACCCTGTTATGAAAAGAAAATCCTGCGCAAGTATCCATCAGCATAGCTCAGCCATGCTGATTCTAGTCCCAGTAAGACCATAGAAGCAACAAATATTCAGCCAAATTGCATCATTTTCTTAATTGTATAGCATTTAACTGGGTTTTTTGTTGTTGTTTGTGGGGTTTTTTTTTATTTCTTTTTCTGAGGGCTAAATATGACTTCGAAAAAATCTTCTTGTCTAATGACCTGCAAGAACCAAACTTTTGCTTCACACTTTAGCCATGAAGTCACCAGAGAATGAACTCTTTCCCTGTTGAATGAAAGCTGCACTCTGGGCAACCTCACACTCAAGACTTCCCACACTTGGCTCCTAGGGCGTTTGCTCTGAGATCACAAATGAGCAAAGACCTTGATGCTCCCAGCCAGTCAAGCACTGTCCTCTTCCCCTGGTTTTCTTCCATCCAGACTTGTTAAGGGTGCCACGCTGACAGTCAGGACAGCATCTCGCCTGGAAGGCAGGCAGCTGCTCCCACTGCTGCAGGAGCTGTGTATCAGAGCCCGTTCATCCCTGCTGACCCTGATGCTGCCTGCCTAATTCCAATAAATCATAGGCTCAGACAGCTCCTGTAAACACCCCCTGATGGGCACTAAAAGCAAGGAGGAAGTAGAGCACAGATTTTTTATCTTTGTCATTCCTGCAGTTGTACCAGCTGAGTGCTGCCTTACAGTATTCACTCCTGCAAGCACTCTCCCAAGAGGAACTTGTACCAGGGAAGATCAAGCTGTGCTTTCTGCTGAACACAAAAGTCATACAGGATGACCAGACCTTGACTGCCACACAACTTTCCTTTCAGCAATGTTTTTCCCTGGAAAAGCACAGCCTGTTTTTTTTAGAACACTACCATATAACAGTGGCCAGATAAAGTCAGTGCCCTGAGCACCTTCTGACGGCATTTCTTCCAGGCTGTCCCGTGAGATCTCAGGACTTGTCTGTGCTTTGCTGCTCAAGAGTGAGTGCAAGAAACATGCACTTCAGCTGTCCCAGGAGGACAAGCCATGTCTGGAGCACAAGCACGTCTTAAAGCACATCTGCAACATTTAGTTAAATGTTCATCAGGGCATGGAAAGACAAGGTGCTGCTTTTCCTCCAGATAGGAGGTGGCAAAATTAAAGAGAAATAAGACAGATGAACTGTGATCCTGCCAGTAGAAAGTTACCTGGATTTAAATCCTACCACTGATACCTACTCTAACATATAAGATTTCTACTATCCTATGTGACATACATAGAAGCAGCAGCATACCCAAATACAGGCTGCACCTGCTGGTGCAGCTAGTAGTCTCTTATGCAAGAGTAGCAGAAATTACTCAGAGAATAACATATGAATAAGTCCAAATGAGTCCAGAAACTACTTAGACATACCCACAAAGGCACTGAGATCCAGGTTGTGGGCTTGGATTTAGATAACATAGTTTCATTGATCGCTGCTGCGGTATCTACAAAATAATTTGCTTTTCCACTTCACAATCATGGCTGAGCCCATAATTATTTAGCGCCACATGCCAGCCTCCAAGCAAGTTAAAGATAAGGCACATTCATCAACACTGCTATTGTTTTGCTTATGCAGAATCAGTGCCAGCTACACCACCACTGGCTGGGGGTCAGGCACCCTGCAACTCCTTAGCTACAGGTTACATGTAAAACAAGCATAGAAACATCTAAAGCAACTATAGAAAGAGGAGAGGGAGAAAAAAATAATGAAAAAAGGAAAACCAACACAATAATATTTGCTGGAAGCAACAGATTGTTTTGGGTCAGGATGATTTATATAATAATTGCATTTGAGCAAAATCTGCCAGATGATATGTGCAAAACATAAATCACAACTGACTGAACTTGTTCATCAACAATGGGAAGCTTCCTTCTTGAAGAGGGAAGAAAAGAATTAGAAGCATTTATTGCAGCGTGCTGAAAACACCACGTTTCTTGAAAATAACATAATACAAGCTTTCTATTAACACATTTTCTTTTGGATTCATCTATCTTTATAAGAGATCCATTCCTTTCTGTAGTCCCTGCATGAAACCTCAGCTTCATTCCATTCTGTTCCCTGCAAACTCTTGCAGTCAGCATTACACCAGACACCAAGCAGCTGTTTACTTTTAATTGATATCAGCAGTGATCAGGACATGAAAAAAAAAAAAAAAAAAAAAAAAAAAAAAGAATATTCACCAAGCTGCAGCCAGGATGCAGAGCAGGTAACTCTCAGCTGGCCAGGGTCCCTCCATGTTTCCTCCTTGCCCTCAGGGGGCTGTTGGAGATGCACACAGATAAACACCTTCATGGTGGCCCCACCTTGAGCACTGTGTGTAGTTTGGAGCACCACAGTACAAAGAGAGCATAAAACTGTTAGAGAACATCCAAAGGAAGGCTACAGAGATGGTGAAGTTGAAGAGATTTCACTATAGCATACTTTTCTTTCAGTTACTTTAGTTATTGAACACTGTATCCAAACAAACTCAGCAGGCACAAACAATCCACAGACAAATCCCCAGGATGATATTTGAAGGCAGGAGCTGTAAATAACACATAGGAATGACAGCTGGAGTCTTTAGCAACATGAGATGATTCAAGTCCTGTGTCCCCATGCTCTGAATTTGTCCTGCAGAATCCAATGGCAATTTCTACACCAAGGTATTTGTGACACTTCACTGCCACCAAGAGCTTCCAAAGCCATACTGTGCTTTATTTTTTTCTTTTTCTTTTTTTAAAGCATATTTTTTTTTCCTGATTTCAGGGGAGAAGACACCAAAAAACAACTATGAGTAAATGCTACTTCAGCCTGAGCCATTCTTTTCTCACACCAATGCAAGTTTTCCTCACTCCCAGCCTGTTCCATCTCAGCAGTCTGGGAAGGCATTGTTTTGCTCCTAGGGATTCCTGTACTTGTTCAGTGTCAGTGACTCCTGCTGCTAACACAGGGATTGTTATGGTTGAAGTGAATCAGAAGTTCAGAAAACAAGCAGCAAGAACAGAATTTATTTGTTCGTAAGTATTGTTACAAAAAAACTGATCATATTAATAAAAAATAATAAATAAATCAGATGACAAAAGGAAAGTTCGCATTGAATTATATCAGGATGACCAGTAGCAGCTTGTATCCAAAGTCAACAGGTGTTCTGTGAAGAGGACTCTTATCACAGATTGTAGAAGTCCATGACAAACTCTCATCCTACGCACACATCCAAAAGTTCTTATAAGACACAGTTGTCATTTATTAGAGATGTAGCAGCCTCACATTCCCACCCACTGCATAGCTCTAGCATTTCATATGTGAAGAGAAAAGGGAACTGAATCTATCCCAGAAGGTCTGTTCCCCTACTCCTGTCAGCACTACCTCCAAGTCATAACATAGGCACCTTAGGAGTCTAGCAAATGACAAAGCACTATAGTTCCCTGAAAGCAAATCCTTCCAAAGATGCTGACTTTGAATTTTATTATCAAATGAGCAAGCCCTTATTATTTGATAAGATAGAAAGTGAAATACTCAGCAAAATTATGATCTCTGGGTACACTTTGGCATTAAAGAGAACAAACAAAAAAAATCCCCACACTTCAGTTTTTCTCTAATCTTTCATTGGAATATGTGATGAGAGATATTTTAAATAGATAAATGCTGTTTTGTTGAAAAACATCAGGCTTTTCAGAATTTTAATCCTTATTTTTATAACAGCCACTAAGGACAGGGGCGCTAAGATTAATATAAAGTCTGCTCTCTAGTAGGTACTATTGTTTCCCAAGAGAAATTTGCTCCCCTACACCCCAATGTAATAGGACACAATACATCACTTAGCAGCAGACCTTAATTGCATGTTTCCAGAAGTAGTAAACGCTTACAAGACAATTTCCTTCTATGTTTTTTTCCTTATTTGATTAATTCATAATGATGAAATTAGAGATTTCCTCCTCACTTAAGCTTGATATAAGCCTCGTTCATGGAAATTCAAGATTAGGATAATTTGAATGATTCCATACTTTTGATGTTTTATAAGCATAATGAGAGGAAACAACTTCATATGTTGTTTACTTCATTATCTAGAGGTCAAGTAGTTATTTGGGATGCAAGGGATAACAGTAATGAATTATAGAGTAAACAAAATAACATCATAATTGCTTATACATATTAAAACTATGCCTGAAGACAAGCTACTGTTCTGGCAACACACAAACAACTCAGCCCTTATCCATAAGGAACTGTTAAGCTTTAAATACCTGAGACAGCAGAGGACAAGCATAATAACAACAAAGTAGTCTAGAAATAGAACAAGAGTTATGACGCTCAAGTATCAGGTAGTTGGCTTTTTGGTTTGTTTTGTTTCCTCTTTTTTAAGTTTTTGCTCTAGGGCTCACTTAGAAAAGCAACATCTAAATAAGAGAGAAAGCCTAATGAAGGGTAGGAAATCAAGGTGAATAGCCAGAAGAAAGGAGTCAACCTAGTTCAAAGAAAGAGTGAAGTATAAGGAATAAAGCGTACCAAAAATGCCCTGTTCCCAAAAGGCAGCACAGCCTCCACAGCTACAGCAGATGCTCTAAGCCTGCTACCAGCAACCACAGTACCTTTTCCTGGTGTCTGTGCTTTCCAGTCCTTAAGGTACAGCTTCTTCCTGGATGAACCCCAAGTTCTTGCCAGCTAATGTAGCTGAAACAGAAATCGTGGTTTACAACATTGCTGTCCTGAAGCTGAGAGTGGTAAAGAGATGAGTGGTCCCAGGTGGAGCATGTTGCCCCTGCAGTGGCAAATGAAGTAGCACAATCTGCTTTCCCATCTTTTACAGGTTAACATGGAGCTCATCATATTCATTGAGGAAAATAGCTTGAATCACTCAGTAGAGTCTTATCTAAAGATAAATGTTGTAACAGCAAAGATAAGTGATTAAGCTATTTTTAATTAGTATAAATGCATATAACGTACTTGTGAAACTCCTTATCTTTTTCTTCTTTGATGTCCTGATTGATAAGCTGCTGGAGTGTGCGAGCATTGCCCCCTAGAAGGGGCAAATGAGTATAAAGAGAGATAGATAGTTCAGTAAATGCAGTAATAGTTAGCAATATTGAAAACAGCATGAGGAAAACAAATGTGAGCCTCAAGCTCTGAACTGGGAGCCTTCCACTTTCTAGCCCAAACAGTAAGAACCTTTTATAGACATCTAAGTACCAACAAGCACAAGCTCTACAAATTTCCTCAGTTCCCAGATACTGTATATGGTGCTCCTGTGCCTGTAACTTCATCTCATACCAAATTTAAAGTGATATAACCTGAGGAACACTTCTACATGATGCTTTCAGACCTTGGACAGGATCTCTAGAGTGGTGGGAAGCATCTGAGATAGACTGTGCAGCACTGCAGTCACAACCATGCCACCCCTGGAGTGAGCAATAGGGGAAATGTGAAGGTAAACTTGGAGATGAGAGGAAAAGTGCCCGGGGTGGTAGAAGTCAATTGCGGCAGGGCAATGGGTGCATGATGTGAGAGGGAAACTAGGCTTCATGCAGACACTGTTTCTCTAAGGAAGCTCTAATTGTCACAGAAATCACTTGGGCTTTCCTCTGTCTGAAATTACACTCTCAGATGGTGGTTACTTGCTGATAATGGACTGTAGCTTCATTTGCTATAAATCAGGGTGCAAATGCCAAGTCAGTTAGTTATATTTATTTAAACCAGCTGAGTATCTGGCCCTGAACATCATGCAAACATGTACCACAAAGGTGTCATCTGCTCAGTGGATTTACAGACATTCTCTGCTAGCATGGGTGGGCTTGTCCTTACAGTTCACTGCTTTCTATGTCACCAGCATTCTGAGCCCAGAGCTGGCATGGCCATGTTTGTTCCATGCAGCTTGCAGGCTTGATCTAGACCAGAGTGCCTTGCTCACAATTTTGCCATACAGAGAGGAAGGGATGCTGCATCCCAATACCCAGGCAGGATGTGCCCAAGGTGGGGACTCTATCCCAGGGCTGGGAATCTCCCTGCCTCCATCCTTGATCCTCCTCCAGAGCCCCCATCCCATTGAGGAACAACCCTCACCCACTGCATTTGGTCAGCACTGCAGCAAAAACCAAGGAACTCATGTGTCCACATGCAGAGCTTCCCAGTATGTGAATCCCAGCTCTGTGGTGCCATTAATGAGAATTAGAGAAGGCATTAGCTGCTGCTGGGAAATTACAGTTTTCCTGGCTATTTTTGTCTCAGGGTTCTCTGTGTAAAGCTAACTTGGCACCGCGTCTTTGTGATGACTATTTACATAATTACAACTGGCTTCTGCTCCAACCCACCACCTAAAGAGTCCCAGACTTTTTCACATGGATGAAGGAGAACGGAACATGTACATTGCTTTTGAAGTCTGTCTCTGAAAATCTTTGTTAGAAGTAAACACTGATTACATCACACAAACAGACACATTTTTCAATATGGATTTCAGATTTCCTATTCCTAATTATTTATAGAAATGCCCTTTCTCTCTGGTATATATAATCTCCTCAAACCTTAGTGCTTTCTTGCTGTGAAAAATGATTCATGCGGGGCTGCATGTATTGTGTTACTGTGTATTTGTTCATTGCCATGCATTTGCTGATCCAGAAAACTGAGTCTGAAAATGGTTTCTGGGGAACAGCTCCCAATAAAAACAGTGCCAGTGGCCTTATCCAGCCTCCAAATCCTTAAGGTACTACTGAAATTAACTTGAATTGCATGCAGAAGCGTAAGTGAATGTTTTTACATGTTTTCTATCAAATATTTATAGCATCCATTTTATCCTCATTGGCAGATTTTGCAACAGATGTTTTAATGAGTTTACCCTCACGGAAGATTAGCTCTGTTAATTTACAGAGTTAATTGTAGTGCTGGATGAACCTGCCATGATTTAAGCAGGCAGTCAAAATGAGAACTAGAGTTTAAACATTTCTTTGAACTTTGACCAAATCAGTTTCGACCATGAAACCAGACAGAAGCCGGGATTCCTATGGGACCACGGTCAAGATCCTGCCAATACATCACAGAGGTGCAAAGGAAAATAAGTGCTGAGGAAGGAACTTAGGCATAGTTTTTTTGAGCCTACAGTGTTACTACAGGACCAGACCACCCTGCAGATAGACTGCAGAAAGATGTGCATAGCTGTCAGACTGCCCTTTTCCCCATTTCACCAAAATTTTGTTGCTCCTCTCAGGAGCTGAGGAAATGCTGGTGCCCAGCTGGTGCAGGGATGCTTGCCTCATGCTGAAAGCTGACTCCCAGGGCCCCACTCTGATTTAATGACCTCCCATCAAGTGTATTACTAGCCTGTAGCAACAAAGCAAAATCTGATTCTTAGTGATGCTGAGACAGCTCCTGCAGATCTCAGGAAGGCTGCACGCAGCAGAAGCCTCTGTGAGTTGGTGCTGTAGGGAGCTTTGCTGCCCTCTGTCACACACTCGCTACTCTCCAGTGAAATTATCTACAGTATATTTTTAAAAGACCAATCAAATGTGAAAAATTCTAATGACTAAGTGTTGTTTTCACCATTTATAATGGACTGCTGAGAGAAGTGTACTTTGTCACCAATGGAAAGTGTATTTTAAGAGGTGGAATTGTTTGTTATGAGAAATCACTAAGGTGATCTATTTTGACATCTTAATTATCCTGCAGCACTGATGAGACCTCACCTGGAGTACTGTGCCCAGATGTGGAGCCCTCAAAACAGAAGAGAGTGAGCATTGCATCCAGAGGAGGGCCACAGAAATGAGCCAAGGGATGGAACTACTCTCTTGAGAGACAGGCTGAGAGAGCTGGGGCTGGAGAAGAGAAGGCTCTGAGATGATCCGATAGTAGCCTTCCGATACCTATAGGAGGGAGGCTATAGGAAAGAAGGGGACAGACTCTTTAACAGGGTCTGTTGTGATAGGACAGGGAGAAATTATTTCCAAATAAAAGAGGGTAGATTCAGATTGGATATAAGGAAAAAGTTTTTGTTGTGTTTGTTTTTTTTTTTACCATAAGGGTAGTAAGGGGCTGGAACAAGTTGCCCAGAGTGCTGGTGGAAGTCCTGTCCCTGGAAATATTCAGTCAGGTTGGACAGGGCTCTGAGCAACCCAATCTAGCTGTGCAGGGGAGTTGGAACAGATGACCTTTAAAGGTCTCTTCCCACTCAAATCATTCTATGACTCTGTGATGCAACAAGATTTCCACAGCAGCCTAAAAACAATGCTAATTTATTTAAGTTTTGGAAAACAAACAAACAAACAAAAAAAAACAACAAAAAACAAAAAACAAAAACCACCTCTTGAAGCACAGTAAATGGAACATGAAGCAGTAATGGAGCACTTTGCTTTGTGACATGCCATCTTAAGTAGGGAGCAATGTAACCACATGAAGAGCATTACACGTCAGGTTGGGGCAGGGGATGTTTCCCTTCTGTCCTGGAGCTGGTCCATATAACCACAGCACTGGATGGACTGCAAAAAAGAGCACAGCTAGGCAGCTGGGATCTCATCAGTAACTCAGCTCATTAGCGGTGTGTGGTGACTTGAACTGCCATTTACCTCAGTAGACTTAGAGGAGTGAATTGGTGCCTTTTCTGATTTTTCTTTCAAACATTGCTGCTGCTCTGTGTAAATACTTCTGCACAGGCAATTAAAAGATCAAAGACAGGAGCAGGAGTTAGAGAGACAACACAGTGTGTTAATTAGGTTTTTTGCAAGTAATTGACCCAGTCATGCAAATGGGTATCTGGGATTTGTTACAGCTGTTGCTGTTTTATCTGAAAGTTTTTTCATTGAATTAACTTAAGGTTTTGTTTTGTTTTGTTTTGTTTTGTTTTTTTTTACCAGACATGAAGGCTTTCAATAACAAAAAGTTTTGATCTTTTAGGTTTTGAGGGTGGAAAACAGGACTCACTTCTTGACTGCATCTAAAATTCACTCTAAAAACAGTCTAAACTGAAATAATACTAATGTTGTTCCACAGAATGAGAAGAATGAGCATATGAATAAGTATAAAAGTTATTTCTTGAAACTAGATCTGTACCATTAAAGCATTTGTGTATCTGCTGCATTCCCATCCCTTCTTCTCTCACAGCTTCTGGAGGCTGCTGAGTAGCACTGGAGAGGTGACTGGCAGAGGAACATGCCAGAAGTCTAACAGAAGTTTCACTGGAACATCAAGCGAGATGTCTGACCAAAGAGAATTCTGATTAACGTTCACAAAAGACCGTCAGAGAAACTGCGCAGAAAAAGAACGCTGAACATCAAGTTTCACCATCAAACAGCAGGAGGTGCTGTGTTCACTCCGTAGTGGGCTCTCTGCTTCAGCATGGGAGTAGCTCTACCCTGTGGGTGAGCTGAGGCATCTGTATCTGTAAATAATCACAGAAGAAAGTTTAGACAGCGCTGAAACATGCCGAAATGAAGGGTTGAGAGGAGGTGCTGGAGGGGGAGGGAAGACGTTTGTCCTGTGCTTTGTTTCCCTAATTTATTCTCCTAGCTGGGGCTTTGTTGGTTAAGTCTTGTTCCCTAACTAATGTCTTAAAGCCTGCAGGGGCACTGCGTGTTTAAGCATTCTGTAAATCTAGATTTGGATGTATGTGGCCTTCTTCCACAGGTGTACAGGATTTACTTCAGCAACAGAAAATCTGTCTCTTACCCAAGCACTTCTTCCCTGTCATGCCACAAAATCCCACCTCCTTTATCTGGAGGCCATTAATTCCCACCACGCCTGGAGACGTGTGACTTGTGGCCTGGCAATAAGGCTCTATCATCTGTAAAGGGACCCAGCTTTGTGTTAGCCGGGAGTGTGAGCAGAGAGGCTGGAGCATTAACAAGCAGAATTAGTGGGTTTGCCAGCAGCTATTTAGATGAGATTAAAGAAGGTGTTAGGAGAGATTAGGTGTGGATGGGTTTGGAGATAGTGATAGGGGTCAGTGGGGACATTAGGGAGCATACAGGGACGGCACCCGTGGAATCCCCTGGATGAGAACAAGGTCTGTATCGGTGACGGTGGAGGTGGGAATGCAGGGCATGAAGTGACCGTGTCCTGCAGGATCTGTGTGAAAATTTCTATACGCTGCTGTCCTAGCCCATGAATGGCTAGTCCAACCCTAGAAGTCATCTTTTCTCTGCTGCTCTTCCATCTCTTGTCTGAGAGGCTACTAAAAGTGCCCACCCCCCCAACTTTCTTTTTTCTACAGTTAAAAAGTTCATGCTTTCTGCCTCTGAATCCTCCCTCTCTACCCCTCCCCTCACTTTTAAGCACTCCCAATGATTACAATAACAGGATACACAAAAGAGTGAAACAGAAACCCTCTAAGTTCTCAGCTTTGCAGTCGTTTTTAACAGTTGTGACTCTGCCCAAGTCATACGCGTATATTTTTCAGAAAATGCAGATGATGCAGAAAACACCTGCAAGGCTAGCGAGTATCTTCACAGAATGACGGCACGACTGAGGCAGGAGGGGCCCGCTGGGTCTCTCCGTTCTTAGCCCTCGTTACTCTACAGCCCCCTGCTGGCAGCGCCGCTCTCAGCATGACCCCCCTTCCCTCCCCCCCCCGCCCGAATCTCGGGCAGTGAGTAGACGATATACTGAGGAGGCGCGGAGCAGCGGAACGAGCGGAGCCAAGCGGGTGGAGGCGGCAGGAGGCCGCCAGGTGGCGGCATTGCACCGCCCGGGGAGCCCCGGCGAGGTTCCCTGGCCTTATTTCCGTAAAGCCGGTTTGTCCTATCTAAACGTCGCTCGTATTACCTGTCCAACGAGCTGTTGGCAATGAGTATTTTATGAGGCTGCGTACCCTGTCCTTTTCCTCCCATCTCGGCTTGGTTGCCTGCATTTTTCACCAAAGGGATTCAGCACATAATCTCTGCAAAGAAACAATTATCTGGGTGTGGATTTACACCGCATAGAATCACTGAATTATTAAGGTTGGAAAAGACCACTAAGATCATCTAGTCCAACCACCAACCCACCACCACCATTAGGCTACCTCAAGTCTCAAGGTCTTCAAGGTCACAGCTTGCTGTGACAGGCCACAGACCAAAAATGTGAAAGTCTGATTTAGAAATTCCAACCTTGGAAAAGATAAATGATTTGAGGGAGAAAAATCCCAGAGCAAAACAAAAGATTATGTAATGTTTATAAATACGTTGAGGGTGAGTGTTATGGGAATGGAGCCAGGCTCTTCTCAGTGTCATCCAATGATAGGACAAGGGGGAATGGGTGCAAGCTTGAACACAGGAGGTTCCACATAAATATGAGAAAAATGTTCTTCGTGGTGAGGATGACAGAACACTGGAAGGGGCTGCCCAGAGAGGTTATTGAGTCTCCTTCTCTGGAGACATTCAAAACCCACCTGGATGCATTCCTGCGTGACCTAATTTAGGTGTTCCCGCTAAAGCAGAGGGATTGGACTAGATAATCCTTCATGGTCTCTTGCAATCACTGGCATTCTGTGATTCTATGATTAAAGAAAAGGAAAGCCACATTAACCACTTGCTAAAACCTCCCAACATATTGATAAAAGAAAGGAGTACTTGGTACACATTTTATGAGCAGCTGGGTTTTCCTTCTTCCAGATGTAGAGGTGGTGTACGAGACGCAAAATATTTACAATCAAAAGCTAAAGGGCAGTTTGCTACCCAAACTGTTTTGCAGGCAATTGTAGTTGAGACAAAACACATCACTAGATATGGCTGCATGTTGGGCTTTCTTCTTCTGCATTTCTGGACCACTTCTCAGGGTAACTGTAAAACAACCCTCTTCAACAAAGAGGGTTGTGAGGATTTTCATGCTAGAGCTAGGGATATCCCTGCTGGGATATCCAAACATTTTTATGAAGCTCTTGTTCATATAAATACCAAGTGATGTTCAGAAATTCCTTTTCAACTTCAGCCACTCTCTGTTTTTGTTTTTAAACAGCTTCCGCTCTCCTAATTAGGACCAGAGGGAATGGTTTCAAGCTACGGCAGGAGAGATTCAAGCTGGACATTAGGAAGTATTACTTCTCAGAAGGGGTGGTGAGGCACTGGAATGGACTGCCCAGGGAGATGGTGGAGTCACTGACCCTGGGGGTGTTCAAGGAATGACTGGATGTTGTGTTGAGGGACATGGTTTAGTGGGAGCTATTGGTAATAGGTGAATGGTTGGACTGGATAATCTTTTAGGTCTTTTCCAACCTTGGTGATTCTATGATTCTATGAATTGACTGTCCCTTTCTCATTGCTTTATTCTGCTACTTCTGTGGTGTTTGTTCTCAGTGCCTACTGAAATTGTTGGACTTGAATCATTCAGCAGGGTCATTTCCGAGACTGAGTTCAAATATCTTTAACTAATCAAGTCCTGGGCAGTAATTTCCCAGAAATGGTGCTGAAAACATTGGTCTCAGACAGCAACAGCAGTAAGGCTTTGCAGCTAGACTGACCCAGAATGCTCACAGAGCACACTCAGTGTGTCTGTACCCAGTTCAGAGAGGATAACACTCCGTGCACTGGAAATAAAGACCATATTTGTGGAACAATTATTAATCCCATCTTCTATCTATCTGTGCCTTCCTTGAAGTTCGTGACCTGGAAGCCTAACAGAGACCTGCAAGGCTGGATATCTGGCCTTGGTGGCCACACTGCAATGCCTCTCTGGGGAAGATCCAAGCACCAAAACTGGCTTTCAGCATATATTGAGCTGTCTCAGTTTCATACTTAATAAACAGTAAGTAACCAATATCAGCCTTGTTGACAGCCCTCTCCTTAATGAAAGTTGCATATATTCACTAGCTTGCTATTGAGAGGTTAGCAAAGATTTATGCTTTTCTTCAAGCACACTGTAGAATTTCCTCTGTATTCACATAATCAGTAGCCCATAAAACCTTAAGGGGAATTTTTATCCCAGAGACTCATTTCTGTCCCTACTAGGGGACCCAAGAGAACATAATGGAGCTGTGTCAGGAAAGGCTCATGTTGGGAAAGTTTCCTCCTCAAGAAGGTAGTTGGGCACTGGAACAGGTTCCCCAGGCCAGTGGTCACAGCTCCAAGCTGCTGCAGTTCAAGCAGCATTTGAGCAATGCTTTCAAATGTGTGAGGAATGCTTTCAAATATAGGATTTGTATTTTGTGTGGTTCTATGTGGAGTCAGAATTTAGACTTGATGATCCTTGTGGGTCACTTCCAATGTGGAATATTCTATGATTCTGTGTTTCCGTGCTTTAGTAATAAAGCTTTAAGCGAGCTTTCATGAAGAAAGACACATTTTTAACCAGGAAGCGTCTCCTAAAATATTTGGAGAAGGAAAAAAAATGGAAATCTTTCAAGTGACTTTCAATTGAGCTTTTAAAGGAATTTAAAGGATGCAACAGATAGATCATAAATTTGGTTTCTGACTAAGTACTGGATAGAAACTTCAGATTACATGTCATTCTGCTTGCAAATTTATCCACTGTTGGATGTGACCAAAGTTACTTGGAGATATGCCTCTTTCTCCTTCTCCATGGGCACAGCAACTGCGCAACCTGTGGGAAAACAAAAGAAAGCAGAAAAATTTGCCATTGCATTGCTATATGGAAAAAATACCAGTAGGATCACTGCAATCACACAAAGTCAGGAATTTCCTTTGAAGTTCTCTGCAGTCAGGTAATGTAAACATCAAGGTTTTACTGGAATTTCTCTCTCACAATACTTCACATTCTGGCTATGGTCCCTGGATGAAGTCACCAGTGTTTGGTACCACATTAGTCCTTAGGCAGTTAATGGCATTCATTTTTACCAGACCATTTTCAGTCACACTATACTTTAAGAAAAAAACATGAGCAGTTTTAGTTACCTTGTTAGATAAGTTAAGTAGCCTATAAAGCTAAGTTTTACTGGCAGCATTAAGGAGCAGTGCATCTTTAACAGTCGCACAGTATTGCAGGTGTAACTGTTTCTCTGAGCATTAGGACATTTATTACTTCCAGGTCTATGAACATCTATTTCTTCAGCTAATGGAAGCCCTACTATATTCCTTTTTGCAAAAGCAGCCCTACTTTTTCCTTCTGTTCTCTATGTTCCCCCATGACATGTGTTCAAATTAAATGGTGTTGTATACCTAAGCATTTCTTTTTCCAAGACAAGCCTTATGGATTCCCAAGTGTTAATGATCTTCAGGGAGAAAAACAACAAAAATGCCTTTCAGTCCATATGTTTGGCAATAGTAATAATAACTGGGGAATCACCTGATGCTATTTCTTGTGCTGCTCTGTTAAAGGAGCGTGTTTCTCTGCTGTCACCCAAATCATGAGGTTTTTCCCATGTCATAGCATTAAAGGCTTGGAACTGATCAATGAAGAGAGTACAGGGTGATCAAGAGCACTGTGAACAAACAGCACAATCCCTGACCAAATATCTCTCAGCTCCCTAATTGCAAGGAAACCACCACATGCTGGTGGCATTGCAGAATACTTTGACCTATAAAACCTATTCTGCGGCCTTCACTAAAGATACCTTTATGACATCTTGCTAACAAACCAAAGCACAGGTAACACAAATTATTCCCACTGTGCTGAGTGATACCCAAATGCACTGTGAACTCAACCCTATTTTTCTACCTAAAGCATCTGTGCCATCCCATGCCTGTAGGGTTTGGGACACCAACTTCTGTAGTCACAATTTAATGCTGCTGAACACTACACTGTCAAGATGCTCTGGTTTGACACTTTAGAAGGGCTTTGCGTAACATTTCACAACTACAATTTAATCTTCTCATGTGTCTGTGGTTTAGGATTTCTCACCTCATGCACAGATAAAGAATTCCAGCAGCTGCTATCCTTCCTCTCTGAAACCAAGGAATTAAACTATATTCCTCTTGTTCTCACCTGCAAGCGTTAGAACACAGATGGCTGTTAATATTTAACTGTACCTTAATCTTTTGCTCATGAAAAATATTTACACATCTCATATTAGGGTAAGAGATACTTCAGGCAGTCAGGATTTGGATATTGTCCTGTATTCTTGTGTTTACACATCTCATCTGGTTTCAGAAGCCTTCTCAGTCCCTGCTGTGCATTGTATCCTGATGTTCTAAAATTGAAAGTGTCTGGTAGACTCTGTCTACTATATTCATGCACCTAGAAACAGACAAGTTTCTTGGAGGTGATGCAAGTCCACTTTGTGAATTTTCATAGGAGATGTAGGCAATTGTTGCCTACAGAAAAACCTCAGCTGGAGCCTGTCCAGCTGTGCAGTCCAGTGTTGGGGTTTACCTGCTGGCAACTACAGCAGTCTAAGTCCTGCCATACTCACAGATATTTTTCCTATCTAACAGTCTTGCCATTTCTTTTCAGCACTGTTAAAAATTATTATTTCAATGTGGACACAAATTAAAAATTCCAAAATGGTGACTGATTCTGAGCAGCTGATTTGTCATTTCTCCAAGGCCTTTATTTTCAGAGGGTGCCTGGTCAACCTTTTATGACTCTTAGATCACATTAAAATGTCACAAGCTAGATAAAATACATACTTTTATAATGCCCACTTCTAAATGGCATTACTGGCAGAGCCAGAAATGAGATGAAGAGATTCTATTATCAGAAACATTTAGGTTGCATCAAAAGAAATGTTCAGCATAAGGCTTTTGTAAATGCATGGCTAGGGAGCTTTCTGGTCTCTAGCCCTCAAAGAGAAATGGGAAGGTGAATTCTTTTTAACAGAAATATACATATGTATACATATGTGGACAAAACTGTGCAAGCTTGTTATAACTCAGGAAGCATGACTGGACAAGAGTGAGATTTCTTAGTCATCCACATCCAAATGTGGTGGGGTTTGGATCTGATTTCAAAAGCAGACAGATAAGTCTCTACTTAAATATTTTTTGAAGTTATGTTGAAACCTCATAACTACTGAGTCTCCTGTGTGCTTTCCATACAGTTTTGACAAAGATCTATCAATTCCAGACAAATGAAGCTCTCTCAAAGTCTGTGAAATAGACAGCTGCACAGACTGTTCACATACCCCAGCTCAGGGAAAGACAACAGTGGAAGCTCCTGTGTTAATGGACCCTGGGGAATCCACTTAGGAGAAAAATTACTCCACAAGCTGTCATTCAGGGAAATACTTACTTCTTTCATACACCAGTCATAAGATATCAATTATGAAGACAATTACAGTAGCATTGTGCTTTCAGAACAAATTTTAAGTTATGTTTTTACAGTACCTCAATTGTTTCAGACATTTTTCCACCAACAAGAGGCCCTTAGACAACTTCTGAGTTCTTCTGCTGGCCTCTGCTTGTAAGGGATGTTATTTTCTTCTCAAGAGTAATGTAGCAAACTTTCCTGACACTGTGAAAGTCACAAAAATGCAGATTTCAGGTCTTTAAAACATGCTAGATGGATGAAACAGACTTATCAAATGTCTCTCTTGCCATTTCCAGAGGTTCTCAGCTTCTACTAGAAATAGTACAAGTGCACTGATCTGTTTATTGACTAAATTCCTGCCAATTTTTTTGCCCCTCAACTCTTTCTGTCCTGATATACATCACTGACTTAGGCACACAATTCTCACTAACTGCAGAGTAGTATCCTTCATCCTTATCACTGACAGCTCTCTTCCCACTTGCATTTACCAATCTAGTTTCTTGGGTTTTCAAAATCAAAACAAAACAAAACCCACAAAACAAAACAAAACAAAACAAAAACCATCTTTCACTGCATCTTGGTGAGACTCATAGACAAGGGCTGGAAACAAGGACCGTTCCCAGAGGATAGCTCAATGGTGTCAAAATGAAATAAATGATTTCAAGTTTTGTCTGGGAAATACATTCAGCTGGAAGATTTACCATTTATTGAATCTTTAGAACATGTTAAAAATTAAAGATTGTGATAAATATTCAAAAGAGAAAAAAATGATTCTAAGTATCACGTGTTATTTCAATATACAGTGCTAAGAAGCAGAAGAGGTGTTCATATGTGGAAAATTCTTAATTAATATTCCAGTAAGTATTCTCTGGCTACTCCCTCTCGTCCCTTTCACTTACTGTGTAAGATTTTATTCTGTGAGTCATAAATCCTCAATCCACACAGGAAAATGCCTGTTATAGGGGTAGGGTAATAGGGTAATAGTTTCTCATAATAATTGTGATGGGCACTATCAGCCTATCTACCAATGGGAAACTTACCTCTTATTTGAAATGGATATTCATTAAGCAATAATTATTTTTTTAAGAAAAAACAAAAACCAGATTCTCAGTCTCAGCAGCTGAGCACATTAATTATCACCAATATTCTTAAGTAATCAAAGCATTATTTCACCTTCAGAGAAGATTCTCTAAAAAACAAAAGAATATAGTTCTCAAATATCAGAATTATTTTATATTAATAAAACTTGTAAATAACTTCTCTGTTTGTCAAGTGATGAGGAAATCCTATTTTAACTGCTGAAAAAAGGACTGAACTCCACTGGAACTCTGCATTTCCCCTTTTGACTTTCTGTGCTAGCAGGGATGCAGTTCATTTTGATATAAAATGACAACAGTAGGTGAAGGATAGAAGTAGGGGCTCTTCATTCTGTTTCTGGTTTACTTCCTTTCTGTTCCTTTGTAAAACAGCAGACACCTGTCTGGTGATCAGAATTGCTACCTGCTGCTGGTTTCTTTTAAACTGCCTTTTATTACCTCTCTTCCAGCTTCACAGCCCAACATTGAGGTTTCTGTGACAGAAAACTGCAGGTTCCAGAAAGAAAACCAAGGTCACAAACATGAACCTGGGACTGTCAGAGCAGGCTATCAGAGATGGGATAGGTGGGAGGCTGAACTGCAGCTGTCAGAGCCAGGAGAGAGCTGTGCTTCTCTTCTCACTCCTGAGCCACTTGAACACCCTTTGTAGGAATCAGAGACAATTGCAACTTCAGACATCTTTGTCTGGGATGGTATGGTAAGTGCCCTGAAAAAAAAAAAAACAACAAAAAAAAAAGAAAAGAAAAGAAAAGAAAAAAACAAAAAACAGAAAGAGAAGAAATAGACTTGAAAAGGAAGGTAAGAAAGATACTCAAGAATCATAGGAGAGCTTTTTCTCCTTGCAAGACAGTCAACATTTGAACCGACTTGCCATATAAACTGAGGAGAATCTAAACTGAGTGATGACTTCGTGAAAAGTCTGTAGTCCCACACTGTTTGTAATACCTAAAAATGAAATTGAGGCCTGTCATTCAAACCTACTGCTATAGTCTTCTAAAATCACAGCTTTTCATCTTTGAGAAATCCATTCTTGTGTTTTTCTTCCTTTTCTGAAGGGAGGAAAATAGCGGCATTTGCAGTACATTCAGCCAGTACTTCAAGAAATATTATTATTATTGCCATTACAAGGTGGAAATCTATGTTTAAACACAGATTGTGAGCAGCATATCTCTGCTTTCTCAGTCAAGCTGCTCAGTGAGTAGTGAACTGAAGAGTTCACATCTGATTGCGCACATCCATTTCCCCAAGGATATCCCATCCTTTGTCCCGCCTCCGCTGGGAGTTACTCAGACTGATGTATGGCCACGTGAGTAGGGCTGACTGCAGTACTCTGTTTTTGCCATCTTACACAACTGCTCTGTGATCCTTCCATTTGCTTATGAGCCAAGTGGAAGACTTTCAGATGAAAGACGTCTGGGAGAGGGAGAGCCCAGGGACCCCAAGGCAGTGCAAGCTTAAGTTAGAACTGTGCTGCAGTGCTATCCTGAATCCCACATTTTACACACTTCTGCAAAAGCATAGGAGTAAGTTTATGTTTATTTTGTAGATCAGACATAGGCTGCCAGTCAGAGGCTGGGCAAACTGCTCTGTTTGGAGTGTTGACCAAAGAATGCTGCAACTTGGAAGGGTCAGGATATACTTAACTGATGACTGCACCAAGCAATAGGAAATATCTGAGCACTGAAAATGCTTTTTTACTCCTAAACCCAACACACTCTCCTGATCAATGTGTACAACCCAAAACTCCTCCTTGTCTCAGGCATCAGAATGATCCTCTCAAGAGCAGAAGGCAAGCTCGTAGTTGGTGCCACACAGTTTTCAGACTATCTCCAGCCTGCTGCAACACTTGTATAGAGCAGACTTATGACTACTGTGGATCAGCAAGATGAGGAACAAGGCCAAGGCATGCTGCCACACAAGCACCTCAACACCATCATACAGACTCCTGCATTTTCAGATATTTTCTGGTCAGAGCATGTATGGGGAAAGCAGTTTGTTTGCTCTTAATCCCACCTGTAGGATTTCTGTTTCTCTTGTCTGAGGAAACTTTATAATATCACTTCCTCTGGATTAGATGAAGCACAATAGAAGAATAAGGAATTCAACTGAATGACATTTTCTCTGCTGTATTCAAAATAATTTACTCATTCAGGGAGAAAAATAGACAAAGATCATCTGCATTACTGATTTGGAGTGGCATCTTGCTCATGTCTCACAGGCTGAAGAGGATCTTGGATGATGCTATTCAGACAGAGGCTTCCTTATCCTGCTGCCAAGGCACTGGATTGTCTGCAAGTATTTGAGGATACTCTAGCAGTGTTACTGATCTAGGATGCTCAGAGCTGGTAAGGCCCAAATCACTATGCAGAAAACACGCGCAGTAAGGATAAGCAAAGGAAAATTAAAATTTAAGGTGTGCACAGCTCAGGGGGTGGTGTTCATATACAATTTAATTTCAGGGGGGACCAGCTGATGTGAGAGCTGTGCTTAGAAAAGCCATGCTCTTTGAGAACTTCAACTATCACCTCATGCACTCTCAAAAATGTAAATACTGATACATTTATTTGCATTTGGACTGAACTGAACTGCAGGGAGGGCTGCTGCAGGCAGCAAATGAGCCAGCTATGAGAACAATGTCAGACAATGAATTTCATAGAATCATAGAATCATCATAGTACTGTTGGAGTTGGAAGGAATCCTAAAAGGTCATCTACTTCAACTCTTCTAAAATGAATAAGGACACCTACAGTTACATCAAGTTGCTCAGAGCCCCATCCATCCTGACTTTGAGTATCTCCAGGAATTGGTCTTCCATCACCTCTCTGGGCATCCTGTTCCAGTGCCTCAACACCATTATTGTAAAAAAACTTCTTCATTATCATAGAATGGATTGGGTTGGAAGGGACTTAAAGGATCATCAAGTTCTAAATCCCCTGCCACAGAAAGGATTGCCAGGCTCTAGATCAAGTACTAGGTCAAACTGTCTAGGGCTCCATTCAACCAGGTCTTAAACATCTCCCAGAGATGGGGCATCCACAACATCTCTGGACAACCTGTTCCAGCACCTCTCCACTCTCTCAGTAAAGAACTTCATTATGACATACAACCTAAATCTCCCTTATTTTAGTTTAAAACCATTCCCCCCTTGTCCTGCTACTATCTACCAATGTAAAAAGTTGATTTCCCTCATGCTTATAAACTTCCTTTAAAAACTGGAAATCCACAACGAGGTCTCCCCACAGCCTTCTCTTTTCCAGGCTGAATAACTTCAGTTCCTTCAGCATATCTTTGGAGAGGCTTCATAGGATCATTTCTATGGCCCTCCTCTGGATCCTCCCCCAAAGCTCCACATTTTACCAGTGTTTGGAGCCCTAGATTTCGATGCAGCACTCTAGCTGGGGCCTCTTGATTGCAGAATATTCAATCTAAATCTCTTGTCTTTTAGTTTTAAGCCGTTTTCCCTGTCCTATCACAACAGACGCCGTTAAAAGTGCCTGGAATATCATCAGCAGCTTTACTGATTTTTTTTTGCAGTGTTATTTTCATCTTGGAAAATGGTTCAGAAAATGCCAAGGCTGTAAGGGCAGCCTGTGTTTCAGCAGTGACCTTTCGGGATCACTGAAAACGATGACCTTGGTCAGAGACGTGCTGACCAAATGAGCCCTTGCTGCTGCTCCCTGCTCCATGAGAACACCCACCCTACACTGCAGCTCCTCCTGAGGCAGACAGGCAATTAGTCCACTTTAAACAGCTCTCACATAAACCAGACTGCAGTCATGTTAAAAATAAATAAATGAATGAATAAAATACATCTGTTTCTGGAACCTGACTGCAGTCCAATTTCTTTAAAGGTTGCATGATACAGATATCCCAGTAACCGCTCTGCAGCCGCAGGAGAGACTGATTCTACTTCCCCTCTTTTGCCAGGGAATAGCCTTAGCAGAACTTTCAAATTGATGGTGATTCACCAGTTTCAAAGGGCAGATGAAATAAATCTTTAGTAAAGAGGTTTGCCCCAAGAAGAAACTGCCAGTTTAAAGAGCTTAGAGCTCCAAGTCATCAGCCTGTGTGCTCTGTGTAATTTAATACTGGAGGATCTTGGCTAACTTCATTAAGAGGATGACAGTGAAATTGAGATAAATCATCCCATGAGGGGGAAGGGAAACAATTTGGAAAAATAAAATAATCAGCAGGACAAGCTGGTTATATTACAATACAGATAACTTCTACATTAAAGTGAGTTTCTCTGACATAAACTATACGTTTTTGCTTCAGAGCCTATGCTGTTGGGAAATAGGATATATTGTATAATTCATATATGTGCATCTGTAGTTGCTGGATCCTTATTGTGTTCAGTTTTGATTACTTTCAATTCACTAATTGAGTGAATTTTGTTCTTTTTTTATAGTCATTTTCATATCGTCACTGATTATTATCTCCAAAATAACTTCACAAGCCAAGTAACTAAGGGTTAGCTTCTTATAATTAAAAATAATTACCTTTTTTTCTAAAACATGAAAATATTGCCATGCTCTACCACCTCTTAATATATTCATGCTAAGCAAAGCCTCCAAAAATGTGTAACCATGGTAAGAAAAAAAACCAAAACACAATCAGAAAATTAACCCCATTGTACAGCACTGCAATTCTATAACTGCAATATATATATGTATATATATTGATATATGTTGATATCCCTTACAAGTGAATAAATATATATGTGTATATATATGTATATATACACACACATATATACGTACAAGTGAATGTATATATGTGTGTGTGTGTGTGTGTGTGTATGTATGTATATATATATATATATATATATATATTCACTCGTAGGGAACATCAACCATTTGTGTAAAGAAATTTTCTCCAGAAAGCTGAGTCACTGGTTTTGTTTAACACATTTGACATAAATTCTGCATTTAAATAATGCCTTTTCCTGCATTTTGACAAAAGTAGCCCTGCATAACATTCAGTTTTTCAAGTGAGCAAGGTTTTAAGTTCAGAAACTTTATTTCAGGCTTTGTATTTGCACCTTTTCATCACAAGTCCTCTGTAGCACCCCTCTCATTAATGTTTTTTCCTTTGCAGAGGTATCATGCTGGATGCTGAGGGAACAGCTGTTCTGGTTTAACCATTCTCTTACTTCAACTTTGGGCCATAATCAATGGTGCAAATCTGCAGGGTGATCTTCGCTCTATACTGGAGGTAGTGACCGAAGAGGAGCAGGCATGGATTGTCACTCAAGTTTCAGATGAGCCTTGCCCTTCTCCTCTCATCTTTTCATCTCTGCACTCCCCACAGACTACTAGCCCCTTAGGATAGGAGTCTCTGTAGTTACCTTTTTTCACTTTGGGTAAACGCAGAGTACTACACAATAGTGCCCCATCAGTCACTTCCAAAGGCTTCACTGCTGTTTTCAACCTCAGCATTGCCATGATTTACATGGTGGCCAGATGCACTACTGCCAGCGCAGAGACCTGCCAGTCACCCTGCATTGCAGGAGGTGGATACAACTTTAGCTTGATTGTGACAGCTTAGGAGATCACACACCAATATCTCTGGACTCTGCAATTGTGGATATATACTTTCCTTAAACACAGAGCATAGATAGTACATATTTTATCATAAAAAAAGTATAGTGTTAGATTGAATGAAATCCAAGAGCCTTAGCTGAAACAGGAAATTTCTTCTTAATATTTTTTTGCATTGACTTACAGCACATTTCCTTAGTACACAGTACAGGAAAATGTTTCCATAACTGATTGATCAAAGAAGTTTCTGCTCTACGTCAGCCACAGGGAATGATACAGATCTGCAGTGACAGACAACCTGACTTTGAAATAAGAGCACTAAGAAGCATTAATCAGTGCAGTAACTGACCTGTCTCATCATCTGCTAAAAGGGACTTTAGCAGGGACTTACAACATAAATTACAGAGTGGATAATCATTAGTTATATCTGATCCCTTGCTACCTCAAGTTTGAAGGTTGATGGATGCTTTCTGTACAGTTATAGCAGTTACTGATGCCCTGTGCATGCTTACCTGTTGCCATCAGTTGCAGTAGGTTGCTTTGCTTGCTTTTCTGAATCCTCCTCCTTTTTCAGCTTTTACCAACAGCCTAAAGAAACTTCTAATTCTCAGCTGGATGTGAGCTCACACTGAGATCTCTCACAGAAAGGGGTTATCACAAAGATCCATCTACCACTTTTTTACTTAAAGTATTCCCTTACTCCAAGGACAAAATTCCTTATTTTGTTCAGTTCATATGAATGTATAGCAAGTGAATCAAGTAAATTTCACAGAATGGCAGCATGTCTGAGATGGAAAAGGGTTTGCCTGGCCCAACCTCTGCTCAAGCAGAGACACCAAGAATAGAGTGCCCAATACCACATCCAGGTAGCTTCTGAAGATCTCTCTAGGCTACTTGCACCTATGCTCACTCATTTTCATGTATAATGTACACAGCAACATTAAACAATCATAGAATAATGTAAAAAATAAAAACAAAAATAAATCTGGAAAGTTGATGGAAAGCTTTCTAATCCCACTCACAATCCTAAAACAGGAGCAGCTATAATTATATTAGTCTTGACAGGCATTTCTCTCATTTGTTCTCCAGGAATATGGACCTTTTTCTTCAAAAAACTGAGATATTCACCTCACTTGGACTGTTTGAGTGCAACTATTAGCGAAATAACCTTTTTTTTTTTCCCCTAACATCCTCAGACATTAGTTGCATATTCTGATAAAACAAAGTTTCTTGCATTTCCAGCCTCTCCCAAAGTGGAAAGGAATCACTTAAATATTCAGAAATTTATATTTTTCCTCTGATGCCTCAGCTGACAGAAATATCAACTATTTCACAGAGTTTTTGAAACCTTCCCAAGTTACTTCTCATTAGCAGAGATAGTATTCTTCACCATCTGAATATCTCCACACAGTAGAGAAGGAGAAATGGGATTACTTAAAAATACTGAAATTGACTAGAGTAGCAAAAAGCCCAGCAAAAGCTAGTAAAGTAGGAAACTATTATAACAGGGAAAATATTCTGTATATGGGTCATCATTTAGATTTTCAATCATTTTCCAAGTGTTTCAGATGGTAAGGGATATTTCACTTGAACATGGAAAAATACTGAGAATTACTTGCTTTTTAAGCATGAAAAGAACTGAGGGAAACCTCCAGTGAATAAATGTATCATGCCAATGTTTCTTTCACAGAATGAGGAGTTTCTTATTTAATAGTCTGAATGTTAAGAGCAATTAGAATTTACATTTGCTGCAGCTTATAATATAAGGCATTCTCAGAAGAATATGCTGCAGCAGACAGTAAGTAATATTTTCTCTGGTCATAAATAGATCTTTCAACTAAAAGACATAATGGCAAAGGAGAAAGAAAGGAATGAAATTCATTCATGTAGATCAGTACTCAAGCATTTGTATTTTGCTTTTTCTAATTTAATTTTGTCTTTCAGTATCTTAGGCTTTGTTAAGGGTATAAAGTTTAACCAAATTGGGGTGTACCATGCTCACATGAAGAATACTGTGTGATCATAGAACAGCCTGGGTTGAAAAGGACCATAATAATGATCACCCAGTTTCAACCTCCTTACTACATTCATGGTCACCAACAACCAGACCAGGCTGCCCAGAGCTACATCCAGCCTGGCCTTGAATGCCTCCAGGGATGGGGGCGTTCAAGGCGTAAGTGATGAGATGCTAATACTTTAGAAACTAATGATATGTGCTATATTAAGAAATGTTTGTGTATCCTATCTCCAAATTTTTGTTCTCCTATTTTCCTGCAAGTCCTGAATTTTATTTCCATTCCTTTACCAAAAAGTCTTACGGAAAGACTATTTTCCTTTGGTATAAAGGAAAGGTAGCACAAACCAGTCAAATACCAGTTTCTAAGTCTGGAACAGAAAACATTCTTATAATTTATGTAAGGAATTGAAAACCTTCTAAGATCCCAGTTGATGCATTGAAATGGAGATAAAACTAATTATTTATAATGACAGAGGTCTTGTAATTTATTTATGTATCAGGGAGTAAAGGAGCGTGTAGTTTAAACATGCTAAGAGATGGGATAGATCCTGCTAGAAAATACGCTGGATATGCTAAGTAATAAGCTAAGTATGGGAAGTAGCTTTTCCTTAAAATGTTTCTTAACATAAAGCCTTTCCCAGGACTTTTCCCCATGATGATCCAGCCTCAAGCAGGAAGGAGGGTTGCATCCTGAGACCCTTCTGTCAGGTTTTGTTGCATGATCCAGCTGACACAAAAGCTGTTGGGAGGCACCAACACAGGCAGCCTATGTAAGCATGAAAACCTTTTTTCCTTAGGAAATCAGGCGAAGAAAACTCCATTGCTGACCTCAGATGTCCAAATAAATGAGTAAACTCAGGTTTAGCTGAGCTCTTTGTGCATTGTGCTTCATAATGCATTGCCAAGATATAGAGTATGACTTGTATAACACATAAGCGGTAGCTGTAGCTTTTAAAACAGTGTTACAAGTGCAATTGGGTGAAATCCAGCCTCTTCTGAGATTATGAGAATCCTGGTAAGAGCTTTTAGAAGCAAGGACTCCAGTCAGTAACTGCAACCTGCTCTGCAATAGGAAGAACGCAACTAAGATTTGCTCAGCTCCTAGACCTCATTCAAAGCATTGATTCTTCTATATAACTCTTAAAGTAATAGTAATAGTAGAGAATATGCTACAGATTTCATAACAGAAGTGAGCTAAAGCCAGTGCTCTTCCAAATGTCATTTTCAGAGAAACATTGTGTACCTTCAATGCAATTAAAATGTAAGCAAATAATTTCTAAACCTCAGATGGGGCCTACAGCTTTTTTTCGCCTCAATTTGCAGTGATTGGTGTAGTATGATGCATAATGGCTCACTTGGCAGACTGCCTTTTTGCTGAAGAACAGGTAGACCTCATCTGTAAATGAGATAGAGTATAATGATGTTTCATCCCACTTGCTAGAAAATGATTCCCTATCACTGATTTATCTCTAGGAGATGGATTTGTGAATATATGCAAAATTAGAAGCTGTTCACATGAAGTTTCAGAACCACTGTGGATGGCAGAGTAAGATCATAAGTGCATTTAGAAGCACATAGCAAAGGTTCTTGTTGAAAGCAACGTCTACTAAATACTTATTACTTACGCCTGTTCTAGCACGCTCCAGATTTCCTTGGAAATCTTCATTTTCTGAAGTTACTGATGCTTTCTGAACCTATGAATACAAAGTGCAGCTGTTCTTTCATCCCTTGATCTTCTTCAACTGCTGTCAGAGCAAGTGTTATCTATTACCAAATAAGTTAATGGTTTTCACTTAACAGTAAAAGCAATACTTCAGAAACAAGACAAATAACAGTATCAACCTGTCTCCCTCTCTCACAGACACAAAAGTGTATTCAGCAAAATAGAAACAGAAACAGTGTACAGGACTTGTGATGTATGCTTGCAACAGACTCTGAAAACAATGTTGACAGCCTGGCATGGCTCTTCAGTTGCAGCTGTGTGTCACAAAACACAAACATCACCTGTAACAGGGTGTTCCCCTCCAGATTACTCTCTTCTTTAATGCATAAAGTGATTAGTAGACAACAACGGAGCAGGGAGGATCTGTTCAAGGAAGACAACATTTCTTTGGGTAAGTAATTTATTTCACAAAAGAGAATGCTCCTTCATTTCACTTAGAAGAATATTCTCTGCAAAAACATACTTTAAAGTGGTTTTCGTTATAAGGGATAAAGAGACCTAAGGAAAGACTAGGAAAAATCTGTAGGAAAATTGCTTCTTTAGAGCAGCCCCACAGCTCTAACACCATCCCAGTTCAGACTTATTTTCTCAGGGTTATTTTGGTGCCCACCTGTGGCCTTTTATCCCTTTCTTTTTTGCCTTTGTGGTCTCTGCAAGAGACTTTAGTCAAGAAGATCTCGTACCAGAAGAGAGAATGGTACCCAAGAGCTGTCCCTTCAACTATTGCTCTATAACTGTGTGCTAGAAAGACTGGGAAGGGGAAAGCTTTTTAGCTATACTCCCACACTGCTGGTGACTAATAATTGCTAATTAACAATCCTTGCTACCTGATGTCATTTTCTTCTCATCTGTACTTTTGGAGTTTCAGATTAAGGTGAAGCAAAATGACAGCAGAAGAGATGTAATGCCTCCTCATTGTTCCTTTAGAGAGATATTCCGAAAGAAACTGGGTTTTGTTGGCCTTCTGTAGAGCATTTGGTATCTCCTGGAGTGCTGATACATTCTTTGTAACCAACAATCCCAAAATTCACATGGAAGCTTTTTTTTTTTTTTTTTTTTTTTTTGCTGTTGTGGAGATAGGCACTTGGGTAAAATGAATGGATCACTAAATAATAAGGAATGGGACAATTATGAGCAGAACTCATTTGTTATCTGCTGTCAAACCTCAGCAGTCAAGGGAACACAGTCATACATGCACCCTAATGAAATGTGACAGGTGTTTAGAAACCAAAGGCTGACATTCACTGACAGTGTTGCCATCTGCAAAGGAAAGCTGTTAGTATCCAGAAATCATAATCTGTTCAGGACTGTTTATTATGGTACCTTCAAATTGCAAATCACAAAGATCCTGAGGTTGCATCTCATCAGCTCTGCATGCAGCCCTGTTACTGCAGCTTGGATCTTAATTCTCAGTCACACAGCGTGCTCCCTAGCTGCATGATTAACTTTCCAAATCAAGTGTCCTAATAGTCTGAGATACTGATATTTGAAAGTGGGAAGAAAATACACAAAATAAAAACAGCAGACACACACACACACACATCAACAAGCCTTCTAGCCTGCCAGCAGGCAAAATAGAAGTTAACCTAATTCTTACTGGGACAGATGAAGTTATATAATCTGATTTATAAGAGTAAGGGGTTTTTCAAGGAAGTGAGGATTTAGCATATGTAGTTGCTTTAATAGCTTCAGAATCAAAACACAGCTTTAGTTTCTACAGTCCTAGCTCTACACACAATGCAGGCACAGGAAAAACCATTTTGAAAAAAATGAAACATGCAGTAAAGGCATGGGCTCATTTTGGTTTGGGTGAGGGGTTTTTTTTTGACCGTATCAAGGAATAGCATTACCCGAGTTGTTCTGGAACACAGATTCCAACAGGGACTAGGGGACCAATTCTATATATTTTTCTTCCCCTCAGACTTTTATCAGGGCAAGGAAGAAGGTGACCTTGAGAGATAAAGCACAGGTCAGCTGCAGTGAAAAAGAGCAGGCAAAACAGAAACATCAGTGGAATTTAACTTAATCCTGCAGGCTTTGATGTTTCCTTGAATTACAACGAAGAAAAGCCTGAGGGCATACATCAAGTTACAGAAGATGTGCCAATTTTGGCCTGGAAGAAAGTTCTTTCCTCCCACACATCAGGTATGCTGAAGGCTGGTCCTGAACTCCTGACTCACTTGCTAGTGTGCTTTATTTCCTGCCTGACAGTGAACAAGGAATACCCAAGGGCTTGTTGCTAAAAACAAACAAACCAACCAGTACAACAGCAGACAGAGAGGGACTTGCTAGCTGCTCAGCTCAGTGCAGGAACTTTTCAGAGCAGGTAGAAGGCCAGTGGTCTTTGCAGAGATCTGCTCATTAGAGCCTCGCTCCCTGCCTATTCTCATCCAAACAGCTCCTCTGAGGATGGTAATGAGCCATCACTGGATCCTCTCAAGAACCTCTCTTTTGTAGAGAGGTATTTGACTTTTTTTTTTTTTTTTTGGGGGGGGGGAGGTGAAAATATAGAAATAAAGCAATGTACATGGTCAAGAAAAGAGCTGCAGGGTCAACTTGCATCAAGAGGACCACCTTACCAGGCATTGCAACTTCCATTGCTGCCTGCAGCTTTCAATGACCTAGGCTAAAGAGGACTGTAAGACTTCCTGTTCCCACCCAATGCTCAGTAACACAATCTGTGGAAAGTCAAATATCAGATAGACCTGGCCAACTGTCATAATTCAGGGCAAACTGTTTTCCAGGAATGGTTTTTGCCCTAGAAGTATTAAAGATGAGTATTCTGTGGGTATATCAGCAAGAGGCTAAGAATGCACTGGCTAACACACTTCTCCTTGAAAATAAACCTGTACAATAAGCTGTGGGAAAAAGTCAATATGCCACCAAAGAAGTAAGATTTATTATATTCACTTTCCTTGTTCTGGAAGCAGATAGTTCATCTTGTATCTGAGGCTTTTCAGAATGAGCTGTCTTATGTGAAAGAAATGAAGGAACACAGCGCTAGTAAGAGATATGTTTACTAAGAAATTATAAATATATGGCAGGGGCAACTACTCTGGCAACTGGAGACTGGGGCTTAATCTTCTGGGATGCTAAGAATAGTAGTTATTGACTCCCAAGGGCAGTAGCAAATGTTTCATTCTGCCAAAGGATGCCGTTTAAAATCTTCAACAGATGCACGGAAGTAGCATTTAAGTCTTCAGAACAATACAGTAATGTGCATCTTCCACCTCAGATCACAAAGTATACAATTAGAGACTTCACTAGCTGATGTTCCTAAATGGATTTCAACTCTGAAAGTACACATAGATCACTTTCCATAAAACTACTAGGAGCATCTTACTTCAGTGTTTTTAGTCAAATTAGGTGGTTTCTGCCTCCAGCTTGTACAGGGAGAAAATTAGCTCTCATGCAAGATCTACAGCCAGCTACTTTCACCACATATGTAAATGATTCATGATAATCTGAAATCTTTTGCCTCCTGCTATAGTCCATGGAGGAAAAACAAACAAATAAAGCCCACAACTTTCTTTCCTCTAGGACATTACTTATTACTGCTACTTACCTTGAGTGAAAGAAAAAAAAACAACCAACACAACAGGAAAGCCACATCATGGTGGAACACACAATTCCACAGGGTCACTAAAAGTGAACTATCATTGTTTTAATGTTAAAGCTTGTAGGCTCATATACAAAATCCAAGTAGCAAAACACTGGAGGAAACATTAATAAATAAATAAATAAATAAGCTGCCTATGCCTATGTTAATTAAACAAAGAATCTGTCTTTAGAAGCAAATGCATTTAAAACATCTATTTCTTGGTGTTCTCCAGAGAACTCAGGCATAGCTGATGTACGCTCATCCATCCTTCTGTCAAAGGAAGAAAACTAAATCTGGCATAGATGCAGGTGTCTTCAAATGCAGAAGCCCATACACATTGATGTCCAGGAAGCTTCATGAAAGCAGTTACAGAAATAAAGAGAACTTGCTTTTACTGCCTTAGAATGGGATACAGTTCAAATTCAAAACCAATAGGCCACAGAGAAACCCTTTGTCCTGGAAAACATAAAACAAGGCAGAAAGTTATCTCAGCACTTATCTGATGGGGGCTCAAAGAGCCAGCCATGAAAAATGTATCCATTGGAAGCCAGGCTCCATCAGTACTGCTGCTCCTTACTCTGGTCTGGTCCCAGACACATTATCAACAGCTCAGATCTCCTTTTCTCTTCTACATACTCTTATAACAATTTAATTCATGTTTTGCAGGAACCAACTGAGAGAAATTAGTCTATTCCAGTATATAAAACTTCACTGATTTCATTTTTTTCTCAGCCCTAAAAAGGTAACCAACTGAAAAAAAGGAGAATCCTATATTCTTTCAAGAATATATTTTATTTCTTCATACCATTCTCTGAAATTCAGATTAAGCACTGTCAGAAAAATCCTCTGGTAACATCTCATTACCCCCTGTGCTTGACATTACCACTGGTGTAAAGGACAACTGCAGCATATTTCATGGTAGTCACACTGAGAACAGCTACACTGCTATTTCCATATTCTTATTGTTGTAGATACATTATAGTCAGACATGCATAAGAATACAGCAAAAAAATAAAATAAAATAAAAAACAAAAATCAGAGATAACATTAGATACTTCAATTAAGACTTTTAGATGCATCATTTACTGTTGATTATACACTCAGGATTTTCCAGTTCTTAGTGATAATGTTACCACAGAATGCTTTTTTTTTAAATGTTAAAATGAAAGTGTTAGTTTCCAAGATAAACTGTGTTTTCCATTTTATAGTAAGGATTTCCAGTGTAACTGCCCAGAGACACCAACCTGATGAACAGTGCTATTTAGAAACCTCTTACAACATTCTGCTGCATCCATGCAAATTTCCATTTAGGTAGTGCTGCTTTATGATCAGTGTCTGATTACATTACAAAGAAATACAGTAATAAAACCATGATAATCAACCTAAATGAAAATAAAACAAGTGCAGCAGCAGGATAGATACAGATACCCAATTCTGCTTCATGAAAAGAGATGCAATAAGTGTACTTTCATATTCAGGCATCCTACTTATTGACAAGTGCTAAAATGTGGTGAATTTAATTATGTCTAGATACCATTTGGATTGTCTTCCATTTTTAAGACATAAACTGCTGTAGTGAATAATTCTCAGTACCACAAACCTCCACACCACTGTTCTCAAAAGAGTTTCTACATCATCTGAGCATTTTCCCCTTCCTCTGATGAGAAACCAGAGTCATATAAGGTGTTGAAGTTTCTTTATTTGTAATCAGATCTGCATCACATCTGTAATAATTTATAGTCTGTGTTTTTCTCACAGAAATATGATCTACCCATGAATTTACTAAAATTACCCACTTTCTCACTTACAGTATAGATCTCAGCTACATACATCAGATGCAAATGGCGTGCAGGACATCCTTTGTCAATAGACAGGAGATACCAAATGCATGCCTTAATTTAGTGACACATACTATAGATAGGAAATGAATTATTTGGGCCTCAAGGAAAACTGCAGTATTTATAAGAGGGTATTTGTTTTTCCTTGATAGTCTGCTATCAAACCTCCTAAGAGCTCTGTGAGGCTTACTATCATTCTTCTCTATATTAGACTTCTGACAGCATTTAAGTGGAGGGCACAAGGTAAAGGTCGAATAACAGTGTATCTGAAAGGGCCAGGACAGTAAAGAGATAATGCAGAAGAGCACAATGGGGGTTGGGAAGAATAGGCTCTTATGAAGTAGTGGCAAAAAGCCTGGATTCACAAGTTTTTGAAATTCTTATTTGCATAATATGGGGAATAAGAAGAAAATATGGACATCTAAACAAATTTCCAGACTACCAAAGATACAAGCACCAGAAGGTATAAAAATACATGTCCCGCAAGGTGTGTTTGTTTGTGTGCGTGCTGGGGGGGGGGGAGGTGAATAATCCCAAGTAGGTTTTTGTTGTCCTACAGTTCTCCCTCTTACATCGCTGTTAGCAAACACCATTTAGCATCACAAACCCTCCTCAACAGGCTTACTTTTCCCAATCCTCTTCTCTTGACTGCTCCACAGCCCTCAGAACTGAACCTCGACTCACAATCAGGTTTCTTAGGATCTCAGAAAGCAAAAATACAATGAGCGTTCAGAAAAGAGCTACCTCCTAACTGAAGGACAGTTGATGAGAAAGCTAATAGTAGAAAATAATTATCACGACAAACACACGCATGCTTCAAGACCAAGCATTTCCTCCTTTCAAAGCCTGCTTGACTGAGGAAACCCAGTCATTACCTAGAGAAACAAACTAACTGTGTATTTGCAATGCAGCTCAGTTTTAATTATTAGAGAATTTATAACAACTTCACGTTGAATTTATCTTCGCATTTTTAAATGAAATGAAGATGAAGCTGGAGCATTTTCTGGCATAACTCAATGCTGTTAAAAAACAAAACAAAAACAACAAGAAAAACAAAACACAACACTATAATACAATGGAAAGCATAACAATGACAGCACAGTAGCAAATTCTTAGGCTACAGCAGATGAGAATATGCTCAAACGCAGCAGCAGGGGACACAAAAACAAGAATCTGCTTACCCTTAGAAGGCTTCAAGTACGTAAGAATCTCCAACAAGAAATACCCTTGCCTCCACAGCCAACCCTTAAATGAGGTCTGGGAACGGGTGGATACTGGCTCTACTCCTTCTGGTCACTCAGGGGCATTATATGCACCTGAGCTCCCCTGGGTTGGCCCTGCCTTCCCACCAGGTGCTCAATCAAGCTGTGACTTAGCATTTCCACTACACAAGCAGATTTAAGAGACTTAGTATTAAAATATGTGGCTATTCATGACTAAGCCCTTGGCCATAAGAAAGAATCCTGAAATTGATCAACACAAGCAGTAGAATGTAGTACATAATAGCCAATTACTTAAATCAAAATTCACTTTGAGACACATCTTGCTGAGTAAAAAAGCAATTATGAAAGTTTGTATCCTAATTTGCAGATTCTTTGCACCTGCTTCTAATATATTTCTAGGTGTATTTCTACAAGAATTCAGATGAAATAGAGCTACAAGCCATTTCCAGAATGAAATAAACTATTATTCATTTCAGCTGTGTAATAGTGCAATATCATTACAGTAAGGAAGCATAAAAGTGAAAGATATATTTATTTAATGTGTATTTTCAGAAAAATCACAGATTTCTTCAGCTATGTAGGATATTTAAAGGATAAGTTCTGCATTACCAGCTTAAAGCAGTTCTATTTGAGGTCAATCCATGTGACAATTGCAAATATCTAAAGTCACTATATGCCCAGCAGGTGAGAAACCTCTACCATGAGAGAATTCAGACACAGTGTATTTCCATCCTTCAAATATTAATAAAGTCAAAATCTTTTTTTTGTAAATCCGCTTCAGTATTCATTTCTGTAAATCAAGTCACAGGAAACTTCCAAAACTGGCATAGCTAGCAAACTCTGTATAAGCACATCGATTTCTCTTCTCTCAATATCAAGAAAATTAAAGGGAGTGGTTGAGGCACAAGTGATTTTTGTACAGAAGTTCAGAAGTACTTCAAAATGAGTAGTACTTATTTTAACTTCTCAAAAGAAAGAGACTAAGATCACAGATCTACGATCACAGTCATAGACCATAGCTGCTGCAAAGTCATAGCAGATGCTTTTCTTTTTTCCAGGATGAAAAAAAAAAAAAAAAAA
The DNA here is from genome assembly GCF_039878825.1 of Excalfactoria chinensis. Lineage (NCBI taxonomy): Eukaryota > Metazoa > Chordata > Aves > Galliformes > Phasianidae > Excalfactoria > Excalfactoria chinensis. Next base: position 46,998,022 of record NC_092826.1, read on the forward strand.
AAAAAAAAAAAGAAAAGAAAATTGTTCATGGAACTTACCAAATCCATTTTACACTGCCATTTCACTTTCATGGTTAATCCACGGTTAATCAAAACAAATGACAATCTCATCTCTCAAAGCAGCCTGAGAGCATTCTGCTACACTCGATAGTAAACTGCTTCTTCTGTGAAGACAGCTTCAGTGACACCGGTAGGACAGAGGAGAGTCTGGCCAGCTGGCATGGCAGCAACACTGCTTGCAGAACTGACAGGGAAGTGCACTGACAACAAGCTTTGGAAAATAAGTCCATACCATAAAAGCTTGTGCTTGAAAATACCTTTATAGCTATGGTTATTGTTTCTCTTAAGAGGCACTGCATAAATATGGAGTTAGTCATCTAATGCACTTAATATTTTTCAGCCGAGGACTATTGCAGCTTTACTCTATGCCTAAGTAAGTGTCGATTATACTTTGGTTTGCTTCACAACAGTAACACGGTGCTAGCAGTACAGCTGATACTAAAGAGAAGGCTGAAATCATGGCAGACAGAAGAATCAATATGAACAAGCTGCTCCTTTACTTTTTTTCATGCTTCTTGGTTAACTTTCCTCTTTCTAGCTGGAGGCTCACACTGCTGTTTGTTCGCTTCTCCTTTTGTTGGTTCTCCCGAGAAACTTGCTGGACAGCTTGGAGGATAGCAGTCTGCACTATCTGCTTGCTGGCATTCTGCAGCTTAACCTCATCTTGCTCCAGTCCTGGTTTCTCACCTGTCAGAACCAAACAACAAACAAACAAGATGATTTAAGCATTTGTGGCTACCCTGTGAATGCAAGAAGGATAGAAATAGAGAAGGGGATAGAAAGGGTGGGAGATAGGAGTACTTGAGAACAGCTTATGACTTAGAGAATCATAGAAGATGCTGTAGTAGTATACAAAATGCCTGCTGTATGCTTAGTATTATCTGAACGAAGAGGAAGACTGAGTCATAGACCTCAGCTACCCACTTTCCAGCCCCAGGACAGCTGTGTCTTCACAGCTGAAACAAGTACTGTTCTATTTTGCAGCATGAGAGTGTTTTGTTTTTGTTTTTTTTTTTCTTTCCCCTCATCTATCTCTGAATCATATCCTTTTCTATGGGGATTTTGACTTCATTTTGTGGTTCCAATGCATTTTCCTTTGTGATCATAAAAGGAAAAAGATTTCATTAAGGTTTCTATTTATTTAAAATTAAAAGTGTTCACCCATCGAATTCCACTTGGCTTAAAGGTCAAAATTTTCTTAAGTGTAAGTTCATTAATCCTTAGCTACGCTTCCAAAAGCATTTGAAAACATTGAGAAAAGTTCAGATTGCTACTGTTAAAGTAGGAAAACAAATAAACAGAACTCCACCATCAATAGCAACCCAAAAAAACCCATACGCTTCTTATGTGATAAATTCTTGTTTCGCTAGAACGCTGAAAGCTGGAGGAAACAAAGTAATGTTTTGTGACAACTAACATGGTAACAAAGAAAAGTAGATCAGAGACTACTTTGTCTCCTAGCAGAAAAGATGACTTGGTAGGACAACAAGGAAAGCTGCAAAATGGTCAAGGTATATCTTTTTATAATAATTTTGAATTAGTGAGATGTCCACCTACAGGACTTTAGGAAAACATACACTTGCTAGTGGAAATACTTAGGGTAGGTGTTTATTTGTATTACTCGATTTCATTTTAAAGGCTTTTGAGATAATCTTCCCAGTTCTTTCTTGATCAACTATGTTATACTCAAGTAGTTCATGAAATGGGATTTGTATTTCACAGTCTGTTTTGAAGCCATTTGTTAAGAACTATGTCCTGAGAAAAGTAAAACAGAGTGAATGAAAGATCAGATGGTCTCATAAGAGATCTACATCTGGAACTGTGAGACATGGTGTTCCTTAAGAAATATTTGGAAGAAAACTTTAGATAGAAACAAAAAGTAAAGTAAAATCACCAGTTTAAAAGATTTGTGAGACCAAAACAACCATTAGCAAAATAATTAAACCTTATTCATTATCTCAAAAATTATCTTTCTTTGAAAGAAGTTCAAAAATATACTTATGTTTTTTTTTCTATCCATGATATACATATTATGCAATTTCTTGCTAAAAGTAAAAATACAAGCATGTTTGTTTGTTTGTTTGTTTTTTCCTACTGAAGTAAAACATATGAAATTTAAAAACAACATGCAGCTGTATCAAGATTACTAGCTTTAGTAAGTTAGTGGGTAGTAATGGTGATAAGAGGATTGTTGGACAAGATGATCTTGTAGATCCTTTTCAATCTTGTGAATATATGTTTCTATTTAACAGCAATGTACAGATACTACTCTACTGCTCAAATATGAACTCACATTTATTACACAATGAACTGGTCTTGCTGGGCTGAAAAATATCAGCCAACTCAGCTTGTGTTCAGAAGATACATTAGCAAAACTATGGATAAATATGAAATTTTCAATGTGAGTGAATCTGTAAATATGGGTAAATATGCTGGATTGGGGTACAAGTGTATATGATTTGTGATGAATTTACCAACATTTGTGACCAAAAAAAGTTAGATTTTTAAAAGCATACTGTATGTGATCATGCTGTTGTTGAAAATTACTGAATTTTCTTTCTTTTGGAACACTTCATGATTTATTTTATTCTTCTTAATATACAAAATCTGAATTACATATATATATATATATACACAAATATACATGCTATGATTACCTGTGTTTTTCAGTTATTTGTCAATGAGAAAAGCCCACATTTAAATACAATTCATTTAAGTGAGACCTTGATTATGTCTGCTTGTTAGACAGTATTGGTATATGTCAGGAAAATAAACCAAGCAGATAGAAACCAGAACCTCTGGACTACTTCTGATAGTTTAGATATGCACAAAAAGGAAATAAAGCAGCACAATCAAATATGTAGCAACTTTCCATCAGTATTCCATGCTTAGGATGATAGTAACTTAGGTTGAAAAAAAATAAAAAAATAAAAATCTAAATGGCTTTGGTCATGAAGAAGTCAAAGATGTTGGCCTGGCTGTTGTAAGTAATGGGCCACTGGGAGTTTATGCTGACTAACTACATCTGAAATTAGCAATGAGAAAATAAAAAGGGCATGAGAGAAGACACAGAAAACTACAGACATGTTAGTCTACCAACAATACTTGGAAAAATTATAGAGAAGATTATGCTGGATGCTACAGAAAGACATTTAAAGAACAAAGCTATTACCATGCATAGTGAACATGGGTTCATGTAGGGAAAATCCTGCCTTAGTAATTTGACCTTATATGACAAGATAATCCAGTCAGTGGATGTAATATTTCTAGATTTTAGCAAGGCCTTTGATGCTGTCTCTCACAGCATCCCTCTAGACAAATTGCCCAGTTGTAGCATGATCTTTTCTCCTTTTCTTTCCTCTTTTCCTTTCACCTTTTGAGTTGGACATCAAATTTAGTGCAGAGGTCTGACCCTCTAGAGTGACTACCATATGTGGGAGCTGACTGACAGCCAGGATCCAGATATGTCAGTCAGTCACATATGTCCACCTAGTTCCTCTTGGACTGTAGTGCCTGTCACAGCTGGCCCAGAGGAGCAAGAAATTAGTTTGGTATGTGTTCCCAGCAAAATATAGGAAGTAAATGTAAAACATAACCTCTATAATACAAAACACTATCCACTTATTATACCCACTCTGCTTAACAAATACTCTAAAATTTAGAATCATAGAATTACCCAGGTTGGAAAAGACTTTGAAGATCATCGAGTCCAACCACAACCTAACCATAGAACCTTACTTATGGTCACTGTGTGGTGTAGTCCTGTCCTTGTGGCTACCACACTCTAAATTCCTCCATGGGGCTACTAAGTCTTTTCTTCACCATGGGAAAAATAAGAAGAAATTTGCCTTTCTCAGTCTCCCTCTGTCCTCTCCACTTTTGATAATACTTTATATAGAGGTCTGGATGGAGGGATGCTGTCATTTTTTGGAAGGAATTAGAAAATTCAAGGTAAAAGATGGGATTATGAATATGACGACTAGGACCTCTACAATATACATTATGTAAAGTGGAAATTGAGAGGGTGCTGGGCATGAAGGAAAGCCCATACTTTGAGCTGGAAAACAATGGGAAGTAAGGTCTGAAATGCCAGCTGCTTTTCAGAACAATGGCTCTGCTCATGAAGATTTTTAGGACCTAGAGCTTTGTGATGCATTTTTTATTCTTTAAATCTAGAATAAGGCTTTCACTGTATTTTTCTTTCCAGTCATGACTGATAAATGGGGATAAATGCATGTGGGTTTTTTGTTTGTTCGTTTGTTTCTGACCTTACCCCAACTTTTCTTGTATGGCTTAAGCTTTCAATTGTAGTTAATGCCATCATCAGGCTAAAGACAGTCAAAATTTTAACTTTTCTTATCAAATTCAGAGCCATAGGGTACTTTCAAAATGATAATCTTTCAAACCATTTGTGAAACTAGGTTATTTTGCCCTAACTCAGATAAAGAATCTTTCACAAATTGTGAAGCCCTAAGAATTCCAGGTATTGAAGGTGCTGTAAAAGAACTCTGCTTCATGAGGACTACAAAAAAGGCAATTTCTTCACTTCTTCCTCTTATCTCTCATCAGACAATGAATGGCTCAATAAAGCTGAACACAGGAAAGTCCAGCATTAATTCATCTGAGAAATGTGGGTTTGGCTGCCTTCTTGTTTGCAGTGCATGAAGGTAGGTGATCCTTCCCCTCTCCTCAGCACTGGTGAGACCACTTCTGGGGTACTGTATCCAGTTCTGCCTCAACCTTCCTCATGCAGTAGAGACATAAACACATAGGATTAAGCCCAGCAAAAGGCCAAAAAGATGATGAAAGACTGGAGCATCTCTCTCAAGGAGAAAGTTGAGAGGCTGAAAGCTGGAACTGTCTAGCCTGGAGGAGGCTCAGCAGGGTCTCAAAAATGTTTATAAGCACCTGGAGAATGAAAACAGGATGGAGCCAAGCCCCTTCCAGTGGTGCCCAGTGACAGAACAAGAGGCAGTGGACTCAAACTGGTACACAGGAGGCTCACTCCAAACACCAGAAAGCACTTCTGTGCTGTGCAAGTGATGAAGTGATGAAATGATGAGGCTGTGGAATTTTCTCCTACAGAGGTCATCAAAAGCTGCCGAGACGTGGGCCTCGGCACCCTTCTCTGGGTGTTGAACCACGTGACCTCCACAAGTCATTTCCAATCTCAACCATCTTGTGATTTTGTGACGCCATCTGGTGAGGCTGCCATAAAACTCAACTTTTTCACTTCCTGAAAGAGTAAACAGCAGGGTCTAGAAGGCTGTTCCCATTATTCCCTCTTTCTCCATTTCAAAGGAAACAGCCAGCACAAAGCTGTTTTCTGAGAAGCACACTTCTTTATTGATATGCTGCACTTAGAAGAGAGGGACTAAGGAAAGCAGAAATGACTCATGCAAGTATCCCAAAGGGACTGAGCTGGAAAATGTCTATCAAACTGCTCCACTTTCCTGAGATATAGACTGATGTGCACACAAATAAAAGCAGAATTTTGAGTGCCTATAGAATTAACAAGGCATTTTAAGGATCACATACTTATATCGTTACCAATAAGGTAAAATACAGATATCTCTCCTGCTGTCTAAGCATTTGGTATTTTGCTAATCAAATCAAGAGCTAATAAGATACAGCTAAGTTTTGTTGTTGTTGTTGTTGTTTTAAGATTTGAAGAATAATTTTAATAAAAATTTCAGTTGAACTATGTGCTGGTAAAACATTACATTACAGCAGAAATAGCATTCTGCTTATAGGTTACCTTTGTCTAATGGCCGCATCAAGATGAAAAATCCTCTTCATGTCAGAAAACCTTTTCTAGTTATTCTCTGCAGTTATACTGCAGTTATACTGCAAACCCCACTTTGGTTCTGCAATTGAAAATACAATTTGAAAGATGTGCAAAACTTCAAAGTCTTAGAATGGCTTTGGGAATCAGTCACATATTACGCTTTCATGTAAAATTAGTGCCATATATTAGTACCTAAAAACTTCCTTGGCTCTTCTGAAGCTTCATCAATGAAAACTTACTAGCAGTTTGAAAACAAAACAAAACAAAACAAAACAAAAACAATAGCAAACAATAACAAACAACACACACACACAACCCCAACGCTAAACAAATAAACACATTTAAAGCAAGTTCAAAATGCCCATTTAAATTCCTAGAATGAATATTAGTTTAAGTCCAAGAATACCTTGTGTGGGAGATCCTATACTCTGATGTTTCTAGACTACAGAATATACCTAGAAAAGTAAACACTGAAATCAATAGCTACAGAGAAAGAGTGCTGAACACAGATTAAGTCTTGAAGAACTTCCATCTGTTTGAACATGGACCTTTTTATCATTTACTCACTTCACTTTCTTCAGAGCACCAAGATTTGCTTCCTATTCAGCCTGAGATCAAAACAGTCTCCTGTGCCTTCTCCCTTTCAGTTTACCGCTTGTTAAATTTAATTAAATTTATAAACATCCCTACTAAATAACACTTAGCAACCCATCATTGATGTGAATCAGCAGTTCGAAAACGTTATCCACCATATATTTTCATTGAACTGTTGGGGCTACTATCATGAAGCTACACAACCACAGACCTTGTTCTTGCCAAGATATAAGTCCTTCCAGATCACCTGATTATAGCAATAAACTGTGGGGAAACAAGGTATCTTTCAGTGGATGAAGTATCAATATCTTATAAGGAAACAGAAGTAAAATTTTTCATATGGAATAAGAGCAGGGACAAAATGGTGAATGAGCTGTGTTAGGAAAGAACTTTAGACTCTTGAAAAGCATAGGCTACAAATAATTTATCTCATACCTTTTGAGAAGTCATTAGTCACATGTGAGCATGAATGACCATAAATGAACATCCTACCTCTGTAATCTCAACAAATTTCTATTATCTCTCAGTTTTCTTTGTTTGCTTTTTCAGCAAGTTTATTGTTTTTCCTAGAAGAAAAATAATGCCTTTAATTTTAAATCCACTTTTCTCAAAACTTGTGACACATATGTATGTCTCATTCGGCCTTGAGACACAATATAAGCACTGCATTTGAAGAGAACAACTTAACTTTATCATCAAATTCTGTGAATCCCAAGGGCCATACATCAGAGGTCAAAAGTGTAAATTCTTCTTCACAGGAACAACAAGTGTAGTTTAATTCTAGCAAGTGAATACCTCTAAAGCTGTTCTAGAAAGAGGCTGGGGTTTTGTTGTTGTTGTTGTTTTTTAAACAGCTTTGAGTTTAGCCATTTTTAAATACAGAGAAACCATATTTCTCTAAGCAAGCATCAGAACAATTTAGAATTCACAGTTACCCAAAATATATTCCCATTAGCTACAAGTTTGATTTATGCAAAATTTCTGAATTTGTTAGAGATACGAAACAAAAATTATCTCTCAGTATTTTGCAGGAGATTATGTAAATACATCTCTTAACTAGAAACATTACCATTTGTTTTAAGAATACATTACTTTGGCTTGGAATAGTTAACCATTATACTTTTTTTTTCTGCAGCACTGCAATGTTAGAATTTTTTTTTTTTTCCCACATGATTAATAAAAGTAATTACAATCCAACAAAAATATCCCTCTCTTGTAAGTCCATTTTCAATTCCATTGGAAAATACTACTGATAGTTTTACAAACAAACCAATAGTACTAGTGACATTTAAACTGGAATGAAAGTACCTATAAGCAAGACTGTGAGGATAAAATTTTATAATACGGTCAAGTATATGTTGATCAGAAAAGTTACAGGACATCAGCTAATTTTTGTCTTTGAACTGCAATTCTCACAAAAAAAAAGTGAAGATTCTGACAAGTTTGCAATGACATGTGGTAGTAATTAACATTCACTGCATCAACATTTGTCTTCTACTTCAAAGAAGAGTTAAAGTCTGTTCTTTAACCTCCCACTGGCTTTAGGCAGTGCCATATCTCTCCATTTTCCTAGTCACAGAATGGAAATCATAGGTGAGAATCTACTAGGGAACATTTTATAACCTGCAAATTGCAATGGTTTAAAATCTCCTTCTCTTCACCGCTTAATTGGTTTGTGCTAGGTTTCTAGCACTGGAATCCATAATTGAAAAAACGGATATAAAAGATGAGGCTGCACATCATACATAATCAGGAAATGTTGATGAGTCATATTAATTACATCCACACAATTACACATCAGTTAACCAGGGCTGCAGACTTTTGAACATGTGCACAAAACCAACTTTATGCATGTGTCATTAAAGATTAGAGATGTAATTTATAGCAGTATCAGTAATGATGCCAGTTCAGATCTCATGAAAAGGTCCTAGACTGGAGCATTAAGGGGAGAAAAACAGAAAACAACAACAAAAAAAAAAGAAATAGGAAAAAAAAAAAAAAAAAGAAAGAACGAAAGAAAAGAAAGAAAAACACCAGCATATGCATTCCTTGCTGTATTAAAATTAGTTTTGTCCACTACTGTTACTCATGCCCCAAAATGGAGCTCTACAAGTTTCTGAATGATAGCTGTCAGGTTTCTAGGGGCACTCAGTTGCTCCTGAAGAAGGAGAAAGTAAACTGAAGGTCTAGTATTAGATATGGAAGTTGGTGGCCCTGCCTGTGGTAGCAGCTTGGAGCTTGTTGATCCTTGAGGTCCTTTCCAACCCAAGCCATTCTATGATTTTAAGATATCAGGAATGCTTTCATGTAGGACTACCAGGTTTTTCAAGTTCCCTTACCTCCAGCGGTCAGAAGATTCACTTTCACCAGAAAAACTACAGTTCAGTTACATTTTCTGCCCCAACCCCAGTCCTTGACTAGTACTGTGCAACCTCCACTTAGGAAGAGAGCCAACACAGACTACTTTGGATAAAAGAGAAAGCATAAAAATGAAACAGGAACAGCTTTGCTTTGAACACAAATCAAGGAAAGATAAGAAGGGAAACAGAAGAACAGAAATGCAGACAGACTTTCCCAAAGGACATAATATCTCCAAAGTAATATTTAACCATATCCATATCACCTTTTCATAATATTTTGTCCACTGTGCCTTTCTCTTTAGGAGAAAAGCATAGATTTTAGTTTGGTTTTATATATCAATATTAATTTTTTATAAGTCCTTGGTGAATTGACCCATAATACTTGAAATACACCAGCCAATATGAAGCTTTCAATATCTTTCAGATTAAGAAGTTGTTGACATCTTCAGATATTTAAGCTATAAAAAAAAACAAACACAATGTTTTGTAAGATTTATTGCTGTATTTCAATAAGATTAACTGTGACAGATTATGAACTTCAATTTATATATTTACTCAGTATTTTCATGCATAGCAATGGTTTCACTTTGTGTTCACAGCTTTGAAGACTGGATGCAGTTCAAAGTAGTAGTGACCGAATATTCTGCCATATGTAAATCTATTAGCATGATATCTGAACAATTTTGCTATTTCTTTTAGGAGACACGCTTCAAATAGGAAGTAAGAAACATCTCTGCATGAAAAGCAGTGTTTCTCCAAGGGAAGGATAAGTCTAATGTTACAGATACAGGTAGATTGTGTGCCATTCAACTTCTATTTTCTATCGCTTAAGTGCTCAGAGGTTACTAGCCAAAATGAACATTTTATGCACAGAAAATTTGGTAACATTTAGGCCTTCTAATTCTGTACTAAAAAATATCATCTGTGGGCTCACACAGAGTCTCACTGAATCCCCCACCTACCTTTCATAGACGTTAAAAGGCTTTTGCTATCCATCATTATGTAGCATGGGTAAAAGTATTCAAAGGTGCCATGCTCCACTGTTAGCTGTTGTGTTCATATTTCTGCAGTGCCGCACAGTTTTCGGTCTTCAGCTCTGTACAGCTTAATCAAAATTTGCAATATTTCACTCTGTTTTTTGGTTGTTGTTTGCTTTTTTTTGTTGTTGGTGGGTTTTTTTGTTTGTTTGTTTGTTTGTTTTTTCTGTTTGTTTGTTTTAATGTAAAAAAAATAAGGAAGAGGCTATATAATTGACCAAAAGCCAGCCAATCAGTGATAACATTCTGCAAGCTGTAATAACTGTATAGGAAAAGTGTCCTGCTTATTTCTGAATGTGAACAGAGTTTGAAAGCTGCATATTAAGGCCATTCGAAATGGTGGTTGAATATACATACATATATATGTATATGCATACGCAAAGTTACAAGACAAAGTGTATAAAAGATTATATAAGTTTAGAGTGCGCCTTCAAAGAGGTGCATTCTCACAGCTCCAATCTGACAGCATCTCTATATATACATGCTGCAAGAAACAGGATGCAATTGGAATGTTTTTTTCCTCTCTTGGATCAAACTTCCCCTCTAAGGAGAAAGCTTACTTCAGGACAGAAGGTAAAGTTAGTCTGATTATTTAACAGATGCAGTAATTGATATGCACCACCTTCATACCGATAAATGGTAAGTTGATTCACTGATCAAAGCAAGAAAATAGTGTTATTATATCAAATATGCATACTACAAAGTGAAGCAAATGAAAGTAATCCACAGGAGATTACACTTGCCTTACCATTAGAGAAATATCTGCAAGGCTCAGCTTACTTCTTCAGGCAGAAAATTTCAGACTCTCTTTAAGAAAGAAGACAGCATCTTCTGACAACATGACTACAAGCATTAGCCGGGTCAGATGACAGCAGCACAGAGCTCACCTGCATTGACTTCCCTGGTAAGGCATTCTGTAGGAATTTTACAGCTATTCAGGTCACCTTCTCGTTTCTGTTAACATCAATCAATACAACTCCTTAAAAATAGCAAATCTTATTCTTGCAAATACTAATAGTAGTGATAAAATCTTAGTCTTATTCTTGCAAAATATTAGGGAAGGAACATAACTGCAAATGGCTAGCCTCAATTTCAGAAAGCATATAAAGAAATTACTTCATACACTGCTTGCAAAGAACTCTTGCTTAACTTCTTATGTGTAAACATGATATGTTAAGTCCTTTATAAAATACCTAATGTATAAGATTGAAGATATAGAAAGAAATCTAAAGCTTTGCTGTATTCTACAGTATTTAATTTCCATTATCATGTTAAAGCTTACAAGGCTAGAATCATATTATTTATGTCTGTGAGAGCTACAACAGAGCAATTCATATGGAAGATTAACAGTCTGGAGAAAGAAACTTTACAGGTCAATGTAACTCATTCCCATTGCACACTCACAATTTGGCTGTTGAAAAACAGTGCTAGAAAGGACATTAATAATGACTGCATGACTTATTACCAACTCTTAGCTATGAACAATTCCTTTGATATAAGCCACTACTCAGCCACCGTGAAGAGTGAATTCTTTCTGCAGCTCATCTGAATAAGATTCAACCCAGCAGTCTCGAATTGAGAGGTGCCATTTGCTATTGCTTAAGACTTAACTTCTGGTACAAATAATTGGAAAAAGTAAATTCTGTGCTAGTTTTTAACAGCGTTGATTCATATTTCAAAGTAATATTGCAGCTAGTACTGACTATTACTTTTTAAGACTGCTAATCTAATGTAGAACAATTAGGTAACAAATAAAGAAAAGGACTGTACCCTGCCATCCTACAATTGTTTTTATGGGTGAAAGAAACTTCATCAGTGAAAGTGCCAGAGTGCTATACTCAGCACAAACACTAGAGAAATCCCTTGACAGTTTATATTCAGAAAAGTAAAAACATTGGTAGTTTTTTTTTTTCCATTCATTATGTCCCTTCATAGTATCTCTGTCTGTATATTGTGGACAGAGTTCTCCAAAGTATCTCCAATTCTATAATTAAAAAAATAAAAGGCTATCAAGAAATTTAATGTCTTCACACCCCACAACACACCAGCTTTCCCACTTGAAAAGATCAGGACTACTCAGAAGAGTAGGCACATCTGTTTTAGTGTGCAGCTGCTACATCATGAATTGCATTTTAATGAGATTCCTCCAATGTTTGGTACATGATGTGCTTTTGAACTTCAGTGTCATTACACAGGTCTGCTAGACTGTTCCTGGCTTTAAAATGTTAAGAAAAAGATGTGCTTCTGAAGAGGTAGCTGAAAAGCTCTTTGAATTGCTGTTGCAGAAGAAAGATGCCGAGCAGTGAACATTCTGACTTCTGTAGTGTCTAAATATCGTTAAACTTCAAGTGTTTTCACACATCTTTTTTATACAAAAATATTGATTAAAAAAATGATTTTACTATCTCTTCGTCCTTTTGGGATTAGAGGGTCATGAGTAAAGCAAATGAGTTTCTGGATTTAGGTAAGAAGAAATCTTCAAAATTACACTGAAAAATAACAAGAATCACGTGAAAGATGAAATTGCACAATTCAAAGTATACTTAAAGGACAGAAATGTTCTGATAAGCTGCAAATATGAATGCTGAAATCTTTCTTGATACATACAGATCAAAACAAATTATTTTCTGAAAAAAAAATAGATTATCTAGTAAAAAAATAAAATTTATATTTAACAAAACATAGCATAGTACATCATTGACTTGGTGAAACAGTAATAACCTGACACGTGATTCTAACTTGGTAATAATTATAGTCTCACATTATAGAGTAAAAATCTCAACAGATACTAAAATAATCTCTTAAGTGATGTCCTAGTAAGAGAGATGCTTAGGAAACCCGTTTGGTAGCATATACCCTCAACAAGATTCCAAGCTAGTTTTGAAAATGCAGGCAACCTTTGTGCTTTATCAGTGCAGACACGCAGAGGGTAGAAGGTTAAGGCAAAAGTGTTTGAGTGATTCATGTACAAAAAAGCATTAGAAAAAATCCTGGGAGAATGACAAACACCTTTTGTATCCCCCTTGTTCAGATGAATCAGAAAAAAAAAGCACTTTTTTTCCATTTTTATTTTAATGTTCCATATAAAAAGTTTTGGGGCCCTGATTAAGCATGAAGTACATCCAAAATCTTCTGTTTGTTGGTTTGTTTCTTTTTTTTTTTTTTTTTTTTTTTTTTTTTTTAAGTAACTGGAAGTAATTTGAAAAGAAAGTGGTATAATGTTTATTAGGAACATTTAAAATGATTGATAGATATTGATAATATTGATAGATGGCCTGATATTGGAAGTGACCTCTTCTTTCCAAACTAATGATAGGGCTTGCTTGCTGCATTCAAAAGTCATCTCTTCATGATTTTTCCTGATGCTTTAGAAAAAAAAAGAAATATTTCAGTAATTCTTCACTTATTACCTTGCAACAAGTTGTAGAATTATTTACAAACATCAATCCTTTGTATGCTAATGGGACAATTATGATTTTTACTTTAAAAGTTCAGAATCTATAATCTTATGAAGTCTCCTAAGAAAACCTTTCCCTTCAACAACTTCTTTATAGCCTAAACAAAAAACTTGAAATGTCATGTTTCCATGCTGCAGTCTTGTGCATACCTCCATCCTTACATTTGATGAAAAGTAAAACTTTCTTGTCTGCTTCTGCCTGAAGCAATTAAATTTAGGAAAAGTAAACAAGCTAAACATTGCAAAGTAATAGTTTGTCTACATTTCCATTACATGGATCATCTCCTGTTATAACAGTAGCATCATAAACAGCTATATCACATGTGAATCCTCTAGGTAGAATGAACTTCCAAACATTTCATAGTGTTGGCATTTCATTACCCATACCTACCTACCTATCATAAGTTAACCTCCACCACAAAGTCAGATTAAATCATGCAAGGAAAAATGTCCTTCTTCTCAGTTCTTTTCTCCAGCAGATTATACAGCAGTTTAAGACAAGAGTCAAAGTTAGTGAAAATTGGGTGTGAAGAAAGATCAGTAGCTTTTTGCACACCTGTAAATAGCAGCACACTTGCCAGAACAAGACAGAGTGAGCAAGAATGTCTATTTCTCTTTAGTAACATAATGATCTGTATGTGATATTTTTTTACAAATCCATTTCAATAATAATTAAGCCTGTTGTTTTGGTCTATTTTGGTCTAAAGTTGTTGGATTTTTTTGTTTGTTTGTTTGTTTTTTGTTTTTTAGCAGCTGGTTGTAAGAGTTAAGGAAAAGAGTTGAAGATTAAAAGTAAAATCTCTATTCAGTCAATAGGTAGTTGTTTTCACCTTTAAAAACATACATTTTAATTTGGTAGGCTTTTTTAACTTACCAGTTTATGAACATAACACATTAAGCCAGTGCTCTTCAATAATGCAAATCCTCATCTTGTTGACATGCAAATAATTACCTTTGTCTTCAGCTAAACAAACTTCTCCTTGAAGAGATTTTTTTTGTTTGTTTTCTTTGTATGTACATGTGTGTGTGTCTGTATTTTTTCCCTTCTTGAAGCATGTTTATCACTCTAAGCCTAAATGATATAATGTACAACCATTTATAAACAGACAAATCTTTTTCTGCTTCACCCTCCCCACCCCCCCCACCCATGAGAAATAAATCAGTGAAATTGAAATCAGGTCATTCACCACAATAAGATAAAATCATGAAGACAAGAAAATGAAACTCAACTTCTTAGTAAATGTATAGAATACCTATGTGATATAGCCACACCTATAGCTATTATGAAGATGTTAAAGACCCTGATTTTTAAAATATACACATATAGAGACAAGAGAGAATGCCAGGGTAAGGCTGACTGACAGTGAAGAAAAGTGATCAGCAAAAATGTAATCTACTCAGGCTTGCTCTGCAGATTGTCAAACCTCTCTGATTGTTTTATCATCTGTTCTACAAATTTGTATTTAGTTACCCTATGTATATTATGACACTTGCAAGGAAACCAAGGGCTTTTCTTCATATAAAAATAGGCTGAGAAGAATGATTATGCAAGACAGATTCTTTTCTTTATGGATTAGGGTTGTGAAAAGAACAATTTATGCAGCTATTAATGAGATTTGGGTTTTAATAATTGTCAGTCTTTGGGGATGAAAAAAACCAATGTGTTTACATTATTTTAGAGGTAATCTCATCCTGCAGTACTCCAGTCCCATAGTGCATTTAAAAAATGAATTTGGTTAGTGGTGACAGACTGTCAGATAAAAGGAATTCAGAAAAAAGCCACTAATACTAAAGGTGTACTACATAAAACAGTGGCTGGTTCTATTGAGATAAACAACTTGATCCCAGCTTCAAGACAGTCTCTGTGGGAAAGCCGTATATTAGTCCACAACTTGGTACTATGAGAGACACAATGAACTTCCGATTACTAAAGTGGATATTAATCTCCCAAAAGTTTAGCATTTCAGTTGTTCAGTTAGGAAAGTGAACACCAAGATATTTATTTATTTATTTAATGAGAGCGTAAAAGTTTTAGATTCTTACCCTTTCACAGGTGAGACATGAAATTTCAAAGGAAAGCAAAACTTCTGTAAGCTTTACAGAACAAAGGTTTTAATAATTCTTCATTGTCAAGTTGCAGCATTCACTTTCCCTTTTCTATTGACCCACTATTTTACTCACAGCTATGCATTTTTAAAGAAATGGATTGCAAGTCATTTCACTACAGAAAATGTTATGCATGACTATAATATCTGAGAGCTACCAGGCCTCTCATCCATTTCTGAACAACAAACTGCCGACTTGCAAACAGAATGTATTATATCCAATGCAGCTTCTCTGCAGTTTCTTTCTGGTGTAGCATAGGAATACGATGTAGCAAAACTCCTCTATGGAGTGAGGTGTCACATGAGATTCTGCTGAAGTCCTCAATTTTGTTCCAGTAACAACTGGCCTGAACAAAGTTTCTGCACTCTTCCATTCAAATACTTCAAGGGGAATAAGGGAGAGGCGGAGCAGTGATGGTGGAATTTTGTAAAACAACTCCTACAATTCAGAGCTTGTTTCATTGACAGCCAACAGTATGAGTGCTGGAGGCACTCACTCCCCAGGCATTGCAATGCCCTACTCCCCTTCCTTCTTTTGTGCAGTCTAATGTGCAAAGCTGCTTGCACACTTGCATGTGTAAGGTTCCTGTCCCTGATGGAAACTATAGGGGTGACCCTTATAGCCTTCAGCTGAGTACCGCCCTATGAAATCACCTATCTCTGCCCAGCAGTAGGACTGGTTCAGCTGGTACTCCCTCTCCCATAGACCCCGGGGCAGACCCTCCGGCACGACCACGGCCTTCCCGCTGGTCTCCCTGGGGTAGGCACCCGAAGCGGCTGCCCTTACCTGGAGCAAACACCATGATGACGCCCGGGCGCGGCGCTGCTCAGCACCTCGGACAGCTGCCGGCCCCGCACAGCTCAGCACCTCGGACAACTGCAAGTCCCGCACTGCTCAGCACCACGGACAGCTCCAGGTCCCGCACGGCTCAGTACCTCGGACAGCTGCCGGCCCCGCACAACGGCAGAGGCGGCTGCGGGCCGCGGTCCCTCCCTCCACAATGCGGCGGGGCGGGGAGGGGGCCGGGGCGCAGCGCGCCCGCACGGACACACACACACACACGCACGCACTCTGAGAAGCATCGCTTCTCTGCAACGACAGCAGGGGGAAGGGTACGGAGGAGAAAGGTAATAGGGATCTGCCCAGCGGGGAGACCTGCTAATTGCTTCTAATTAGCTCTCGGCAACAGCCCTGCTGCCTGACATTTCGGGGTGCACTGCTTTCACCACAAGCTAGCTGCCCTGCTAATAGGCTTCAGCCATGCCGGACTTTGTCACAATATTTTAGCTTGCAAAGGGAAAGCAGAGGAATTTCTCCTTTAATTTCACAGGCCTGTTAGCCCACCTCTAGAGACAGAATCACTTTGAATTAAGAGGAAACATTAGCATTTGAAAATAGGAAGTATGACATCAAGAACAAAAGGTAAATCAGTAAGTGAATAAATAACTAAATAAGGAAGAGGAGAGCAAACCATGGGAGATGACCGAATTTTAAAATTTCCATAACTTCTGTACTGCTTGTTTAATTTGGTTTTATTTATAAAACCCATGCTCAGATTTGCTGTGGGCTGAGAACTTCTGCAATACAAGTGAGAAGTCTGGACAACGGTCAGATGAGATACAGTTTAACACAATATCTGTTCTGCTTAAGCTTACACTTCCAAGCATTAATTTGAAAAACAATGATTAAGCACTGCCAATTAGGAAAAGTAGATTAAAACCATATTTTGTTTGAAAGTTTGCATGTAAATTTGCCATATATTTTCCATTCATATGTTTACAATAAACAGATATTTGTATTTCATTTTAATTATCAAGCATTTCACACAACTTCCCAATTCAATTTGGAATATTACAGCTCTCAAATAAGGTCTTATTCTTAAAATATAGATACAGAAAAGTACTGACCTGCTTAAATACTTCTGGCTATGTTCTCCAGCAATAACTCAAGAATAGCATCACTTTTAAAGTCAAACTAATCATCTGGTGACAGATTTTATTATTTTTGAAACACCTTATAAGATCATTTCTCCTTGGGAAGGCCTTCAAGATTCATCTTCACATACCAGTTTCACTTATCTCACACAGCAACTGAATTAATGAACTTAAACATTACACTCTTAATTACTCTGAAATATTGTTCCCTTTAAGAATGCTACTTAATAAACTCAATTATAAAAGAACTATACTATATATAAGATACATAAAACACAGGAATAAAACAACAACAGTCAGAAATATCAGCACCGTTATGGGAAAAAAATCACATTTATCCTATCATCTTTAGAAAACTGTGATTTTTGGAAAGACACTAGGAAAATTCACAGTGGTGTTTTTTATTATATCTTTATTACGTGGCCCCTACCTTCTTCATTAATGTATTTAATGGAGAATCAGCCTTCACGTGGAGCAATAAAAATGTTAACTCACTTTCCAAATATATATGCATATATATATGCATATATATATATATAGGATGTATTTCTATTACATATATCCTCAAAGGAAATTCGATTTATACTTCTGAGAGAATGGCTTTCAAGATGATGGCAGAGCTTGTTATAAAATATTTTAAATATTAAGTATGTTTCAGTGATCAAAAAGTCTGTAATCTACCTGTAAAACTAAGTGGACTTCTCAGACTTGATAACAGAACCTACAATTTCTTGTTGAAAAAATACAGACTGTTAACTATAATGTTCTACACACATCTTATTTTAAATGCCCTCTAACAACTTACTCAAACCAGGCACACTTTAGAGTCTTTAGTTTTTCTTGTCAAGTTAAAACCTACCAGCAATTTATGTTTTCTGCCTGAAGAAAAATGCTATCCAAAATCATACTGGGCTTCTTCTTTTTTTTTTTTTTTTTTTTTTTTTTAATCCATCATCTAATGGAATTGTTTTCAAATTCCAGATCCAGATTTGGTCACAAGTTCAGAAGTACAAAAATAACTGAATTACTGAATTAATTGCACAGCACATAGTTCTATATTAAAATACTACTCAAAAAGACTACAAAGGGAGGCACAATTTTCTTTCAGTTCATAACATCTTAGAAGGAATATGCTAAGCAAATGTGCAGATAATGCAATAGAATAATGAAAACAGTGTAATAATAGTTACAACTTCAGATCAGTGGACAACCTTAGTTCTGCCCCTTTTAAAAAGCTCTTGAGAATGAATGATCTTAAAAATGAGGTAATATAATCAAAATATAATACACACCCTCGTTTCTCTTTAATAATTTGTATGAAAGTGGAAATATGAAAAGACAAATATCTCTATACTTTTACCACCTTATGTAGCATTTAAACACTTACCAGTTGAGTGAAGAACTAATTATCTCTGTATAACATCAGGACACTGAAAACAAATTCATGTACATATTTTCAAATATTTTAAAATAAGTTTTAGCTTGTTCAGGGAGCAGTATGTTAAGAACATCAATATCTGTAACTAGATAGTCACAAAAACGTCTATTGATTGACTGATAAGCTGAGTGACCACCTATTTTTGCACTTGTATAACTGACATAAACCCTTTATTGTAATGGAGTGAAACACAATTATATGGGCTCATAGATTCAGCAGCTTAGTAAACATGTTTTAAGGAAAAAGAAATTTTTACTTGAAGATGTTCAATGTTTCAACATTTTGTTCACAATAATGTACAGCTAATGTTCTACAGGAAGGCATCTGAATGTTTCTAGAAAGAATAGTTGCTTTAAATCATTCAAATATAAATTAAAAGATTTGATAATATAATATCATAAAGAAATAAAGAGATAATTCAGAAAATGTCATATGTCCATATCAAATGCTAGGAAGAGATTTATATTTTATTAAAAGTTTCCACTACAACTTTGAGAACAAGCTAACTCTGAGCCACTTTTATTTTTTCACATACCTCAGCATTTACAAGGGCTACTCCAAAAGAAAAACCTCCTATTTTATAACACTGGCACACAAGCCAGAGGTGGATGTTGTTGGGTACAGCAGTTGAGGCTGAACCTTCCTGCAAACATTCCATTACATTTTGTTACTGTGCAATAGATGGCAGCAGGGGGGCAGTGGGACAGAATAGCATCTGACGTGGAAGTGTATTTGAAGCAGAAGTGTGGTACTGAACTCTTCCATGAATAAAAAATAACACCCACTGACATTCATTGACACTTGCTGAACATATATGGAGACCAACCAGTGACTGCGAGTACAGTGAGGCTGTGGCAATGACAATGGTGACAGCAGGTCACCTCCGCTGGCACAGTTTTACGAACACAGTATGCAGGCTCCTGTTCATTGCTGGCGATAATGCACAGCTAATGGTGGTGACTATGTCGAAAAACAGAATCTTGAAGCTGAGAATTTGGTCTATCAAATAGTTATTGTGTTCTTCGTACTGGGTGTAGTTTCCATGGAAAGAAATAAGAAGCATTACTTTTGAAGCAACCTATGTATAATCAAATCATTATACCGCAGGGATCACAATTTTCAGTGTCCCAGATTTAAACTAGAACAATTAATGCCACTGTGATTACTGGGTTTGTAACAAACAGACATAGGGAATAAACACAATAGGAAAAAGAAAAATCCAATTACCTTTCCATCAGTACTCCAGAAAAATAGCAATTCTATCCAAGGAGTCTCTGTAGCTTCTATAGATTCCCCATCTAGGAAATCTGATACCTAGCCATAAACACAACATGCCTCACACCTGCTAAGATTTTAATCTCCTACAGTCCCATCAGAGGTTAAATTGGTATCTGTATATTATAGATGGGAGTAAAAATTACAGAGAAGCTGAGCCCAAAGCAAAAGTCCAGTAATGAACAAAGACCTAGATAAATTTAGAAGATCTAAATATGAGACTGAATGATTCACTTAAAGCATCAACACACAAGCAACTGTGAAAAAATCAACAAAGTCAAAGTAATTGCTACTCCTAAATGCCACATCTTCGTATACAATTGACCTGTCAACTGAAACTGATGAATGAGTCACAGTTGAATAACTAGAGCCTTTAGATCATACTAGAATTATGTTCTACAGCAAGGAATTCAGTCCAGTCAAGTTCCAGCCTAACAGATCCAGCAGAGGCATCATAAGCATAGGAAGAGACTTTAAAAAACCCCACATACAGTCCCTGACATGGACAAGACCAAACCATTCTGCATCATGCTAAAGACCTGTTGGATAGTTAGAGAGTAGTTAAACTTTTTTATTTATTTCATTTCAGATCACGAAATCCTGAGACAGTCAGAATGCATTTGTTTTTAAAAAATCATGTCTCATTTTACGAGTAGGGTATAAGGCCTCATGTACTTCACTCCACCAAGTTTATGTCTAAAAGTCTTGGTTTACATTCTATAGTATATTTTAAGAGCAAAAATGCAGTAGCCATAATTGTTGCACATATTACTTGAAAAAAATGAAAATCTTCCTGGATAAAGAAGTAAAGTATTACTGGATAAAATAGCAAAACAGTAACAGCAGTGATAGTAAGTCTCTTATAAACAGAAAATATTTAAATATTAGCACTTCAGATTTGGACAAAATGACATGTTGAAAGTAAAGCACATAACGCTGTGAGAAATTTCAGAGAACGTAATACATTTCCAGGGAAGAACTTTTCACTGAAAGAAGGCAACTCAGAACAAAGAAGGCCTTCTGCAGCATCAGCTACACAGCTGAAGAATTATAGTTAAAACTCCTTAATCTGAAGCACCAAAGGAAAATGCACAAATATCTGTAATTTTTATATTCAGGCCTTCAAATGAACTCATACTTACTTCTACTTGGAAGGAAATCAAAGCCACTCATCTTTAAAACTTCAAGTTTGCCAGAGAAACCTAAATTAGGAAGACAGAAAATAGATATTACCATGAAATCAGCAGATATCACCTGATGAAATACAGAATCCATTGCTATGTACTACATTTTTATTATTGGCAAAAGCTAAAATGATTGCTTGATTTATATTATTTGCAAAAAAAAAAAAACAAAAAACAAGCAAATAAACAAAAAAAAAAAACACAACAAAACATAACAAGCCAAACCAAACCAACAAACAACAGCGACAAAAACACAGCACAAGCCTCCAAATTATGTTCTTTCCATTTTCATCCCCAAAACAACAACACCGGAAATAAAGCACATACATGTCTCTCTTCAATATTCCCCAAGTTTGCCATCAGAGGTTTCTTGCATAGGAGATTTGTCTGGTCCTTTCTGTTGTCTGATTGCCTCTCAGAACAAGTGGTCTGCTTTATCCCCTTGCACTGAATGTAGTGCCAAAGTTGGTTAAGTCATGCCCCATTCTTTCTCCTGACTAGCTACATGCTTCTGCCACTTAACTTGGATCAAATCTAATGAACTGCTTTGACCATGTAGGCCATATTAAAGCTAACTCTCTGAAGCACCAAATTGTTGCATTACAGAAACTCAGACAGTTGATTTATCCTAAAGCCAAAAGAGCCATTAAATCTGAGGCAAACAAGAGAGGAAACAGGTGCAAAATGCACTACAAGGAAAGGGAGAGGTAAGAAGAGGACAGAAGAGGAGAAAATGGAATTATGCCTAACTAATTGCAGTTTTACTATGGCAGGCTAAACATAAAGCTGCTATCCTACATGGCAGTTCCAGTGCCCAAATACAACCTAAATTGGTGCTGCTCTTCCACTGGCATAGCACTGAGGCAAACATGGAGTGCTGTACTTCAGGAAGCTAACAAGCTTAAGAAAAAAAAATTGCCTCAGAACAGTTATTAGTTTTCAAGTGGTTCAGCTCTCCATAAAGCAGTTCATTGAGACTTTGCAAGAGTGGTACTGCCAGAGCAGCAGTAAATTGCAGCAACCACAACTCAGGCTCTCTTCTATCTCCATGAATCTGAAACCTCAACCTCCTTTAAGTTTTTCCCTTAACTTGCATACAGGGAAACATCTCATGATTTAGCTCTGCTTTGGACATGAGGCCTTGTGCATAACCTCTCTTTGTTAATCATCTACAATTGTAAATATATTTGAGTTAAAAGAGTACTAGGCCTATTCCTATGCTTTATGAGAATAGATTTTCTATGGACCCAAGGTGGTAGCCACAAGTTGATTAAAATACATAAATAAATGAAATGCACAGAGAATCCAATATATTCACTTTATGAAAATTCTAGGTATAGTAAACTCTACATAGAGAAACAGGTAAAATGTCTTTCAGCCTCACTGAAAAGTCTTCAACGCAAAAGCATTCAGCAAGAAAAAATAATATAATTTAGGATTGGGATTTGTCCAGAAGAGATAAGGAGGTGGTTAGGAGCAAGCTGTCACCCATTTTACTACAGCTGAAATGAGAAGGTCCTGCTCCTTCCCCTTCCTTTCCTCTCATCCTCATCCCTGCCCAAATACCTTCCCCACTTACACTTGCACTGACACAAAAGTTCACCTACACCTCTGTGAGCAGAAAAGAAGGGTAAAAGAAACAAGACGCCCACACCAAGGAGAATTAATCTTTACCACACAAAATCTGCTTTGCTATGCTGTAGGAAATCTGTTAGGTCACAACTTGAACTGGTGATTGAGCACCTACCTAGTGAAAGAGTGTGGCTGGCCCAGTTGGGCACAGGCCAGCCACAGGATTGGCTCATTCATGGGCCAGCCACTGAAAGGAGAACATCTTTTGGACCTACATTGCTTCCTGAGGAGTGCTGTATAGCAAGAGATCCCCTTTACCAGTTGGGTGAGTTCCATTCTTCTTTCTGTATCTGACTATTGGCCTACCTGTGAATACTTTACCTGCAATCACCAAGTCAGAAGCAAGTTCTTCATAAGCAGAAAACTATTACTTTAGAAGACCATCTTCTCAAAAAATGAAGTTTAAAATGGAGAAGGAAAAAACAACAACAAAAAACAATGCTAAAATTCTGAAACAAATATAGAGAAATATCCCATTGCAAACTTCTTTTCTAAACAGCATAAGCCACTTTCTATTCACTTTACCTCTTAACAAAATGATCAGCATCTGAGGAACAAAAAATAAATAAATAAAAAAAAATAAAGAAAATAATAAAAAAATCTTTAATGCCCTAAGCACAGCTTAGAAAAACTTTAATCTTTTTTAAAAGGAAATGGGAGAATGATAATGGGCTTATTTAGGGCACAAGGAAAAGAGATTCCCTAGTATACAAAAAGCAGGATTAAATGCTGCTTACATACAGACAGTCAATACCACCAGACACTTCTACTGTGTTAGATATGTATCAAAAGATACTTCATGGCTCTCACACTCTGGACAAACAATCTGTATACAGATTCTGTATGTTGGAGGTTAATCCAATAAATACAAAACAAGCATTCTCTGAGGCTACTGACTTTGTAAGCAAGTGAAAACTTATTCTTAAACATAACTATATTTACATACAGCAAATAAAAATTTGCATTTTGTTTGTACTAGAGCTGAATAAATGCAAGTTTGAGAATATTTTTCACTCTTGCTTTTACTCCAACTCTTATCCCGTGCTTTGCCTATGCAACCTTAAACACAACAGAAACACACTAACAAGCTTTGACAGTATGCCAGGTAGAAGAAATATCTTCATCTGAAGACATGCAGTCCTGAAAACTCTACTCTGTAAACTACAATTATGATGATGACAAGTAGAAAATAACCAAAAATCTGCAGATAATTGATAATTTCCCCCAAAGAGAAGTCCTGCCTGAAGCTACATAGTACTGTCTGTTTTTTGGTTTGAATTTTTTTTTTAATTTCTAGAGCAGAAGGAAAAAAATGATTTTTTCATCTTAGAGTGGAATTCTAGCAGATGACATCCACTTGCCTGAGTACTCTGCAACGCCACTACAAGGACTTGTTCATACAAGCACTGTTTCTGCTATCTGTGACCTTGAAGAAAAATCAGGAGCATCATTAGTGAAGAATGAAAACTCCAGTATTTTTGTCTCTAAAATATTCTAAAAATTGAGCTTCCCTGCAGCTAACTTGCTTGTACATGCAGATTACTCAAATGTATAAATAGCCCACTAGGAGGAAGTCAGAAAACTACAGAAATAAGCAGTTTGCTTTGTTGTTGTTATGATGTTTTTTTGCTTTTTTTTCTTCTTTTAAAAAATGTATTTTTTTTCCTAAAACAGAAGAGTTGAAATTATCATTTATCACAATTCTCATAATTTCATGATTCCACTGAGACCATCTATATTCGGTGCATACTTCTATTAGTTTCTTTTAGTTCTACATTAAAATTCAGCTTTAAATCTAAATACACGCACAGTATGCAATACGCTCCTACTGTCCTATATATATTTATCCAAAGTGGTCAACATTATGTAAAAGAAAACATATTTGGAATTTCCATTCACTAAGATTTTCAATATATTATTAGCACCAGTCTTGACTTATAATCTTGTTGTATCCTTTCAAGAGCTACAGACTTTTCAATGTACATAGATATACCAGGTACACATAGATTTTATATAAATACAGGCCTATGTACCCTACAAGGAATCTAGGATACAGGTGCACGGTATTCCTGCTGTTAACCAAGCCTTTTGATATCCATGCTTTATTTAATAATAAATATTTTAGACTTGGAACCATTTTATTCAGAAGGACTTTGTGTTTTTCAAGTTTATCTTTATAAAATTAGTTACTTAGCTGTAGATCGTTGAAAAACAGAAAGACTTTGGCCTATTTCTGTCTTAAAGAGCTCTCAGCAATGTTCTGTTCCTATCAGAACAGTTGAAGGTCATAAAGTTTCAGAGTTTTATAAATACCTGAAGGAGTAAGGCCTACAAATAAATAATATAAAAAGATAGTGAAGAAAAATACTTTCAAAAAGATATCAATATTATATAATTCACTATTTTTAGATATTCTATTATTTCAGATCTCTTATATTACATTTAAGAATCATTCCTGTGAAAATATGTCTCAACTATTACAATACATATTTAACAAAAGCTATTCGTGGAAATCCTCCATCTGTTCTGAAACGAATGCTGTTATAATTGTTTTAGTTCTATATGGAGACAAATGACTGATCAGCTGCTGTAATGGAATTTTTAATGCAGCATGCACATTTCTGGCTTACTGAGCATACCACTGTGATCTGTGGACTAACAGAATGAATGTTTTTTTTTGATCAATCTCTACCTTCTAGGTGGATTTATGTTGTAGTGCTCTTCTTTGTAAATCCTTCCTTTCAGAAAAAAAAAAAAAAAGTTGTTAGTGACAGATGCACTTTTTTTCAGATATGTACAACTTCTGTATGACAGAGAGGTATCTAAAATTTGATAAAAGACTTCAGAATAGATGATCTGTCTCTAAAAATACACTTTAAGCTTAGTGTAGACTTTCTGGTACCACTTGATATTTTGTTCTATATCTCACCCAACTCTATTAATTTAAATATCCTTTATCACTGAAATTATGAAGGCAGCCCTAAAGCTATGTCTCTATTAGAAACCAGAGTCAGATCTCCAGAAGAACTCCAGGTTGGGTACCTAAACAGCAAAATTCTGATTAAGTTTTTAGCATTCTGCAGTTTGCACAAACAAACAGAAGCTGGACAATTCAAAATTTTGCTACTGAAGTCAGCATGAAGCACTTGCTTTCACATGACATCAACACTTAAAACTCTGATCTCTAGGTCTAAACCCTTTTCTTTGCAATATTAGAGCAGAAAATGAAAATGCAAGTTCTCAACTGCAAATTGCTTAATATTCTACTGTTTGCTCAAATATTGGTAAGAAGTGTGTGTAGCAGAGGGGTTGAGAGTGCAGAAGGGCTGGAAGGTATTCTTTCCAATGCTCTCTTTGTTCCTTTTTTGTCTTTAGTAAACACCTGCTTTTAAGAGCACACAGTTAATATCACAGATACAAACACTTCAAGTATTTCTTTTCACCCTACGTTAGTCTGTGCTTCTTTGGTGCTTAGATCTTTTTACAACTCAGGAGACTTTGACACCAGTGGAGAGGCTAAAGTAATCTTACATACCAATTTGGATCACCAGAACATCAGCTGACACGATGTGTATGTATGTATATATAAAAGTCCTGATCATGCAAACAACTATTCATTCCTAAGCTTAGTTTTAATATATGCAGACCTCCATTGAAGCCCCATGGTCACTGGCTGCCACAACATGTTCAGTATGAGCCAAAGACTAAGAATTTTTGCTATTCTGTTTATAACAAAGACATCACTGCCCTAGGCTTCAAAAACATTAGATAGAGAAATACCTGTTTAGGAATAATTCCGTGCGCGATATTTTTGCTACTTAATTCTGAAGCAACAAACAAATAAAGAAAACCACTTAATTTATATCTAATGTAATTTTAGCCATCCATGTTTCTATAGCATTCTATCATCCCTTCATACTAATCTGCCCCATGTTTTCAAACTTTGTTAGAAATAATAGGCTAGTTCAGCACCAATAAAGTCAAGCAAAATTCCCATTAATTGGTCAGGATCTCACTCACTGTCTTGTAAGCTCTGAAAAGGAACTGCCATCCTTCTAAAAGCAAAAGTAAAACTTTGTCCTTTAACCATGCTGGAAAACTGCTATGTCTTGGTGCTGTCATACATCTGCTTCTGTACATAGCATCTTCTGGTAAAGACAGGAGAGAAGTGGTGAGCAGCAGTGTCATAGGAAGCAGATGCCTACTTGAGCTTCACAGTCTGATCCCCAGAACACATAAGCTACTATCCCTCCAGACCATATACATATAACAGGATTAATTTAGGATACACTAACAAGAGCATGCAGCTGAGGTTACCTTGACACTTTCCTAAGATCTTTTCCAGAACTTCAAGGCTTTGCTTTGAATAGATATATTTGGAAAGGGAAGGAAAAAGTCTATTAGCTTTCACAGAGAAAAAGAGAAGTGGAAGGAGAAAAGAAAAAAAGGAAAAACAAAGTTTGCATCATTAAAACACACAGCTGTAGTAGAAAACTCCAATGAAATTCTCAACCTCATAAAAATAACAGGGCCTTTGCCTTCATGATCAATACCATCATTGTTAGTCTCTGGAAAATGCAGTGTTCTTCTGTCTCCTCTGCAGCTAAAACTCGTAAGAGGCCTATGTGACTTTTGAAACCGATGATGTGGGATTCATTCCATTAATTAATTAATTCCACTTTAGGTCAAGTCTCATGTAAGTGTTTATGCCATGTACGGGGCATGTGTGACAATAGCACCTATTTCTGCCTCTGAATGCTGTCCCGGAACATCAATGTGCCTCAGTTTTAAAATGCCACAAACATCGCACAACCCTTAGAGCTGTAACCTTATATAACTCTTATAGCTGTAAACTTAAACAATAGCAAAATTTACTCTGATGCAAAATCCAGTGTTATCACACATTCAGTTGCCTGTCTTTTAATGCAAGCTTGTTTTTCCATATGATTCAAATTGGCATCCCAATTGCTTGTGCACAAATGTCAGGGGGCAATATACATATTTTTTGAACTGTAAGCCTTAAGCTTTCGTTCCATTCAAGCATTCATTTATTAATTCTCCAGCATCCTAAAAAAAACAAAAACCAACACCAATGTTAAGAGGCTCTTCAGAAATCATTTAGGTTATCTGTTAACATGGAGGCAGAACGAACTATGTTTCAGCTATTTCTAATGGATGTTTGTCTAACCCGTTCTTGAATATCACCACTATTGGAGATTGCAGCACCTCTCCAGGCATTCTATTCTAATAATTAATTACTTCAACCCTTAAAAGTCTTTCATGGTGTCTAATGTAAACATTCACTGCTGCAATTTCAGCTAATTACCTCTTGCACTCTTCTTAAGAGACCTAGAGAAATTTTAGGTTTTTCATTTTTTATGCTTTTGAAGTCTTTTCACAACAGATTTATTTTATGTAGGCTTAGCAACCCCAGTTTGAACACCTAAGAAAATGTGAACAAAGTTTTAAATAAGAAAACAAGACTAATTTTCTTAGAAAGAAAAAAAGTAGATCCCATTCTGGACCTACTATCTTTATCTGTGATCATATACAATAAAACATTTTAACAATGGTCATTTATCATGTTCCTCAAGAGAACCAATAAAATGCAATGAATACACATCCTCTGATGTTGCACAGATACAAAATGTATAGTTTGTTTACAAACTAATATTACTGAATGTAAAATGAAGCAACGTTTTAAAAAAATATATTGGTAAAGGTCCAAAGTTTACATTTTCTAAAATATTAAATTCACGTTTTATTTACAGACCAGCTTTCAAACGATAATTGGCATTTTAAGATAGTTGCTTAACCTGATGGGTACATGAAAAAAAATCAAGCTGTATAAAAGCAAGCAAACAAAACAATAAGCAAAGTTTGGTAGAACAGTTCCAAAAATGCTATTTTCAGTTTCTATTTAGAAATGCAAAATGTGATCTACTACACAGTAACTTACCAGAAACTGGTCTAACACTTTCATATGCTATAGGTATCGCAAATGATCAATGTTGTCCAATCATGTGCCAAAAATAATGAATTTTTGCCCATTCCTACTTCAAATGAAGTGTTGACAACTGTTGAGTATTTACAAATTTTAAATAAAGGCTTGATATCCCTTTGGATCACATTATCACTGTTTTTGTTCTTCTCTTGTTAACTACACATAGCAGACTGCAATCCAAAGATGATGTATTTTGTTGACTCTGTGAGTTAACAGTTAAATTAGCAGCAGCTTGTCTGAAAAAAAAAATAACTTGACAGACAACTCTAGCTAACCGACTACAAGTGAACACTGATTCTGAATCAATTAAGACTGAAATCACCCAATGAAATCATCCTCTTGCTGAGTGGCACTGTGCCAGAAGGTGGTATTATTTAAAGGTGAGCAGAACTTACAAGCTGGTAAGAGCAGCTAAGATAGAAAACTCCAGTCTGAACACTGCTAGCAGGTATGCAATAGGCCACGGCTGTGCTCTGAGGTCTGGTAGTGAATTCTGGTCACTTGCCAGTGCAGTTAATTCTCCTGTGCTGCTATTTGCCTTGACTGTGTTAGGTCAGGTGGAGTGACAGCTGTATAACAGAAGCTACCGTGTCAGGCTGTAAATGAGGTTTAACTCATTTCTACCAGGTCCCAGTAAGGAAAATATCTCTTTCTCCATGCTGCACCTTTATTTTCTTTGTGGTTCTGTTCCATCTCCTGGGGCCTGCATAAAATTTCTGAACTAACACAGAAACAAACAGGTCAGACACTTCTTCCCCATAGAGGGGACTGGCAAGTGCAACAACCCTTCTTTGCCAGCCTGGACCACGGTGAACAACGCAATTTTTTTAGGAAAGCAATTACTTTCTACTTAATAAAACTTGCCACCTCAATTAAAATGAAAGGATATTTGAGGGAGTGGAAAAAGAAGAAATTTCCTTTTGATCACAGTCCCCCATTACCCTGTTGTACTAACCTCTAGCACCTACCTTTGGGTTAAAAGAAAAAAGGAAGAAAAAAAAACAAAGGAGGAAATAAAAAGCATAGGGAATCATTGCTTGTTTCTCAAGAATTATAAGCTTAACACCTTCAAAATTATGAAAAAACAAGTATTTCCTTTCTGTTTCTAATTTTATATCAGCATGTTTAGACATCACTCACTGATTTTGATGTCTATATCATACGCAGTATTCCACACTCAATAAAGCAAAACATCCTCCAGTGATGATCCCTGCTTTATAGAGAACTAGCTCATAATCTTAAAGCAAATCAGGTATTGGTGCATTATAATGCTAAATGACAACAAAAAATATTTTATATTCTAACAATACCCATCTCTGAATTGTTTAAAATACTTAACCAAACAATGTTTTCTGTTCCTACGTAGCATTCAAATCCTCTAAAAATAGTTTTGTTTTGTTTTTTCCAAAAGATAACTACTGGTCTAAATGTATACCAACAATAGATTTTGTTCATTTTATTATCTTATATTATTTTTGATAAAGTTTCTGGGTCTTTTTGTTTTCTTAATTTTCTTTTTTTTTCTTTTTTTTTTGTTTGTTTGTTTTTTAACTACAAGCTATAGTTTCTAATTGCTGCTCTGCTTCAGCAGCCATAGCTGCTGCCTGTAACTGTTCTGTTTCACTCTGGATGGAATTAGCTGTAGTAACTTGTTTTCTTTCACTGTGCATATTGTTCTCATGCCTTTTTAGATCCGATGCTTTAGCAAATGCTTTAGTGCAGGAACTGCAGACAAAAGGTTTCTCTCCCCGGTGTCTTCTTTCATGGTCTTTGAGGTGGGACTTGTGCTTGAAAGCTTTATCGCACATGTGGCATGCAAATGGCCTCTCATTACTGTGAACTCTTTCGTGCTTTTTTAGGTCTGGTGCACGAATAAAAGACTTTCCACATACCTCGCAACTGTAAGGCTTATAACCTGTGTGGATTTTCAGATGCTCTTTCAAATGAGCTTGTGTGGTAAAGCCCTTTGTACACATTTCACAAACAAATGGTCTATCAGCGGTGTGTAGCTTTTCATGTTTTCTCAGTCGTGCTTCATCAGAAAAGGTCTTACCACAAGCCTGACACACAATGTGTTCCCTATGACCGTAAAGCAAATATTCAAACTTCATATCCCCCGCTGCTGTTGTCCAGCCTGGTGTCTGTTCATCTTTCACTTCACTTATGCCATCGTTAAATGTCAAAGCCTGAGGGGTTTGAGATCCTAAGTCTTTTGATTCCGTTGTTTCCATAGGCTCTACTTCTTGGCCATAGCAGTTTACCTTTCGAACCTCTTCACTTCCCAACTCCTTCAGAATCGCCTCCTGAACTCTCAGGGTAGTGGTTGGTGATTTCCCATCTTCCTGACTGGGGGGAGTTCCTTCCACTGTCACATCTGATGGACTGTCATCATGATCTCCAATCTCTTCTACCTCATCATCCTGGGTATCGTTAGGTTCCCCAATAGGACGGTTTATCTTCAGACAGTACTTGCTCTTGGACTGTGTGTTCTCTTCAGGACTAGATACATCACGTTTTTGAGAGCAGAGTTTATCTAGAAAACGAATACCAAGGATCTGGCCCGAAGACATCATCAAATTTACATCTTCCTTCTTAACAGAAATCTTTGCAGTGTACATGTAATTAAGAACTTCCTCAAAAATATCGGAACGAAGAAAATCTATTTCTATGACTGAGGAACTATCGACTTCTAGTTTCTTGAAAAGCTTTTTGAAGTAGGTACTGCAGGCAGCAAGCACACACCTATGTGCTCGGAATTTAACATCTTCGACCACGATAGCTATGTCACAAAATTCTCCTTCCAAACGTTGTTCATTTAACGTTTTCAAGAACACAGTTTTGTGATCGTCATCATTATATTTAATGGTTTCAGACATACTGATGAAAAACTCCTGTAAAATAACAAGGGAAAGTTTTGTGATAAAATAGGCTAAGTCATAAAATTCCACCCGCTGATGCCATTTACACTCTAAAACAAATGAAATTTTTTGGGCTCAACAGGATCAGAGACGCCTTTCAGGTTATCAAAATATTACTTTGAAACCTCTTTGGAAATTACAAATAAATAAAGACTATCATAGAATCACAAGGTTGGAAAGGACCTATAAGATCATCTAATCCAACCGTCCTCCCTTTACCATACCCCTAAACCATATCTCCTAGCTCCCTATCCAGATGCTTCTTGAACACTGCCAGTGATGGCAACTCCACCACCTCCCTGGGCAGGCTATTCCAGTGCCTGACCACTCTCTGAGAAAAAAAGTTCCTTCTTATGTCCAGTCTAAACCTCATCTGATACAACTTGTGGCCATTTCCTCGGGTCCTGTTTGTTGCCTGCCAGAAGAGGCCAAGCCCCTCCACAACCTCCCTTCAGAAAGTTGTAAAGTGCAATGAGGTCTCCCCTGAGCCTCCTCCAGGCTAAACAATCCCAGCTCCCTGAGCCGCTCCTCATAAGACTTGTGCTCCAGACCCCTCACCAGTTTTGTTGCCCCTCTCAGGACACGTTCCATGGCTTTGATATCTTTCTTGCAGTGAGGAGCCCCAAACTGAACACAGTACTCAAGATGCGGCCTCACCAGAGCTGAGTACAGAGGGATGATCACCTCTCTGCTCCTGTTGGCCACACTATTTCTTATACAGGCCAGGATGCTGGTGGCCTTCTTGGCCAGCTGGGCACACTGTTGGCTCATGTTCAGCCAAGCACATGAGCTGACACTGTGCCCAGGTGACCAAAGACTATTGCAAATATAAACAACTGCAAATATATTTCCCCAGATCATAAGCTTTATAGGACACAGCTATTTATAATGTGTTTTCTTTGTATTAAGAAAGTAATTTATTAAAACACATGTTGATTCAGTCATCCAAAACTGAAAACTTCTTCAGAGAAGTTTCAATTTGCTCTAAATACATGACCCAACAGTATCAGTACTTCTTAACAACTAAAGTAAATATTAGTATTGAAAACAGTATAGGAAATGTGGCAGCATAACAAACTAAAAGTGAAATATGAAATACAAGCCTTACCATGAACAATGCAGGAAATTTTCTGAACAAACAATTATTAAATATTTGACGGATGATTAACCCTTACAATGGGCCACCTTCAGCCTGAAAGACAGAAAGACATTAACATATCAAGAAATGATAACATCTGTTTTACATTAGCGCATTAAAGCATGGCATTTTCAATTATTTAAAATGATACCATGCACAGTGCTAAAACACTCAGTTATTATTTAGACAGATTCTACAGATGACTGCACAAACTCATCTGATGATAGTTATGTTGTCATAAACCATGTTTACTTTCTGCTGGCTTCTTCACTTCTCTGACTGCTTTCCTGCTACTCACTTTTCCCTGGATCCAAAATTCTCTACAGGACTCAACAAAGTCAATCTATTAATCCATCAAAACGAGTGGACAATTTTCTGCTGATTTAGTGAGGTGAGCAAGACTAGACAAGAACATGGCGAGCAGGCAAAGCAGCCCTAAGGATGGCACATTGGGACACAGATGAATACAGAAACATTCCAGGAAATCAGATCTTCAAACAAACAGTGGAGATGTTTGGGACAGGAACGCTGAGAAATACAGAATTGATATGATTCAGTCCCAATCTCCAACAGGCAGCCCTTTGTGATAGGGGCAGGAAACTCGAGGGGGAAGAAGGTAATCATTGAATGGCTTAGGATGGAAAGGACCTTAAAAAACCTAGAGCTCCAACCCCTCTGCCATAGGCAGAGTGGCCAACCACTTAACCAGGCAGGCCAATATTTGGTTCAGACACTTCCCTCCACCACCTGTCATGCAGCTACTAGGAATGCCACTCTTCAGTTCCTATTTCCCCTTCACCAGATATGAAACGGAAGCAGCTGGCAGGTATGCAACTTCCACCCTTGGCAACGGGTGTTTAGTATGATGTGGAAACACTCAGCATCAGACAACAGTTTTTGCGAGCCTGGCATTGCAGCATATGGCACCGTTGACTTTAAAAATAAACAAAAAAGAATGCTAAAATTATTTGTGCTATGAAATCAGATGTTAGGACAGATCAGAAAGGAAGACAAAGTCAGAAAGGGAGCATATAGATATGTGAAACAGGCAAATGAAAACTAAGAAATATTGCATGTGTTTTCCTGGGCTGTCTGGATCTGCTGATCTAGGGTGAAGCATCACAGAATCTAGAAACTGAATTGGAAGGGACACTGGAAGGCCATCTAGACCAAGTGCCCTGCAATGACAGGGACACCTGCAGCTAGGTCAGGTTGTTCAGAGCCCCATTCAGCCTGATCTTCAGTCTCCAGGGACGGCACATCCACCATCTCTCAGGGCAACCTGCTCCAGTGCCTAACCACCCTAATAATAGATTTCTGGTCCTTATATCCAATCCATCAACCCAGTGCAGATGACAGCATGACCAGCTATTCCAACAGGATCCAGAAAGAGCTCTTTGCAAGCTGATTTTGCAAAGTGCCACTGCTGACAGTCTAGCAGTGATCCCTTCTGTCTTCATTAAACAAAATACAGTTTTGCTGCGACTATGTCGAGACTTGCCAAATGACAGCCAATTGCTGAAGGATTAACAGGTGTTGGGGAGCACACAGGAGTCTTGGGATCGGGGAAAGAAACCAAACTCTGCATCAGTGTGCAGTAGGCACCTGACTGGAGCACTGCAGCAAACCGGAGGAGCACCCCGTTGCGATCGCATTACTTATTGCACGGGGTGACCGGGGCCGTTCGTCCCCTCACAGGGCATTTTCACTGCTGTGACCACGGCTGTTGCTGGGACTTCCATCTGAGCTCGTGACCGTCGCCGCAGCTCCTGCCGGCGCCTTCTCCCCTCGCTCCGTAGGACAGCGGCCTATCGTGCCCGTGCCCGCCCGCAGCCGGGCGCACGCCCGCTCCACGCACCCGCCGGCGAGGACGCGGCGCGGGCGGGCTCCCGCCGGGGCCCAGCCCAACCCAGCCCAGCCCAGCCGGGCCTCCGCGGCCCGCTCGTCGCCGCTCCACGGGAACCCGCGTGGCCGGCCCGCCGCCGGGGGCGCCCGCGAGCAGCGGCGGCCGCACTCCCGCGCCTCGCGGGGCTGCGCGCTCCCCCCGCCCTCCCCAGCTCTCTCCTCGTGCTTCCCGCCTCCGGGCCGCGGCCGCGCGCCCCTTTGTTGCGGGGCAGAGCTGCTCCGGTGGCCGCCGCGGTGCTGGAGGCGGCGCAGCGCTGAGCGGAGGGAGGAAAGGAGAAGGGAGAGGGAGGAAAGGGGGCGCGCGCGCGCAGCACAACGGAGGTGGGGGGGGGGAGAAGGGGGGGGAAGGGCTGGCGCTTACCTGCCGCCCGCGCGCGCGCGGAACCGGGGAGCGCGGGGGCCGCCGCCGTCCGCCGCTGCCGCCGCGCGGGACGGGGAGAGGGGACCGGGGAGGGGGGGAGGGAGAGGGAGGAAGGGAGGAGGGGGAATGTGGGGAGGGGGCCGGGGGGGGGGGGTCTGCGCGCGTCTCTCCAGCCGCCACCGCCGCCTCCTGCACGAGCACTCAGTGCGCGCGCGCGCGCCGGGGGCGGGGGGGGGGGGAAGGGGGAGCGTGCATGCGCGGTACGAGCAGGGCGCGCCGGGCCGGGAGCGTGGCGGAGGCGGGGGCGAGAGTAGCGAGCGCGCTCCCCGCACCCCCCCCCCAATTCCGTTCCGCTCCATCGGCCCTCTCGGAAGCTTCGTGCTCCTCTGAAAGGAAGAAGGAAGAAGGAGAGGAGCGCGCAGAGGCGCTCGGAAACAACCCTGGAAACAGTCGAGGGAACCGCTTGCGCCGCGGGCACCCGCCCCGCCGCGCCTGCGTGTGTGTGTGCGAGCGAACCCAGCGGCGAGCGGGGCGCGGGCTCGGCCCCGAGCGGGGCGCGGGAGGCAGCGGGATGCGTGGGAGGGAAGCCGCCGTGGGGCGGCGCTGGCGGGGCGGGGCCGCGCGCCAGGCACTGCGGCGGGCGGGAAGGGGCGCTCGTGCCCGGCGGTGGAGCGGGAGCGTGAAGCTGCGGAGAGGGGGGAGGGTGGAAGTCGTGCCCGCAGCTGCGGGGCCGCGGTTTCTCAGCGCTCCGCTGTGGCGCGGTTGTCTGAGACGGGATGTTGAAAGTTGTTGTCCGGAGAGCACGCCTCGGCTCTCTGGGGCACGGAACCACTGAGTGGCCAGGGTTGGAAGGGACCTTAAAGCCCACCCCGTGCCGTGGGCAGGGCTGTCCCCCACCATCTCGGCTGCTCAGGGCCCCATCCAACCTGGCCTTGAGCGCCTCCAGGGATGGGGCACCACAGCTTCTATGGGCAGCTGTGCCAGCGCCTCACCGCTCTGTGAATAAAATTTTCCTAGCCTAACCTGAATGTCCCCTCTTCTAATTTAAAGCTATTCCCCTTTGTCCCGTTGCTATCAGACTGTTTGAAAAGTCAGTCCTTCTCCTGCTTGTAAGCTGCCCTCAAGTAGTGGAGGGCTGCAGCGAGGTCTGTACGGATGCTTCTCCTTGCTAAACAAACCCAGCTTGCTCAGCCTTTTTTCATAGGAGAGCTGCTCCAGCTTGCTGATCATCTTTGTGGTCCTCCTCTAGACCCCCTCCAACAGCTCCACATCTGCATTCATATCTGGGACTGCCCTGACCCAAGTGCATCAGCTTGCACTTGAACTTGTTGAACCTCATTAGGTTCCCTTGGGCCCACTTCTGAAGCCTATTCAGGTCCCTTTGGATAGTATTCCTGTGCGTCCTGTTCATCTAAATTATGAAGCCAGTACAGAAACTGCTCTTGGTGACCCTTCAATTGTTTAAATATCTGTGGCTTAGAGTTTCAGAGAAACAGTTCACCTACTATAGTCATGCCCAACCCATGGGCTGCATGCAACCCTGCACTGATGTACACATTTCAAAGCCTACTGCTCTTCTCCATGGCCCCGGGCATGCACCTATCACTCAGCAACAGCCAAACAGTGCGCTATTAACAGTGTAGGACTGGAACTGGAACATGGGGAGGGCAGTGCTGTCTAAAGTGATAGCAGGTAATGGTATGCATTTTGTTACACTGGCTAAACTCAGTGCTCTGAACAGTGAAGAGTAGGCAGCCGTGCTTTCCATTTTGATAGAGGAATTTAAAAATAGAATCATATAATCCTTAGAATTGGAAGAGACCTTTAAAGGCCATCTAGTCAAACTCTTCTGCGATGAGCAGGGACATCCACAGCTCAGCCAGGTGCTCAGAGCCCCCTCCTGCCTGCCCTTTAAAGTGTCCAGGGATGGGGCCTGCTTGTTAAACTTGGACATTGTCAGATTTCTTGTTCAGGTGCTCTCAGAAGGTTGTACTCAAAAAATGGCCTGCAGTGATGGAACCCAGAGACCTCAAAACCAGTTTTCCAGGCACCTCAGTAGCTCATTCTCGGAACAGCTTGAGATCTGCTATACTCCAGGGTTGAATATTTGGTAGCAATTTTCCTCTCATCACTGAGAATTGTGAATTCAACCACTCCATGATCAGTATGGTAAAGACAGTTACCAAACACTACTTCTCCCACGAGACATTCTCTGATCACAGGTAAAAAATCTAGGAGAGCACATAACCTGCATCTGCTTGCAAATCCTATGTGCATCTAAGCCATTGTACGGTCTTGACTTGTTTGCTTGTTTCATGGTTTGTTTGGTTAGAAGTGAAGTTAGAGTTTGGAACTCTGTTGTGGTGGCTCTTAGATCTTTTGTGTTCCGTTATGTTTTTATTTTTTAGTGCTTTCCATATGATTGTAGATATGTTGGTTTTTGGGGTTTTCTCTTGGCAACTCCGTGATGATTGCATGACTTTATGGCTGTTTAATGAAAGGTATCTGTTTTTCTGTTTTTTTCTTCTACTTTTATTAATTGATCTGTCTTTCCAGCCATTTTTCTCAGAGTTTGTCTGCAGTTTCATTTTTTAGGCAGTTACTGGAATTTTGTTTTTGTGTTTTGTTTTGTTTTTTTTCCTATTCCTAACCGAAGTAGAAATCAAGCATGTATTGTGTTTATTAATTGTCACAGTCAAGAAACAATACTTTAGTGCCACTGAAAAAAGAAAAAGTCAAAACAATGAAATTCACGTCTTACTAAAACAATTACCAATTTCTCTTTGAACTTAATAACTGGAGTAGGAAATCATATATTTACTCAATTTGCTTCCATGTAATTACATTTCACTTGGTCCTGTTCCACATCTGTGCTAGCAAGGGCTGTGAAAGCCATGCTATATTGGTTTTTTTCTTACATTAACAGTGTGTTGAAAATTTGTCTCTGTATGCTCCTCAATTACATTCTCTATTCTATCCAATTAAGTATCATCCATTATTGTATTTTCCTAGCACATGTTTCAACAATATTTTTGAGACAATATATTTTAGTATTCTTGCTTTCTCTTCTTTATTTTAAACATTGCATATTCACCTTCTCCTGGATCACTTCATAGAGATAAATCAGCTACACACGGGTGCATCAGCATTGGTTTATTTCAGTTATCTTCAGGCTATTCCTCATACAGCAAAGTTCAGTTTTAATTTATTACATTTGTAAAGTGTCTGTGAAATGTACTTCACATTCTCTTAATAATTCCTACAACCGTGTGAATCACTGGTTTTCTTTAGCCAACAGCTAA
This sequence comes from Excalfactoria chinensis, assembly GCF_039878825.1. Classification (NCBI taxonomy): domain Eukaryota; kingdom Metazoa; phylum Chordata; class Aves; order Galliformes; family Phasianidae; genus Excalfactoria; species Excalfactoria chinensis. The sequence goes on from NC_092826.1 coordinate 47,036,514, forward strand.
GACCTATCCTAGTAAATAAAATAATCTTTGTTCCAGTACACATTCTTTGTCGGTCTTCTCTGAAGAGTCAAAAGCATTTGTGGCACCTGTATCACTGTGAGTAAGCAAAGGATTTTTACCATATTTCTCCAATTCTATATGCAAAAAAATTATCATAAATTCTTATTGGTTTCTTTACCATTTATTGGAATACTGTAAACTCTTAAATAAAATCATTTTGATCTTCCTCTGTATGATCAGTCATTTAGTCAGGACATATTATACAGATGTATGGCTACAGCACTGAATAAAATGGAAAAAAACCCTATCCCAACAGTTTTCATAAGCAGAATGTACAGTACAAGTGTATACAGAAACATGGAACTTTGTGTGAATATTTACTTTACAAGTTGTATAGATGCCCATGACAAATACTTTCCCTGCATAATCTCAAGCAGTCCTGGAGGCTGTAGTGATAATGCTAAACAATGGGTAGATTATTTCAATGCAAAAATCGTCAGTAATATTAAAACAAAGATATTTAGGTACATAGTTCTGAAGTTTACATTTGTAAACAATCTGTACAATTGTTTACAATTTACAAATTTTGTTAATCATTTACATTTACATTAAAAATTAAGAGTCAGGTCTTTCTTATTTCTTAAGGACTTTAAAAAAAAAAAAAAAACACGTAAAAAATACATGTATCAAAACAACATTTGCTGCATCAAGGTAAACAGTAAGAAGCTTCTATATGTTTATAATGGTAACATTTCCAATGCTTATTCGTGTTAGATTAACTGTTCATTTTATATCAGATGAAAAATAGCTTTGCTTTACTTCATTTTACAAGTGGAAACCACTGTAGTAGGTCATAGAATTTACAGAGCTGGGAAAAGGATAGAACAATAGTATGTGTGTTAAAGAACTAGATTTTCCTACATCATATACTCTACTGCTTAAGTAAAATGAAGATTTCATGGCCTACTTTTAAATAGTGATCTGAAAATCACAATGCAACACATAACCAGCCTGTTAGTGCATTCATTTCGTTTTTCAGTGTTAAAATTGTGCAGCATGAGACATTTTGATGTGCTACAAGCAAATTCCTCAAAAGCACAAAATGCAAATGCTATTGCCTACAGTAGAGTAGAGCACAGAATGAGGATTTGCTCTATCTAGCAGTGTTACTGTACTCTTTATGTCTGATGTAATTTCCATGGAAATAAATAGGGAGGCATTACTTTCTGCTTGATCCAAGGCAATTCCTCTTCTCTCTATGCAGCCTGGGCAAGCCAAAATGTTGGACACCTGTGACCTACTAGAAAGAAATACAAGCAGTCACTGCACCATCCATCTTCCACCTCTGTGCTTTCATAAACCATTTTTGAGATGCTAACCTGATGGAACAGCATTCAGTGAAATGATTTGTGTGCAAATAGAACTTTTAAAATGTCGCAGTGTCCTTCTGAACCTGAGCATGTTGTGCTAGGCTTCTGAAATAGAAGATGAAAGGTCAAGACCACAGGTCCAGTAAAAAGAGCTAGGGATAGAAATGTGTGTACTAGAAGGTAAAACGAAAGAACAGGAAAAGGCAAGAACAGGAAAGCACATCTCTACCAGCACATCTGTGGGCTGGTATATATCATGTCACTTTGCCAAAAGGAAGCGTTTTCTCAGTCTACTGGAAAATACCCTTCTGCAGAAAAAGTGTGACCAGAAGGCAAAAATGTCCTGATTCTATATCTAAGTGAAACATTCTTCCAATGAAGTTACCCTGTACCCAGCTAACTGAGATTAATAGTCAGGCTTTGAAGTAAATTCACTGTTCTATATCTGATTCAGAAGACTGTGGGTACTGTGGAACTGTTGAACTAGCAGGCTGTTTTCAGACTGTTTTTATTGCAGGGATATCTGTAGGGAAAAAGAGACCTTTGTAGAATGGGCTTGTTGTTTTAGAACAAATCCATCCTGCATAGCAGGAGTGTAGAATGACAAGTGCCACATTCTACAGCCACTGGGAGATAACAGGCAAGAAATGCTGAAGATTCACTTCTCAAGTGTTGAAAGCAATAACTAGTTTTAAAACGTGTTTAAGAGTCAGGGTGTTCTTGTGTGCTTGTGGTGTTTATAAAGTCTATATGAGTTACAGTGATAGAAATATCATAATATTATAGCCTGTTATGAATATATTGCCTTTATTCAAATTCCACCTTAGTCTTGCAGAAATTGTCATTGCACAAGGGCATGAATTTCTACGTGATTTGGATATCACTTGGGGTTGGATATTTCATCATGCGAAGCCGGCAAGAGAAAACAAAGGTAGAAAATGTCCACTATCTGGGAAGGGGAATCACCGAGCCTGTTGACACAGTCCTACACGTCAGCAAGGACTGTCTGTGACCCTGAAGAGTACAAGTGAATGTCCTGGAACTGAGGAGGACAGTCACTGAGCAGATGCTCCTTGCAGATTGTGTTACTCATAGCAACCTGGCAAATTTCCCAGCACAAATTTACATGTGACTTAGTCATGCTTTTGCATCATTTACTCAATTTCGTATTTTCAAGCATCTACAGAACAGTAGAGACAAATGAGAAGGAACAGAATACAGGTGATGGAAGTTTGTGGCACAACCCTAGGTAGCGCAGTATCAACAGAAGAGAAGTTGATGCCATCTTGCCACCCCACCAACTGAGTTTTGGCAGTGTTTGCACCTATGCTAGGAGGCACACAAGTCCTGTTTAGGGGCATAATAATAATACTGCACACCTTATTAGTGACACTGACTCTCTGTTTCTGTCTCCGCCTTGTCCTTTTTTAATATATACTTCTTGATGTTGATGGGCTTTGCATGCTATTTCTTTACTCTTTTTTTTTTTTTTTTTTTTCTCTCCACTATATCTTGCCTATATCACTACTACCCTCACATTTTCCCTTCCCCTTCCTATCAGTTTTCTAAAGCTCCTGAGTCTGTATGACATCCTTGTCTAATGCAAACCACGAAGAGAGTGAGAGAAGAAAGATGAATGCCACTTTTTAATGCCAAGTGCCAGAGGTATATAATGAAAACTTCAATTTCTTGCATCTTGTATCATCATATTCCTGCGCCTTATGCTTTCTTGACCCCTATAATGTGGTACTGGTGCTAGGCAGTGACACAGGGGAGCAGCAGTGTTTACTGTCATTCACAGAAATCAACAAAAAGAGGAAACTGAACAGAAGTCCTAGAGAATAAAGTATGCTGCAAACGTGTGGATCCCAGTCAAATACGATATCAAATGAAGAAAAGCCTACATTTACACATTCAGCTTTATCTTGGATACTTCTTGATCTTTCAGCATGTAACAATGCATTATAAATGCAATAGGAAGCAGTTAAGTGACTTAGTTAATATTCACTAGGTAGGAGCTGCTCCTATGCTTGTTTTTTATTTGTATTGCATATTCTGGTAATGTTAACAGACACATTCCCAAGAAACAACTGATCCACAAGAGTATAAAAGCTTCCTTATGACTGACTGACCTATCAGAAAGGACAGATTTCTGACTCACAGATGAGGTACCTATTTGATTTACAGAGCACATATACCAGCTGGTCCCATAACACCAGTACAACACCTTGCATTTCAGTCATATTTTATGTTCAAGGCAGATTTGTTCAAGATGCTGTTAACAGAAGAAACTGCCATTCTGTGAACTATTTACTTGGTGTCCAGTTTGTTTGCTTAAGAAGGGTAGACAATTTATGTATTTTAAATGAATGATCTTCTAGTGTGAGAATGGGCAGAGAGGTTACCAAATTACTGAGATCCTTCGTTTAACAGAACACAAAGGCAAACTTCGTAATAGCAGCCTTCACCCTTTCTACACCGCTACATAACAAAAATGATTTCTTGTGCTTTCCTCCTCACATCTCTTCCATAATACAATATAAAATAAGCACCATGGCAGAGATGGGCTTAAATTCTGAATTTGTTTTTCTAAACAGTTGGATATATATTGGGAATATATTGGGAAAGGTCCCTTCCAACTCGCATGATACTGTGATAATTGCATGCAGACATAGAGGTGGAGAGCTTTGTACATTGAACAAGTTGTGTAGTTCTGTGTGTGAGATTCAGCATTACTGGGGTTTTCTACTCACTTGCTGGTAGCTCCAAACTTTCACTTTTTAAATAACTGGAAATTGTATGGAGAAAGGCATTTCTGCTGAATAACCAATTTTGCACATTTCAATTTCAGTCCTTTTCTCTAAGGAGATTAGAATGTTTTTAGCCTGTTAACACCTTCCATTTTGATCTCACTATTGGATAGGAGCATTTGTTGAAACAGTGGAAACAGTGTTATGATAATGAAAGAAGAATTCAAAACTGATCTCATCCAGTAGCAAAGTCATAAAAGATTACTGAGGAAAAAAATAAATAAATAAAATCACCCCAAGAAAACATCACCATGTTATTTGGACTGAGCTGGATTTGGGTTAGAGGCAAAAACCTCAGCGCTCTGTCAGAACTCTTAAATATCAGTGAGTTTAACCTGCTTAAGAGTAAGAAGGACGTAGATAAAGGCAAGAAAGGGAGAAGTGTTTGATTTATTTGGGGGGAATAAATGAGACTAGAAAGCTAAAAACGTTATCCTGAGTAGTTAATAGTTGAAAAAAAAACAAATTTTTCAGGTCTATGACAAACACAGAACCTTCATGATATGTCACGACAAATATAGAAGAAGGAATATCTCATGTACCCACTTTTCTTCCCCAGACTGCCGGTGACTTTGACTGTATTAAGTATGGCATTGTTTTATGTTATCAGCCACCCAAACTAGTTTCCATCTACTTACCTTCTAAACAAAGACATACATAAAGTAACAGCATACACATAAATGGACACTAAAGTTCTCTTGGTGCTTACTCTTGATTACAGCCTTTCCATCTGAGAAGAATAAGACTAAGAATAAGAACAAGGGGGGCAGGGGAGGAAGCAGCTAAGGATATGAGGAAGTCATAGGAGGAGCACAAATCTGATGTTGGTTTGGATGGATCTGGTAAAGGCAGTGGGACTAGCTGGCTCCCCTCCCAGCTTATAGCTGTTCACAGAGTCAGCACCTGTGGAGAAAGGCCCAGTGCTTCCATGAAGGATCCTGGCCTTGTCACAGTGGCAGACCCCATGGTGAAGCATACACCTTACCATCTGCATCCTCTTCTACTGGTGCAATTAGGGCTTGTAATTCAAATAGTTTGGTTTCTCATTTGCTGCTCGAGTTCAGAACACATTCCCTTTGTTGGGAAAAGTATGAAAGCAAAAAGAAAAGGGAGAAAATTACAGCTTCAGGATTATTTTAGGGGCTGCAGGAAGTGTTTTGCAGTGAGACACTTTAAAAGCACGAGCTATTTCCCTTCCTCAACAAGAATACATTAGGATGAGTGGATTATACTGACTATGAGACCTACTTTACTTAATGGGGAGAAAATGCCAGTTGAATAAAGGGATGTTTAGTCCAAAGACAAAAAACCTGAATTGTGCCTATAACTGGAAGCTTAAACTTTGAATCCGTTCAGATAGGCAAAGATGCATGTGTATTTTAAACAGAGGGAGTGATTAACTGTTAGAACAAACTAGCAAGAAACCAAATGGATTCTCCATTTCTTGAAATCCTCAAGTGACAAATGAATGTTTTTGAAAGTTATACTTGGTCACACACTAGTTAGTTGGCTCAATGCCAGTAAGTGACATTGTGTCCTGTTTTCCATGGGAAGTCAAATTAGATGACTGCAGTTGTTCTGCATAGCTTGTCAGTCTATGAAATACTTCAACTGCCAAAAACCTACATTAGAAGAAAGTTATGCTTTGAAATCGATCACTCCAAGCGTAAAATGACAAAAAATAAGGCTACTCTTGTAGTCTTCATTATGATGCGCTCTTAACTGCTCAGTTACTCAGATTTTCCTCACACCCGGGCCATTACCAAAGTTATAATCTTGAATATTTAAAAATTACAGACTCTTCTATTGTTTGATCTACAGGATCTATAGGATTCTTTTTTTGTGTGTGTGTTAGCCTTTATGTGCAATAAGGAACCAGTTGCATGAAGGGCTGGCAGAGTGAAAGGCACTTTGTATTAGTGTCACATGGAAGTGTGGAACTCTCATCTTCCCAAGAATATGGGAACTCTTAATCTTTAAGGAGGGAAGATACTCTATTAGGGCATCAGGCATGTCCTTCCTATTCTGAAAGGCAGCAGGGTTATGCAGATGACATAACCATATTGAAAACAAATATTCTATTCATAAATGCAGATGTGGGATATCAGTCATAGCCCAGTTGAGGAATACAATATGGGTGTGGTATTTTTTTCCTTGTATGTATGTGTGTTAGCTGAGATGCAGACAAATATGAGACTACCATTTGTCTGCTACGAAAACAGGTGATACTGGGAAAAATCACTATCCAGCAACTCGCTAAAATCCATTGTGTTTACAGTTAGTGAGAATGCTGACTGTTATGCCAAATATTCGGAGATCTCAACCAAAAACCACTAAGTGAACACATGGTTCCCATTGATCTCTACAGGTGACAGAGTCATGCTGTATTAAGGATAGAGTTCTCTTCAGGTGTAGAAATATTTTATTCTGATAAAGCCAAAACTTTTATTGGAAATTAACAGTCTCGTTACTTAGAAAATGCAAACAACACTACCTCCTTTTAACTTGAAGGTAGTATAGACAAATGAAATCCCCTAATAGATTTGCTTTCCCAGGACTAGGTTTTAGAAAAACTGTATTTAATTAAGTGAAACCAATTATTTCTATCAAATATATTGAAGCTTCTCATATCTTTCCCAAATATTTATATTTCAAAATTACAACTATGTCAGATTAAGGTAGCTTGCTTTCAGAAATATGGTATCAAGTAGTACTGTCAAAGAAGACTAATCAGCCATCATTTATCAGCACATCAGAAGTGTACATTTGTATACCAGAAGACCAAATGTATCCTGGGTTGCATTAAGAGAAACATGACCAGCAGGCTGAGGGAGGTAATTCTGCCCCACTACTCTGCTCTCACGAGACCCCACCTGGAGTACTGCATCCAGTTCTGCAATACCCAACACAAGAAGGGCATGAAGCTGTTGGAGGGGGTCCAGAGGAGGGCCATGAAGATTATCAGAGGGCTGGAACACCTCCTCTTTGAGGACAGGCTGAGAGAGCTGGTGCTCTTCAGCCTGGAGAATAGAAGCCTTTGAGGGGACCTTACAGTACCTAAAAGGGGCCTAAAGGAAAGCTTGGGAGGGACTTTTTATAAAAGCAGATAGTGACAGGATGAGGTGAAATGTCTTTAAACTGGAAGAGGGTAGATTTAGATTATGTATTAAAAAGAAATTCTTTACTTCAAGGATGGTGAGACACTGTGACAGGTTGCCCAGTGAGGCTGTGGATGCCCCCTCCCTGGAACATTCAGGGCCAGGCTAGATGGGGCCTTGAGCCACTTGTTGTAAAGGGAGGTATCCCTATAGCATGGGGGTTGGAACTAGATGATCTTAAAGGTTCCTTCCAACCCAAACCATTCTATGAGTCTGTGATTTTATCTGCATTAATCAATCCTATGTATAAATATTTTTAATAATCTCCTGAATATATTCAAATTAATAATTTGGACTTTTAATTCAAAAGCATACCTGGAAGGAAAAGTTCTGGAAAGGGTTAATAGATTTGAGCTATGATCAATCTTTATTTATCTATTTCTGTGTGTGTGTGTGTGTGTGTGTGTGTGCAGTCTTCAACAAATTGCCTTGTTACAATTTTCTAAGCTTTTGAGGACTGCAAAGATGATTACATCAAAGAGATGATGAGCAGAAAATACCGTTAAGGTAACATAACTTCAGTAGCACCAGGTGAACAAAAGTACTAAAAATAGAGATACAATGCCAACAACATAAAAAAGGTATGAAACAATAGATGTGGCAAATAATAATAATAAAAGAAAAAAAATCAATTTGGAATTGATCTGCCACAGCAGGAGGTTATAGTACTCCGAGGAAACATTTGAGTTTTCCAATTCTGAAGTGCTTGTGTAAAAGGGGGAAATTGAAAGAGATCCACAGGGTATATCTGCCAAGCACTAGAATGGTGATTTGCTGTGGTGTACTACTTCTCCTAGTTGGACTTTGCCTAAGCCCATATATAGGATTCTACATATGCAGGATTATCAGACATTATGCCCAAACATGTCTTTCTTACTATCTTGCTTGATTAAGGTTCTTTGAGCTGTTTGTGTCTCCACTACAAATGTATGCATTTTATAAACTGATGCACAGTGTCATATTAATGGGGGCTTTGCAGTTAAAATCAGGTTGTGTGCCTCAATGCCGTGCAAGTTGCATGTATTGTGGGAAACATTACTCCATAACTTAGTGCAGGTTATATGAATTATTAGTCCCATGAAAATAAATAGGAGCTACATATGCTTGGTTTGAGCTGTTTATGTTTTACAGTTACTGTCCATCAGAGACACAGAAACCATACAAATACTTCCAGCAGCTGTGGCTGCCAAATTATGTAGAGCAAGTGAACATTGCTCAGTCTCTGTGAGTTCAAAGAGACTTAATAACAGTCATGCCTCATGGTCATCCCAACCATTACTCATTCTGCTTTGCCTAATGTATATTTTGGATTTAAATGCCCATTGACTTCTCTGCCAGAGCTGATAGTGGTACAGCTACAGCCTGTGCTGGCAACATAGCAACCCTTTTTGCTTGATATGTGCCATGATTAATAAGTAAGGTAGGGTTACATTAATTGTTTACTGTACATCTGCAGCATTATTTCCAAACTTACAGTCTGGTTATTTTATATATTATCAACTAAACTAATCTGTATTTATTGTTCAATCACAATTTATTACTCAAGGAATTCAAAGTGGATGGCTAAGAATCATTCTCTGCTTTTTGGCTTCTGCAGATTTGTTTCTCTTCCTGTTTTGTTTTGATATGAAAGCAGAGAGGTGGTCTTGGGAAAGAAATACATTCTGAAAATAAGAACCTCTTTCTGGAAAACCTCAGAGGATTTTCACAATGAAGATACCAATCATCTGACTGATACTGACAAAGACACAGCAATTTCTCAAAGACAATATATGTAGACAGGCCAGGAATGACTATTGCAGTGCTATAATGGGGTGGAAAGTACTGCAGTAATAGCAGGGTGGCAAAGTCTTTGCAGCAAATGAGAACAAGCCCAAGTGCAGCAGCTATAGATGCAAAAAGGAAGAAAGAGACCTGCTTACCTTTGGAAGGCCACAGATGAGCAGGGATATCCAGAGATACCCTCACCTCCACTGCCAACCCTTAAATGAGGTCTGTGTATTGGTTGTTAATATACAGATGGTAGCAAATGTACAGAAGGAATAAGTAAAGGAAAACTCACCAGTGGTGGTGCCTTGGCTGAAGAAGCTGGGGCAGTCCTCACTGGTGAGCAATCTCCAAGAAATACTGCTTCAGTGGGAGTCAGCCCTTAAATGAGGTCTCAGAGGGGATGGAGTCAAGCTCCACCCCTTCCGGGAGCACAGCTACATCACTCTCACCTGTGCTCCCACAGCTGACCCGTACTTGCCTCAGCTGATTAATCAGAGGTTCAGGCTGTGATTACCAATCTCCCATACAGGTCTGGGAAGGAGTGGATCTGGACTCCATCCCTTCCAGTCACTCAGGTACATTGCTTGTACCTGAGCTTTCCTGGGTTGGCCCTGCCTTCTCACCAGGTGCTCAATCACTGTTTTAGGTGATGACTCAGCATTTCCTCTACACACAGAATCACAGAATGACCTGGGTTGGAAAGGACCTCAAGGATCATGAAGTTCCAACCCCCCTGTCTGGCAGGGCCACCAAACTTCCACATTTACTACATCAGGTTGCCCAGGGCCCCATCCAACCTACACACCATGACAACACTTTCTCAGTTCCAGTGTTTGTATGCAACGTAGAGGAGGAACAGTTATGGAGAATAAAGGAGAATTGTAGAAGTATCAACTACTATAGGTTTTTCTGTCCAAAGTATCATCTCTCCTTAAATCTAATACTATTAGCCATTGCTGGTGTTCATACCCAATTCATGGAGATAAGTGCAAATAAAGCAGATGTGTGATAGATTGTGTCTAAATTTTGACTTTCATTCTCTGACTTTGTCAAAGGCAAAATTAGACATTCCACATAATGTTGCAAAAATGCTGTATGTAATGGTAACATTAACTGAAATGATATTGGGATTATTTGAGCATATCTTTAGTTATTTTTTTTCTTCAGACTAACTTCAGCAGTTTCTATATTTGCTCCCATTATCAGTAAGGTGTGTGGGTAGTAGTGGATATAGAAGTTGTTTTGGGGGGGGTGGGGAATTCAGCCTTATATTTGTGCAATTATATCTTGTCATAGCTGATAATATGACAGGAGGCCAATTCCCATGCATATTTAAGCAAATCTAAGTGCTGGGATAATTATTACTTTAAATTTGGGGGAATATGGCAGCTGATTCTGCTAGGCATTGTTACCATCTCCCACTGATGCCTATGGGATGAGTCCTAGCATGCTCTAAAAGCACTCTAGCACAAATGATTGATTCTTTAATGATAAAAGTCCTGTTTTCAGAGAAGTCTTTCAAACAGCCCAAAACTTGGCAGAAGCAAGAGTGAAGTGACAACAGCTTATAAACTTCACCTCTTATATTGATACAGGTTCTGTAGATTTCATTAGTTTCGATAGCAGAAACTCCTCTATTTAGTTACAGGATATCCATACAGTATTTCAGTAATCATCACTATTTCATTTTTATCCTATATGGTACCTCACATCTTGCCATGCCCTTTGGCACTTAGGAGAGAAAATACTTTTAAGGTGATATACTGCATACAATCCACAGAGCTACCTTAGAACACTCTCAAAAGCCCAATTTAGGGAAAAGTAGAATTTTAAAAGGAAGAATATAGCTTGACAAGTTAATTCCACTATACTTTTTAAAAGACATTATTTTGTTCAGTGACATTTTGTTCACAGTATTTAAATATTTCATGCATCTTCCAAGTCAGGAAAACTTGTTGGATCTTTAGATCAGTATGCCCTCTATTACTCTATTAACATACTACATTAACTGTTAGCATGATTATATATGTTTACGTGTTTTGCTGTGATAATTACCAGATCAACTCAGACTAAATAGGTCACAAAAGCCTTAGGCATTGCAGGCTACATTCTCTTGTAGCCCTTTACTGTTAATTTTCTTTTGCTTTCTTATTGTGTAGGAGCAATGTAAACCATGAATTCTGCTCAGCCAATTACTTTGCTTATTCTGAAATATGCAATCTGCTGTTCTCAGGAGCTCCCTTTGACAAACAGTAGAAGTGAACCTAGGGTACACACTGCCATACAACTTCTGATACAGCCCCATGCAGGACATCATTTCCTCCTCATAATATCACTTTTTCAAATCAGACCAGAGTGAGGATGTGACAGATTTCCCTTTCCAGTCTTATTTTAAAGCATTTTCATCTTGTCTGACTGTCTGACTGTGATAGCATTTGACTTCACCTAGCTCCTCTCTTATTATCTCCTGAGTACCATGGCCCTGTTGGTCACTGTCTCTGATATAGTCTTACGATTCTCCATTGAACAACTTTCTCCTCTTCTTAAGTCTCCACATCCTCTGACTTCAGTGACCTTGTTGATGGCCAACTTCGGCTGTCTTTTTCCTCATCCTCACCTCTGCTCAGTTTAAAAGTTTAGCTCAGAATTCTTCATGGGACTGATTTCCCAGTTAATGGTCTTCATCTTTGATGTCTGGCTCTATTCCACCTCATTAAGCTTCAGTCTCTTGCATCATTGCTTCTGGCTTCCATCATTACATTTCATCACTAGTTCTGCCTGCCAAAATATGTATCTTAATCCCTCTTAGCCAGCCTAGCTTTTAAATTTCTGTTATCCTTGGTTTCTTCATATTTACTTATTCTTTACTTTGCAGAGAGGACTGGTTTTGCCTCCACTTTAATGTCTTTACATTGTCTTTATCTCCTTTCCCACTGCAATCTTTGCACTGCAGGTCTTTGGTGTTGTGTCCTCCCACTCTTAATTCTCTTTTTCTTTTGCACTGCTGTCTTTCTGGCTAAGAGAATCCCACATTCTCAGACCATATATTTTCTCCCAGTGTTCTCCTGGGCCCATTGAGGTACTGTTTTGAATCTGTTCTGGGAATTCTCTATAAACATGCACAGAAGTATTCCTCAGGCTCTCCTTAAAAATTCTTCTTACAAAATTCTTGGTAGTAATAAGCCATGTATGCTGGCATCTTTCACCAGCAGTATCCCTTTGTATCCATCTGTGTTCTTTTACCCAGTAATCTCTTTTATTCCTCTCTGGTGGAAAAATCCACATTTCTGTTCTGTATTTTTTATTGTGTCTTGCAAAAAGGAGTCACAGCCCACAAATAGAGCAACAAAACTGTGTGGTGAACTAAATCATATACTATAATATTGATGAGCCTAAATTTTTTATTGCTTCCTTTGTTTTTACTGGACTTCAACGCTCTGTGAAATAAATCAATAAACATATTTCCTTTAATCTAGTGGCACAGTTAGGAGATTCCAGGGCTGTGTATTTGTGCTAGTTCCTATAGGAGAAAAGCTTATCAGCTTGGAACAAAACATAAGAATACTTGCCTTATGAGCTACCTTCACACAGTTAAATCAGCTTCAACAGTTTAGACCTTCAAATAACTATGGGCTTCAAACCATGCTTGGCTTTGTTTTTATTTGAAGTGTGTGCTGTAATTATGAGGTTCTTCTGACATTTGCTTTGAGTTACTGCCAGTTAACATGTAGAAAAATCCCTTTTAGAAAAATACCAATCTTCTGAAGCAAAATTCTGAGGGAAGATCATACTTCAAAGAAGTACTGCGCAGGTTGTTTCATGAAGTGTTTGGAGATCTCTGGTCTTAAAGGGCAAGCAGGCTTTAGAAGACATAATTTTAGCTACTAATGTCAGTGGAATGTATGCATTCTGTATAAAGTTAAACAGATAACCAAAGGATTGCATCTGGAAATGGGAGGACCTTCTAGGTTTGTTTGCTGTCTAAACAAGATTTTCCACAGTAGAATTCCTTTTTCCTTCCTTCATTTGCTTTCAAGTCATACTCCAGATGTTTTTCATTAATAATACAAATAATGTCCCCTATAAGTTTTGTTCACAAATTTGGTTCTTGTAGTAAAATCATGTAATAAATCTTCAGTTCCAAATGACTTCTCCTGCTTTCAGCACAACCCAATGTATCTGCTATGCATCTGCTATATTTTATGCCTCTATTTGGGTTATATATTTCAGATCTCTTTGACATAGTGTGACCTCAGAATCTACAGACTTTATTTCCCAACCTAAATTATCCCTTATAAGAAACAAATACTCCTGTTTATTCTTTAGGTAGATGTTACATTTTCTCCTACACCTATCATTTTTCCCATTTGCTACTGTGGGAAGGAATATGCATTCTTTAGTAACACATCACAGATTTCCATGTCTTTAGATAGTTTCCCCCTGCATCTTTGAAACTGTGTTTCTCAACTCTCACTTGTTAGTACTTGATGAGAGACAAAGAGACAGAAAATAACATAAAATCCAAATGACATTTTTTTACGCCAAGCTAGGATTTTGTCACAGGACACTTCTGCCTGCCTAAAATGAGTCCAGTGAAAACATATTATATGGCTTGTAAGGCAAATATATCCATACTGCGATACCTTATATTTACTGTTTTCAAACACAAGTAACTTTCTCTGCCTAGGATGGCTTTTTAGAGCTGTGTTCACAAAGTCTACCACTTCTGTTACAAAAGCCACATCCACTGTAGAAGCTGAACCCACTGAGTTTGTACAGGATGTGTCATCATTCAAAGCACACATTTTTGCTTTCATGTCTGTTGAAGATGGTAATTAACCAGGAATATTCCCATCTCTCTTGCAGCATTGAGCTTTGAACAGTGATGTAAAGCAATGAAGACAGAGAAATCCACCAAGTACAAAATCTAGAAAAGAATAATTGCTTCAGAAGCAGTCTTCTGAGAATATCTGAGAGCAGACAGTTGCCTCTGAAATGAGTTTTGGGGCTAGAAAAAGGTCCTGCTAAATCTGATCTGCTAGGTATCAGAGAACTGTATTTCAGACAGGATTCAAAACAGTAAAGATAAAGGAGTAGTAAAGACTTTGTCTTTACTGTTTTGGTAATCTATAAAAGCAACATAGCTAGCAAACCATGTCATTCAATAGTGCAACATAGAATGTGGGCATGTAGAAGTTTACCCTTGATTGGTTGGACATGGAGATTGAGATCAGAACGGGCATTTCTTTGCAAGTGAAGCAAAAATATATTCAGATGTACCCAGTGTGTTTGTACCCACTTATGACACTGATGCCTTTCTTACTGCCCTTTCTCATCAGTCCTCATATTTTTTATCCTTGTTGAGAGCTGCTACATCCTTCTGGAGAACGGTGCTAACCTTTATTGCATTTGAGCTGGGGATATTATTTTTACTGTTGCAACCACCTATATAGAATCATAGAATGGTTTGGGTTGGAAGGGATTTTCTCATTCAACACCCATAGATTTACATATGAAGATATAAATCTAAGAATGAGCTGTCTGTCTCTATACCACATGACTAAGCTTAGTCTAAAAAAAGTTCCTATTAAATGTTTTAAGTAATAATCAAACTTGTTCTCCACTGGATGTGAAGACAATCATTTATACCTTTATGTTTGGAATGGGATATGCTGACTTTCAGGCTGACATTTGCTTTACAATTAACTCTAGTGACAATAATAGTAACACACTCTTCATTTATTAACATCTTCTTACCAGTAGCATAGCAGTAGAATATAACCAACTATAGATGCTGTAGGGATTTGTAGGAAACAGCTGCTGATAAAAGGACATAGACATCTTGCATCCACTACTGGAAAGAGAGGAAAAGTTTGCATTATTTCAGTTTGAGCTTCTCTTTTGGCAGCTTCTACTCAACTCACTCAAAGATTAGTGCTCAGTGAACATAAGTTATTACTTCAGTGGTACAGCGCTTTGGCTTAGTATTTTACCAAGTTTTACTTAGACTAACAGATTGTATTCTTTCCCCAGAAGCCTGAATTAGGATTGTGTCTCCCTATAGAACAGTTTTTAAAAAACACCAGTGTAAAACCCTCTTAATTGGTAGTTCTTTACTGCCTAGAACTACCCAGTACTGCAACACTACCCCCTTATTCTACTTGTACGTATCTGGAAGCTTCTTTGTCACTTCCAAATTACAAGGACTTTTTTTTTTTTTTTTTTTTTTTTTTTTTTGTAAACCTTCACCTTCTCCGTTGCTTAAAGAAGCACAAAATATAATTATTCCATAGTTATGGCACAGTAGTTATGATGTTAGAGAAAAGTTTACTTTTTGAGACTTATAAGGAATAGCTTTCCTGGTCCTGAAGCATTTCCTACTTCATCTTTTCCATGCTCATGAACAGCTTTCCATTGGAGAGAGGACAGGTACTGGCAGAGCTGCCCAGAGAAGCTGTAGTGTCCCATCCCTGGAGACACACAAGGCCAGATTGGATGGGGCCCTGGGCAGCTGCTGGGGGTCAGCCCCATGGTATGAGGTTGGAATTAGGTGATCTTTGAGGTCCTTTCCAACCTAGACTATTCTATGATTCTATAATTCTTAATTGATTTAATCTAGATTTTCCTTACTCTCACAGTTTTTAGAAATGGATTCAACCATTAGACTCAGATGAAATTAACCTTTCATTAACTACCTTAGGTGGGAGAAGATATCAGTCCTCAAGCAGATATAGAAATTGATTTTCTCAGCACTGTGACATTTAAACAACACTGCTGCTGTTTGAGGAATTATTTTTAATGCAGGCATTTTTGTTCATTTTGGCATATTACATTGCCTGTAATAAAACAAACAAACAAACAAACAAAAAAAACCCAACACAAAACAAAACAAAAAAACCCTCATTCCGAACTAAAACTACAATGAATACTCTGAAAGTAATGCCTCCTATCTTATTCTGCTGGCCCACAGCAGCAGAGGTGAACGTTGATGGTAAGGCAGTACAGATTGTACCTTCCCACTGATACTTCGTTATATTTGTTGCTGTGGGACAGATGACAGCAGGGGGGCGGTCTGACAAATTGACATGTGACATGGTAGTGTGTATGAAGCAAAGGTGTGTTGTTGAATTCCTTCCATGAGGAATTCATTGATGTTGCTGAATGTTTATGGAGACCAAACAGTGGATGTGAGCACAGTGAGGCAGCGAGTAATGTGTTTCAGCAGTGGCAGCAGTGGCAATGAGTCACCTCCACTGGAACAGATTTCTACAACCGCAGCATGTAGGCTGTTGTTACTTTTTTCTTTTAATTTTTTATTTTTCACTGGTGAAAATGCATAGCTAATGGGGGTGACTGTGTTGACAGATAGAGTTTTGCAGCTGAGAATTTACTCCGACAAATAGTATTATTGTGCTCTTTGTATTGGTTGCAATTTCCATGGAAGTACGCAGGGGGCATTACTTTTGGAGCAACCTGCATACTTTGTTGGAGAAATTGGATTCAGATCTCTATAACATCATTTCATTTCTAGCCAAACAAGGATATATGATGATAGAACTCGTCTAGAGAGCCAACTTTTGCTACTGTTATCTGAATATACATTAGCCATAATTGCTGAACTGATTGATGTACTTGACAATACAAACGGACTTTGTAGGACATCAGTCAAAGTTTTTGTAACCCACAAGGTTATAGCAAAACTTTCACTCTGTTTATCTATCTTGTCCTGACTTTTCTTTGCCCTAAAAACACCCAGACTTATACAGAAGTTCAGCACTAAATACGTGGAAGAGGAGCTCAGAAGTGTGATGGGATAAATAACACTGAGACACCATTTCAGTACAAATGCATCAATGCATGTTGTCATGGTTTTAATTGTTAACCCATGACACATGTAATCAGTGAACTGATACTCAGCTGGTTCAGCCTGTGTCATATGTATAATCCTAAGGTTTGTGTAAAGATTTTGTGGCCAAGTGGACAAGAATGTACAAAGACAGACACATTCCTCAGCCCTCATTCTTAGCAGATTAAGTGAAAGTCAGCTCCAGTTCAGGTGCTCTGTAGCACTGGGGCTTACTGGAGATACCTTTTTATTTATGTAAATTCTCTTTTACTAAATTACAACCATTTATCTTCAGACTGTTTAGAATCATAGAATCCTAGAATAGAGCCATAAAATCATTTGAGTGGGAAAGGACCTTTAAAAATCGTCTAAAGTCCAACCCCCTTGCAATGGACAGGAACCTCTACAGATAGATCCAGTTGCTCAGAGCCCTGTCCAGCCTGACCAGCGTAGGTGTCAGCATAGCAACAATGTAACTTCTTTATCTGAATAAACTAATAAATAACACATTTCCTGTGGGTGTTTCCATTTTACTTTCACACAGGAGTGGTAATGTGGTAATATGAGCAACAGAGCTGTTTTCACTGAATAGTGCTTTGGCTTTATATAAATGCTCGCAGTTTGGTTAAGGAAAGGCAATACTAACCTTACTTTCAGTAAGTGAGATTAAAAAAATGGAGTAGTTTAATCCACATTTGGGGGTAAAATGACAGTCAGGATGGGCAAAGGAAAATTGAAGTGAAAGGAAGAGAGTCTCTTCTAGGGTATGGTAAAAGAGCAGCTCAACAGTCAGGAGGACAGGATTGAGACACAATGTGTCTAATAGAGAGGACAAGTCATAGAAACCAGTGGAATATTGTTCCTGAGTCTGAATGAGCAGTGACCTGTCAGCAAGGCACCTGTGTTAACAAATTTGAGAGAGGGCAAAATGCTGCTCAGCAGCTGACACCTAAGCAGAGGTTTATAAAAGGCATTGGGTGCTGCACCTGGGATGGAGTAATGCTGGATGCAGGCACAGAGTGGAAGGTGTGCAACTGGGAGGAGCTCAGTAGGAAAGGATCTGGGGTTGCTGGTGCCAGGAGCTCAGTGTGAGCCAGCAGCATGCCTGGCAGCCAAGAGGGCAAAATGCATTGTGAGGTGCATTGAACATGGAACAGCCAGCTGGCCAAAAAAGACAGTTCTCACATTAGCGTGGCCTCACCTTGAATTTTGTTTATAGTTCTGGGCACCACAATATAAAAAGGACGTGAAGGTCCTTGCTTGGAAGCATCCAGAGCAGAGCAACAAAGCTGGTAGTAGAGGCTGAGAACACTGGGCTGGCCAGTCTTGAGAAGAGGTCTTAAAGGCAATTTCACAACAGCTCTGCAGCTCCCTGATAAGGGGAAGCAGACACTACTTGAAACCAATGACAGGAAGGAAAAGGCACAGAGCTGCCAGCAGGGGAGGGTCAGACTGGGTGCTGGGAAACATTTCTTTAGTGTGAGAGTGGTCAAATACTGAAACAGACTTCCTGGGGGTGTTTGGTGCCCCATGACTGTCAGTGTTCTAGTCAGTGTTCTCAATAACATGCATTAACTTTTAGTTAGCCTTGAAGTGGTTAGGTTGTTGGATCCAATGAACTCTGAAGATCCCTCACAACCATCGTTCCATTCCATTCTGTCCTATTCTATTCCATAGAATACCTATTGCAATAAGAAAATAATCTACATGATTTCCACTTTGCATGCTTTTCAGTGACAAGTTAGAAAGAAAAACTAGAGACGTGGTTTGAAATTTCTGAAAGCAGATGACAAGCCATCAAAACTAACAGACCAGAAAATATGAAAGGGCCAAGTGTCAGTGTGAGAGAATAGACTCGTTCTGAAAGGGATCAGATGATGGCTGAAGAGGGAGGAGAATGGCTATAAAAAAAATGAACATCAAAATTAAAGTACTGTTTGATGAAAACGGTTTTGATGAAGACACCAGCGATAAGCATAAATAAAACCTGAAGTTTGAACACAGATATGAAAGCAGAGAAATATGCACTTGAAGAACTGGATGTATCATGACTGTAGGAGTTGAATTTGTGAAGTATGAATGGTAAAGATGGTAGGACAGAGAATATTTAGACTTCAGAGGAGAGGATGCAATAACAGAAAGAATGGAAAGAGAAGAAGCACATGCAGTTTGCTCAGAAACCCAGAGAGAAGATGTAGAAGAGAGGAGCTTGATAGATCAAACATAGTTGGGTTAAGGCTAAGAACAGGAAAGAAAGCAAAAACAAAGAGCTTTAAATAAACATGAAGTGATGGGATAAGCCACTGTTACACACAGTCTTCTGAGGGTTTGTAGAAGCTTCCTCATCAGGTCATGAGGACACCAAAGCAGATGTTCTATGGGAATGTTACATATGTGTGTGCACACTCATTTAGTAGCATGGGATTTAGCAGCTCTGATGCTGAGTGGAGAAAACATCAACACTTCTGTGGCCATATAATAAGATTCATATTTCTCTGAATTGTATATGTATTTGAAATTAGATCAAAGGAACATGAATTCCTTTAGACACCTTAATATACCAAATCTACTGAGTTTGGTCAGAAAACCAGAGAAACAACCTCATAACTTCATAGAGGAAGGGTATCTGTGCAAGCACTCCACCATAAGGAAAGTAAGAGCATCATATTAGCTGATCTCTTCCTGCTGGAAGAGGCTTTTAAAGTTTCTTAATCATTTGCTTTTGTAATTCCAGAAATATTGCTTTCATTTTTCTCTTGCTCTGTTGTATTATCTATATGTCTTTCAGTAAGACTTTCAATGTGTTTTTTCTTTTTCCCTAATCATCTTTTATCTTACACTCTATAATTACTTCAAATACTCCAAGATTATGCAGCTTTATCCACCAAAAATCACATGCTCAGAACATGAAAGCAACACGTGCAGCAGTAGGATCCAGTATAAGGCAGGACTTGTGCGGAAACACACAACCGTGCTTTTTAATTCAGTCAGTTCCAAAGCTCCACGCATTTGAAGCTCTGGATTTTGCAATTCAGATTAGCCAACATCACTGCAAAAAGCTTCGGTTGTATAAGGAAGTAAACAACTGTGGCACACTTTGCCACAGAAGACAGTACAGTTACATCCAGAAAATGAGAAAGAAACTCCTAGTAAGCTCTCAACAAATAGATGGCTCTCCTTTATGTTTTGTACCAGAGAGAACAGATAACTCACTTGCATTTAAGTTTAAAAAAAAATAAAAAAATAAAAAAAATTCTGATGTCAGTACTCTTTGGCTACATCATTGTAATGCCTCTTAAAGACAAGGCCATTAATCCTACATACAGTGAGCGATGGTTGTTTCAGCTGTAAGAGTGAGGTCACTGATTTATGGGGCTTATAGCTGCATTTGGGAGCAGGCTCTGAAGAAAGCTAAGATTTCTGCATAATGTGAGCATACTGGTCTTCCTTCAGAACAGGATTTTTTACATTCTGGTGCTGATGCTATTTGTGGAGGCTATTAGTTCCAGTTGAAAAGCAGGACTAATAGTGAAGGAGAAGATAGGAGAAAGGGTGGAGGAGGGAATCAGCTGTCAGAATACAGAACAATTTAGATTGTGAACAAGTGCTAATGTGACATCAGTTCCAAGATAATGTAACAATCTGATTTTAGTTAACAAATACAGGAATCTGTAGAAAGCATTTTTATATAAAAACTAGTAGCAATATGCCTTACTGTTCATTCCAATCTAATTTCTTAGGCAGAACTAAAAGATTCATAAGTAATAACGCTCCTTTCAAGAGAATGACCAAGTCTTTATTAGGAAAGCTGGCATTCTGTATTGTCTTGAGAGGACTCTGGCCAACCACTGACAACTACTTTCCTGAAGTGGCATAATTCCAATGATGAAAGATACAGCTGAACATCATTTACAGTGTAAGATTAATATCATCAATAGAATTCGTAGATTTAGAGAGAGCAAAGCATTTTGTCTGTCTTTAAAAAAAAACAAGCAGTGAAGTTACCATTTCTTATACTCACCCATTTACATGCCCCAAACCACCACAACAATTTAGTATCTATACAAAACTTCAAATGGTTCAACTCATCTCCTGTTATCAAAGAGATGAAAGGGAAGATACTAACATGTATTTCTAATATATTGTCATTAACCAGATGTCACTCTCTAATGTGAAGTGGATCTAGGGCATGGGAATGGAATATTATCCAATTAAAGATTTTCCGTAAAGTATGTAGACGAGGTAAAATCATATTGTCAAAGCAGTGAGCTGTTGATTGTGAATTCAGTACCTTGGGAAATATCTCTGTTCCTAATGGTTTGTAATGTCTAAAGTCAAAATGGGGCCCAGCTGCCTAAATATGCCTCAGGACTGTTGAATAGGACTAGGCTGTTAAATTCTTGCTTTAATCTAGTATCTGGATTTAGAGGCCCAATTAACAGTTTTTGAGATGCTTCTACACAGAATATTGTTATTTGCAGTTGGGAAGGACAATGCCTTAAAAAAAAAAATAAGTCAGAGAACTATAATGTTATATCATTTCATCTTCAAAATGCCAAACATGTTTATTTCTGTGCCTATAATGGTTACTGTTGCAGTGATTGCTTGCATAGGGCAAGCAAAGGCAACAACAGAGCCTCTTCCAAGGATGCAAATACTCTAGAACAAGACAATTAAAAAAAGAAGACTGACTTACCCCTTCAGATAACTGACAACAGCTCAAAAAGAGTACAGTTTCAACGAGGTGCAACTCCCTTGACTTCTAACCCATAAATGAGAGAGGAGGGATGGCTCTAGCCTTCACCCCTTCCAGTCAATCAGGTGCATTGCTTGCACCTGAGCTCCCTGGGTTAGCCATACCAGGTGCTGAATCATTGCTTCAGGCTGTGACCTGGCACTTCACTGCAACTTGTTGATTCTTGCCTGGTGTGCAAAGCTCTCCCTGGCCATCGTGCTCCCTTACCTCAATGATGCAGAGCAGTCACTTCTCATGGTGCTGGAGCAACAGTTGTAATGCGAGGCTCACTCTTGTACTCATGTCTGTGTTAGTAACAGTGCTTCCAAGTAACATATCATTCGCTGGTTTGCTTCACAAGTTGTTTTACATTGAGACACACGACAAAAACCAACAATAAATGAGTAGAGTCAGAGACAAAAGTTGGTTGGTAGAAACAGGCAGGTGTTTTTTATTTCATGTGGCACAGCATTAGGCAGACAACCCAAGAAACAGTTTCTAACAAAAACCAAGACTATTGCTCCCAGGAACCATCCCCCAAACAAGGGTCTACTGCCAACAGCGACACTGAGATGTCCTTGCCTGTCCACTCTAATCTCTTCAAATTTTGCACATGCTTAGGCCGTATCTTAGCCATGAGCATCCTTTCCAAGGACACTACCTTTCTAAGATACAATATCTTTATACATACTGTGTAGTATCACCAAAGTACAATCTCCTCAAGCCATGCTAAAATATAATGCTATCTCTGGAGAGAAGGCTTTTCAACCGCCTCACCTCTCTCTGAGGTAATACAATGCTGTTTCTTAGCTGACAACGTAAGGGGCACCTGAGGGAATATCAATATGGCTTCAGAGTCTATTTTTAAACTCCTGATGCGGTAGTGAGAACCTGGAAGGAATCTGCTGGGATGCTGCGTGAGCACCTCTTCCACCTATGGCTGCAGCAGGACACTAGCAACACCAGAAAGCTGAGCCTACCTTCACCAAAGAGGGCAAGGACATACTCGTATCTAAATATAAAGGGCAAGTGGGGAGAGAGGTCAGCCTAAGATCACAACAGACTGTAACCTTTACGTTATTCATCAGGCAAGAGGTAAGAAATGACTGCAGTATGGGAAGTTACACAGATCGCACTGTGGATTAAAGGCATGAAGGATGGCTGGTGGAAGGAAGACATTTTAGAGACTGAGGGCAAAGCTTCTGAAGCCTTGGGATATAATTTTTATTTATAATCTACAGATTATTCTCTCTATATATACTATTTTTTCTTTCTAAATTAAGAAAATAAACATTTATTAACAAGTCACTGGGTCAAGCCTTGCCCTTGACTGAAGCCAAATCCATCGACTTCAGTGAGAGGGAGCCCCATGTAAACAACGAAGGGCAAATGTGGCCCTTTATGTCCTGAAAAGTCTGCTTGTATCTATTTCTTTCAATCCTGCAAGGAGATACATATTGAAGGGTGGATTATTTGTTAAGAATTTCTCTTGAATTATCAGGGGAGTGTCAATGAGATGTGGCAAAAGAGCAAGAAAAAAGAATAGAAAATTAAATAATGCTTTGAAGAGAGAATTTAATCCATGTTTCAGAGCAAAAATGCCAAAAGACAAGGGCTACAGGCCTTTACTTTCTAAGAAACCACAAAATCCTTCATTAAGCCTCAGTAGAACAGTACACAACTACAGAAATCAGAAGAAACCAAATGCTTCTTTTCCTTCGCAAACATCATTTACCCACAGGTAAACAGGGTCATCCCTTTGGTCCCCCTGCAACTCCAACTGTTGGCACAGCGCAGTCTCAGCCAATGAAAACAAAATGTGTCTACTGTGCAGATACGTAAAACCTGTGGTGCCTTACAAATGCAACTCAACATTTTGAATGTGAGAAACACTGGGTTCTTTTAGACACAGAACAATACAATTTTGGATGCATTTACCACTTTTATTTCACTATGCAGAAACATACATTCACCATGTGTTGTGATGCAGCTGACAGTGTAATGGACTCTATCCCTTCAGTGGGTATTATAGCTGAACACTAACGAGTTTTCAGTGGACGTTCTGTACAGGTTAAGGCTTGACTCTGAACTAGATAGTAAATGCTGACCAGATTCTCAAACAGATATTTTCTTTTCCTCTGAGAACAAAAAGGGAAATCAATAGAAAACCATCGTGGTTATTTTAGATTAATAACTTTCTAATGCTGCAAACTAAGTAAAATACAGATTTCTTTTTTTTTTTTTTTTCCTTTTTTTCTTTTTCTTTTTTTTTTTTTTCCAAAATAACTACATATAATTTACAAGGTTAGGATCTGTGAAGGGTGACCAGAAGCTGACTCTGAACAACGCTGACAAAAATCGTTAAAGTTAATAAGCTAAAATCATTACTACCTCATAAGGTATTCAGTCAGGTATACAAAGCACACTTTGTAAGCATTTAAATATTTTGATAAGAGTAAAGATTCGTCATTGTTTATCGGGCAGTAACAAAACAAGATGAAACAAATATGAGATTCAAGTTGTTTACTGAATAAACCGTGTTATTGGCACATCTAATGTGTGGTAAAACATTATACACAGTACCTATAGAGCTTCTAGCATTTTGGGGGTAATCTTCATTTACAATTATCCGTAAACAAAAGGCTTGCCACCTAACAAATTTTAATCTGTTTAGACTTTCATAAACTGTGAAAGGCATGAATTGTTTATGTGTTACATGAGATCACTGTTTATATTGTTTATGAACGTGCAGGTATAGCTGAAAACTTAGACATTTTAAGAAAATTAAAAATGCTGCTTTTCTGTAATTTTATCGTTGCTTCATGCAATATAACTGCTGCTGATTCAGATTGCTTTCTATGGGAAGAGATCTCTGCCAGTTTCTTTATTAACGGTCAAGATCAATTCTTCTGTACTGAAATTTTCCATACACAGATACAAGTCAGTCAGGTTGGAACTGAGACTCCATAGAGGCTCTTGTATTCCTATGGGTGTGCCTGTCTGGATTCATATGCAATCTAGATCATTCCTGCAGGAGAGAGGATAGAGTTAGTTATTTGAAAGAACTGCAATCTTACAAAAGAGATTTCGTCCAATTGCTTGCATAAAAACAGTATCATCACAGTATAAGGATCTTGGCCCAAATCCAAAGTCCAGTGATGCCAGTGGAAAGAATTAGTGACATCAATAGACTTTAACTGAGCCCCTTTCCGTTTTCTCTGAAACAATTAGCAGAATGCCACAAGAATCACGGCTACTCACTCCTCAGTGATTGGCTCCATCTTCCAAAATAAATAACAGATATTGAAATTCAGTTTTCTTTAGGTCTCCATATCCAAAACCAGGAGAGCAAAACAGCTTCAAAAGTTGCTGTGCATCATACTCTGTTAATTACACCACGTGCTAGGGAATATGTACTGTTTTAAGAATAAAATGCTGCTACAGATTTAAACAAATTAGACAAGCAGCTTTTTTTTTTTTTTTTTTCCTTTTTTTCTTTTTTTGTTCTTCTGCATTCAGCATTCAAAGCAATTTGTGCAATGGTGCCGGCATTAGCAGCTTTTAGGTAGCAGGTTAGTATGCATGATATGTTTCTGTGCATAGAGCAAATATAGGAATATTAAGATGTCTGTTTGGCCAACCACAGCTGGAGAGCATGCCTTTATGGAAAAAAAACAAAGCTTAACACAAGAAAGCTGCATCATCATCTCATCCTGATAAACAATGCTGCTTTAAAACAGAATATGTCCTTTGAAATACAAGAAAGCCAAGACATCCAAATGCTGACACACTGAGCTCACTGGGTTCAAAACAAAAATTGAAAGCAAGTTAGGCCACATCTTTGCAAGTTTGGAATAAAGCTTAACTTGTAACATATCTGCACGGAACACTGAAAAAGCAGCTATAGGTTTTACCCTTGGCATTTTTTAAACAAAATGCATACCTTTAAGAACAAAAGTTTGTTCTTAAATGATCCTTTAATTGTTCTTAACTGGTTCTTTTATTGTTCTTTAAGAACAAAAGTTTGTTCTTAAATGACACAGAAGCAGACAAAAGGGTTTTTTTTGACTCCAGGATTAGAAATTAGACTGTATCAAAGCATGGACAATGAGGAATTTGCAGAGAGCCAACAAAAGCAAATGAGTGGTTTCTGTTGCTCCAGCTGGCACTGTTAAATGAAGACATTCAGAGCTGAATGGGCTTTGCATTCAAACATCAGAACTGATAAATAGCATAAATGCAACTTGCAAATGTCAGAGAGACAAAGTGGAGTTAGAGGTGAATTATGGTAGGAAAACAACCTTTGCAACATGCCAGCCCAGTAAATGCCTAGGAAAATCATCTAGTCTTCTTACCTGTGGTCAATCCTCCCCATCTTCTGGTGTGATTTCTGTCTCTTTATGTACCACTACTTTGGTCACTGACATGTCAGGGTGCTGCTCTTTGGCTTCTTTAATTGCCTGAGCCAGCGCCTATCCCAAGGAAACCACAGAAGGGCAAAAACAAAAAGGAGGTGGAACATGCATGATCAGTAGCAAGGTGGAGAGATTCATGAGATATTACACAGTTTACAAATGAGGAAAATGATTAAAATATGAAATATACCATCACTGACTTAACTACTAGTTCAGTTTAATTTAAGGCATGTTGGTTTGAACAGTATCTTTTTAAACAATCTTTAGTAATGTTCTGTTTGTCATCCCTCAGGGTAGCCTTGAACAGCTTAGAGATTTTACCTGATCATGGTCAATATCTGCATCTCCTGTGATGACTATTCGTTTTTCGATTCTTGTTTCTGAGATGCCTCCTTTCACAGTCTAAATGAGAATGATAAATACATGTCAGTAACTTGCTTTAAAGAGGGATGCAACACATTTGCAGCACTGTCACACATCCAGATGTGACTGGACTAAACAAACTCTGGACACACACAGATGACAGCCCCATACTGCAATTGGAGCTTGCTCAGAATGGGGGGGTTGGACCTCTCCAGAGTTCCTTCTGACAAAGATGACGATGTGATTTTAACCAAACTGTACACAGCCAGAAAGATATTTGGGGTAGGTAAAAACTGACAGGTATTAGTGGTAAATTCATTCCATGAAAAGAAGAATGGTCATACAGACAGAGAGCTCATATTAAAACCTAGGTAAGACACACTGCAGGCTTTAGAAGAACAGAGAAGCTGTACAGCCCTTGTAAAGCTCATTTACTGAAGGGTGAATTGCACTGCAGAAAGATGAAGCGCTGTCTTCATTGAATACTAGTAAGAAAGCTGTCACTGTACAAACAGAGTTTCTGCTAAGGGAGGTCCCATTACTGAGCCTTGAAAAGTAGAAGACGCAGCATAATTTGTTTGTTCAGCCATAAGGTTTCTGTCTGGCTGCAGGCAAGCTCCTGACAGCACAACACAACACTACAACAACCACAGTGTCTAAGCTGACTGAATGTTCCATTATGACTATACGATACAGATTTACAATACCATTTCAAAACTGTGCAGACCAAATAGTGCAGGACTCAAAAGCAGTATGGTCATGACAACCTCATGCTGAGGAAAATTATTCCTTCCTTAGAATCACTGATGACAATTTGGCTACATTGCTCCCTGATTCAGAAAGTATTTGCTGCTAATTCAAATGTTTCTGCACAGCGTAGACATACCCGAAGGGTTTATTCTTTTCAGACCACTCTTAAATCCTTGGGTGATAGGTTAATCATAGAATGGCCTGAGTTTAAAAGGACCACAGTGATCATCCAGTTTCAATTCCCCTGCTGTGTACAGTGTCGCCATCCAGTAGACCAGGCTGGCTTTGAATGCCTCCAGGGATGGGGCATACACAGCCTCCTTGGGCAACCTGTTCCAGTGCTTCACCACTCTCTGTGTAAAAACATCCACCTAAAATCTAACCTAAACCTCCCCATTTCAGTTTAAAACCATTCCCCCTTGTCCTATCATATCAACCCATGTAAACAGTCCCTGGAGCCTTCTCTTCTCCAAGCTAAACAAGCCCAGTTCCCTCAATCTTTCCTTGCAGGAGAGGTGCTCCAGCCCTCTGATCATCTTAGTGGCCCTCCTCTGGACCTGCTCCAAGAGCTCCAAGTCCTTCCTGTACTGGTGGCCCCAGGCCTGGACACAATACATCAGATGGGGCCTCACAAATGCTGAGTAGTTGGGGACAATCACCTCCCTCTCCCTGCTGGACACCCCTTTTTTAATGCAACCCGGAGCACAGTTGGCCTTGTGGGCTGCAAGCACACACTGCTGGCTCATGTCCAGCTTCTCATCCACCAGGACCCCCAAGTCCTCCTCCACAGGGCTGCTCTCAAGATCTTCCCCCAGTTTGTATGAATATCTAGGATTGCTGTGATCCAGGTGCAGCAGCGTGCACTTGGCCTTAATCAAGCTAGCATACCCAAAGACAGGTGAAAGCCAAAACAGACAGGATTTTGTTTGAGCTTATAAGCATGTGTCTATGCTTTAATATAACAGAAGCTAAGAAAACACAGGTCCTTCAGAAACAAACAAACAAACAAACAAAAAAACCTTCCCATTTCCAGAGGACTTACTTTGGTGATATGTGTAGTGGTTGTAGTGCTGGTGGTTTCAGACGTGATAGTTTGTGCACTCATCAGCACACCAGGCTCTGAGTCAGCACCACTATCCACCTAGAGAACCAAAAAACAATAATCAAAAGCCTACTCTTAAGCAAAGGAAGACAAGGACTGAACTTCTCTATTTTTGCTGTTCTTCATAGAGAGTTATTTAACAACAGGGAAATAACAGCTGTTAGGGTGATTACACATCTTTATTTCTCTCTGCATTATGACTCCTCTTCTGGAAGGACAGATGAGAAACTGGGGCTTTGAAACCTATAGTTTTATCAATGTTCTCAAAAGGCCCTACATCAGGACACACCAGTCACCTTCAGATACACTACACTTTTGCACATACTCCACATGCTAGTATTGAGTTCCCAAACAACAGTTCATACTAAGGAATACAGCAAAACATGGATGAAGAGAGATGGGTTCCTTAAGGCCATGCTAATTAGACATTGACTTCTGTAGGATTTCTTACCTGTGAAGACTCATATGTAATGGTTTTTGTTTCTGTATGGACTACTGGCACTTCCTTTGTTGAAATTTCAAGGTTTTCCCCCCCAGTAGAAACACTACTGAAACTGATTGTTTCAGTCTTCACAACTGGTGACTGTGTGAACAAAAAACAAACAAACAAAAAAAAGGGATTGGAAAATTTAGTAAAGCTTCTGGATTTCCAATAAAAAAAAAAGTGCTCTGCATTTTAAGAAACAAAAGAGAAAACAATATCTCTTTGTTGTAACAGTATGTATATAGCGCTGGCAGTTTGACACTACTCTGGATTACATGTGAACGAGCTTCAGGAAACATGTAAACATTACACATGTTCTCAGAATGACAAGAGGACAAATCCTATTCAGGTTTGCTTTTCCATTCAGCTTTCAGACAAAAAAAGGAGCAAAACAAGGTATCTCTACCCTTCTGCAAAATGCTTCTTGAAATCCTTCTAATGGGGCTAACACAAGAAGCACAGATTGCTTAAGACAGAGTACAATAATGTATGACTGTATCAAGCATGGAAAAAAAAATTATTTTCTGTCTTTGAGGACATGCAAACTTTGCCAGTCCTGATGGATTTTCCCAAAGAGAATGCCAGCTGAGTCCTTGTTGCCCTCTGCATAAAAAGCCAGCAAATGAGGCATTTCTCTGCAGCATGAAAAGCGCTTTTAGGTAAAATATGCATGGCATTTAGCCAAGGATGGAAACCAGCAACAAGCCTTGCAGGTGCCATGCAAGGAGGAAATAAGAGGAGAAACAAACTGCCTGCTGTAAAGATGCAATCATAGAAGTCTTGTACTCTTTACTTTCCATGAGAGGAATTGACTTAGTCCACTACCACATACATTTACAACTCAGCACAAGAACTGATTTAATGAGTTACCTCAAAATGAGGTTTTCTTTCCAAAGAGTCTGAAACATGGACTGTTGTACTGTGCTCCTCCGCTTGCTCATGAGAAGTAGCAGAAGTAATGCCTTCCTGTTTGGTTACAGCTTTGTGAGCCTCCCTTTTTTCCTCTTTAGCCCCCTTAGTCACAGCAGTACCCTCCTTCCCTTTTGCGCTAGCAGATGCTGCCTGAGCCTGGGCATCTGCAAGTCCAGCCACTGTAGCGGGATCCCCACTTGCATGCACATTCATCCCACGTCTCTCCTCGATAACCACAGTCTCCTGTACAACCTTCGTCACTGCGTCCTGGTGTGGCTGAGCTGCTTGCTTCAGTTCACTGGAAGTTATCTCCTGAGATGTTGTCGTGTCTATTCTCTGTAGGGAAAGAGGGAAAGGAAAATCCTCATGTTGAAAGCAGACAACGCTACACAGAGCAGCTCCTCAGCTTAATGTACTGTGAACATAAATAAAAATGGGGTATTACATTTTGCCAATTTATTTCTCTCGCGCTGATGGATTTTCACTCTAAGGACATAATCAGAAAAGTAGAAATGAAAAATAAAACAAGAATTACGATTTTAGAAGTGAAGAGAAATGCCAGTGTTTTTATCCTTGGTAGTTTTGTGCGAGTTTTATAAAGGCAAAATACAGCACCCTGTAAAATGATCAAAATAAAGTGAAATGAGATTAAAAAAAAAAAAAACAAAAAAACCCACAACACTTTTTGTTGTTGTTGTTTCTTTCCCTTTTGGTGAAGTTTCTGTTGTGGTCTGTTGTAACAAAGGACAAGGCACAGCAATGCGATGCGTTAGTCATACAGGCTCTGAATTATGAATAAAAACAGGAAACAAAAGCAAATCAAAAGTCATCATTGTGCAGTTATAACACTGACAGATGGAATCAAACGGCCACCTGCGCCCAGCTATGGGAAGTAGTAGTAACCCCTCCTATGAACTCAGTCGGCTTCCTGGCGGACTCTATTAAACTGAAGATATCTGAGCCATCCAGGGTTTTTTCACCGGTGGACTGTTTAGTCTAAACAGACAAAGAAATGGAGAGTCATACACAGATGAAAGGCCAACCCACATGCACAGAGAAATTAACTGACAAAACTGGAGGCAGAGACAGAGGAAAGGAAGAGAAGGTTGCAGGGCACAGAGAGGCTGGGAACAGGATAAGGATGGGAAAATAAATAACAGCAAATTCATACTGGCTGTATTAAGCAATAGTTACAAAGCATAGTTGTTAGCACCGGCATTTTGCTCATTCAGGCAAACCTTTTTACCCTTTGGTTAACAAGCAACAGCGGCAACACCACACGTCAGTAACACGGATCTTTAAATGAACCAGAAAAGTTGAAAGCCTTATATAATGCCTGCTTTACACTGTGGTATGGCTTCAAATTATGAGAAAAAAATAAGCTGGGTTGGCTGCTGTCAACATAAAGCCAGGCAGCAGGAGAACTGAAAGGCAGGGTAGTGTGAGGGCATTGCCTAAAAGAAGTCATGCTTTAATCTTTAAACTGTGGCATGAAGTCAAAGCCTCTTGTTACCACTACTTTTGATGCAGACGACTCAGTAACAACATAGTGAGCAGTAGCAATGGTAAATGGTTGTTCTCTGGAGTATCTCCACTCAGACACACTTTTATCTTTCCAGGAAAATGCCCCTGCTTTTGCAGCTTCACCATCAAGGTGTTTTTCTGCTTTGCCAAGCTGCAAGCTTCCCAGTAACTGCAAATCTTGGTCCATCCTTAGTGTCTTTTTCAAGCTCTCCTCTTCGGGACTTTGCAATTGAGATTCCGCTTCCTTTATAGGTGTCAGGGAGTCAGACAGCTTTCTTTTTGTGCTCTGCACATCGGCCTTCTCCTCAGCGACAGGCGCTACGATCCCATACTTGGCCAATACTGGAATGATTTTCACAGATTCTTGTGCTTCCTTCTCCTTTTTTTGCAAAACTTCTACAGAAGGCTGTACTGTTTTCTCTCCCTCTTTAGTTTTACTTGTCATGGTAACAATTTTCCCAGACACAGCATCATAGGACTTCCCTAAGGTGAACGTTTTCTGCTTATTCTCATCTTTGGATTGTATTTCACTTTCCAAGTCCTCAAAGCTCAGAACTGTGCTGGATTTTAGTACCTCGGGCGGAATGCCAGCTTTACTGCTCACAGTCACCACTTTGTATGTCACATTTTTTTTCGATTCACCATCAGTTACCTCAGAAGGTACTTTGTCTATAATAACCCAATCCTCAGTGCCCTATATTTGAGATATAAAAGCTAAATTAGAATATCTGAATGTTTATCTGTGTTTCAGGAATACTAAAGTATGAAGTCTTTTAAGAAATCAATGCTGCCTCTTCAGAAAGCATAGAATAATTTTACCACTGAACTTCTTAGAGTAGTTATCAAACAAATAAACAGCATCACCTCAGGCAAAGTTAGATTTCTTCTAGGTTTCTTCCTATTAGAGGCTCGTATAATGTGGACAAATAAATAAATAAGTAGCATTTTCCACACTTTTCTGCAGTAATTTGTAGCAGAGTAAAAATATCACCAGAATCATCCTGAGGTTAAAAATCATATATTGCCATGGTTCGTAATGTTACAATTGAAAACAAGTTACAGAAATAGGGCAAACAAGCCCATTCAACTGAATCCCAGTTGTAACAACCACACTTCTGATGAGGTTTTAGAACAGTATGCATTTGTATGTAGCTGCAGTCTGCACTGCAGTCTGCTTTTGTTAGAAAACATCAACGCCCTTCAGCACTATTTAAATTTAATAGTACAAGACAGTAAATGCCATCCTACTAAAGATATTGAACTGAAGGCAACGTCTTTTTTTCTCCTTATGCAAGTATGCTACAAGATTTGCTTTGACTATGCAATCGGCATCCACTTATTTGACCATGAGGCTGTAACTTCTGCATTTAACTAAGTAAATATGGTTATTTAAAATTGAATGAATTAGAAATAACCTCCAGGGATGATGGGATACTTTTCTGGATAATGATTTGATGAGAAGTAACCAAAGTGTCAGCAGATTCTCCTTCCTGAATCTTCTTCTCTATCACACTTGGCTAATAGAAAAACCAATAAGAACACAAAGTTCACCATCACTCAGAATAATCTGAATTCACTTGACAGTATATAGGAAATTTATTCTAATGACACAAGTTCCCCATTCATCACAAAGTTCTCAGTGTAACTTTATGCTGGAAATGCATGCACAACTGCAAACAATATCCACAAACAGCACCGTGCAAGTAGAGCTGTAACTAGCAGAGAAATCAACCTGTATTAGGTAGCCATAGCACTGAAAAGGCCACATTCCTCTGAATTTGGCCTCCAAAACATCTGTCTCTACAATTATGAAATAAGTATGTTAAAAAATAAAATAAAAGATTGGGAAGGGAAAAAAAGATGATAAAATAAATAACTGTCAGCCTATCTGACTGCATTTGAAGAAAGTATTTGTTTTTACCTGCATTTCAAGGAATGTAGTACCTCCTTTCTGCAATACTATGAGTTTTTCTGATTTTTCTCTTTCTTCTTTGGTCTAATGTCAGGGGAACAAATGGTTTCAGTAAATGAAGGGCATATAGTCTACTGTACTATACAACAGCTTATCATATTTCTTTATAAATTATTTACTGCATGGTAAGTTAGGCAAAAGAATTAAAATAATTTTACAATTGAGGCTTCTCTCTGTTTGGGATATTCTGATGAATGCAGAATAGACATGACTATAAAGTTTGTGTAACAGGAAAAAGAGCAAATTGAATAATACTTGGGTGTGGATGTGTGGAATTTTTTTATCCTGTCATTCACTTAAGTTTGCCTGGTGCCAACTGATGTGGCTTCCATCTAGATGCTAAGAACAGGGCTCTCTGCCTCACTCTGGCTTTATCTCTTGCCCAAATTTCCAGCTTCCTCTTACAGCATGACATTAATATTGTCCTTAACTTTACCCCATCGGTGCCTTTCCAGTGCTGCAAGAACAGCAGTTCCTAAGGCTGAGAATCAATTTTCAATTTGACTAACTGTGAAACTTTAAAATACTGCTAATGCTAGCTTCCTTAAGCCCTTTGAGCATGAGCATTCCTCAGACACCCTGCCATTCTTCCTACTTCTGGGATGGCCACCTTCTTTATTTGGCTGGTATTCACCCAGAGAGCAAAGCAGATTTTTAGCCAGACCCTTTGTATCCACTTTCAAGGCAAGTGTACTCATTCAGTGTGTCAACACAAGTAATGCAAGCAGTGTAATAAAAGGGTACTGTTTTAAATTCGTATACCACTCTGTACTCATGAAGAAATGTACACATTCAGTGAAGATACAGAACATCTATAAACTAGAGATGGGAATGTAGAAGTCACTCTTGTATCTGGCTGCAATGAGAGGCATAACTCAGCTCTTTGAAAGGGTAGATAATAGCTGGACAAGGGGAAATGGTTTTAAGTTGAAGCAGGGAAGATTTAGGTTTGATGTCAGGGGAAAGTTCTTTACTATTAGAGCGGCGAGGTGTTGGAACAGGCTGCCCAGAGGTTATGGATGCCCTGTCCCTGGAGGTGCTCAAGGCCATGTTGGATGGGACCCTGGGCAACCTGGTCTAGTA
Organism: Excalfactoria chinensis; assembly: GCF_039878825.1. Taxonomy (NCBI): domain Eukaryota; kingdom Metazoa; phylum Chordata; class Aves; order Galliformes; family Phasianidae; genus Excalfactoria; species Excalfactoria chinensis. The sequence goes on from NC_092826.1 coordinate 47,070,808, forward strand.
TCAAATCTGGAGGCTGAGGGCCCTGCTTGTGCCAAGGGGGTTGGAGCTTCATGATCATTGAGGTCCCTTTCAACCCAGGCCATTCTGTGATTCCTGCATTTCTAAAGTGCTAGTTTAATTCAATCCAGACCATCCTAAACACTGCAAAGGATTTTGTTAATATGACAGTTCTCATATTCTGCAGCCATCTGGCCACCATTATAGTAGCCATTTAAAATCACTTCTCATAACTAAATAAAACGAAAGAATTGCTTCCCATTATTGTGTGAACCAACTGGCGACCAGACAGGCTCAATCTCACCAAACACAAACATATCAAACACTCCAAGTGTGAGTTCTACTTTCCTCTCTGTTTTTCTTTTATTGTAGTAACCTTGAAGAGCTAGTTGTAACAGAACTGAATACACCTTTAAAGTGGCTATTCTGAGTGAAGTTTGTAGTATCTTTGAGGATGCTGAGCTACCACACAAGGAAGGTGTAAGTGCTTTGGATCCAGACTGCCTCTGCATTTCCTAGTAAGTGCCACAGTGCTGATTTTGATTGTGCATGGCCAAAGATTTTCCGGACAAATTATTCTATCAGCAGGATGTGCAAACTGAAACCATCATGCCTAGCACAGACAAAAAGGATGTCATATGTTACCAGAAATCACCTCAGAATTAGGCTCTGAGAACTCAAATCCACTCATATTTTTCACAGCACTTTCTTCATTTAGATGCATGTAAGATAAAGTAACTGGACAGTGCTTTTGAGCATGTCCTTTTCCTCCAGTAAGAATGCTACCAGATAAGGATATCTCTCTCCCTTTTTATTTCCAAATGGATGGTTAAGTTAGGATGTCTTTCCTCAGGGTAAAACCTACAAAACTATAATGCTTTCCTACTGCTTGTGCAGTTTAATCAACATTTTGCTGTTAAATTTGCAAAATAATTAAGACATGAAACAAACTCAGGGTTATTTGCTTCACTCACACTCCTGTGATTTGGGTTCAGCAATCCAGCCACTCACTTTTCATCAGGTCTTTACCTCCTTAATATGTTAGATGCATTCTGTTTATTAGACTTACTATTTTACTTTTAGGACAGAAGACCTGCATTTTCACCTACAAACATGTTTAGAAGATCTATTATGATTCCTGAACAAGACAGTACGCGATAACTGTTCCCCTCTGCTCTGCACTCATGAAGAGCACTACTACACCTGGACTACTGCCTTCAGCTCGGTGAGCAAAATTTCTTTCCCGCGTGAAAATGTGCACGCTTAGCAATCTACACTGACTCTCCAATACATAACCAGCAGACAGAAGCAACTATTAGCTCCCTTACAGAAGTGGGCAAGCAGGTCCAATTATCATCATTATTTCTTCTTCACCTTTAGAGACCGACAAGAGTTCCGCCCTTCACTCTATATTTTCTTGTCAGGCCTGGTACTGTACCCACACCCATGTTGCTATGCCACTGCTCAGAAGCAGTCACCATTATTTAATTTTTCCCTCAATCACTGTCATGTTTTTGTTCATGCATGGTCAGACTTCCTCAAGCTTACCGAACCTGTAAGGAAGCCTGCATTTTGCACCCTTACAGAGACCCAGTTCTGCTTGGTGGCTAGCAGTGAATTCTGCAGTCTATCATTATACATATAAATATCAGCTATCTGCTTTTCCTTGTACCTTTGCTTCTAAAGCCTGTGTCCTGTGAAAAAGGAGCACCTGCAAGTATGGAGGGGCCTCTAATATCTCCTGAGAGCTACTGTAAGTAAAAATGAATGCATAAATATATTATGAAGCCTTTCAGATCTTGCTGACCTCTTCAGGCACTAGTGGTTCAATCATAGGAGCCTCCTCCTGCCTTGCTGCAAGCCGAACGGGAGATGTGGAAAGCCTCTTCTCCCACTCATTAGACACAGTCGTTTCTGTGGAGGTTTCCAAGAAGGTTCGTTTCAACTCGCTTATATTGGTCTGATGTTTCATCAGATCTTCCTGGGTTTTGTCTAGGTCCTAGATAGTTTTAAAAGAATAGAGCAGTTTGTAATACATCCTAAGCCGATGAAATTTCAGAGCCAAAACACGTAACTCGGTTAGTAAAAAGGAAAGTAACATCTTGGGGAGCCGGGGAGCACAGCACTAACACAACACTCTGTGAAAATGTGGCATTTTGAGAGGTAACAGCATAGCATATCTTGTACAAGTGAGTATAAATATACTCTTAAGGAGCTTATCCATGTCACTACAATTTACACCTGATAAAAAGGCTTCAAACAAACACACATATGCGCGTGGAGGCACACACACATACGCACACGTGTCTATATATTTATAGTACAAGTTAGAGGAGTCGTCATAATCTGAGAAAAAAAATCTACTTAATTTACTAGCAGGTGGGAATACACGGGTCATGCATCATAGTGCAGATTCACAGTTTACCACTAAAACTAACACACATGTACGCACATGCACTGGTATATACCAATACCAACCTCTAACATAAGATTACTATGTTTGACATACACATTTTCACCCTGTATTCGCTTAATCAGACTATTCTGAAAGAAGTGAAAAAGAAAGGGAAAGGTAAGGGACACAGTATTGAAAGGATACAAAATGCTGTTTCTACACATTTCTTCACAGAGAACCAACAGTAACATGCTGGGAGATATGAACACCTCCAACATCAGTACTTTAGTAACATCTGCACCTTCTGCTTCTGTACCTGTGCCTTTAGATCTCCGTCCTCCTCTTGATCCGACTGCCAGCATGAGAAAGATTTGAAAAAATACCTTACCCATCCATATTACAGAAAGCTTTACAAAAGTTGGTCAGTGAACTAGGTTCAGAGCACATTTTCTCTACGTTAAGGGCTTAAGGAGAATGCATAGACAAAGCAGCTGACTGCAGTTTTCCTAACTCAGAGCAGGCCTCCTCTTTCCAAAGCTGTTAATTTTGAACAAAGGAGTATTCAGTATTTCCCTTTAAAATTTCCATTACCACTGTTTAACTTCCATTATTTAATTCTTCATTATCATTGGTATAGTCTACTTTCATAGTTCCTCTAGTTACTTATGGAGTAGAAGGTGGACTTTTTTTATGAGACCAGTGCTAATTAAAGACCAAATGGCAATAACAAATTCTTCAGATATCTGTAATCCCAAAGCTTGAACATACGATGACATCTCCTGGACCACAGGAAATGTTTTGTATAAATGGACCAAGGGTAAACATGTGCAACACCTTCTAAGGAATGAACCATGTCTTATTTGCAAAAACTGTTATTTCCTTAACCTTGGTTCCATTCTGTATTCATTTAAATTTACTTCACTTTCAGCCTGCATATATTCTTTCAGCACCTATCCGCAGTGGAGATTATAGACTGCAAACACAGAATATTCACTTCATCTCCATTTTTCAAAAGCAATGCAAACTGAATCATGAAGGCAGTCCATTTTCAGAAGGTTTCATTTTCAGATGGTAAGTATACAAACTTTATGAAAAGTGAATGCCCATGAGAAAAACAGGTTCACAAAATCTCCATCTCTAAAATAAAGATGGCACATAAGAAGATTATTGTGAATTTTTGCTAAATAAACTGAACACTTTAAACACCGTGGCTTTAGGATTACGTTATGTTTTCTGTATGACTCAAAGCCTGAAGCTATGGAGTGCAAGTGTCTCTTTAAAGCTTTTTGTGCTCCTGCCTGGCCTCAACAGACACTATGTTGTTGCTCCATTTGGATTGTTAATGCTTGTGCCTCTATTTTAACTGTTAATTTTTCATACAGTTCTAATTAGTGAAATGACCCACTGGAAAATCATTATCTGTTGACTACTTTATAACTCAGTTCAGATCTATTCTATTTACAGCCAAGGCTAAATCGTCCTGACGCGTCATACGCAGAACTATTCCTTAACGATAATTTTAATGGTCTGAAATATTAATGAGATCTTACTGAAAAGCTACAGTAGTGCTTGCAGTAAGGCTCTGTCTTCTACCAGATGTCAGACCAAATTCAGCTCATGTTTGCATCTGCAACCATATTAATTATGAAAGCATTATATCCACTTCACTGGAGTCACACGGGGCTGAATTTGCCTGCACAGCCTACATACTATGTTGTGGATAAGAAGCTTATCAGTGTCAGAAAAAAAACCACTTTTTAATGTTCCACATCTGAAGACAGTATGTGGATTGCAATCTATGCATTGTTGAAGATGATGTGAAATTAATTTCACTGAAGATATTTATAACTTGGAAATACCTTTTCTCAGAAAACTTGAAAACTCTGCTGTATCTCCTTCCCCCCGCTCCCTCTCTCCAACAGGCTGTAGATTATAACAGCAAAGAAGAAAGCACCAAACACAAGGACATGACCAGCAAGGTAGGCAGTGTTTGCATGGGTGATGCTGCTATCCCACTACCTGCACAAGGCAGCGTGAGCTCAGCAGCCTCCAGATACAGTACAGGAATAAGATGAATGTGAAGGGTGCCCTGAGAACTCCGTTGGCCAAGGGAAGCTTCCACACATGCACAGAGTGGGGGCCCTGCACTGTAGGAGGAGACATGCAGTTCAGCACTCATGCCTGGGGTCAGGGAGAGATGAAACCAAAGGCTCTCCCTTTTGGTAACTGGGGGCCATTGGCTGTACAAACCTCGGTGGCAGTGGTCTCACCATCAGCTGCAGTATCCGTCTGCTCACTGTCAGTCTATTTTGTTAGACAAGTAACCGGGTTCCGAGAGGAAGGCAGGAATAAAGAATAAACCCATCTCATCAGTACACGCAGGCCACACAGGGAGCCATTAAATTCAACATCCCTGTGAACTGCATTAGCATTGCTTTTCAAACCACGCACAAGTCAAAGAAGCAAAATAAAAGTGCTATATTAGTAAACAGAACAGACTCAGAGGAAGACTCAAGGCGTACTGTACACAGTATATGGCTTTACTGTAACAAATTTTTAAGCCAAACAAAACATTACTGGAAAAGTCTCATTTGGATAGTCATTTTTATTTTATTTTTTTCTTAAGAAAGCCAGGTGGCTTTTAAAAATCTAAATCTAAAATAAAATAAATTAATGTTTTCTAAACAAACTTTTCCTCCCAAAATGATTTAAAAATACTATTAATCAAATTTTTGTTCTAGCCAATAGAGATTAATGCGGTGTTTGATCCTTTATCTGGAGGGGGAAAAGGTTATTAACAAAGCAAAAAAGCTACTTGAACAGTCACCTGACTTTCAGCCCCTCATTTGTACAGAAGTTGTCTTGTCTCCACATTTACATACTATGAGGCTGTCTGCATTACCAAGGAGTAGAAATAACCATACCCCCCGCCTGTCTATGGAATAATGGTAGGGCTCAGATCCCACTTGGTTCCAGTAAAGAGCAGCTGATATTGTTACCGACAGCAAAAGGAAACAAAACTGTCATTAAAAAAAATCAAAACACTTCTCATTCCATTTCAGAATATGAATAAAAGCAGGAGAAAAAGAAAAGTAACTCCCTCCCCCCCAACAACACTCACTAGGTACAAGTGATAAAGAGGAAACAAAGCACAGCATTACTCAGACTGATCTGTCCCTGCTTTGTTCTGGTAGAACACTGACACCATGAAGAAGGTTTCAGAGGAGAACTCATGTGAAGACATAAATCAAGTGTAGGCTACTACAGGCTGGGAAGATAGCTCGAATATTGCTTTTGATGTTATGTAAGCTTGCAGAAAACTATTAAGCAGAGAAAAATACTCCCTGATGCCCCAGACTGGCACATAAGAGTAGTTTTAGCATCAGTGGAAGCTCTTATTTTGATTACTGACTTTCTGTGGTCTTCAGATGATCTATACATCTCAAACTCAGATCACATCAACATGAAATGGAAGAAATAGGCAACCTACTGAGAGACACGGATGCAGTATCACTTTTAACTTTGCATTTTTTATCTTCTGTCATTTTATGACAACTGCAGTGGTTCATACAGACCCTTTTTTGGATATGTTTTCACTGGCTTTTTATTTACCATTCCTTTCTTCAAATAATTTGTAATTGTGTGACAGGCAGAAAAACAAGCAGATATTCTGAACTACCGGGTAAGTGTACAAATACAAGCTAGATGCATTTTTCAAGCAATAACCACTCACTAGACAGACTGCTTTTGTTTTTAAATAGAACTATACTGTCAAAATAACCTACTTGGCCGGGCAAGCTGCTTTCACTGAAGTGTCAATAAAGTTTATCTGAAAATTGTTTCTTTATTAGCAAAGAAGTTTCCTTCTTTGTAATATGGGTAGTTGTAAAAATATGGCAATATGAAAAAAAAACAACAACCCAATGCATTGTCACTCCTATTTAATAAAAAATAATTATATAAAAAAGAGGAATTGATGAATCTAGGCATCTAAAAAATAACAAAAGATTTCTGTCAAGACACTTTGCGTCTAGCACATACTGTATATTTAAGAACTTGAAGTTGGTAGCATTAGTGAAATATTAACAGCAATGTTAGCTGGGTACCAATGGAGAACGTAAAGAAAACAAAGAGGACAGATCCTGTCTGACTGCACAGACTCCCTCCAGATGCATTGTTTAAGGGAGGATTGAGCTCAACAAGGCGTGAGACACTGACTGTACCTCTTCTAAGTGCCTCCTGCATCACTGTGTCCAATATGTTGTGAACTGGAAGCATATTTCTGGGGAAAAAGATATTATTTCTTTCCCCAGAACAGCAATACAATCCTAAATAAGGCATAAAACTCAGATTACTGTAATGTACATGCCTGCTAACAAGCCAATCAACAGCCACAGAGCAGAAATAGGCATTTCTGGGTCACCTGAAATGAAGACGATTTCAGAGCAGGGAATGGTGAATTAAGAGTCTCAGAAGTGAAGGTCTCCTTAGGAGCGAGAAAGGTTGGGCTCAAATCAGACGGGATGCAGTGCATAAACAACAGGCAGCTGCTGCCTGTGCTCATGGGCATATGAGGGGCTGGAAGGGAAGAGAGCAGCTACCTCCTGAAATGCTGTGGCTGCATGTCCTCTAGTTTATGATTGTTAACTGCTGTGATTTGTTTTGCCAATGTAATGCAGACATGCCCAAGTTTAAAACATACTCACTGTCATGCAATGTTTTGAACAAGAAATGCCCCCCGGATTAGGCACAAGTCTGTGTTGTCTGCCAGAAAGCACTGCCAGAGTAATCACCTTCATAAAGGAGCTACGTTAAAAAGTTTACTTTGTAACACTTCCAAACTTCACTCATAAAGAAGTGCTCATATCTGAAAGAAGAGCAGACAAATGCATTACATAAATGCTGCCTCATTCTGGAGCTGGCACTGTATTAATGCTGCTCTTTCTATTAGATTAATCCAAGTGCAGAGCTAATGCAAATTGAGACATAAATGCCATTTCAAAGTGAAGATACTAAATGAAACAGCAAAATTTGGGACACTTTTAATTAGAAATTGCATCTTATTATTTCTTTGTTAGGCATTACAGAGCCAAAAGCACTTAAAGACAATATTTTTTCAAGATAAACTGATGCAACTTTTGGCACCAAGTCATAGAAAAAAAAAACATTGTGGTAGATTTCACAAACATTTATACACACAAGGTGTTTACTGGAGGCAACCAGTGTGATGGCAAAAACCAGTAGACAATGCAACTTTTTACAAATAGCCAGCTGGTCGGCAAGTATCTGATCTGGTGTTGCCACACACAAAGCAGAACCATACTTGAGCATTTGAGGAGAAAGGAAAACAGGGAAAAAAAAGAGAAAAAAATAACCCATTATTTTATTCTGCTCACAAGGAGTTTCTAGGCACCAGCAAAAACAGAGACCAGTAACTCTGTTGCTTAAACAAACAGGTTCCTTTTCTTCTTCTGGATATATTACCATGTTCAGTGCCCTCAGAAACAATACAGATTCTTCTTCTTCAGTTGGTTTATCAACTGTGACGATAACTGTGGTGACTTGAGGCAGTGATTTTGGCAGTGATAATTTAACACTGCAAATGTTAACATTGCCCACGTGGCATGCTTCGGTAGCAGCTGCACAACAGCTGTTCGAATGTGAACTCCCACTGATACACTGGATTTAAGTAAAGGAAAACAATTTTACCTGAAGAAAAGAGGGGACCTGAAGAAAAGAGGTTTCACTGGACCAGAAAACCCTTTCTAGGCTTGTGCTACAGCTGATGGCTTCTTACAAAAAGCTGAGCCTGCTTCATTTTCAAACACCCTGAAGTTGGTAAGGATGTTCACTGACTAGCTGTTTAAATAAACATGCATACATATGCATGCATATATATGAGGGCTGCTCCGAAAGTAATGTCTCCTATTTCGATGTGTAAGCCCACGATGTCAGAGGTGGTGGTATGGTAGCAGAGGCTGAATTTTTTTGCCAGTACTCCATTACATTTTGGTGTTGTGTGACAGATGGCAGCAGAGGGGCAGTCTGAAAGAATGGTGTCTGACATGGAAGTGCGTATGAAACAAAGGAGAGGATTTGAATTTCTCCATGGGCAAAACTGGCGCTCATTGACAGTCACAGATGCTTGCTGAACATTAATGGAGACCAAACAGTGGACATGAGCATAGTGAGGTGGAGTGTAGTGCATTTCAGCAGTGATGACAGAGACAGTGGGTCACCTCTGCTGGTACATATATTTACAAGTGTGGCATGTAGGCTCTTGTTCATTGCTGATGAAAATGCACAGCTAACAGTGGTGGTTATGTTGAAAAATAGTGTTTTGTAGTGGAGAATTTGCTCTATCAGTGTTATTGTACTCTTTGTATCTGTAGTAATTTCCACGGAAATAAATAGGAGGCATTAATTTTGGAGAGACCTACATAGTTATGCATGAAATTGTACTTCCTTCCCTCTACTTAGAATGCTATTCTAACACATCCTAGTATAAAGACACAGGGAAAAAAATAAGAGATCTTGGTGAGTCAGATGCTTCAGTGCTGACTGGTGACAATTTAGTTAGTAAAGGTCACTTTGCATCAGCCATCACAGTTCGAACCAAGCCACTTACACACAGTGTTGTGCCTAACCCTGGGCCCCAAGCTGCCACTCCCAACACAAGAAAAAAGATAAAATAAATGAAAATAATAATAATAATAATAATAATAAACAACCCCAAACCAAAAACACCCCATCCCTTCTAACATATCAGCACAGACAGAAATGAGGCTCTGAAAGTAGGACCACTACTGCAGCAATCTAACACTGGTTAGGACTGAAGCACTGAACACAAAAAAGAGTGTTCGATGCCGAGGTACACACCTCTTCCTCTGAACTGTCACTCAGGTCATTGGCAAGTGAGGCACTCAAGGAGGCCGCCTTGGGCTCCAGGTAGCAGAGGCACATAGCCAGAGGAAAGGAGAGAGTGAGGGCATATGGCACTGAGAAAGAGGCAGAGAGCAGAAAGAAAAAAATGAAGAGGAAGCAAGGCACAAGGGAAGGAGAGCGGATGGGAAGGTAATGCTGCACGCTGGCAGGCAGGAGGTTGGTTTCAGAGAGGTTAGGGAGCGACAGGTAGCCGTCATCATCCAGGAGGGAAGGGAATGAGTCAGGAAGTTGCAAGGAGAAGGAAAACAGTGTCCCGCCTTTGCCGGCTTTTTGCTTATAGCTGAAAGCCACGTCTTGCTCCGCGGAGCAAACTCTCCCTTTTCTGTCGGAGTCCGGCTCTGCCTCCCCATGCTTTGAAGCACCCTCTTTGGGTGACTCGCAGCCTAAGGACTTTTTTCGAGCACTCTCCTTGCATCTCCTGCGAAGCTTGGCTGAAGATGCATGGGGACCAGGCTGCGGGGACGGTGAGGAGTGGTGTGAGTCAGTGCCAAGAAAAGGTGGCTGGGGACAGAGAAAGAGCAGCAAACAAGGCGCAAAAGCAAAAGGACAAAAAGAAAACTGTCATTAGTTAATTTTCTTCTGTGATGATAAATAATATATATATATAATCATAAACAGTATCTTAACACTACAGCTTTTAACCAAGTTAAATTTTGCACGTTTCCATGCTGCACGCCACATGTATGAGTGAATAATGGTTACAGCTTACAAAAGGCAACGTCTCATTTTAGCATTCGTCTAGTCACTTGTGATACACAATTTAAATCAAAATCCTCACAGCTATATGTGAAGGTGATGGTGCTGCCAATTTCCACCTGCTGTACAACTTTCTTCAAATTATAGGGAGCTTTCAGACATGAAGTACAACAAACAAACAGGGGAACATATTCCTAATATCAACAGTGCTTGAGATGCTGCTTTTACTTGAGTCATGGGGAGACAGAGTTGGGGCCACATGATTCCCATCTATGCCTGGCCCAACACCACTGATAATTATTAAAATCTCAAGGATTTTAAAATCTGTGTGCCCAAATTAGTGCATTACAATATGTGAAAAAATGCTATATCCAAAAACTAATCCAAACATATTCTGCTTTTAGTGGCAGATAAATCTACAGGTCAGAAGAAATGGTATTAGTATGATATCTACACGAGCAGCAGTTCCTCAGCCCAACTCCCACAGCCCATGCACCCACCACAATGGCCCCATGCACAGTCATCTTCTCTACAGTCAAAAAGTGACTTTTTGCTCCTTGTGAAGAAGTAATAATAAACCCGCTGCTTCTGCTACGCATTTTACTGTAATCAATAATGACTACCAACAAGCAGGCTTTGCTTTAATGCAACACTTTTAGGACATTCAACCATTCTTTAAGACAACTCAAGGGCAAAAAGAGGGATGTAATTCAGGAGGGTACTTGCATCTAACTGACATACAACACACTTCCTAGCAGGCAGCCACAACTAATCTTCAAACACAGTCACCACCAAAACACCCCAGCGCCACCAACCTGTCGTGCTGCTGATGGAATTTGGGCATTTTGGCCAAAGTCAACCAGGCTTTGAGAAGTGACAAACTGGTTCACTGACCAAGCCAAATACCTGAGCTGTTCCACTGCTTGTCTTCCTGCAGAGCTTACCAAAGGCATGTCAACTGCACTCACACTCCAAACTCCCAGGACCAAAATGACTTCAAAGCCAAAATAGCCTTTATCAACATTATGCAAAATCTGAGCCAATGAGCTGGATCTCAGTTTTAGATACATGTGGCATCAAGCTAGTTACTAAGCCTAATCTTTACCAGGCATCCCAACAGCAGGAATGGGATTTCAGCCCAATGTTTACATAGAGGAGTCAATTCCCTTCCTCCTAATATTTTGCTTCTCTCTCTTCCTTAGCAAGAACAGTTCAAATTTTCTTTTATTAAAAATAAATAAATAAATAAATCAACCAGTTCAGGCAACTTACATTCCAGAAATCAGAAACTAAAAACAAGCCTAACTTATTTGCAACAAGTATCTTCTTTGTGAGCTTAATGCAGTAAACTCAAGCAAAAATCTAATACTGATGGACTCATGGGACTTTATATGAGCTAAATACAGAGAACTTCCCTTCATGTTGTAAAAGCAAAAAAGCCAAAAGTAATTTTCTTCTTTGCTAATGCAGACTATTTATATATGGACATCTTTTCAGCACTAATATTTAGAACAATGAATAAGAAGTATGGATAAAACAAAGAAAAAAACACCCTAGTATAAAAAGTGCAGGTTGATGTATATGTCCTTAAACACGAATATGATTTCAATCGTGTCCTGTGTTTCTTGAGACCGCTCTCTTTATAACGAATGACAAACTGTTGACAGGTCCAATGTGAAGCAGGACTAAGATCCCTCCATAATTACAGGACTAAAACTCTTTTAATGGGTGGTTTAAACTGAACTCACCTCCTGGGGAGTAAAAGTCATTTATTTGTATGTGTTTAAGAATCATCAAGATGTTTTCTTAAAAATAGATCTGACTGTTTCTATCCATCTACAAGGAACACGTGATCTTTGAAATACAGCTGAACCTCTCCATTGACCTAAATTAACAAACATTCGGGACAGAATTAGTTTCAACTGGATATTTTATGCATATTTAATTTTCTTCCATGTTTCTCCATGCAGAAACTAATGGAGTTTTGAAGAGACTCTAGTTAAATTCTACAGAGATTATATTCTTAGTTCTACAATTGCAGAAAGTCTTTGCACATCTGCAGTTCTGTAATTCAGTTCATTTCTGATTTTTGTACCTTAACTGCAGCTCTTTACTTGAGGACCTGCACCATTCACACTCATTATGTGATAAGATTCGAAGTTCAGGCTCTCAGATTGGCATTCATGATCAGTTTTGTGAGTATAAAGGTATGACATTTCTTCCTCACAAATGGAGAGCATAAATGTTGCTTAGTAAATCTGTCCCTTAGCAAACTTTTTGAATGATATCCTATATTTAATTCTCCATATTGTTTTTTCTCCTCATAGTATGAGACAGAAGACTTTCTACACTGTCTTTTCCCATTCTACCTCATTTATCCTCACTATCAATCTTAGAAATTCAGCATCTTCTCTGTCTCTCTGATTTATCCTTCTTAGAATCTCAGTAGATGCAATCCACAGCTGTGCGTGTTACTCATATGCAGTGGTGGTGGGATCGAGCTTGGTGACAGACGAGCCAAATTTAGAAACTCAGTAGAGAGAGAATCATCAATAAAAACAGTTTTCTTTAGTGAAAATTTCGGAGTAAAGTAAATGCTTTTGTAAGCCAGATAACCAGCTTATAATAGTATGCTAATGGCCAAAAGATAATAGGAAAAAATTTCATTGAAATATATAAAAACAAATATGCTGCTACGGAAAAGGAATGAGAAAAATACAACAGTTTAAAGAGCAGAGCTATGTATAAGGACACGGGACTAGTTTGTTGCCCTGACAAAAAATAAATATGTGATGGCCATGCTAAAGTCAAAATACAACTGAAGACCAAAAGAGCAAAATATGCACGTCTAGGCTATTTCTGGATCCACTGTTCAGAGTATTTGCTTCTCAAAAAATACATTCTGAGGCAAGAATTGGCTTTTAAATCATATGAAATGCAAAAGGATTATACAAATATTGATTCAAAACATTTAGATGCATATACATTTACTGTGTATATTCTACATTCCTCTAGCTGCAGGAAGTAACTTCTCTCTCCCTAACAATTCCATGCTGGTCCGAGCACTCTTCAAACAGATCCGTTTAACAAAGAAAACCCTAAGAACTCTACCTTTGTGTCATGGCGTACTGCTGAGATTGGGGTGACTTCCTCTGCTCTTTTCTTTTTGCCTTCTTCATCATCTTTCTCTTCTTCTGCCTTTTTCTCCGGAGTCACAGTGGTTATCAAATTGGTCTGAGAGATGCCCTTTGTTGTGGCGTACTGGCCAGTACCAACCTCTGCAGCAGACACAGAATCCTTCATGTACATTTCATGGTTTTCATTCACTGATGCTAAAAGCAAATATTTAAAGAGGGAAAGTCTGAAATGGCTTTTGCTGAGAAGCTGCATAAAATTAAAAAGCTGGGTTAGTAAAACATTCAGATATTGCTGAAAACAAAGCTACGTCTCGTGTCAGGAAACCAGAAGCATGTGCATACATTTAAATAAACTGTTTACTTGAAATAAAGCTTTTAACTTTCATATGCATAAACGTATATTATGGATGCATATACACACATTACTGCAGCTAATGTGTGCGTTACACAGTTGTTAAATGTTAGCAAGCCATTGCTACTGTAGTAAAACATCAGAAAAAAATAATGCATTGCTATATATATCAGGCAGGAAACATATGGGAAAACATCAGCCATGGGGATGGAAGAGATTTTTTTTTTTTTTTTAAATCTGTCATTATAGAGCAGTACAGATCAAATGCAGGGTAAATAATGCACTGCACTGCAGGAAACGACAGTATTGATGTAACACACACGAAGCCTCTGAGAAGCAAGAAATCTGATCTTTCTATTATCAAGTATCCTGTCAGTTAAGTGAGCTCGTTATCCTAAAAAATTCTGGAAAGTCATGGTATTTCATTCAATGGATAAAACCAGAGTTTTCTAGGATGTAAATGCTTGGTAATTCACAGTGCTTAACTGTATATTAAGGATTTCAAAGTAGAGAGTAAATATACAGATAGAATGTAATACAAACACTAATATATACCCAGATCCTGCTCTTTGATCTGCAATTAATTACTGATTCACCGGGATTAATCAAACGTGCAAAGTTACTTGCATGTGTGACAAACCACAGGGCCAGGATCATGGTGTAATTAATCACAATGCAGAACATTATTGGCATGTTTGTGTTACAGTAAAAAGATTAGAGAACAAATCATAAGCATTAATTTAAAAAAAAAAAAAATCTTTTCCCCATTTGCTCTTAGGCAAATTACCATAATAAAAACCTAGCAGAGTCTAACAAATGCTCAGGAAAAGCTTTCAGATATTTTGCCTCTTGGGAAAGAGCTTAGGAGGCGGAAGAAAGCAAAACAAGTAAAGGGAGACATCTTGTTTAGATGTTACAAACAAAATAGTGCAGAAGGGTAATTTCTGCTTTGAGACACATGCATAGCAATCAGGTCACCAGTTGCTTGGTAACAAGCAAGAAGCACATCAGAATTAGAGGATTCCAAAATAATTAATGACAAGCAGCACCTTTAGGGGGAGAAAGGAAGGCTTGTCACTACTACTTTTAAATCAGCGCTTCCCCTCTCCCTAGCATCAGATATATTCATTGAAACTTGCTGGTAATATTTGGCAGGAGGATTTTTTAATTTTTTTTAAACAATAGTGATTCTAAATTTAGTCTCAATACATATATATTTTTTCCTACAAAAATGAATTGTAACCTATTTTTACTCCATAGCTGACAGTAACAGCTGATGAAGTAACTGAGACTTCGCATTACGCGTTAGCCTAACCTAGAGGAGCAGTAAACCTCGATTTCATGAACCACAGTGAAAGTGAGGAGGAGGGGGACCTGCTATTAATCTGCCTATGTTATTTTCCCTCTTCAATGCTCAAAAATGATGTATGTAAAAAGGGTTCATCAGACTACAATGCTTGTGTTATTACTCTATGAAGGAAAATAATTCATCTGTGTATTTAAATGCATACTTAATAGAAAAACCTGCATATTAAAAAAACAAAACAAAAAACAAAAAAAGAGGCCAAATTAAACAAAACCCAAACAACTACTCTTGTAAATCCCGACAGAGTGTTGAAGTCAGACTTGCTCGAGTGAGAAAGCCCCAGTCTAGCAGATCTGGTACTCCATTCTTTTCCCAAGCAAGAATGTGCTTGGCAGGGGTGAGCCTAAGGAGAAGGGCCCATGAATAGCAAGGTCCTAGAACATCCTGCAGGCAAACACTTTGTAGCTGCAGAAGCAGTAAGGTTAGGACATTATTTATCTGCAGCTTGCTTGTGTCAACCTACAGACTGCATTCCCCATAATACTGTCTGGTGTTGATGTCAGATCTCTTTTCCCTCTCCTGAAAGGGAGCAGAAGTCATGACACAAGGACATGGCTTCCTGCTCATCTCTTTGGGGCTCACTGGCTTCCCAAGTGGGAGGTGGCTCCTGAGAAACCACTGTAGGCAGTCATTTCATAAAAGGCACCAGGACAACAGAGAAGATACCCTGCTGAAAGTCAGCAAGCTTTCTAGTACCATCATCTTAGTGATTTCTCTACGGTTTTACCCTCTACTTCCCAGGTGAACACTCCCACTGCAAGATCTCATGGACTTAATTTCCAAGTTCAGTTATGCAGAGAACTGTTAAGTCGTGTCTCTTTTCCCACACAAGCTGTGTGCTGAGCAGGCCATTAGTAGCACAAGGGCTGGCTGTATTGGTACAACCTCCATCACTGGTATGTAGTGAACGTGCAGGTACTCACATTCTCCTCTCAGCAGAAGCTCAGGGGATATGAAATTACAAGAAGTTTACATCAAATTTAAAGCAGTGACCATCACGACTGTAACTTCTGACTAAGACAATGAAGAGGACCTTACCCCCATCCAAGCTGCGGGACATCGTGTAACGTTTACTAGAAGACCGCTCAAAGTAAGGTGCGGGCCGGTCTATGAGTGCACTGGCTCTTCTTGTCTGAGCCTGTGTCCTACCGCTGTAGCGAAACTTGGAGCCCAGCGTGAGGAACTTCTTTGGAGGTGCTTCAGGTAGAAGGAGCCTAAAACACACCAAGCGCACAGGGATTACTCCACATCCTCCAAAGATTAGCATACTACTTTTGAAGAAGGGAGAACACCATTGGGACCTGCATCTCACAGGTCAATAACAAAAAAGGAATCAAATAATGCCTGACATATAATACTGTAAAATCTCTTAGCTAAAGAGCTAAGAATTTAGGGCAAGATTCATTAACAGAGGTGCAAAATTTTTCAGGTTAGAGCCTTCCCACCCTCTGTATTTTGGCTATTGAGTTTGCTGAAGAATCCATTCTCCTGCTATGGAGCCTATGCTTTAGAAATGGACTTTCTACTAAAAATCAGAAAACATCCAAAAATGTACAATTTCATTTTAGATCTTGTGATACTAAGATGACTTTTTATAAAAAACACACAGACAGATTGAATCAATAATTTTAGAAAAGGAGAGAAATTCTTCACTTATTTAGATGACTTGAGAGGGAATTTTAAGTACTGAATACCTATTTTCAGGTCTTCTAAGGTGTCAAAAAAGTAGCTGTATATGCATGGTTGCAAAATCCCTCAGTAATGCAAAAATCACATCTATGGGCTGGGTACTGTAGGTGGCCAAAAAATATACTACAAGTTACTGTCTGTGTCTTCATCTGTAATTAAGTCAACTTTTTTTTTTTTTTTTTTCTTATTTTCACTCTTATACATATTCCCCAGTAATTTTCCATATGCATTACTCTACCCAGACAGAGAAATGTATGCAAAGAAGAGTCCTTAGGCTTTTTACTTATAGTGACTGATATTAGCATACACAGATAAAGCAAGAAGAACCATATGGTGATTTTAAATGTTTAGTATTCTTAAGGAGTGCTCAGAGCCACTTCTTGATCAAAAAGACAATTTGATTTGAAGGGTTTAGTCTCTGCTGACAGTTTTCCAATGGATCTTATACCACACCTTTAGGAAAAGACATCCACATACCTGAAAAATGTATGGTGCTCAACACACACTTTCCACAAGCGCTTTGCAGCACGATGATTTGGCAACTTAAACCCGATAGTGCTTTCAAACTGCTCAAACTAGGTAGGAAAAAGAAAGGGTACATATTTGACGCAGCTCAACTATTTCTAGGCAGTGTGCACAGATATATAGGTTCATCTTAATTTCCTGTCTATACAATCTAATTGCAATGGTTAAGTATATACTGATGTATATAATCATATATATATGCATTCCACAGGCTGCAGTTTCAGAAGGAAACTGGGAGTGGTAACCACAGGTAGCCTTTGCAGATTGTTTTATGGGGAAAAGCCAGATAATAAGTAAAACATTTTTGATTGTGACACTGATAAACTATATTAACAAAATAATCAGTTAAGAATCAAGAAATTTCTTGGAGAAAAAACAAACAACATGTAAATGTTTTAACCCTGTTGTTTTAACTTCACCAGTTTAAAGAACAGTAGGAAGCCTGATAACAGCCTGGAGGGGAGCAGTAGTCCCCTGGGACTGATTTGGTCTCACACAGCCTTGTATTAAGGAGAACTAGAGTTAGTAAATCACAGTGTTTTTGGCTAATTTGGCTCCTGGGACAGATGAGAAGATCAGGTAACTGAAAGAGTTAGCTGAAGACATCAGGTGACCTCTCTAGGTTGTGCTGAAGGTTTATATTACAGATACAAAAGTTGCAACAGCTGCAACTGCTGTACAGTGTTGATGACTACATGGAGATAGCTGAGTAGATGAAACAGTGTTGCTGTGATCAGGGAAAGGTAGGTAGAAGGGCACTTGTAAGGAAGTCTAGATCTTTATGGGGAATTGACAAGAGAGAAACACATCAGGAAATAGCAAAAATGGTGAAGATGATAGAAACAACACATGGGGTGGTGAATCACGTTACCATCAAATGTAATCTGAAATGACTGCACTGATCATTTTGCAGAAGTAACTATGACCTGGTCACAGAAAGCTACATACCAACATCAGCAAAGCCCAAAAGGAGAGCCTGAGTACAGGATTTGGAGCACCAAAGGATATTGTTTTTTCTTTTAAATTAAATTCAAGATGTGAAGTTGGTTGTTAAAACTGTGCCTGTTGTGATGTAGGACTGTAGATTTTGCATAACAACCCTACAACTGCTCAACCCCTAGTAACAGGGGTAGCTCCCACAGATTTCCCAGGTCACTTACGAAGCCAGTAGTCGAGTCAGGACTCCCACTGCAATACTGCATCAATGGAGACATACCGGTCCTCAACTAAATGACTTCTGTCCTGCTGTATAGCTCCAACCTCTAAAATGGATATGTTTTTTGGGGGGAAAGTGATTGCTGTACCAGCAGCTGAAATGGAGACACTGTTTTTGCTTATGATGATCTTGAACTTTTTCTGTTTGTGTGTGTTTTTTTTTTTTTTTTGTTGTTGTTGTTTGTTTGTTTTTTAATTGCTAGGATTTATCATCCTATTTCTTTGGTAGCGCATGCTTAATAGGAGGTAAACCAACATGTTACTGTTGGTGTATTTGTTATGCATCAGGCTGAGCCACGAGAGGGCACTCAGTGTACGAGATTTCACACCACATCCCGTGTCAGAACGTGAGCTTCTATGAGCCTGGAAGGGCGAAAGAATGTAGCCAGCAAAATGATGAATGATGGATGTTGGCTTCATTTCTATCAGTCTCTGGATTTTGACTAGGGCTCCAAATGTATAATTCGATATGGTTATAAAATTTGGTATGTCCTATCTATGTCTTAGTAGGTAATATGAATAGACACTAATTCAATACACAAGATGATGGTGGATGATGAGCACTCCACAAATAAGCAAAACATTTCTTAAATTCCCAAAGTATTCATAATATGGATGAACCTTTTTTTTTTTTTTTTTTTTTTTTTTTTTTTTTTTTTTTTTGCATGCAGATGGCTATATTTACTGTTTACATGAGTTCAGGGATATAAACAGAAAAACACCAAAGATTTTACCTGTATTTTAAATAAACTATTTATCTAATCTTTCCTAAGCAAATCAGCACAAATTAAAAAATATAAATGAAGAGGAATGTTAAAGGCATGACAAATCAACAAGTCAATGACAACACAGGTTTTTTGGAAAAGGTTTGTTCACTGAGGACACTGAGGCACTGTCAGGATATCCTTACCTCCCCTGGTCGAATTTTGATGTAGAAGTTGTTCCTTTTGTATGAAATTTTCAGAACCTTTGGCCAGGCAAATCTATTTATTCTGAGTCGGTCTCGATATATTAAGAGTCCACTTGCGCAAACTCCTAACATGATTTCCACTCCTTCTGAATCCTGCAAGAACAGGCAATGTACTCTGTTGAATAACTCTCTCTTTAAGTACCAATACAGTTATTTATATACTGTGTTTCTACCTGAGTTACCTGTTCTTAATGCATCAGCTACAAACACATTATTGCTGTGAGCTACGCTACTCATTGACTGCATTCAGGCAAGGAATAGTAAGGTCGAGCAGAATGAGAGAACCTCAGTGTTTCAGAAGATATCAGACTACAAAAGGAGGAAGTAACATTGCATGTGGCATTAAAATGATGATATTAACCATATTATACACTTTAATTACTTCTTACATGTCATTAGGATAAATGCAAGATTGAAAATAAGTAGGACAGCATAAACATTTACTAGCCCTGGCATCTCCCACTCTCCATGAGTAAATGCTGTGAATCAGACCCATTTTTCTTCTGCAGTTACCTCATCCTGATTTTGGCTGATTTTCTAGCTTCTTTAATTCTGTTCTACTAATGTTCAGTGTTTTCATTTACTCACTTCTCTGCTGTTGTATGTGAAATGACCAGCTGGCAGAAAGTTGGGCATTTAAGACCAGAAAGGTTATTTTAAATGTGGGTGTTTTATAACTCATTTTGACAAGGAAGCAAGATGTAGGTCAGACATGTTAGCATCATAAAAGCTTTGGCCAAAATCTTACTAGAATATACCTAAACAGATTTGTATTTTAAGTTTCTTCTCTTTCCTTTAGAAGCTTTCAAATAGTCTATGCCAATCTTCAGTGTTTACTATCACTGCTAGCCTGCATAATTCTATTTTTTATTTAGCTAAGCATTAACAGTGTTGGAGAAAAGAAATGTCTCTCTTAAAGAATGGAGTCCTTTGGTAATTACTTTAAAATAACTCTGTGATAATCAAGAAATGGATTGTTAATTTGCCACTAGTTTTCTCACACGGTAGAAGTGTAATTATGTTTAAGATGAGCACAAAGGCAAGCATGGTCAGATAAAAAAAAAGCAACAGCACAGCTTGAACAAAAAAAAAAGTTTCAAAATCAGATATATAATCTGGAATTAAGTACCACAAGGTCACTCTAGTGTTAAAAAGCACATCAGTAAAGGATGTTGTGTTCCAACAAAGATGGTGTCATCCCCAGAAAGGTATCTTTTCAATATAGAACTCTCATGTAGTATCATGGTGGGCCACTAGAGAAGAAAAAAAAGTAGTCCTTTTGCTGGAGTTCAGTTTGCTAATTCCCTAGACCAAGAGGAACCTCTAAACACAGCAAATACACTTGAAAAAAAAATGAAGTCTCATTGCATGTAATCACACTGCCTGGAATGAGCCAGAAATGCTCACATAAGACACATAACTGCAGATAGAAGGGCTGCTACTTCTGCTACACTTGCCCAAAACCTTATTGAGAAATTCTTTCTTCCTTTACACCTTCGCAGCAGATCTCAATGCAAAGCTTCTTTTGTTTCTAGGTGTCAGAAGCTGCTTTTCAGTGTGATATTACTGGTGCAAATCAAAACCTGGGTAAGAGGGGAATTGGGCTTTTTTGCGGGGAGCCATAGAACACAACACTCTTTGCTGTAACACCAGGAGACTCTGAACTCCACATACCTGCAGCTACACATATGAATGGAAGGATTTGTCAGAGTGCTGACTGCCCAGAGGACAAATCTTTCTATCTGAACACAATTTTAATTGTAGCCCTGTGCTAGCTAATTGAGAGCTAGCTTTAACAGCAGTTGGCAAACCCAGCATCTGTTGAATACCTCAGGTACCTGCACAGCCTTAATGAATTGACACTGACACTGAGACATCTGCCACTGCATGACTTCAAAAAGGCACCCACAGAGACACCTGTCCAGCAGCCTGATACCATCCCGTCACATCAGCAGGCCTTATTAGAACTAAATGCTACTTCTCATGCTGATTCTAATTTTCCCTTTTTTAGCTCAATTTCTGACATTGCTGTTGGGATTCTTAATCCACAGACATATACAGTTCAGTAAGCAATGCAATTTTTAATATTAAGAAAATTACTTTAGAGAGACATTGACTTGCCTACCAACTTACTTTTCTCTGTGGCTTTCAAGACGGAGAAAAGTAAAAATGGACACTGATATTTGTAAGGAGAAGAAAAGAAAGGTTATCTCAGGACATCCTAACTTAAATTTCACAGCCTTTATCCAGTATTTAAAAAGAAAAATATTCGGCCCTTAATGACACACTATGTCAAATTTTAGTAATGAAGCTCGTAACATATTGAGAACAGGAACTCACTTTGTGCTGTTCTTCACATTTCTTTGTGTTGGACAAAGGATGTTGAAAAGAAAGCTACTGAGTGACATTCACCAATACATTTCTATCTCTGCTACAAAAGTGCCTCAAGATTCTGTGCCTATCTGCAAGACACAGGAAGAGCAGCGGCATGCCTCCTGGTCAAGTGCTGCCCACTGAGCCATACCCAGATTTTTCATTTTCAGTAGAGGTAATTAACAGAACACAAAAGACTGCCTTGAATTCTGTAATACACATGCACAATTCCTATGAAACGCCCCAGGGAAAAGGCTGCAGGCCCTTTCAAGATCTGAACTGCAAATTTATCTCAGTTCTTGAAAGGATCTGCTGCAGCATAAAAACAGGCTCACAGCAATTTGACCTTTACAGAAAACACAGTACTCTGCACAGCTCAGGAGTCTTTGTTTGGTACTCATTTGCCAAGGGTGCTTGCTAACCTCAGAGATGTTAACATCCATTAACCTTACTTTGATAAGTGAAGAAAAGTTGAAGAGTGAAGTGTGAAGTAATTACTTACTTGGGCAAAAAATAAAGAAAAGCCACAAATACAAAGCTGGCAGGTGGCTCTCCCAGTCCACAAGAGAAATGACCACTTTTGGTTTTTAACTTAACCTGCTGATCATTAGGGAAATCAACTGACTGTGGGAGAATGTTTTCAACAGAATTACCACCCTTCCAGTCAACTGGAACGACCACACATCAGAAGAGAGATCAGCTGCTGTTTCCCTGTGACTATCAATCTGATTAGGTCTTCAGCACAGCTGAATGACTGCTTCAGAGTTCTATGCAGGTTGGAAATGATCTGTTTATTTAGCTAAAATGCCATACTTGGCCTTATTCAATTGCAAAATGTAGCTGAAGGAAATGACAATTGATCACTCTCCAGATAGCTTCTAATATCCTTTCTCATTACTGTGTCCATTTGGCATTTTTTTTCCCAAAGGGTATGACTGTTTATTCAGCACAGAGTGTAGATGAGAAACACCATACAGTCTATAGGCTGAATCATCCATTATCCCAGGAGTCACTTTTCCTCATATTGAGTAGTGATTTATCCCCCTATCTGCCTGTCTCTGAACAACAAGAAAGAATAAATCAGAGTCCACGCAAATTCAGGTACATGAGAAAGATGACCATTGTGGGTTCCCAGCAGAAAGGAATGTAGTCCATACCTTGGCATGATGGAGATCTACTCCATACATTGATAACTTTTTGGCATTCTCCAGAAAATGCATCTCAGCCTCAGCAGGTGTCATTCCCCTGAAGAAAAAAAAACAATTTGAGCATCGATATTAAGGAAACAGAATATGAATTGAAATGCAACACCTACAGCCTCCATCCACCTACCTGTGGCTCTTGTGCAGCTCGATCACTTTATCTTCCAGCTCCTTAGTGTGATTCGGTGCAAAGCGAAACTCACTGACATAGTCACTGCCGTATTCATCGGGGTCATAGTCACCAAGCTCGGACTGCACAGTGTAGGAGCCCAGCAGGGCGAGGGTGACAAAGGAGCAGGGCAGCCGGCCGGACACAATGTCATCCCTCAGCTGCAAGCAGAGGTAGTACCTGCAAGGGAGCACCGCTGTTGCTCACACACAGCTCCTCCAGTCCCCAACTTGTGGGTAGCAAAGCTTAATTAATCATTATAAAGCTGCATGGAGATTTCTTGGTAAAATGTGTTGTCATTTTGTTTGGTGATCCAGGAGAATTAGCCATAGGTTTACATAACATATCATTAAGATACATCTAAATAATAACTCTTCTCTTTAAAGAGAAACATAAAATAGCATTCCAAAAGAGGCTGCCTAACTCCAAGCCATTAAAAAAAAGATGTCTCTTTCTCAAAAATACATCTAAACAATGAATAATGCTAAAAACATGGAGATAAGCACTGATTAGAAGAAATGAGGAAAAAGTGAAGACTGTTGGGTTTGTGGTTAAGATATGGAGTTCACTTGGGAGGTTGAAGGGTGAGAAAGAAATCCTGACCACTTCAAGAGCTTTGCTGCCAGTTTGATGCCAACTGGTCCTTGCTTGGAGGTGAGGTATGTCTTTTGGTGCCTCAGCCAACATGGCTTACCCCTGCACGGAGCTGATATAGAGAAACTGGGATTTGCACCAAATGGGAGGAATAAGGAAATGTTCCAAAAATCTTTACCAAAGATACAGTCTCCTGTACTTTGAACCTAATCACACAAGGGATAAAAGCAATCCTTCCCCTCAGCAGAGCTCATTATTGCCACATTCATCACACCATGCACACCAACCACCCATCTAGCCAAACAGTAAGCAAAATTCACAGTCACGCTTGTTCTCCTCTTTTCTTTCATGGTTATGATTTTGCTAACAATAAAATCTTGTTACCATTGGCAAAACAAAACATTGGGCATCTCTGTGGAAATCAAAGTAAATTCGCAAGAACGGTGACATTGATAAAGCTTGATTTGGGGGTTGAACTGTAAATAAACTGTAAATAATTCTATGATTAACTGTAAATAAACTGTAAATAATTCTATGATTCTATGATTCTATGATTCTAAACAAATGAAAAATGCTGTCTGAGCTAAGAGGACCAAACACTGTTTACAGTGTCTTTTATGCCAAAGCATCACATATTTTCCATAAGCTCATAAGAGAAAACAAATCAGTGAGTATACAAAATGTCCCCTTTCTTGGATAATTAGAGAATAAGCGCTTTCAAGAACAGATTTGAAGTCCCTTCTAGAAATGTATTTAATGTTTTAAACACCTGGTAATATCTTCAGATAGCTGGGCAGGGTCTGGAGGGTAGAATTTCACATTAAATGCAAACTGCCAAGCACCACCTGGAAAAGAACACAGGTTTACTGAAAGTGCAGTGGGAGTGCAAATGGAGATGTTCGTACTATTTGATTACCAGCAAATTTAAAAATAATCCAGTCAAGGAATTAATAAGAATAGGATACATTATCTTTTTCTCTTGTATCATTCTGGAGATAGTAATTTTCCCTTTCACAATTACAGTATTAGATCAGATCTTACAGCTCTTTTCTTATTTAGACAGATTTTCACTGAGGCGAGGACCCTAAGGGAGTAGCGATTCACTGCTAATACTTACAAAAATTCAGTCTGAAAAAAAAAAAAAAACATTTACTGGAATTAACCATCTGAAAACATGGCTTATACAAGCTCTAGAAGCAATAAAGCAGGTTTCAAATGAGCAGCAGAGTGGTAGCCACTGTTGGGTGATAGAATGCTGCAAGAACAAATGCAGAGACTGTGGCTGGAGCACAGAGTGAGGGAACTCCTATTTAGTAATTTCTGTTAGTTTAGGTGATCTGTGGGATACTGGCTTGCATCACTGCAACTATTTAGCAAAAGTGTTCTGAAGAGTTAGTTGTAGATGTTGTTCATAAAGAATACAGAGATTGGGGAAAAGAAAAAAAGTGTTGAATTCTGCAATGTAAATATGAACACTGATTTTTAAAGGTTATACTAATGTTTGTCTCTAAAGCAAATGAAAAGCAGCAACTAAGCCCCAAACCAGAAAGTGCTAAGAAGCACCATGGTGGTATCTCTTTAATGGCACTTTTCACTGAGGCCATCATTGTGGAACACACAGCTTATATGTACTTCCACCATAAGTTACAATATTTATGCACCCAAGAAACCAAAGATGAAGTAATGATACTTAAGTTTTCTGAAATATATTGAATATTTCAGAAATTATTGCAGAAAATAATCTAATTACAGATTAACTAGAAATAAGTAAATCTCTCTCTCAGTCCTGTATTGGCTGTGTAATACGAAATGGTTGTGCATGCTGTGAAGAACATGACTTCTGATGAACTCGATCTTCCATCCAGAGGCACCTTCAGTCTAAGCACCTGTTAATGAACATGGGTTTTCAAAGTGTATCTGGTATAGAAAGCTTATATGCCGGACAGAGTGAATGTTTACCTCCCTGAAAATACCATAAGGTCTTCCTGATTGAGAGTTTGGAGGTGTTTACTTAGAGACCTCAAGGAAATCTCACTCTATGCAAAACATGACTGGTTAAGATAACTGAGTGAGAAGCCTTCTCCCCTCACTTAGAGGGCCTTAAATAACACACAATAGGTTAAAACCAACAGGGCACAACCAGAGGCCATAGATACAGTGACAGCCTTGTTTTTCAGTCACTGGAAAGAAATTGCCACTGTTTACAGTATAATAACGAATATGAGTGATATACAGCATACATGTATTTTTGTGCGATTTATGATAAGTGTTGTGCATAAGAACCCCACTTTTCCATGCTTTTCTTGTTCCCAACTTCTACAATGAACTCTCAGAGCAAGTAAATTATCACTGTCATCTCCTGCAAATACAACTGTCCCCATTCCATGTCCAGCTCTACAGTTTTCTGCCCTGGTTAATCTCTCGCTGTCACAACCTTTCACTGTCCAGCTCACAGCTTGGGCACATATTTAATGTGTTCCACATCAGCAGTTTGAAGCTGAGCTGCTTTCCTTGCACTATCAACATAACTTGACTCAATAAAGTCTCCAGCACCTTCCTCTTGGACTTAAAGAAAGCATATAATGGAGCATAGATTTTCATGGCTCTTCTTTGCTTATTATTTACTAATAATGAAAATAACACTAGTGAAACGTGCAGCTGCTCACAGCAGCAGAGGATTCAACCCTTTGAATCCCAGAGACGGGACTGACTCATTTGCCATGCCTGATCCGCGAAATGTGAACCACTGCAGGCGAGCTAAAACAGATGGCCTTAGAGGGTCCCTTCCAACTCAAAAATTCTATGAATCCATGATTCTGCCTGTAGCTTGGAATGAAGGGTCTGTGGTCCACCTGCCCCACAGTCCTTGTGAGCAGAGGGTTGAGGTGAGAAGCTTACTCCCCACAGGAAGGTGCACCTCACAGTGACAGGACACCTCTCCTATGGATGGCTCTTGGAGGGCTTGTGATCACAATGGAATGTGTGATACTACAGCTCTGTGGCCCACCTGCCACGAGGATCTTCCAGCTAGGGCCACCAAGCCATGGGACACCACATCAGGGACACCAGCATGACCCTTGGCATGATGGAGGGCAACAAGGGAATGGGCACTCCAGACCACAGGTCTCTATGAGGTGGCTTTCCATATGTACAGAGGCCACACTGGCTGTAAAACTAAGGCTGTCCAGTGCTAGCAGTGGAAGGCAGATAAAAACAGTTTGGAGACAAAAAGGCTTATACTCTCAAATTTGGGGGTTAGGGTACACCAGAAGGAAAAGTTCTCCTGAACCACCGAAAGAAAAATACAAATAATAACAAACTTACTTCGGATCTGCTTTTTGATTTCCTTGGCAGGGTCCAACCAATTCTGAAAAGAAAATGTTTCCTTTCTTCAGTTTGAGTTAGAAAACACAATCAACATCATTTTTAAAACAGTGCCATGAGACAAAGCTAGAAAACCTGCATGTCCATCCTCTTCTCTCTGGAGCAACAGTGGGCAGGGGTAATGGTAACTTATAGAATTAGGATTGCTACTGATCTTCATAGAAGACATGCAAGGGTGCCATAGGACACTGCCTCGTTTGTAACTCCCTGTAAACATAAGGGCATCTCCAGGGGCAGAGTTACTGCCAGGGCTGTCCTCATGCATGTTAAACCAAGGCTGGTGGCTTTGCAAGGAGATCACACAAACCCCTATTGAAGAGCTGAGGGATTATCACTGTGATTTGCTACTATTCCCTGGCTGCCAAGGAGCACTGCTGGCTGAAACCAAATTCCTCCAGAGGCAAGCAGGAATCTGAGGTCCCTTATTGCTGCCACCAAGACCAGAGCTGGTAGCTCATAGAGTCTTCTGCCCTGCCTCTGTGATATGGGGAGGTAAGGACCCCATATCTCTGTTTCATTTTCTAATGGAATCAAATTAATATTTAATATGCCTTGCACAGCCCAGAACAAAAAGTTCACCTCCCCGAGGAAAGTTCCACTTTGTCCAAAGAAAGAAAAACAAATGTATCATAGAAAAAATATGACAGAAATATCAAACAGGCAGAACACAACAACCCCTACACCCAAGAAAAACAACCACTTTGCAGCTGTCCAAATGCAGTTAGTGGTGCAAAACATGAGCCTGAGGAGTTCCAGCTATTTCTAAGCTTTCTGTAAAAGCACACCATGCACTAAAAAATTAAATGTGCATCAAGATTTCTATTTTCAAATGTGACATGTGATGTGAGCACATATTTTCCGGCTGGAAGGTGTCTGGAAGAGGATGGAGGTGAGATGCTAAGTACTTCGATATTAGAAATGTGCACATTATTGATCTATAAATATGGGGTCACACCATTTTCAGCTGTTCAGCTCTCTGAAGTAACTGGTGATCTACAGACATTTATCACTTCTAAGCCACCTGTTTAAAATGAATGCTTTCTTTTTTCTTTCCAGTATAGAAAAGCATTCCTCTCTGGAAATGTATTTAGACATTTGCTTAACTTTTGTTATAGTGCAAAACTAAGCTTATGGTTAAGTATTATCTTGGACTAGCAAGGACCGCTTAAGTATCTGCTCGAGTGACTTTCTGAAACAGGAACGGAATCCTTGTATTTAGAAATCAGTAAAAAAGGGGAAGAAAAGGAACCCACTCATTTCTTACGCATCCTATATAGCTGAAACAAAGGGAAGCCTAAAAAACAAAGCTGTTGCTGTTGATCTCACCTGACATAAAGAGCTAAAGAAGCAGTGATAACTCCAGCCTTATCAGGGAAGACCTTTGAGACCATACAAAGCACAAAATAACTTCACCTGGTGATCTCCACTGGGCACATCATGCTTAGAAGTTTTGTTACCGGATTCTTTAAAAATATTTACCATAAAAGGTCAAAAAAATAAAAAAACACCATGCAGCACTTAAAGTATCTTTTTGCTACTCTCCCTTTCATTACAACATGTCCACAATAGTCCATATATTATCTAGCTTTAGATCATCCTGTACTCTGTTAATACTGTTAACACACAGCTCATTTAATGATAAACATGAGCTATAGAAATGAAGAATGGGATTCACTACTGCTGTCAATTGCTTATGCATTTAAGCAAATGGAACAATGCTATATTAAGGTTGGTCAAGTTTGGAAATCAAGATTTCTTGGAAGTGAAGCAAGTCCTGCCTATCTGTACCACAAGTTAATATTATTAAATAAACCACATTTAAGTATTTTATGCTTTGCAGTATATAGGAACATAGAACAGACTTTCATTGGCAGCAGTAATGTAACAAATCAAACTAGAATGAGAACGAGGTACATGACTAAATTCTTTCATGCTCACACATACAGAAGCCAAGGAAGCCCAGGGGATGCTCCAGGAGTTATAATAACTCAATGTACACATATACAACTAGATAAGAAGACAAAACAGCTTCTGTACTGTTTCCAACTGTATGGGGGTGCTTTGATGTCCATATGCCAAAGGCAAATCACCATTCTGAAGGATACCTTTTGGTTTTCTGTGTCTCTGTATGTTAGTCCAAAGTAGTCTTTTTCCAAAAGGTTCAGATGCTCACACACTTTGTCAAATAGCACTTGGCCTCTGGAACGTTTCTGTGCAAAACAAAGAGAAAAGAAAATTCATGTTTTAAAAACAGACATCACCATTAAAATAGCATCTTTGCTGTTTAATTTTCAAACCTGACCCAGAAATGATTTACTTCAACTGATCCATTTTTTCAGATCTATTGATCTGGAGCTTCGTAAGAATCAACGGAATGAGGCAAATTC